>NC_059440.1:26815784-27477659 GCF_021028975.2 Sphaerodactylus townsendi
CTGTGGTGCAGGAAACTGCAGATCAGATAAAATTAAGAGAAATAGTGCAAAGTTCCTTAATAGTCATTTATAGACTGTATTGTCGAAGGCTTTCATGGCCGGAATCACTACATTGTTGTGGGTTTTCCGGGTTGTATGGCCGTGTTCCAGTAGCACTTTCTCCTGATGTTTCACCTGCATCTGTGGCTGGCATCCTCAGAAGAAGAGGCATCCTCAGAAGATTCCACACGGCCATGCAACCTGGAAAACCCACAACAATGTAGTCATTTATACAGTTGGCAGAATTTGGAAGGTTTCTTATTTTACACGTTCTGTATTTTGCAGTAAGGTTCCAAAAAAAAATACGAAAAAGGCTGCTTAGATCTGACTTGAGTCAGTTAAAAGAAGACCTGTGCTACTTACACGGCAGCAGGGCAGTCTTTCATGCACAGCTCTTTGCCTCGCCCCCGTAAACAAAACGAGGTGCGGTTTTTCGTAACAGTAGCTCTGTGGTGACTCAACGAGGTCTGTGCAAAGGTCGCCCTTTCATCAAAAGATGGCTTTGGAACACGCGGACTGGTGCGTGCCCACACCTGTGTGTGTTGGATTTGTTGCTTTTACTCTTCAGTAAGGAAAGAAGACCTTTCATTGTCGAGCCTGTCTTTGCACAGCTTGAGCTCATGGAACTATCTGACAGGTAGAGAACTCTCTCTGTCTCTTTTCTCCCCCCCCCCCCCCCTCTATCTCTGTGTCCCTCCCTCCCTCTCTCTCTCTCTCACAACCGGTGCTGCTAAACTGTAGCTGATGGCTCCTGTGTAGGACTTGGAAGCCAGGAGTATAAAGAGAATCAGCCTTCCACACTGAGACTCTGTATTCAGCCCAACCTGCAAAATATTCTGTACATTTTTTAACCTTTCCCTTCCTCCCTGTTGCCCTTCTCTTTGTTTTCTGTCACTCCTATTTTTCCTTTGGCCTCCTTTCCTTAAATATGCTTAAGAATGAAGAGGTGGTTAACAGGTAGAGAACAGGAGAACAGGTTGAGTATATTGACGAGTCCAAAAGAAGGTTTGGTCACGTGACTGATCAAATATTGACAAACTGTGGCCAAGTATTTTCATTGTATCGTCAAAGGCCGCCACAGCCTGAATCATGTGGGTGTTCCGGGTTGTGTGGCTGGGGTTAGGGTTAGTTCTGGTGATCTTTGCTCCTAACTTTGCGCTCCTGATAGTTTTTGCTCCTTACATTTCGCCCGCATCTATGGCTGGCATCTTCAGAGGCATATTATGGTAAGAGGTTTTCCTTGGAGAGAAACACATCTTTCCATGACCTACCTCTTGAGGTTCCAGCCATAGATGCAAGAGAAACATTAGGAGCAAAAACTACCAGACCACGGCCACACAGCCCAGAAAACCCACAACAGCCAGTATTTTTTAAGGCTTTCACGGCCGGATTCAACAGGTTGTGGTGGGTTTTCCAGGCTGTGTGGCCGTGGTCTGGTGGAACTTGTGCCTAACGTTTCGCCTGCATCTGTGGCTGACATCTTCAGAGGTGTATCACAGAGGGAAGTCTGTTACACACTGGGTCCAGTGAGAAGGGAATGTTTTAGTGGGGTATATATTGTACATGTCCCATGTTCCACCCAAACACTTACTGATTGGTTCCCCACACGGGGACATGACAATTTATACCCACTAAAACATTCCCTTCTCACTGAACACAGAATGTAACACCTCTGAAGATGCCAGCCACAGATGCAGGCGAAATGTTCGGAACAAGATCCACCAGACCACGGCCCCACAGCCCACCACAACCAGTCTGTATTTTCATTACATTATCTTTATTAAAACAGCAAACCACGAGGAGGTCTGAAATATATCGCAAAATTAATTTTAACTGTTATTGTGGAGCAAGGATCGTCCTCTTAACTCGCATGGCAGTGAATTTACTGCGGACAGGCCTATTCGGTGAGCTTTGCAGCTTGTGTAGAGACACTCGCCTCTATAGAGGACAACCGGCAGAGAGAAGCTTTGCTTCTTTGCTGGAACTTCTTTGCTGGGCCAGAGGGCAAGCAGCCCTTGCTGACTACATCGTGAATTATAGCGGGTGAGCTGTCTCCTGCCTTGGCATATTTGTGGCTTTGGAGAATGTTTTGACTACCGTCAAATACTGGACAGTCAGACGATAATATTTCAGTCGACTGAGGGACTGTCAGTCGAAAACCAGGGTGTGGGTGTGTTTTTATCCCTGGTCTGGGCAGCCTGTTTGGGATATCTTGTTGCACCTTGTTTAATTGGGTTGTCTAATGTCAAGATTTTTATCTGCCGCCTTCAATCTAAATCTAAATCCTGCCCATTCCACACTTGCTAGCTATCTTTTCCTCTCCCCCTCTCTCTGTGTGCTTCATGAAACTGACTGAAAGGGGGAAAGAGAGGATTGAGTGGTTGGGGGGATTTGGGGGGGGGTTGAATAGGTGAGAGGGGGTACTGAAACAGTTGACAGGAGCCAGGTTTTAGGAGAACAATAGACAGGGGAGCGTCATAATGGCCTCATGGAAACATGCTATGGAATGGCTGGGAGAGATAAGAGCCTCTCTTCATTCTCACATGATCTTCATTCTCACATGATCATTATAGACCCTCACTCTTTTTGTGATCTCCCTTGTCAAAGTGTAGTGGCAGGCCTTCCTACTTGGCAATTGATGTGTTTGATGCTGAAGGGAGAATTAGTGGGGAAATTTCGTATCAAAATGAAGAAGGAGAAGAGTTTGGATTTATACCCCACCTTTCTCTCCTGCAAGGAGACTCAAGGGGGTTTACAATCTCCTTTCTGCCCACAAGACACACCTTGTGAGGTACGTGGGGCTGAGAGAGTTCTCAAGAATTGTGACTAGCCCAAGGTCACCCAGCAGGAATGCAGGAGTGCGGAAATACATCTGGTTCACCAGATAATCGTCAACCACTCAGGTGGAGGAGTGGGGAATCAATCCCGGCTCTCCAGATTAGAATCCACCTGCTCTTAACCACTATACCACGCTGGCTCTCTAGTATCTCATATCTTTCCATCAACCACCCCACAGCATCTGGGATAGTTAAATATTGACGAACTCTTGCTAGTTGGCACTTGGCAAGTCCATGCCGCAGGTTCTTGTGAAGGGTAAACTCCCGTGACTCCTAGCCCAAATGGCAAGTTGCCTGAGTGTCCCATAGTTTTGGCATGAGTAAGCCCCCTTTTTCTTTGCAGTTCTTATCGGATCCCTTGGGGCAGGGATGTAGTTATACAGTCGCTTCTAGAGGCATGTGTTGACTTCTTAAGGCATGATGTGCTGCCTCGTGCCCATTTTTTTTTGCCAGAGGATGCATCTAAGGCTGGAAGTAACATCTTGTGGTGTCAACTTGTGTTTCCCCATCCCCACTGCTGATCAATGTGTGGTGTAGTGGTTCAGAGCAGGTAGAATCTAATCTGGAGAACCGGGTTTGATTCCCCACTCCTCCAGCTGAGTGGCAAAGGCTTGTCTGGTGAACCAGATGTGTTTCCACACTCCTATGTTCCTGCTGGGTGACCTTGGGCTAGTCATGGTTCTCTCAGAACTCAGATCTCGAACTGTACAAACTACCAGTTACTACAGTCTCTGTCCACAGTTAGAGCACATATTCTGGCTTTATTTGTGCACTTATTATTCCAGGCTTACAGATACATATGATGTGACAGAATTGCTTGGAAGCAGCCAGACTGGGAATTAAAAAGAGCAGCTTTCTTTTTCCTTTGAGGCAGTTCGTAAGCTGCCACCATGTGGAGTATTAAAAAAAGAGTTGGACAGAAAAGAGTTTATGGATTAGTAACTTGTGAGAACTTTAAGGCTAACTTGGTCATATGTGTGACCGCTTCCCGCATCTCTGCTGTATTTTGTTTTTATGAGGCCGCACAGCTTGCCTTAAAACAAGAGGACACCTCATGAGTGTTTCAATCTTTGGATGTTGCCTGCTTGCTTGACTGCTAAGCATTTGCCGAAGTGTGTATGGACATGAGTGTGTCCATCGGGTTCTTGGAATGAGTTTTGTCACCATGATCGCTGAAAGAATTCTTTATAGCTCAGGATCTTAGAACAATCTCAGGGCTGGCAGAGCCTGTGACTGTTGCCCAGATTTGAAGCCCCACGAATGTATATTCTTCCTTACCTCCATCTGGTTTGGCTGACTTGTTTGGCTCAGATTTTCAGCCATAAGTATCTTAAGGGGCCTCCCTTCTTGTCCTCTGTAAAATGCCATGGTCTTGGATGGTGTAGTGGTTGAGAGCAGGTGCACTCTAATCTGGAGAACCGGGTTTGATTCCCCGCTCTGCCACTTGAGCTGTGGAGGCTTATCTGGCGAACTAGATTAGCTTGTGCACTCCAACACATGCCAGCTGGGTGACCTTGGGCTAGTCACGGTTCTTTGGAGCTCTCTCAGCCCCACCCATCTCACAGGGTGTTTGTTGTGGTGGGGGGAGGAGGAGAGGGAAAGAAAGTTGTGAACCCCTTTGAGTCTCCTTACAGGAGAGAAGGGGGGGGGTACAAATCCAAACTCCTACTCCTACTCTTTTTCTTTCTTCTTCTTCTTTCCTCATAGACATCACCAGATGACATGATTCCGTCACATTGTGGAAATCATGCTGGAGGCAGAGAAATTCCACTATGTGATCGCATCAGGTCACATGTTTGCAGGCAGAGGGCAGGAAGAGAGAGACTATTGTTGATGGTAGCCATGCAGTTCTTCTACTGCCTACTTCTGTCTTGAGGCACTATCTTCCCAGCGCAGTCTGCCAGATCCGTGCAGCCCCTAGCGCTTTAGTGTATATTTTCTGCATTGCTTCTGTTCTCGTGCTTCGGTAAAAGGATGTTCGTGGTCTGAACAACCCACACAGTTTCCACCTAACATCCTACCAAAGAGGGTGTGTATTCTAAGATTCTGTGAGACTACAAAGAGTCCAGGTGCCTTTTCTGGCATCTCCAGTTAAAGGAGCTCAAGTATCATCTGTTGGAAAACACCCTGAATAAGACTTGTGAGAGTTTCTCCCAGACAGACTAGTCAATACTAGATGGGCCAATTCTCTGACTTTGTATAAGCAGCTGTAGAAGGGAGGGGACGAAGGACATATCTTGCATGCAGAAAGTTCCAGATTCAATTTCCAGCAATTACTTTTTTAGATCAGGTAACAGCATGAGACAGCTTCCTATGTAGTACCGGTAATTTAAATAGTCGTTGAATGCAGAACTCAGCTTTTTGAAATTTCCATTAAAAAAAAGAAAGTTTCTAGTCCTCATGAGACAGGGTGAGGGAAAACACGTCCTCTAACCTAGGAGCAGTAGTGGCGTAGTGGTTAAGAGCAGATGTACTCTAATCTGGAGGAACTGGGTTTGATTCCCTGCCCTGCCGCCTGAGCTGTGGAGGCTTATCTGAGGAATTCAGATTAGCCTGTACATTCCAACACACACCAGCTGGGTGACCTTGGGCTAGTCACAGTTCTTCTGAGCCCTTTCAGCCCCACCTACTTCACAGGGTGTTTGTTGTGAGGCAGGAAGGATAAGGCGTTTGTAAGCCCCTTTGAGTCTCCTACAGGAGAGAAAGGGGGGATATAAATCCAACTCTTCTACTTCTACTATTACTATTACTATTACTACTACTACTACTACTACTACTACTACTACTACTACTACTACTGCAGTGGTTCTCAACCTTCCTAATGCCGCAACCCCTTAATACAGTTCCTCATGTTGTGGTGACCCCCAACCATAAAATTATTCTTGTTGCTACTTCATAATTGTAATGAATATGTGTTTTCCGATGGTCTTCATAATTGTAATGAATATGTGTTTTCCGATGGTCTTCCGATGGACCCAAAGGGGTCGCGACCCATAGGTTGAGAGCCGCTGTTCTCAGGCATGGACTAGGAGTCCTTGTCAGGTTTTGCCTGATAGTTAGGGTTCAGGCGACAATTTATGACTGAATAAATTCTTTTTAAAAACCAAATTAGGGTTAGGGTTAAGCCAACAGCAGGGAATCGGATTCGGGTTAGGGTTGCATTGTGTTCTAGGGCATGGACTAGGAGTAGGCCTAGAGTCCGTGTCAGGTTTTGCCTGATAGTTAGGGTTTGGGGTGACAATTTATCACTAAATAAATTCTTTTTAAAAACCAGGTTAGGGTTAAGCCAACAGCAGGGAATTGCATTCGGGTTAGGGTTGCATTGTGTTCTAGGGCAGTGGTTCTCAACCTTCCTAATGCCGCAACCCCTTAATACAGTTCCTCATGTTGTGGTGACCCCCAACCATAAAATTATTTTCGTTGCTACTTCATTACTGTAATAAATATGTGTTTTCTGATGGTCTTAGGCAACCCCTGTGAAAGGGTTGTTCCACCCCCAAAGGGGTCGCGACCCACAGGTTGAGAACTGCTGTTCTAGTGGAACAGAAATGGGATAGACTGATGCAAAGACTTGGCAGTGCCTGCTGATAATCTTGGAAACCCGGTGGTTCGCCAAATAAGATTTCCAGAGGGAGGAGACTAAAGCTTCGGTGACTTATGGATCACCCTGCGATGAGTGAAACCTGAATTGTCATACCTTTTGCAAGTTTCAGAATTCAGTTTGCTATTGGCTTGGAGGTGGAGCTTGCGTGTGGTGTCGTGTTCACATATCAGAGTTGCCTGACATTCTGGTGAATTTCTAATGACATAATTGCTCTCTCAGCTGACCTCAGTACTTACTGTCGAGCGTTCCACTCACAAGCAATGTTTATTTCTTAATCATTAAAAATATGACTTGTGTGACATAACTCTTGTTTTCTTTCTGGCTGAATCACTTCTGAGGCTGTGTTATGGCCTATTCAACAGTACAGCAGGAGCTCCAAACCTCTTACTATTAATTAACTAGTCTGATCCTACGTACAATTGTTTTTGTGGTTTATTGTGGTGATTGTTAATAATACCGTTCTTGTTATTTGTTTCTGTATCGCATGGGCTCTTGACAGCACTCAAAGGTAAAAAGAGCACACATTCATTTCAGTTGTGTGTGGTATGTTCATGAGTGTGTGTGTGAAGGGTCAAGTCACAGCCGACTTATGGGAATCGCATTGGCTTTTAAGGCAAGAATCATTCAGAGGTGGTTTGCTTCTTGCCACTACATAGCGGGACTTCCTTGATGGTCTTCTATCCACCAGTCAAGGCTGACTCTACTTAGTTTCTGGGGAGAGTTGGGCTAGCCTATGGCATCCTGGTCAGAGCAGAGGTGGTTTGCCATTGTCTTCCTCTGCATAGCAACCCTGGACTTGGGGTGCTGAGTGGTTTCCGGGCTGTGTGGCTGTGTTCTAGCAGCATTCTCTCCTGACGTTTCACCTGCATCTGTGGCTGGCACCTTCAGAGGATCTGATAGTAGGAAAGCACCTCTGAAGATGCCAGCCACAGATGCAGGCGAAACGTCAGGAGAGAATGCTGCTAGAACACGGCCACACAGCCCAGAAACCAGACAGCACCCCAGTGATTCCGACTGTGAAAGCCTTCGACAATACATTAAACCCTGGACTTCCTTGGTGGTCTCCCATCCAACCAAGCCCAGTCTGACTCAGCTTCTGAGACCTGACAAGATTGGGCTAGCCTGGCATCTACTTCATTTCGGTAGGAAGGAGGATTGAAGCTTTAGGCCTAATACTCGATGGGAAACATGGACCTTGAGCGGGGAGGTGTAAAGGAAGTGAGAAATGCTATCCACCAGTGTTCTGAGAGAGGCAGTTCCAGTCATGAGCAGCAGCAAGGGAGAATGGGCGGAGTAATCTGAAGAGCCAGGCAACCCGTGGTCGGCAGCGCTCAGGAGTGAAGGGCACGTGCAGGGATGTTCTGGAATACGAGGTGTGTGGAGGAGACACAACCATGAAGATCAGGCCAGAGTTTTGCAGGGTTCAGGAGTATGTAGCAACCGAGTTAAGGACGTTGACCACATAGAATAGTGAGGCAGAGGCCTGGTTTTTGGCAGCAAAAAGCTAGACTGCCTTAAAGGGAATGCAGCTTTCTTGAGGAAAGGTGGGACCGGAAGGTATTTGATTTCTACCGTCTGAGCAGCTAATCTCATCGGTTCTTTTCATGTCAGAACGCTTTTCCACAAGCACTTCCAAGAAGCAAAGTGCTAAGACAGCAAAGAACTGAAAACTCTGTGTTTTTTTTCTCTCTTTCAGGAGGACACGCTCTTTGCATGGACCATGCCCAGTAACGACGTTTGGACCAAAAGCCTGCATGCTGCAGAATCCCAAAACCATCATGTGAGTGCCTCCGCATTCAGGAAAACTCCCGATTCTATTCATGTGGTTAATGAAAACGTCGTCTCGTTAAGCGTAATTGTTCACTTCCATCCGTATCCGTTTCCACGCTTCAACCAATTCAGTAATCCATCCGGGTGCCTTTGCCAGCTTTCTCTTGTCTGAACTGAAATGGATGCATTTTAAATGAGGAAAAAATAACGTCATGGTGTTTGAAGAACCCGTGACTTTGTTCATTAGAAAGTCAAGCTCTTATTCTGCCCGTATGTAGTTTTCGGTTATTTGCTTCTGACGTGTTCATTTGCTGCCTGTTGCCATCAGCAGGATATGGGTGTGAAGGAGAAGCGAGGAGGGTATTGCCCACTGTTAAAACCATTTGTACTGTCAAACCACAAAGCCAATTTAGTGAGAGAGTTTTAAAAGATGCGATATCAAAGCAGCTGGTTTCGTCTTCCAGAACTTTTCCTTGCAGGCCACAATTTAGGTTTCTCATAAGGGGTGCTTTTTTCTCTCCTTGTCTCTTTAAGCCAGGGGTGCAAACTGCAGCCTTCCCAATATTCATGGACTACGATTCCCATGGCAGTCGTAGTCCATGAACATATGGAAGGCCAAAGTTTGACATGCCACTTTTCAGCCACTTGAATATATTTGCTTAATTTTTAAATTAAATTTCTATACCCCCCCCCCTTTAGAGTTCGCCACCTTTGAAAAAGCTGAACGATGTCAAAATTCAGAGCCACAGTTCGACAATGAAATGAGCCCATTTGCAAGCCCGTAACTGCATAACCAAACATTATGGATAATTAACATGTGGATTATTAAGCTGTAAAGTTCCCACAGCCTGAACACAGCTTGTTGTGAGTCTTTGACTGAACATGGCGCCCAGGAGTTCTTGCAATAAATGATAAATAATGCACAGGAACATCTTGCAAGATCTTTGCACTGCACTGGTGTAAATTGATACAAGACTTGTCCTTGGTTTCCTGGCCACTGTTCACCTCTGTCGTTCCTTTTCTATGTAGCGTTTTTAAGCAAGGTCTTCAATCTCCTAGCGCCGTGGTTGCGAACCTTTGTCACTCCAGATGTTATGGACTACAATTCCCATCAGCCTCTGCCAGCATGGCCAATTGGCCATGCTGGCAGAGGCTGATGGGAATTGTAGTCCATAACATCTGGAGTGACAAAGGTTCGCCACCACTGCCCTAGCAGCCCTTGCCTATTATTGTCCTTCCATAACTGGTTACTCTAACATCTGCCTCTCCAATATGTCTTAAAAGATTCGGTTTTCTTTTCTAGAGCACCATTTGGCTCCTAGAGCCATATCTTGCAGTCCACTGCCCCTATATTTATTACCTTCACAAGGAGGGGATGCTAACATAGGTTATTTCCCCCTGTCCCTGAAGAAGCATTTCATTGTATTTCACAGAAAGGTTTCATGACATCATTTCCACTTGGATAGCTTTGTGATTAATACGTTGTGGGAGCCATCTCCTTTATCTTGGTGTTCCCAGACAATTGCAACCCGTTCCGCTGTGTGCCGTTTTGCCCCTGTACTAATGAAATAATCATTCCACAGAAATGGCTTGAAAGTAGAGATGAGCGAATATTGGCTTCTCTCCCTCCGCCCTTTTTATTAGTTTCTGCTTTTGTCAATTATTCTGGCTCTCCTCTTCTCACTGTTGGTTTTGTCGTTTTGTTCGGACACTGGATAGCCTTTGTATGCTGTTTTTTATGGAAATGATAAGTATAGTGCGAGCACTTCGAAGGTAAACTGTACAGTGCGTTGATGCACACCAGTAGTGTTAACATTATGTGTACATTTTGCATGGAAATATTTGGTGGTAGGAAACAACATGATGTGAAAATCGTCTCGGATCCGTTTTCCCAAGAGGGGCCTTTTGAGATGCAACAGCAGGGATGAAAACTTATTTATGTATTTATTTATTTTCTTACATTTATTTATTTACATTTATTGCCTGCCCCTTGCCTAGGCAGAAGATCAGTTTGGGCTTCCACAAGGAGCCTGCGAATGTGTTACTTACCATAGATATGTTGGAGGTGTGGAAAGAAAGCCAACTAGTTCTCTTGTTCATCAACAAAACTCCACTTGTGTTCCCCCAAGTGCAGCTTAAGAAACCTTTGAAAACCTGGACTCGTCCAGATGACATCCCAGCCCCACAGATTACTCTGATACCTGATCTTCTGGGAAGTCCTCTGAAATAATCTGTATTGAAGTGAACTAGAGCAATGCCAGATCACTATTGTGTTTTTGTCTTGTTTTGTTTGTATTGGCATGGCTTACCCAGAGGATCTTGGAGGACTGTGTCCTTATCATAGAATAGAATCATAGAGTTGGAAGAGACCCCAAGGGCCGTCAAGTCCAACCCCTGCAATGCAGGAACACACAATCAAAGCACTTTTACCATTTTGGCCGCCCTCCTCTGGACCCATTCCAGCTTGTTGATACCTTATGAATTATTTCAGTTCATCTCCTGTGCCCTCCTTTTCTGATGCCCGTGCTTAGCTTCTGTTCCCATCGGGAGCAATGGACTGCAAAAGGAAGAATTCCTCTGCCCAAAGACAGCCTGACGTTTCCGCCACATTCAGTGGCCATCCCTCTGCTGGTTCTCTAACTATAAAACAGACAACAGAATCAGTATAACACAAAAGTCAATTTTCAACCACCCAAAGACACCTATTTCCTAAATAGTTTGGTAGGACACACCTTGAACTCAAGGGCAAGTGGTTCCTTCCCAGGACAGCAAATAAAGGCCGCATTTGGGTTGTTTCCCCAGAGTACTTTGCAAGGATCCGCAGAGGTTCTGCTCATCACCAGGGCATAAACGCAGCCATGACCTGTTCATGAAGATGCAGCGTGCTTCCTTTTAAGAGACGGCTAGCTGCCTTCCCATTGGTTCAGAGCCCTGCAATATCCCAAGTCTTCCCTTTTGAGTGTCCAACTATGGCCGTGTTCTGAAATGTTTGAATTGTGTTTTAATTGTTTCGTAAAATTTCCTGATTGCTCAGAAATGTCAGGTTTGTTTTGCAGCTTCCTTATTGCTTTCTAAACACTATGGATATGTCAAGGGTGGACGGCCATTCCAATATAGCATGATTGCCTTAAATGGGCAAGCCAGTTGCAAGCTCTTGGGTGCTGTGGGGTTCTGAACCAATGGAGGGTGACTAACTTTTAAAAGGTTGGAGGGTGTGGCCTTTGGTGATCAGAGGAAGCGTGGCTGATAACCTAGCCCAAAGAGTTCTGGTTGGAGTTCTAACCCAGTGCATTCCCATCATTGGACAGTCACACACAGCTACCTTTGGACATCATGGGGTTTGTATCCAGTGGCAGCCAGCTGTCTCTCAAAAGGTGACGGGGTGTGGTCACATGAGTAGGTGCTTGCTGGCTATTTATAGTTTCTATCAGAGCCAGCTGAGTTGGTTTGGAAAGTGTTGAGGACATGTTACTCCAGCTGTGGCCTTCTCTTGCTGTCCAAGACAGGTAAGGCTGTGGTTTTTGGTCTTCGGTACAGGCTGTTTGATACATTTGATGTTGGGGATATCCTACGTACGCCATCTGCTCTACAGTTTCAGTTGGGTAGAAGAAGAAGCAGAAGAAGAATTTGGGTTTATACCCCACCTTTCTATCCTGGAAGGAGACTCAAGGTGGCTTATAAGCTCCTTTCCCCTCCTCTCCCCACAACAGACATCTTGGGGCCGAGAGAGTTCTGAGAGAACTGTGACTAGCTCAAGGTCACCCAGCAGGAATGTAGGAGTGCGGAAATGCATCTGGTTCACCAGATAAGCCTCCTCTCAGGTGGAGGAGAGGAGAATCCTCTCCACCTTGATTCTTCCTCTGAGGTGAAAGAGAGGGGAATCAAACCTGGTTCTCCAGATCCACCTGCTCTTAACCACTATACCATGCTGGCTCTCAAAATGTGGTGGTCTGCAGTAGAAAAGCAAAATTTGAATGCAGGAGCACCTTAAAGATCAACAAAGGACCAAAAAGGCATTTTGGGTGTTTGCACACATTTGGTCTCTTTAGGTCAAGCAGATGTTACCTTTGAGCCAGATTTTCAATTGCACACATCCTTTCAGAACTTACCATGCTGCAGATCAGATAAGCCCCGTTGTTTCCAGGAATTGGGAAATCACGATCTTTTCCCTGCCTACGCAGGGAAAGTGGGGCATGTCAGTGTATATTTTGCTCTGCTCGGCTTTTCCACTCTGACACGCCTTCCCCTGCCATGCAGGAGAAGTTCCCCCAGCATTTCCCAGGGATCGGTGGGGCCTCCTTTTTTCAATTTTAATGATTTGGTGCCCCTGCAATAGATCACTGAAATAGCACCTTTTTAAAAAGAGAGAGGCAATGAACAGTTTCCTGAATTGGAAACAGGAGTCAGGGTAAATGACAGTTTGGCTTGGAAGAAGCAGGGGGAACCTCCTCCCATGTAAACAAGGAAATGCAGGGAGACCCCACTGTGAAGGAGAGAACTGCGTGACAGAGGGTGAGTGCACAAAGAGCAAATTTATACCCCAGAAATCTTGGTCTCTAAGGTGCTTTGGGAGTCAAATCTATATTTCCTTGTACTTCTGGCTAGAAGTCCTTGATCGCATTTTAAGAATGTGACAAATAAACCGTAATGGCTGCCCATGCCAAGAAACCCCTTCTAGCTGTGGCTAGAATTGGCTACCCTTTTTTCCCTCATTTGTTTTGGCAGCGGGTGGCTTTGCCCAGTCTAGGGAAATGAATTGCTGCTGAATGAAACAAGGAACTGGTGCTTTCAGTTTGAGGCTCCACAGAGGCTGTGATGGATAGACTGATGTACAGTCACATTGGTGGCTCCAGTTCCTTTTATGTTCCTGGGTTGTCAAGGAGGTAGGGGTAAGCCCAATAGTCATGCTGCCACCATTTTAAATGGAGCTTTGAAGAAGTTGGGTATGTTTAGTTTGGTGAAGAGAAGGTTAAAGAGGTGACATGATAGCCATGTTTAGATATTTGAAGGGACGTCATGTTGATGAGGGAGCAAGCTTGTTTTCTGCTGCTCCAGAGACTAGGACCAGGAATAATGGGCTCAAGGTGAAGGAAAAGAGATTCACCTAAACATCAGTAAGGGCTGTTCGACAGTAGAATGCACTACCTCGGAGTGTGGTGAAATTTCCTTCTTTGGAGGTTTTTAAAGAGAGGCTCGATGGCCATCTGTCAAGACTGCTTTGATTATGTGTTCCTGCATTGCTGGGGGTTGGACTTGATGGCCCTTGAACATAAGAACATAAGAACGAGCCTGCTGGGTCAGACTAGAGTCCATCTAGTCCAGCACTCTGCTACTCGCAGTGGCCCACCAGGTGCCTTCGGGAGCTCACGTCCAGGATGTGAAAGCAATGGCCTGCTGCTGCTGCTGCTGCTCCTGAGCACCTGGTCTGCTAAGGCATTTGCAATCTGAGATCAGGGAGGATCAAGATTGGATCAAGAGATCCCTTGGGGTCTCTTTCAACTCTATGATTCTAAATCTTGGTTGTCATCAAGTGCGGCAGCGTGTTACCGCATAGCAAGCTTCATACCAAAAATAATTCGTCAAAATTGTATGTCTGAGTTGTTGGTAAGGATATTCAGTCTTGCTTTTCATTGGTCTTGGCTTACAACCTGGTGTTAACCTTTAAGGCCCTTCCACAGCTGACTTGGGACCCTCATACCTTCGGGACCGTCTCACCCCATATGTCCCTGGTAGGCCTCTGTGTTCTGCTGAGGCCAACTTGCTGATGATCCCTGGCCCCTCTGTGTGATGCGACTAGCAGCCTCTACCAGACCCAGGAGGCTTTTGTGGCTCCTGGCCCCTGCCTGGATGGAACACACACTTCCATCAGCCGGTGCAGGCCCTGCTGGGGATCTTAGTGAATTTCCACAGGAGCCTGTAAGGACCAGAATTGTTCCACCGGGCTTTTGGGGGAGGCCAGCCGCATGAATTGGATGTCCCTGTGTTGCGTGCATGTGTACCATCATTGGCACTACCGGTGTGACATCTTTTTGTATTGTCTGTCCCCTCCCGGCCTTGGGACTGGGAGCCATCATTAGTATTATTAATATTGTTTACTGGGTTTTAGAATGCTGCTTATTCTGAGTTATGTATTTTAACTATTTATCACTTATTTATTGTGCACATTGTTTTAGTTGTGATTTTGTTGTACACCGCCCAGAGCCCTTCAGGGGTGGGCGGTTTATCAAATTTAAATAATAATAATAATAATAATAATAATAATAATAATAATAATAATAATAATAATAATATCATCATCATCATCATCATCATCATCCTAGGTCCTTGGGAAGGACTCAATATTCAGAGATGAATTCCAGATGCTTGTGCTGTGTTGTTATGTGTATAATAATCATAATCATAATAATCATAATAATAAACCTCCATAAGCCAAGAGAGCCAGCATGGCGTAATGGTTAAGAACAGTGGATTCTAATCTGGAGAACTGGGTTTAATTTTGACAGTGCTATACACAAGTGTACAGATGGAGAGGAGAAAATTTTAAAAATACATTGGGGGAGAGCGGTGAGAAAGAAAATAAGACCAACATAGCCGCCAAAACAATGTTAATTTGCCCAGCCAATCAGAAGCTTTGCTGGCAGGAGTCCAACCTGGCCCCGCCTACTTCCTAAAACATTCTGAAAGTTACAGAATATTCAGAAATGGCGAAGCTGACCACACTATTAAGAGACAGTAGTTTGAATAATTTTTTTAAGAACTGGAAGTCTTTCATGAAATATCTTTTGAAAACCTATTCAGATAGAGAACTGGGTTTGAAATCTGAAGAAAACAGTAGACTGTAACCACTTAAGAAATAACTACTGAGTTAATGCCTTAATTATATATGCATGAACCTGGAGATAACTTTTAATCAAAGATGAGATAGCTGGAAGTCGAGATAAGACGGGTAATGGTTACAAGTTAAAATAATGTGCAGAAATCGCTCCCAGTTTTTCATTTAGGTGGCCAGGACCTGTGGGATAAGTTTGGGGAGGCACCACTTTCGTGTGGGCTGGAGGACCGGGAGCTCATATTTTGGGTTCAACTTGGACCTGTGCCCACCAGATGCCTTTGAAAACTAAACTTTAAATTTGTCTTGGAGCTGAGGCAGGGAAGGGGCTTGTAAGGATATGGATTAAGGGATTTGACTTCTGCTGCCTCAAATGTCTGGCTGAGAGGTTTTGTTAATGTTTGATTAACAAAGCACTCGCTGGACCGAGTGGGCTGTATTCTCAGCCTTCCTGGCCCAGTGGAATCTGCCACCACCCTCTTTTCTTTTCTTTGGCGTGGTTCAGCTTTCAAAAGGTGTGTGTGGGTGGAGGGGATGTAGAGAAGTGACTGGGCTGCTGCACTCTCTCTGAGCCTCTTTTTGCTGGTCCTTTCCCGTGTGGCGAAGGCAGTGCTTCTCAAACTTCCTCCAACCCTCCTTTTCCAAACCTTGTTTACCTTCTACTCCCCTCCCAGACATGTGCCAGCTCTCTGTTGTGTAGCTGACCGCAAAGTCAGTAGGCAGTAATACATTTGCAGCTGCGTGCAAAGATCTGTGGATTACCATGAGGGGATTTTAACATATTTTTTTTAAGCAGGGGTGTGCAGACACACCCTTCCTCCTCCGTTTCATCACCCCCTCTGTGTTGCCTGCCTCCAGTACTGCCAGTACGAGTTTGAATGAAATTAAGAGTAAAGCTGTCTCTTCCTGGAGAAGATTACAGGTGATCGGGTAGACCGAGTTGCCCTATCTGAACATCTGAGCTTCTGTGCGCCTTGTCAGGCCCGCTGACTCACTTGGAACAAACGGCAGGAACTGAGAAGCCTCCCATTTCCTGCTTGCCGAGATCTTGCTTATGGCGTCCTTCAAGCAGTCTCCCAACCCCCGAATAACAACAACAGAAGAGCACATCTGGATGAGACCATGAACATCCATCTTCCGCATCCTGTTTCCCAACCAGATGTAGGGATGCCAGCCCCTTCGGGGGGCGGGGGGGGGGGACCTGGGAATCCCCTGGAATTACAGCTCATCTTCACACTGTAGAGACCAGTTCCCTTTGAGCAGAGGTGTCCAACTCCGGTGCTTCAGATGTTCATGGATTACAATTCCCATCAGCCCCTGCCCATGCCAGCAGGGACTGGTGGGAATTGTAATCCATGAACATCTGAAGGGCCAGAGTTGGACACCCCTGCCTTTGAGGAAAAGGAAGCTTTGGATGGTGGGCTCTGTTTTCTTCCCCTCTTCAGCTTCCTCCCCTCCCCAGACTCCGCCTCCAGATCTCCAGGAGTATCCCAACCTGGATATGACAGTGCTGTCCCCGCCTCCCTCCCGCTGGCCAGGTGGGGATCTTGCAACCTAACCTGTGAGCTCAGACAGAGGGCCCCGCTCTGGCAACCTTTCAATCCCACGTTTTCTGCCTCTGGGTGTGGAAGTTCCATTTTTGCCCCGGCTGGCGTTCTGCAGCTTGGAAGCCCAGGGGTTAAGGGATGGTTGCAGCTTGATCAACTTTGGACTTACCTCATGTGTTTCATCACCCGGCTCCTCCAGCTGAGCGGCTGCCGCCACCGCTCCTCCCCCTTGGGTTGTACAATCTAATGACAGCGTGCCAGGCATTTGAGGAGACACTTGCGGCTTGCCCGTTGCTCAAAAAGACAGCCAGCCAGCCAGCCACCCAGGGTCCAGAGCAGCCAGCCGGAGGATGGGGAACTTCTGGACTGGGAAGGGAAGGAGGTTGCAGGTTTAAATTTCGTCGGGGAGCTGCAGCTTCTCTAAAAAAAACCGGCCGTGGTTTCGTTTTTAAACGCCTGTAGCTTTAAGAGTCTTTTTTTAATTAACAAGAAGATTTTAAGGAAGTCCCAGATTACTCTTGGAACACCAAGAGTACGTCTGGGGCTGATTTGAACGCTTGTATAAGCTGCTGTTATGCAAAACTGACCCAAGGGAGGAAAAAAAGGAATATTTAACAAATATGCTGCACGCACACTTTTTCCTAGGAGTTTCTGGATCGTTTTGTTAGAAACTTTTGACCTCTTTTTTTTTTTTTGCTTTGTTCGTTGAATGAGTGGATTTTTCCAGCGGAATGGCACAAGTCCCTTAATCAAGTCCCCTTAATCAAGACTGTTTGAAACAGCGACTGACTGATTCGGGGGCATGATGTTCCGTTTAAGGTAGCAGCCGCCTTGAAACGTGATTTCCCCCCCCCAAAAAAAACCTTTTCATGCCGTTCACTGTTTGTGAGCCGAAAAGAAGGGAGTCATGAAGATCACTCAGGATATTATGAGCAATCGCTCATTCGGTGGGGCAACTTGGAAGTGGTAAGTAGTCTGCGAGAAAAGAGGATTCACTCATGGGGCAACTTTTAAAAAGAAACTCACAGTGTGTTTTGAGTTTCTTAAAGAAACATCGCTGTGGTTGCACGCTCTCCAGTGCTTAAATCTGACAAGCTCGGGCTGCTGTTCTTCGAACTGTCTTTCCTGGCTCCATGTGTGAAGAAATGGTTTTCGCTTTTTAAACGTGCTTCACGGCAATGCCATAACTGCTTTGCTGGGCATGTTAATTTCTGAAGTTGGAATCTCCTTCTCCCTTGGCTGGTTTTCTTCCCCACCCGAGTGCTTAAAAAGTTAATCTCCAAAGGAATGTCTTCTTTTTTTTTAACTTTCTCTCTACTCCTCACATTTGAATTTTGGAAGGGTGTGTTTTTAAGGTGCTGGCATTTTTGGCAAAATCTGAAGCCCTTCCAATATGCTTGCACCTGTTGACTGCTCTGAGGATAGAGCTATTTAGCATTCTGTATGGATGTATACCTCGAACCTTGCAGGTATTTATATGGGAGACATCCAAGGAATACCAAGATCTGAGGCAGAGGCAGCCAACAGCAAACCACTTCCGAATGTCTCTTGCCTTGAAAACTCTACAGCACAGGTGTCAAACTCGCGGCCCTCCAGATGTTATGGACTACAGTTCCCATCATCCCCTGCCATCATCATGCTGACAGGGGATGATGGGAGCTGTAGTCCATAACATCTGGAGGGCCGCGAGTTTGACACCTAGGCTCTACAGGGTTACCCTAAGTCATCTGTTCCCCACAGTATAGAAAGGATGTTCCCCACAGTATAAAAACTAACATGTATGGAGAGAGAGAGAGAGAGAGAGAGAGAGAGAGAGAGAGAGAATTTGAGGAGAGGAAGAAGTCATTTATAGATAAGTGTTTAAAAAGAAAAATCAAGCCATCTATTCTCTGTGCTGTGCTAAGGTTTCAGGACAAGCCATTGAGTTTTATTTTCCGTATCTGCAAAATTTTTTGTATCCCTTGCTCTTCTGAGGGAGCCTGCATAAAAATGGCAAAATGTCTGGCCAAAATCCCCAGTCTGTGTATGTTTGGGGTGCGTGTGTGTGATAACATTGACCTACGTTACTCAGCTGTCATATGATCAGAATGGCATTCCCGAGGCCCACCTTATAAGATTCAAATTAGAAAGGGAGATATCTAGAGATTGGTCTGTCCTTCCATCCCCCCGCCCCTCCCTCGACTCAACTCATTCAGCAGAACTAAATTTCTCCCGTGTCTCAGCCCCAGATCTCTTTCCAGCATCAGAATCTCAGCCTCGCAAACTGTATGAGAAAGATGTGATCAAAGACACCCCCCCCTCAAAAAGTGTATGCCTTAACCACTGAGTAATTTCAAGGAGTCACTAAATATTAATGTTTAGTGAGAGCAATGCACTTGCAGAGCAAGCTGGTTTCCCAAACATAAGTCCTGGGAAAGAAACCTTGCAAAGTTTCAGATGTCCGCAACCCAGAGTTTGTTTTCTTCCCCTCTCTAATGACCTTGGCATTTTCCTCCTACCTTTCTGGGAGCAGGGATGATGGTGAGGTCTTCCAGAACTCAGTTGCTGGTTGGTGTGGAGGTTTAAGTTGTACCCTTCCCCGTTCCTAAATTGCACGAGCCAATTTCAGTCCGTGAAACAGAACCCAAAGTTGTGTCATCGTGAAAGGTAAAGAGAAAAGCAAAGAAGTGGCCGGTGAAACTTGGAAAGAACTCTTGTGCCAAATGCCCTTGTGAATTGAGTATCGTGCGGGAGGACAAAAACCATCTCAGCCATTGACTAGAGCCGCTAAATCCTGGTTGCAGTGAGAGAACCACCTGCTACCGTGTTTCCCCGAAAATAAGACAGGATCTTATATTAATTTTTGCTCCAAAAATGGAGCTGTAGTCCATAACATCTGGAGGGGCGCGAGTTTGACACCTGTGCACTATACCATGCTGGCTCTCTACGCTGGCTCTCTAGATAGAAGTAGACAAGACGATGGCAGAACCGACATGGAAGTATTGGGGGGGGGGGGCCCTTAAAGGGCAGGATGGGAGAAGGAGAAGAGGATTTGACCCCCCTTCATTTTAAGGCCTTTTTCACCCATCAGTTGCTTTGGGGAGGGAGCACGGAAGGTGGTTCTGCTCCTTCATCTCTACCATGTGTGTGTTCTGCACTTCAAATCCCCTCCCCAAAAAAAGAAAAAAGTAATTCCTGCCGGCATCCCACCTATTTTGGTCTTTGGAGTTTAGAAACTATCATGACGAGGTCAAAAATCTTGGGTTTCCCAGTTTAAAGATTTCCTGCTATTACTGAGTTTTCTCCCTCTTGCAACACACAGTCAAGAGAATAGTTGAGGCACCACCTAGACCTTGACCACATGTCCTAGTGTTTTTTTAAATTCCCACTTCATGTTGCTTGTGAATATGGGAAACTATGGTTGAGGATACAAATGGCCCAGATAATTCTAAACAAACAAGGCTGCAACCCCACCCACCCCCCTTTCATGTGAGTAATACGATAAATTTAGCTTGGTGCTTTTGGAACAGGTGGGTTGCCAACATAACGGAAGAGGAAATATAAAATAAGGCCTGGAACTTCCCACATTGCAACAAGACGAAGAAAGTTATAGACTTTATTGCATAATATTTGAAAGTTTCAGTGTATGCAGTAAGTCATATTTCTTAGGGCAAATAATTAACTTTCTGGGGTTAGCCTTCTGGCTTTTGAGCAGTGTCAGGTAGCTGAAGTTATTGCTGCAGGTGGACAACCACACTTTGAATGCTTCCTCCTGGACCAAACTCCTTGTGTATAGAAAATCAGCATGTCATGGGAAAAGAGGACAGATTGACTTTTCCCCCCCTAGTGAATAAATTCTCTATGTGCAGGGCAGGCATACAGTGAGCTACATGATAATGAACATAATACTAAGAATTTATACTGTGCTTTCATTCACAGCTATTTGGCATTATTTGAGGAGCTGAAACTAAATTGATGCAGTTCATGAGAACATTATTAATACTGCTGAATGTTTACACTGGCCCACGCACCTTTTTGAGAGGTGTTAGTGTTCATACTGGCACATGCATTTGCAGCAGTGAGCTTGCTGCAGAAGCACACCTGGTTCATTTGCGGCATATTTAAGATTTTCTCGGCAGGTCAGCTTGCTGGCAGGAGTGGAAGAGACACCTGTTTAGCGCACGGAAAAGAAGTCTGCTTCGCAAAGTGCTGATTGGTTTGTCTTTGAGTCAGTCACATCGCTACCTTCTCCCCTGCTTGTGGGAGCAGATTTCAAAGTGTAAAGGGAGGACTAGACTTTTAAAAAGTATAATGATGAGACAGTGTCAGGGAGGGTACAGGTTTGATCAGGATAACTTGATCACTTCAATTCCGTCCCTGGGTAAGAAAATTCAGATGACTTTGGAGTTTGCTCACAACGAGTCTGTGACTAGCCCAAGGTCACCCAGCTGGCATGTGTTGGAGTGTACAAGCTAATCTGGTTCCCCAGATAAGCCTCCACAGCTCAAGTGGCAGAGCGGGGAATCGCACCTGGTTCTCCAGATTAGAGCGCACCTGCTCTTAACAACTACGCCACGCAGGCTCTCAAAGCGACATACACGTACCTCCAATAATTACTCTTCTTTCTTTCCATGACTTAGTCCAGTCTTTTCTGATTGTTATTTGCAGGCACATACAAGACCCAGCAAGCCAGCGGTTGACATGGAACAAACCTCCCAAGAGCGTCCTCGTTATCAAAAAAATCCGCGATGCCAGCCTCCTGCAGCCCTTCAAAGATCTCTGCATATATCTCTCAGAGGTGGGTTAAGCTCCTTTGCCTTGACAAGCTAAAACCCCTTAGCTTTCTTTTGAAGTAATAACAACCAGGTTTGTGGCCTTATGAATGCAAAGCTGTCCTCAAATCTTGAAATCTCCGTC
The DNA here is from genome assembly GCF_021028975.2 of Sphaerodactylus townsendi. NCBI lineage: Eukaryota > Metazoa > Chordata > Lepidosauria > Squamata > Sphaerodactylidae > Sphaerodactylus > Sphaerodactylus townsendi. The sequence continues at coordinate 26,837,307 of NC_059440.1, forward strand.
CCGTTCTGGTCCCGTTCTCCTTTGATGGCAACCAGGACAAGGTTTGGTGTTCTCTCTGTCTTTTCACCCGGACGAAATCTCTGTGAGATGGCGAAGGGGAAGACTGATGGGGATGATTAGAATTTCCCACTGTTGAAGCAAAATGAAAACCAACCTAATTAACAAGGGTGTTGTGGGTTTTCCGGGTTGCATGACCATATTCCAGTAGCATTTTCTCTTGACATTTCGCCTGCATCTGTGGCTGGCATCCTCTGAAGATGCCAGCCACAAATGCAGGCGAAACATTAGGAGAAAATACTACTGGAACACGACTATACAACCCGGAAAACCCGCAACCCCTAGTGATTCCGGCCGTGAAAGCCTTCGACAGTACATTAACCTAATTAACAGCTTGAAAATTGCGGAGGCGGCACATATCTATAGGCAGGTGTTTTTTTTTACTCTTCTAAGCCTTTCCATGCTGGCTATAGAGAGGAGGTGGAAGATGGATATTATATCTCCGCTCGTCTCCCTGTCCCAGTTTATTCTAGCTTCAAGGAGCTCAGTTAATTTGAATTGGAAAAATGCCAAGGGAAGAAAGGGTTAACAACACTCCCCCCTCCCCCCCCCCACACTTCCTTATTCTTTAAAGCAGCCATGTGCAGCTGCTAATTAGTTTTGTTTATTTATTTTTTAATCACTGCAGGAGATTCTGATCTGGGGTTTCATGTGCGCTGTCTCACTGAGTTCTCGGAAAACCCAGTTTATTGCTCCACATAGAACCACGCGGGGCTGGTTGAGCTGGTTTTACCTTTGCAGCTGGTCCTATGCTTCAGTGCCCTGGGAGAGCCAGGCAGATGGCCTGTTCTCCAGGAAGCTCTCTTTGTGGAACTCACTCTATTTTTTGATGCATGTATCTTGTCTTTTCTCCCCCACGGCATCATTCAGAAAATTCCCACCCAGACTGCCATCTAGGCCAGGGGTCTGCGACCTGCGGCTCTCCAGATGTGCATGGACTACAAATCCCATCAGCCCTTGCCAGCATGGCCAAATCCCATCAGCCCTTGCCAGCATGGCTGATGGGATTTGTAGTCCGTGAACATCTGGAAAGCCTCAGGTTGCAGACCCCAATCTAGGCACTCACCTGCTTCGTTTCAGAAAGCTTGCCCTACCAAACCATACCCAGAAGCCCCGTTTATTCCCCGTGGGGAGAGGCGATCTATTTTCTGGCACCCCTCCCTGTTTACGCCCTTTGGAGATGCCTTGTGAATGGACTGTTTGAGCAAGCACAAGATCTGTTGCCGCTTCCCCACGAGTCTTTAGAAATAACCCGCTCTATCCAAATGGCTGGGCACCTGGACATGGCGCTGCAGCCGCCCCGCCATTCCCAGAAGGACTTTCCAGTGGCCGGGGAGTGAATAAAGCAAAATAACCCCCACTCACACACCAGAAAGCCCTCCTTAGGACTCCCATGGACTTACACCACCAAAAAGCTGGCATAACTCCAGGAGCCAGAGTTTCCGACAGCAAAGCTATGGTGGACTAACGTTGACTCCGCCCTTGGCCATGCTTCTGGAACACCCGTGCAACACTGCCAGAGGCTTGGAGCAGTGACTTGACACGTGCAGCTGCATCTAGCCGTTTCTCCACCGGTGGATCCACCCTCCCTCTGGTTCAAGTGCCACAGAGAGGGCAAATCCACCAGTGTTTGATTTAATTTCAACCCAGTTTTGGGCCAGCCATGTCTGACCTTTTGGGGCAATAGATAACAACTCCCCACCAACCCACCTGTTGAGCAGTATCCATACCACGTCTTGATTAAAATTTGGGGAGGGGGTAGAAAGAGAAGGAAGGGCAGACCAAGTCCGGTTGTTCTGGGGAGGATGCATCAACGCTAGTTACGTTGCTGTGCCGTTTCTCATACGCTGAAGGATTTTTAACTAGTTCCTTCCCTGTTCGTCTCCTCCTTAGGTGAACAACATGATTGTTTACGTCGAGAAAAAAGTGCTGGAGGATCCGGCCATCACGAATGACGACAGTTTTGGACCAGTGAAGAAAAAGTTTTGCACTTTCAGAGAAGGTAGTGATCACCGTATTTGTCAGTAGAGCCTCGGGTCGGGACCCTAAGCCACGTGTGTTGGGATAGCACCTTCTTCCATAATTCTGGATATACAGGGACTGGTTGCTCAGTAGCGAGGGGACTGTGTTCTGTACATGCTTGCAAGCATCTGTCACAGCTAGTTGCTTAAGGGAAGTGCTTCCTTTCCTACAGCGCTAGAATTTGGGGACTCCCAGGGAAGTTGATGGGGAGTAGATTCAGGACAGGCCAAAAAAAAGGGGGGTTTCTCTACACCAGCAGTTCTCAACCTGTGGGTCGCGACCCCTTTGGGGGTCGAACAACCCTTTCACAGGGGTCGCCTAAGACTCTCTGCATCAGTGTTCTCCATTTGTAAAATGGATAAATGTTAGGGTTGGGGGTCATCACAACATGAGGAACTATATTAAAGGGTCACGGTATTAGGAAGGTTGAGAACCACTGCTCTACACTGTACGTGTTATTGGTGGAATCCCCCATCACAAGCTATAGCAGTGTGCATTAGCTTAGCTTCGAACCACATCTACATCTTCCATGCTATCACCATGGGGACTTCCAGTATTAAATTCTGTCTAGGAACTCAATTTAGAAGTGCCCCAGGGATCCAGTGCCAATTGGGACTGGGGGTGGGGTGGGGGGGGGTTCCCATTTATTCCACAAATGAGAGGAATGCCGTTGATTTTGCATGGCTTTCTGATAAGGTTAGACTGAAAGCTCACTCGTAGCTGAAAAGCGTCCCATTCTCCCGCCCGCAGTGCCGCATTTCTATCGGTGAGTGAAATAGTTTTTGTCAACATTCTTGTTCTAGATTACGATGATATCTCCAATCAGATAGATTTCATCATTTGCCTGGGAGGCGACGGGACCCTTCTGTACGCTTCTTCGCTCTTTCCGGTGAGAGCAGTCGCCCTTCCCTCTCCTGGGCTTGTTCCATTTGAGAAGAAGAGTTGGATTTATATCCCCCCCTTTCTCTCCTGTAAGGAGACTCAAAGGGGCTTACAAACTCCTTTCCCTTCCCTCCTCACAACAAACACCCTGCTGCGCCTTTCTATCTACTTGTGAACACCTCCCACTTTCTCTTCTGTTCTGTGCTTCGTATTGCTACAAAAAAGCCCCTGAAACGTACAAAAACATGATAAAATGACACCGTTATCGCCGCTTTGGCAGAGTCCGAACACCAGAGCAGGACAAAGACAATAGCTCATGCTCTGCTGTCCTCGGATACCCTCCCCTATAGCGGATCCGCCTGCCAAGTTTCAGCCTCCTGGGGAGCTTGCAGCAGATATCTGGAAACAATTTGTCTTGATAAAGTAGAACAGGATTAAAACAAGAACTTCTGGCAACCAATAAAAATCCAGGCAAAGGAAATCGTAGCCAGTAATCAGATCCAGATAGGGAAGTGAAAAACGTTTAATTAACACCTAGAAGGTAGCAGTGTAGGTGTCTGCATATGCTGGGGTAAGTGGGGTGGGGAGCTGTGTTGAGAGAAGGGTGTTACACAATTATGTTGCCACCATGAAGGAACACCCTGCTTCAAGTCGCCACCCACCTCCTCTCTGGAGGCAGGAACAATTACGTTCTATTATATGTGGAGTCAGCCTGTCAGGTTCTGGTAGCCGTTCTGTAGGCCTTCTGGCAAAAGGAGGGCTTTTGGCTGTTGAGAAGAAGTAGGAGTAGGAGTTTGGATTTATATCCCACCTTTCTCTTTTGAAAGGAGATTCAAGGTGGCTTACAAGCTCCTTTCCCTTCCTCTCCCCACAACAGACACCTTGGGAGGTAGGTGGGGCTGAGAGAGCTCCAAAGAACTGTGGCTAGCCAGCAGGAATGTAGGAGTGCAGAAACACATCTGGTTCACCAGATAAACCTCTGCCATTTGGGTGGGGGAGTGGGGAATCAAATCCAGTTCTCCAGATTAGAATCCACCTGCTCTTAACCACTGCACCGCGTTGGGTTTTTTGGGCTGGGTGGCTGTGGTCTAGTAATTTTTGTTCCTAACTTTTCACCTGCATTTTTTGGCTGATGCCTTCAGAGGCAAGTCACAGTGAAATGCGTTTCTTTCTGTGGCACTTTTTTTCTCTCCTTGCCACAAGCTACTTGTGTGGCATTTCTAGCATTTCTGACCTCTGTTTTCGTCTTCTTGCGGAACAGGGCAGCGTGCCTCCAGTTATGGCTTTCCACCTGGGGTCGCTTGGATTTCTTACCCCGTTCAATTTTGAGAACTTTCAATCTCAAGTCACTCAGGTTATAGAAGGTAAGAGCCTCGGTTGATCTCGCAGTGCCATCAGTTCATGTTGGCCCTTGATTTAAGGGGGCAGGGGTTGTTGCCAGGTGAATTCCACTCCTGATACTGTAATATCCTGAGCTGCAAAAGCAAAATTCAGCGTATCCACCTTGTCAGACCTGACAGAATCCTGCTGTCCTGGACAATCCAAGTCAGGGCAGGTTATTCTCAGGTTCCTTTTGCTTAAAAAGATGCCATTTCAGTAAATATCCTCTCTCCATTTCTAGGCAATGCAGCTCTTGTTCTCCGAAGCAGGCTTAAAGTGAAAGTTGTCAAGGAACACAGAGAGAAGAAAATGATGATCCAGAATGGGATCGAAGAAAACGGAGTCATGTCTCCAGGCCTAGAGAAGGAGATGTTCAAGGACATCATGCAATATCAGGTTAGTGGCTTGGATAAAGGAGGGCCAGGCTTCAGTTTGCTTCCTCTTTGAATAATGAAATGTAAAGCTAAATATGTGTGGGTTGGGGGAAGGGAACAGGGTGTTTTCAGTTTCAAAACTGAGAGCTGGTGGTATGGTTGGAATTCGGGATTTGGGGGGGAGATCCAGCTAGGGCTGATCAGTTGGTCTGTGTCACTGGTTATCTCTCGCATTTTTATCCTGTTGTTCCTCTCAGGAATTCAAAACAGAATGCATTTTATTCTCACAACAACCCTGGGAGTCAGCTTAGGCTGAGAGAGTGGGAAAAGGGCTAGCCTAAGGTTAAAAAATGAGCGGGGATGTGAACAAGGAATCTAACCTTCTTTCCACCGCACCTCCTGGGCTCCCTGGTGCTCTGCTCAGCTGCTAAACTTACTGGCTGACCTTTGACCTGTGACTCTAAGCTGAACCTACTCCACTGGGTTGTTGGGAAGCTAAAATGGCAGGGAAGGGTTCTGCCCCAAACTGGACAAAGGGTGGGGTGAAACTGAAATTAAAAATTAAACATTGGTTCTGTTCATCAGATTATATTCTCTTTGAGCTGCGTTTTGATTATTCTTTAGGAATGTGTATCATACCAATAACCTGTTTTCCTGTGGTGTTTTTCACTGATTTGGGCCTTTAAAAAAATCAGTCTATAGGTACAAAATGAAAAGAGAAAATTAGTATTAATTTAAAAGATGTTATTGGGATCAGCAGTGTCGTAGTGGTTAAGAGCAGGTACATTCTAATCTGGAGGAACTGGGTTTGATTCCCCGCTCTGCCGCTTGAGCTGTGGAGGTTTATGTGGGGAATTCAGATTAGCATGGGCACTCCAAACACATGCCAGCTGGGTACCCTTGGGCTAGTCACAGTTCTTCTGAGCCCCACCTACCTCACAGGGTGTTTGTTGTGAGGGGGGAAGGGAAAGGAGATTGTAAACCCCTTTGAGTCTCCTTACAGGACAGAAGGGGGATATAAATTCAACTCTTCTTCTTTTTCGTTACAAGCCATCTTGAGTGCTGACCATAAAAGAGCAATATTTTTTTGAAACCTGGCAATGCTGAAAGGCGTGTACAAATGAAGTCGACACCCAAAGCTCCAGGCAAAATGTTTTGCTCTTGTGTAAATTATCAACTGGAATATATTTGCTGTTGGCAGGTCCTGAATGAAGTTGTAGTGGATCGGGGCCCTTCGTCATATCTTTCCAATGTGGATGTCTTTCTAGATGGGCATCTTATCACCACAGTTCAAGGAGACGGTGAGTCTGTTTCTACTTGCCAAAGGAGTGGAGTGTTTAGATTATGAATGGATACCAAATACAAAGGGGAAGGTACAGTGAAGAACCGTTCCCAGCAATGCCCACCTGAGAAGCAGTGACTGGAGATGTCAGAGAATGAACTCGGCAGGTAGACCACCATGTTTTGGCTCAGCCCTCCTTGAATAACGCCTTTGAAGCTCACGTGTTCATTTCTGATTAGCAGATCCACCCAAATAAGGTTTCCCTCTCTCAGGCTTAGCACCACTGAAAATCAGGTCCTCAAAGGAGCAGCAGTGGCGCAGGAGGTTAAGAGCTCGTGTATCTAATCTGGAGGAACCGGGTTTGATTCCCAGCTCTGTCGCCTGAGCTGTGGAGGCTTATCTGGGGAATTCAGATTAGCCTGCACACTCCCACACACGCCAGCTGGGTGACCTTGGGCTAGTCACAGCTTCTCGGAGCTCTCTCAGCCCCACCTACCTCACAGGGTGTTTGTTGTGAGGGGGAAGGGCAAGGAGATTGTAAGCCCCTTTGAGTCTCCTGCAGGAGAGAAAGGGGGGATATAAATCCAAACTCTTCCTCCTCCTCCTCTTCCTCTTCCTCTTCTCCTTCTCCTTCTCCTTCTCCTTCTCCTTCTCCTTCTTCTTCTTCTTCTTCTCCTTCTCCTTCTCCTTCTCCTTCTTCTTCTTCTTCTTCTTCTTCTTCAATGCACACATCTGTATAATGGGCATAACAAGATCCCCACCTTACATCTGTGTAATGGGCGTAACAAGATCCCCACCTATTGTCAGGCAGGCCTGCATGGTACATTAAGAGCAATCTGGAGAATCAGATTTGATTCCCTGTCCCTCCCCATGAGTGGTGAACACTAGTCCAAAGAACCGGGTTTGATTCTCCGCTTCACCACACGGTGGACTCTAATCTGGTGTGTTTCCTTACTCCTACGCATGAAGCCTGCTGGGCGACCTTGGGCCAGTCACAGTTCTATTGTGGGAGAGAGGAAGGGAAGGAGTTTGTAAGCCACTTTGAGACTCCTTGCAGGAGAAAAAGGCGGGGTATGAATCCAGACTCTTCTTCAACCCACTAAACCAAATTGAACCCATCAAGTGTGAAGGGTGGGTTTGGCAGACACACAACTGGTTTCGTTGATCCTGGCAACAGCAGAAAAAAGGGATGGGGGCGGTCTGATTCGAAAGATGGCATATGAACATTTTAAATAAGTAAGCATACGATTCAGCGGGTGGGCTGCATTGGCTGGGTGGCATCGCCAGACCTATGGGAAAGCGAACGGCTGTATCTGCCCTGATCACGAAGAGGCTGCAAACTCAAACTGCTCTTTGTTTATTCCTCCTTTCCTTGGCATCAGGAGTCATCGTCTCCACCCCAACGGGTAGCACGGCATACGCAGCCGCCGCAGGAGCCTCGATGATCCACCCAAACGTTCCAGCGATCATGATCACTCCCATCTGCCCACATTCGCTCTCCTTCCGGCCCATCGTGGTTCCAGCCGGAGTTGAACTGAAGGTTTGTTCTTTCATTCTCATCCCTTGGTATAAAAAGGTACGCCCGTGCAAACCTCAGCTGTGCGTTACATAATCCAACAAAAGCACGTTACGTATTGTGCCCAAACATGTTTAAATCCCACACAAAGATTATGTTCTGTCAGCTCCGTCTGAAAAGGAGCAATTCAAGGCTTCTGGTTGCCCGGCCGGTTTTCTTGGAGATCTGTTTTGAAAACCCCTGGGGCTGGCAAGCTCTGCCATTGCTTTCCTCAGGCGGCATTTGCCTTCTAGGTTGGCAAGTGAGTTGCCAGGCGGCAGCTGCAGCTCCACCCCCATCCCTGAGGCCAGGTGTGAGTCTCAAAAGCTTCCAGGTGCTGATTATTAATTCTGATAGTTGCCATAGTCTCCATAGAACAGTGAGATTCAAATCCATTTGCCCCTTAAGAGACCAGCAAGCAGGGGTGTACCACCCAGGGGGACATATGGGGTCAAATGTGTCCGGGCTGCGGCCATTTAGTCACGTGGGGGCCGGAAAATCGCCCCTCACACCTCTCCTCCTTCTCTCGGGTCCATACACTGACTTCAAGACCTGGTGCAAAAAAACATTGTTTGGTCATGGTGGGGGAGCGTGATTTAATTAGAGCAGAGAGGAATTCTGTCCCTGAGCATTTCTGGCTGGAATAAAAAAGACTCAGATTCCCATTTCTACTGATGTCTGACCAAGGAGAGCTTTGACTCTTCATAGTTTATACCCTGGAACTCTGGTTGGTCTCTAAGCTGCTCCTGAACTCAAATCTTAATTTCTGGACTCTCGCCTTGTGGGTTTTGCCTGTCTAAGAAAGGGCTGGGGCAGAGCAAACCCTGGTTATCTTTATAGTTCACCTCATTATTTGAGTCTTGTATATTGCTTGCCAGCTCCAGGAGAGCCAGCGTGGTATAGTGCTTAAGAGCAGGTGATTCCCCAATCTTCCACCTGAGTGGCAGAGGCTTATCTGGTGAACCAGATGTATTTCCGCAATCCTACATTCTTGCTGGGTGACTTTGGGCTAGTCACAGTTCTCTCTGAACTCTCTCAGCCCCACCTACCTCACAAGGTGTCTGTTGCGGGGAGAGGAAGGGAAAAGAGCTTGTAAGCCACCTTGAGTCTCCTTACAGGAGAGAAAGGTGGGGTATAAATCCAAACTCTTCTTCGTCTTCTTCTTTGTACACCAGAGACAGTTTCTATTAAAACGCAAACTGCCTGAGTAGTTCCTCTCTTCACCATTCCGCAATACCCACCTTTTATATGCTAGGAGCCGCAGTGGTGTAGGAGGTTAAGAGCTTGTGTATCTAATCTGGAGGAACCGGGTTTGATTCCCAGCTCTGCCACCTGAGCTGTGGAGGCTTATCTGGGGAATTCAGGTTAGCCTGTACACTCCCACACAAGCCAGCTGGGTGACCTTGGGCTAGTCACAGCTTCTTGGAGCTCTCTCAGCCCCACCTACCTCACAGGGTGTTTGTTGTGAGGGGGGATGGGCAAGGAGATTGTAAGCCCCTTTGAGTCTCCTGCAGGAGAGACTCAAAAAATCCAAATGCTTCTTCTTCTTCTAAAAGTTTTCATAACGTGCCATTCATTTTTATCTTGCCTTAGATCATGCTGTCTCCTGATGCTAGGAACACTGCGTGGGTTTCGTTCGACGGGCGAAAGAGACAGGAAATCTGCCACGGTGACAGGTAAGGCCATGATTCTTCTCAGTTCTGGAAAGCATCTGGTTTTGACTGTCAATCCATTCATCCCTCATTCAGCAAAGACCCACAACAGCCAGTTCCTAATGTTCTGTCTTGCTCCACCAATGTTATGTCATGCTTTAGCACATGATGCTCAGTGGCTGAGGAGCCACACATTACCCTTGACGTGCCACTTGTGGCTCTTCTGGACACCATTCCTCCACGTGGCGCCTGCCACACGTTTGGGAAGAGCAGGCAAGGTGTTTGGAGTTGGCAATTGATTCCCACCTTAAAACAGCCACTCCCAGAGGAACAGGAAAGCTGTGCTGTCTCTGAGGTACAGGACTCATGCTAAGGCTCTCATGCTGAGAGCCAGCATGGTGTGGTGGTTAAGAGCAGGTGCAGGTGTAATCTGGAGAACCAGGTTTGATTCCCTGCTCTGCCGCTTGAGCTGTGGAGGCTTATCTGGTGAACTACATTAGCTTGTGCACTTCTCCACATAAAGCCTGCTGGGTGACCTCGGGCCAGTCACAGTTCTTTCAGAACTCTCTCAGCCCCACCTGCCTCACAAGGTACCTGTTGTGGGGAGAGGAAGGGAAGGAGATTGTAAGCCGCTTCGAGACTCCTTCAAGGTAGAGAAAAGCAGGGTATAAAAACGGACTCTTCTTCTCAGCCTGCATTGGAGACATGCTAACGGACGCCTTCTGTTTCTTTCAGCATCAACATCACTACCTCTTGCTACCCCCTTCCCTCGATCTGTTTCCAAGACCCCGTGAGTGACTGGTTTGAAAGCCTAGCAGAATGTTTGCACTGGAATGTCCGAAAGAAGCAAAATAACTTTGCCGTCGATGAGGAAGAAGAATTTTGAGCCTCAGCACTGGGGGGAAACTCACAGGGGAGCCATCTAATGGCTATCCTCCTCTCTGTACAAAGTGTATTTTTACGCTCGTAGCTACTTGGGAGTAGACCAATATATATACACATATATATATATATTTTCTAAGACAGCGATGTACCTCATATCAGTCTGTTCTGCTGATGACCAGATATCCTGTTTCTTGTCTATTGCGAGGGTGTGCTGCAAGAGTGAAAGGCAGGTAGAGCTCTTTGTTCGTAGACGTGCGGCGTGTGTTCCGAATAATGTGTTTTCTAAGCGAGGTCCTCGGAGGAAGCCTCGTTACAAACGAAAGGAAGTTCCTTAGGTGTTTATTTGCAAATCCACACATTTCTACGACGATGACAACTTTGCGGGTCGAGAAGATGTGCGACGAGGACGAAGTGGCACTTAAAAGAAAGTATTTCCTTTGGTTTGTCAAAACTGTCTTTTCTGTGTTCTTACTAGAAAACATCCCTATAGCAAAATGAGGAGGCTGGATAGCAATATGTTGTCTGCTTGGCGTTTTTTGTTTCCTTTCTTCGACTTAAATGTATTTTTACCGCTGCTTAGGAATGGTGCTTTTGGTTTGTTTTTGTGGCCGCTGTGATTCCCTGCTCGTTGTCTTCATAGTAATTCTCTCCTAGTTGTTAACACTACCTGTAGTTCATACCAGTTACCTCCTCAGTGATGATCAAAACAGGCAGGTCCATTAAAATTTTTGGCTTCACGGAGAGAACTATTGCGGTGAAAATTCCAGGGTTTGCCCTAGAAGTCACGGCACCATTCAAAGACTGTTCTCTGGAGTTTTTCCCATTACATTTGAAAGACACAAGGCCCTGTTGGGAGAGGCAGGCTGTACCCTGAAAGTGAGCATGAAAAATGCCTCCTGCAAAAGCCTGGGGAAATTTATACAAGAACATTTAAGCACTTTGAGTATGAGATTTGTTTCTGCTGGGCTTGCACAGTGCAAGATGTTCCTGGTGGATTGTGCAAAATACACGAAACTGGAATGGGATGACCTCGCAGGGGGAACAACATGCCTGAGAAATAATTACGATTAAACTTAAAAAAAAAAAATTCTTGTGCACGTGACAGCAAATTTCTGCAGTTTCCTGTTCTGACTGCAGGAGTTTTTGCTTGCAGTGATGGCTTCTCTGACGAGCTGCCCTCAACACGTTTGGAATGGTTTCAGAGGCACCATCCGGGAAGCAGAGGCAGGAGGGGCCCAGAAATGTCACTGTTTGTATAGGCCCTCCCTCTCTAGTCCTTCAGCTTTGAGTCTTGCCCCAGGTACCCCTGCATGAACTGGCACGGGATGGCGAATTCTTTGCCGGCTATTTGGCTTTCTACTTTTCCTCTGCCTCACAGTTATCCTAGAACCAACCTCAAGAGGCGTGGTCCGTGATTGCTGCTGCTGCATAAACAAGACTGCAGGTTTCACCTGTGTGTGTCTGGCAGTTCCAAAGCTTCTGTGTGCTTGGGAAGGGAGAGTTGTGTTGTTAAAACACAATGTGAGAAGCAATTCCGACATGCATCCCCAGTCCCCCAGACCCACAAGTCTCCCGGGATGCTCCTCTAAACTGTGGCGACTTTGTACATTGCCTGTGATGGGACCCCACAAAATGGCCCTCGCCTCTGTAACGAAAATTAAATGGACGCGCTTCCTTCTTTGCTAGAGCGATGGCCTTCAGGGTGACCAAGCATCTTGTACGCTAGCATCTGACAAGAAGAGCAGGGGACATTCCGAGCGGATTTGCTCCGGTGCCTTCAGCACACTTTTTATTTTCAGGTCGTCCTCCATATTTTGTTTGTGATGCACCTGTAGTGTGATGTGCATATTTTGGAAACAGTACATGGCTTTGATGAAGAGATGTAAAATGGGAAAGAATGCCAGAAGTACGTTCTGCAAACAGATTTCCCTCCTCAGCTCCGCATATCCAATCGGTTGCCACTGTGGGCTGGGATGCACATAAAGAGGATCGAACTGGTACATTGCCAAGATGGCAGAGTGGAGTTTCTACTTCAGGTTACTGCAGCAGGGGTGACACTGTTGAGCACCCCAGACACACAGGCACAAACACTTTTAAGGTCCTGCAAATAGAATCTGGCGCATTGGAGAGCAGGGTCAGCACACTGGGGCATCTACCACCAAGCAAATCTTGAGTTATCCACTAGGAAGCTAGGAGGGATGTCTTCCTACAGACACCGAAGGGGCCTCTGGCAAACTCTCCCATTTCATGCTTGGAAAGAGCCCCAGGGCAGAGGAGCTTGGCGCTCTTGTGTTCTTTTTAGCCTGTTGCAGAGGCGTACCAGGGGAAAATGGCACCCAAGGCAACACCTGCTCCGAGCGCCCTGCACTCCATCTACCTTAGCCGGTGGCGGCCCCAGGCAGCCAGGCCGGGCCAAGGGGCAACCTGTGACAGGCTCCCGGCCCTGCTGCTCAGTGGGCACGGGGGGGATGGGTATCCGGGGGGGGCGATTTTGTGCCCCCATGTGACTGACCAGCCTGCGCTCAGGGACATGTGACACCACATGTCCCCATGGCCGGTACGCCCCTGGCCTGTTGAGGTGTCAGTGAGCTTAATGTCAAAGAGGCAAACTCTGCCTCCCCCGAGGGCACATTTGGAGGAACTAATGGAGGGCTTCTGGCCCACTTGCTGCCACCCCCTCCCAATTCGGAGTTGGCCCAGTCAGTGAACAAGGTTGAAGTCCATTTTTCCTTTGCCTCTGGTGTTCATATTTGAAAAGGAGGGATTTTTTTTGTCCCTTTCAAAAACTTCTATCTCCTTCCCACGTTCGGAAGCAGCACAGTCCCACCCTTCCGCCCCAGGACTCTACTCCCGCATCCTGCTATGTTTGCAGAGCAGGCTGTCAAAAGTTTACATTTATGTTTGTGATGCATTCCTCTTGACACTGCCCACCCCCCATCCCTGGTCCAAACCTTAGGACGTGGCTGACCTCTTTGAAGTTCTCGAGAGGAACTAAACTTTGTCAGCGAGCCTCAAGATCCTGGGTGCAGATTGATTTGATCGAAAAGACGGGGGAGAGGAGAAAACAGCGCTGGCATTCCAGGCAGCCAAAAGTTTGCTCCATTTTTCACTCTCTGAACAAGAAGATAACAGGGCGACAAAGCTCACTTTCTTTTCCCCTGTCTAAATTGTTCTGTAAACGTTTCTCCTCGTTGTTTTCCTCTTTGGAGTTGTTTGTGTCAGCTTGACTTTTGCAAAGAACAACTCAGCAATAGCATCGATTGCACCTAAACAGCACTGGGATAGTAAAGCGAGGCTTCTAAATACCTTGAGAACTAGAAGGATGGTTCTGAGTTGTCCCTTGGAGTTGGCCAAGCAAAATGTGTCGAGCCTCCCCGCTTGGAAAGATGTTTGCTTTACTGTTCAGATCTCTTGTTTTCACTTGGATTTTGTGGTATGATTGTGGGCTGTCATCATTTGTGTGTGTGTGTTGTTGTTTTTTTAAGTCACATACGGGTTTCGTAGAGGGCAAAGTATTATCTCGTTTGGGAGAGCAGTCTTATTTCCTGAGCTGTAGAAATGGAGCTTTGCTTGATTAGAAAGACTTCTTTTCTTTTCTTAAATGCAATAATTTAAAAAAAGGAACAGGGTAAAAGCGTTCGAATTTTTAAAAAAATTCTCTGTATTAAGTACGCTGATGTGGAGGGAAGGATTAGTAGGAGAGGCAGAAGGGCAGAGAGAAGTGAAATAAAAATGTGTAGAGGTTTGGGTTGGGGGGGTTAGAAGTGAACAGCAGAAATTCATATTTTAAAAAACTGTAATTAATGGAATTTTTCAGGACGCGTGAAGAAAATACGGATTTTTTTTCCTAAATAAAAATTTTATATATTGCCTTCCCTAAGAGACCTTCCTTTATTGCTATTTTGCCAGATGAAGTCACTTTAATTGCAGGCATACCGATCGCACCGAACTTCCTTGCTGACCAAAACTTCAGTTCGTTTTTGTTTTGATCTGATCGCCAGATGCTGCAAGTGGAGTCCCGCTTGAAAAACAAATCTTTTCCAGTGTGTAACACAGTGTGTAACAGACTTCCCTCTGTGATACACCTCTGAAGATGGCAGCCACAGATGCAGGTGAAATGTTAGGAACAAGATACACCAGACCATAGCCACACAGCCCGGAAAACCCACCAGAACCAGTTGAATCTGATCATGAAGCCTTCGACAATACATTGAATCTTTTCCACCTCTCCTTTACTGCTAGAGCCCTGCGTGCCCCTCTGAAACTTGTGGGAAGGGAACAGCATGAGATGTGGTTATGGGGCAGCCTCCAGAAATCACAGCACTCCACACCAGGGTTTGGATTCAGGCCTACAAGGTTCCAAATCCTCAATTTTCTATATGAGAGCCAACGTGGTGTAGTGGTTAAGAGCAGGTGCAGTCTTTCAGCCCTACCTACCTCACAAGGTGTCTGTTGTGGGGAGAGGAAGGGAATAGAGTTTGTAAGCCACCTTGAAGAAAGGGGGGATATAAATCCAAACTCTTCTTCTTCTGCATAGGCGTTCAGGAGCCCAAGTGTGTTACACTGCCTGATCAGGCCTTTTTGGTTCTACAGGCAACAATTCCTGTAAAGCTGAGGCAATTGCTCAGATGAGGGTGTTGTAATTTTGGTAGCCAAATCCCTTACAAACCCAATCCTAAAACCATAAAACATTATAAAAATTCCTACCCCTAAAAATGGGAGGATAACCTGAAGGGGCCCCTCATCCCAGCTATGGAGTGGGGGTATTTACCAGGCACCAAAAGGAGGGTAGGCACCTGTTGAGAAGGCCCGGAGTGGGAGGGAGGGGCGGAAGCCAGGTAGGCCTCCCCCTCCGATCTCCGTGCCTGGGCAGAGATATATGGGTGGATGCGGTTTCTCAAGTACCCAAGACTGAAGCTGTTATTAATCAATATGTACACTGCTGGAGAAAGGCAATGATTAAGGTAACCAATACCTCAGAGTATTTTTTCCCTCAGTCGTGGAAATGGAAGCTGTGGAGTCACTTTTTACTACACCTGCATTAGAATTTGATAGAGGAGCAGATTTGATGTGGAGTGGGGGAAGGATGGATCCAGAACATGGATTGCATATTGGCCACCCTGCTTTAAAAAATTAAAAGTAAAATCCTATTCAGTTGCTCTAGTCTAAACTCATTGAAATCAATGGGTTTAGAATGGCAAAACTCGCCTTAGGGTTGCACCAGCGTTGTATAGTGGTTAAGAGCAGGTGGACTCTAATCTGGGGAACCGGATTTGATTCCCCACTCCTTCACATCAGCAGCAGACTCTTATCTGGTGAACTGGATTTGTTTCCCCTCTCTTGCACATGAACCTTGCTGGGTGACCTTGGGCTGGTCACAGTTCTGTTGTGGGGAGAGGAAGGGAAAGGAGTTTGTAAGCCCGTTTGAGACTCCTTACAGGAGAGGAAGGCAGGATATATACTGTTGATGAGGATGGAAATATTGCTGCCTGTAAAGGAGATCATTTCCCCCGGCTTAAATGTAAGAAATTAACATTCCTGGAAGCATAATATGATCGATCACAACACCACACTCTTGTTTGCTCTTCAGGATTTATAGTTCTGCAGAACTCGAGCAGTTCATTTCTGAGATATAATGTGGGTGGGGAGACCAGTCACGTTGACTAAGGTGAGGTCTAGAAAGATGGATATCGCTTCAAAATTAAATAGAGTATTTTTTTCAGCAGATCTAACGAGTACGTCTTGTTCTACGATTCAGCAATGATTTGTGAAAGGGAAGAGTATAAATTCCACTTCCCGCACATCACATCAGAGACTTTGGCAAAACGTTTGTGGCTGCAATCATCCTTTGGCGCTGCTTCTTTTGTACAATACCGCGTAGACCTTATTGGGAAAATCCCCTCTTGTCAATGTGAATTTCTTCACAGCCGTTGCAATCCAAAACCCAACAGCCACCTGTTGTTATTGACACTTTATTGAAAAAATACAAGGCTGGTAACAAACCCTTTTGATAAAATAACAAAGCTTTAAAATTTTAGTACTCAACACATTGGGTGGAAAAGAAAACTGTAAAATAGCATGTTGGTTGAGCGTGTGAGAAGGTGAGTCAGTCATTTTGCAAGAGCAGGAGAAAACTGCGGAGTGGGGGGGGAGAAGAAGGGTTAAAAGTCAGTTATTTAGATTCTGCAAGACGTAAGCCATGCTAACAAAGACACGAGCTCATTGCCGTTTCTGGAGGGAGCTGGAGAATTTTCTTATCTGGCCTGTGGTGAATTTGTATGAGCCATTCCGGGGCCAAAGCTGAAATGCACGGCTGCTGCGAGACTCCATAAAGAACACGCCGCTCCTAAGAGGTAAAATGTGGGCCGATTGTGCAGCGGCAGCTGTAAATATGCAGTGTGCGATCACACTGTGAGCACTACGGAGCGACGCAAACCTGGACTGTCAGGCAGCGTGTGAAACTTAGGAGTGGGGAATCAAGGCCACAGGGTCTGGAGAGCCCTGGAGCTGAGCCATCAGGAAGAGAAGAGCAGCTGTGTCTATCTTGCACTTCGAAGGAGCTCACTAGGAAGTTCCAGCCCTTGACCTTTTTGTCCCTGGATGAGTATGAGGAGGGGAATGATTAATGTGGCGTGCACACGTTCCATCTGCTGTTCAAGGTACCTTGCCAGTACGTCTTGCTCCCAACCTAGAGATGGCCCCAGCAGGCAACGTTCTCTGATTGTAATCACTATGTTGGTAAGTCAGCCACCTCTGGGGCGAGCGTATCACAGGACCAATTAAAAAAAATTGAACTTTGCCTCTTGAGTGTCTCTCTGAGGCCACCTGATGGAAGGGAATAAAAACAGGTGCAGAAATCCTGCAAGGTTTCAAGGTATGTCAAAGCAGTGAATTGCCTCCTTGTCAAATTTGCGTCCCACCTTCACTGAGGGAGCCCTGTAAGAATTCAGGTGTGCCAGGAAGGGCTGGGAAATGGCTGTTTTCTTTAGGTCGGGCCAGAGAGGTCTCAATCTCAGAGCAGCAGGGTTGCTGTTTGTGGTTGCAACCAGGTCGCAGTTCCTGCCAAGCAAACACCGCTTGCCTCATAATGATGTGGGGGAGTTTAAAAAAGGACGGTCCTTCTTTGTGTTCATGGTCCGCCTTCCCGCCCCCCCACGCTGGCAGTTGGGTACCTGAAGAGTGGGGCTGTGTGTCGGCTTGTAAATCTGGGGAGAAGCATCCGGCAGGGTCTCCAGATGATTGGGCCAGGTGAAGAAGGGGAAGAGAGGATTTCAGCTCCGGTTTGCAAGGAGTTTTGAAACGGTAGACGGGGAGCAAAAAGAGGGTGCGCTCCCCCAGCCATAACTGTGCCAAATCCCAATGCCCGCACCTACTTAAAAGGGTAGGCAAGGATGACAGGGAAGGAAGAATGCCCATGTTGGCTCTGAGCGACGCCAGGACCTTGCAGCAAGCCACACCGAACGGGTTATCACCGTGACTGGTTTGAAGCTGAGCATAGCAGCAAAGATGGAGCAGTGTGGAGAGATGGAGAGAGTGAACCACTTGGCTTGTGACCCCGAGGGATGGGTCAAGAGTCCCAGCTGTAAGGCAAGAGACGCCAGATGCCGCATGCTGCTAGGAAGCCCTTTCTTCTGCGATCTGCTCTGTGGGAGGGGTCTCACCTTTACAGGTCACTGGTGGGGGAGTACAGGGAATTTCCTGGGTGCAACGTTGCTCTATAAGAGCTCTGCGTCAAACCTCGTGAAGGTTGCCGCTCCTTCTCAGGAATCTATCCTTCCATAGGAAGAAAACACTGCGAGGGAGAGAGAGAGAGAGAGAAGAAAGTCAACTGTGTTTGAATGTGCTGATTGGCGGCCATGATTGTTTCGTGCACCTAAGAACACACAGTGGGATTTTACTTTGAAAAGAAGAAGAGTTTGGATTTATATTCCAGCTTTCTCTCCCATATGGAGACTTAAGGTGGCTTACAAGCTCCTTTCCTTTCCTTTCCCCACAACAGACACCTTGTGAGGAAGGTGGGGCTGAGAGAGTTCAGAGGGAACTGTGACTAGTCCAAGCCAATGTTGGAACTGATAGTGAACTGCATATTTTCAATCAGATCCACGAAAGACTGAGGGATCTGGAACATCATCGTTTCTATCCAACAAAGGCGGCTGTATGCTCTCCCCGCTCCCTCGGAATACAACCAAGTTACAGAGCAAGAGCTAAATATCTCTCATCTCTGTTATCCATTAACCAACGTCGTGCATTCATGCTAGCACGCCTCAATATTTTCCCATCAGCGTAACCTCAGGGAGATACCTCCAGATCCCTAAACATCAGAGACTATGCCGTTGCGGATGTGGATCTATAGAAACCATAACTCATATTCTTCTGGAATGCTGTCTTCACAGTAACCTGCGCATGATTTTAATTCACCCTCTGCTGCTTCCAAGACTTGAGCACTCCAAGTTCCAGACCACTCGCTTTCTGCTAAGTGACTGTAATCCATTGATCACCTTGGCAGTGGCTAAATTCTTGGAAAGCATTTTAAACACCCGTATTTAAATGTTTTTAAAGTTTTCTCTTTTAAATGGAAATATGCTAATAATTTATATGCCATTAAAGGTTAAAATGAAATGAAAATGAAATGACTAGTCCAAGGTCACCCAACAGGAATGTAGCAGTGTGGAAACACATCTGGTTCACCAGATAAGCCTCTGCCACTCAGGTGGAGGAGTGGGGAATCAAACCCAGTTCTCCAGATTAGAATCCACCTGCTCTTAACCACTACACCTCGCTGGCTGTCACACCAGAAGAGTTTAGAGGCCTATTGAAGAAAAGATGGCATGTATAATATCTAACTGTATTTTCATTGGGAGCTACTATTTAAAATAGATGCATACACGTACCTCCTGGCCTGAATAAGACATTTTAGTTTACGAATTTTGAAAGATACTTGTTTACTTAGGAGCAGCAGTGGCATAGGAGGTTAAGAGCTCGTGTATCTAATCTGGAGGAACTGGGTTTGATTCCCAGCTCTGCCGCCTGAGCTGTGGAGGCTTATCTGGGGAACTCAGATTAGCCTGTACACTCCCACACATGCCAGCTGGGTGACCTTGGGCTAGTCACAGGTTCTCGGAGCTCTCTCAGCCCCACCTACCTCACAGGGTGTTTGTTGTGAGGGGGGAAGGGCAAGGAGATTGTAAGCCCCTTTGAGTCTCCTGCAGGAGAGAGAGGGGGGATATAAATCCAAACTCCTCTTCTCTACATATGTGTATTTTACTGACCTCTGAAGAAGTCACTTTTTGGATCAAAACACATCTGGTCTTTTGTGGCAACTAGTGTTATACCCTGGAAGTGTATTGAGATAACACCTCATGAGGGTTTTGGTGTGGCTTGTTTTTAATTTTAGTCATTAGGCACTGTGCAGTGAAAGTTTTGTTATATTTTTAATTCCCCGCCCCCCACCCCCTATTCTCTCAGTCTTTTGGTTCCTTGCTGGCTGGTGGCCTCTCCGCCAATCCAGTCACCCTCTTCATCATTTGAGGCAACTGCCATACAATTCAGTGAATGCACCAGAAAAATCCACCAGCGTGGATCTGTCCCAAACGTGCAATGACTGGCTGAAGAACCTGGCTGTCGTTTTGGGCGGTACCTTCCTTTTGCATGGCAACTGCTGTCTTAATTCTAGCAAATGGAGATTTGCTAATAATAGGGCTGTAATCATATGTCTATGTTGCATTTATGTAGTGTTTGCTTCTGGGGGTCGGGGGGAAGCAAACTTTGAGGCTTTAGTTTTGGATCGGTTACAGAGGAAGATCATAAGTAGCGGCCCTGATCCAATATGAGTAGGATTGCAGAGTCAGTCAGCAAATACTTACTCCTTTCCCTCAACCCTTGCCCGAAGCTGTGGTAGACATGGAACAGCGCCCAAAACAGAACACTTTTAATTGCCACGGAGATGCAAGAGCAGGTGACGACGGCTGCTTCTAGAGCATAGGAAGTCCCTTGGCCCCACTCTCGGATAACCTGAAAAGACAACAGGGAGAGCAGGCATTGGCAATGGGGACCAGTTCATTTCCAAGGATGCTTCAGAATGAGAAGGTCACAAGAAGCGGTCCTCAATGCAGCTCCCACACATTCCATGCTGCCTGCTAATGCATTTTCTGGCACCTACCAAATTATCTTAGAAAGAAGAAGAGGAGGAGGAGGAATTTGGATTTATATCCCCCCTTTCTCTCCTGTAAGGAGACTCAAAGGGGCTTACAATCTCCTTTCCCTCCCCCCACTACAACAAACCCCCTGTGAGGTGGGTGGGGCTGAGAGAACTCCAAAGAACTGTGACTAGCCCAAGGTCATCCAGCTGGACTGTGTTGGGAGTGTACAAGCTAATCTAGTTCCCCAGATAAGCCTCCACAGCTCAAGTGGCAAAGCGGGGAATCAAACCTGGTTCTCCAGAATAGAGTGCAGCTGCTCTTAACCACTACACCAAGTCTAGCGTTCTGTTCCCTACAGCGGCTGACCAGCTGCCTCTAAGAAGCCCACAAGCAGGTTGAACTGCACCGGCGTCCCCTCCGCCACGCTTCCCACCCTCTGATACAAAGAGGTATACTGCCTCTGTTACTGGAAGTACTGTTTGCCTCTGGGTGGTGGGCTGGCCCTGCTCCCTTTGGACGGGTCAACGTTCTCTTAATATGTTCTGATTGCAAGATGTGAATTTTGGGAACATAAGAACAAGCCAGCTGGATCAGACCAGAGTCCATCTAGTCCAGCTCTCTGCTACTCGCAGTGGCCCACCAGGTGCCATTGGGAGCTCACATGCAGGATGTGAAAGCAATGGCCTTCTGCGGCTGTTGCTCCCGAGCACCTGGACTGTTAAGGCATTTGCAATCTCAGATCAAAGAGGATCAAGATTGGTAGCCATAAATCGACTTCTCCTCCATAAATCTGTCCAAGCCCCTTTTAAAGTTATCCAGGTTATGTGGGGGGAAGAATCCTTGCCTTCTTTTAAAGGATAGGGATTGTAAAGGGCTAAAAGCAAACAAGCAAGAGCCAGTTGGGACTGGGTTTGGGAGGTCTGGAAGGGGCCTAGAAGATCTTGGCATTCACAGACAGTATTTGTGGGAGAGAATATTCGTGTTTGTCTTTTCTGCTGGCAAGGGAACGAGCATCCCTGTCACGGCTCTCCGGCTCCCCTCCTGCCAACAGCTGCCTTAGAAAACATCTCTGCAAAGCTGTTAAAAGATGGGCTGTTGTGTCTGAATCCTGTTTGCCTTGACCAGCAGATAAAAACTCTGGGACTCTCTGACACTGTTCTGGGACACCATCTGGGATACATGATCCTTCCCTGCCAATCTACAGTATATAGCAGGACCATGATCTTGGAACAGTTCAAGACTGCTTTTAAAATGCTGCTCTTGAGACTGAACTCAAAGATAAAGAGCAAACCTCTGCTGTTGACAGCCATCTGTTAACATAAGTGAGTCTGTATGAAGACACCCTTGAGCATCTGTCGGCCTTCTTTCTGAGGTCTACCAAATGCCAGGCCCTGTCCAAAAACCCCCGCAAATGCAATTCCAGCAGAAGGTTGTGGACTATAGAAAGCCAAGGGGTTTTCTGGAGCCCTCCTTGTTAAATCAACAAATTGCCTGGCACGACTTACTGTATAAAGCAGGTAGGTGAGATAAGCCACTTCAGGTAAATTCTGACTCAGGAAAACCCAGGCTAAAGGTTTTAACTCTTTTAATATCTGTGGAAGGAAAAAGAAAATGCAGTTAGCGCCGAGTAACTGTATGCTGATGATCAGTGTGTTCTAGATGAAAAGGCATCTTGGATGTGTTTCAGCTCTATACATCTGGCTGTCTCTGTGTAAAGAAGTACAGCCCCACACAAGCACTCCTGTATCTGCGCTACAAAACATCACCTGGATTTTCCACCCCCCACATAACCCCAATAGCTTCTGCCCTGGGTGTCTGTCCCCACCCTGCTCCATGGTAGCTACGCCACTGGCTGTCGGAGTTGGTTTCTTAGGCAGATGCTCACAGCAATGATGCCGCAGGTGACTTTCAGGCAAGCCCAGAGAATCCCGACTGCCAGGAAGATGATGTGGAGAAGGGAGAGTTCCTGGAGGGTCGTGAGCAGCAGGACACACAAGCAGAGCTGGAAAGGAGAGGACAGAGATCCAAGAAGCTGCCGGCAGAGAAAGAGAGAGAGGCAGGCGCAAAGTTTGCCGCCCCTTAGCGGTACCACCATAGTTCATTTTCACTTTTGTTTTAAGCAAGTGGGTTTTCCCATTAATTATTCCAGGTCTTAAAATGAAGCAATCTGGGAAAGGCAATATCCAAAAGGGGAAATGAAATATGCCCAGTTTCAGGAAAGCTAAGCAAAAGCTGAAAGTTTTCCCACAGCCCAGCACTCGGCACTGCACCAGACATACACATTCATTAAAAATACATCATTTCAGGGGTATACTGCCTTCATACATGGAGGCTCCATTCCGCCAGCCTGACTAATATCCATTGATAGATGAACAGTGAGCCCTGTGCAGTCTCTCTACAGGCCTGCTTCCCTGTATTCACTCTAGAAATGCTGTTGCTGTTTGTTGCCCAGAGATGGACTGATACGCGCCAAGCGGCTGTACAGTCCGGGGAGCAAGGCTTTGAGAGCTGTGCTTACCTGAGCCTGGAGGTCAAAGGTCAGCATGGAAAAGCAGAGGTTCAGCATGAAGTACTGGGCTTGCAGACTCTCCAAAGCCCCGCCCACCCGGAAGGCCATCATGCTGTCGCTCTGAATGAGGACGACGGCGCAGATGATGTCAAAAGCCCCAACCAGGAGGATCAACACAAAACGAGCCTGGCAGTGAAGCGAAAGCAGACAGTTAAGCACAGTCCATCGGTCCTCCCCACGGCTGGCCTCCCCCACAATCAGTCCCTGGGGCACCTTGAATGACCTGAACTGGTCAACAGAGTCACACTGGCAGCCAGCAGGAAGCTGGAAGAGGTGGGTTCTTACTGCAGGGGCGGCAATCTTTGTTGGCATGTGATGATGTAACTTCCAGTGTAATCCAAAAATTGCACTGGGGCGATGCTCCAGCATTTGCCCCCAAACCTCTATGGCTTACACAGTGTTTCTGGGCGAGTACTAGAATGTCATCCCGGCGCAATGCGGATGCTTCCAGGTTGCAACAGAAGTAATGTCATCATGCAGCAACAATGATTGCCACTTCCATTTTGCTGGCCGGCTTCTGACCGCCAACCAGGTCAGCATTGGCAGACAGTGGAAAGAATGACCCACCTGGGATTTGGGTTCAGGGGAGGGCAACGGAGGACTCGCGACACTCACGATCAACTGTGGCTTTTGCTCCGAGGAGAGAACCATGAAGTTGATAACGGAACGCAGCATGACCAAGAAAATGGAGAGGATGAAGACAATCAGCTCTTGGCGGTTCTCCTGTAGGATTCCCCGGCTCATGTAGTAGATGCAGAAGACTGTCGAAAGAAGAAAATCATCCATCAGTGAGCAGCAGAGATGCAGGTGGGGTAAGAATCCTCCCCCAGAGCTGTGGGAGGTTTGCCACTCATGTCAGCTCTCCCCCAGAGCTGCGGGAAGTTTGCCATTTTCAGGATGCTTACGTTCATCTGGATTTATAGCATTTCTTTATCTTAAGGGCATGGGGAGTAGGTAACAGCTCTTCCTCAGACTTGGATGAGTCCGTGGAGGGAAGTGCTACTCTTGATCTAAAGCTAGGGAATGGAGTTTTTGGGGTCCCCAAATATTGGCTGTCTAGACCAGGGGTCCTCAACCTTTCTAAGCCTGTGGACACATTTGGAATTCTGATCAGCCCTGGATTAACCATAAAGCACGGAAACAAAAAGAGCAAGACTGACCAAGAAAAGGGATATTTTTAAAAGAGCAGCTCATGGGGGGGTGGGGGCGTGGAGAGAAGGACAAGGAATTTGATCTCTTCACTTGACTCCCACAAGCTCTTGGCCCTGGCTCAAGGAGCTCTGAAGAGTTACAGCCTGTTTATCAAGCCGATCTGCTCTTTCTCCTGTTCTGGACAACGGTTGTCCATCATCCAGAAAAACGACTCCTTGCTTCGGTGATGATAAGAACAAGAAATGTTTTTCTTCCAAGGCTGCTGCCAAAATCAAATTTGCGTCCAGATCTAATCGCTGTTGGCCTGATGAGAAGTAATTAATATTTAGCCTGGGTCATGTTGAAGAGGCAAGATGAGGGTCTCTGCGTTTTTTCTCACTGCAGTGATAGCAACTGCTCTTATGTAAGATCAGAACGGCCCTGTGTGTTTGGTGCTGATGTTTGTATTTCTGGTTAATTTCTGGGCTGTCTTTTGCTGTGGCCAGAGGCCATGTTCATCTCTAGCAATGCTGTGGAAGATCAGAAACATAAAGGAGAGAAAATGGCTGGGAGCGTTCACCTATCTGTGACTCCTGGCTTTCCGTTTAAGAAAGCAAAAGCAAGCGGCTAGTCCAGTGATGGCGAACCTTTTCGAGACCGAGTGCCCAAATTGCAACCCAAAACCCACTTATTTATCACAAAGTGCCAACATGGCAATTTAACCTGAATACGTAGGTTTTAGTTTAGAAAAAAACGGTTGGCTCCAAGGCGTGCGTTACTCGGAAGAAAGCTTGGTGGTAGTTGGTGGCTTTGCTTTGAAGCAACCGTGCAACTCTTCCAACGGGTGAATCACAACCCTAGGAGGGTTTACTCAGAAGCAAGCCCCATTGCCAGCAGCCAAGCTTACTCCCAGGTAAAGGATCGCACTGTAGTTCTTTGCATGAAAATCAGCGGGGTTTAACAGCACTTAACAGAGTTACCTACACTGCTTGCCCAAAACTAGGTCTTAGGTTTAATGCTAGTAATCGAGCTCAGCGGCCCAGGCCAGCCTAGATGAGTGGGGGGGGGGGCACTCTGTTTGCGTGTGCCCACAGAGAGGGCTCTGAGTGCCACCTCTGGCACCCCTGCCATAGGTTCGCCACCACTGGGCTAGTCCCTGTGGCCAGTTCCTTGGCACTGAGTGGCCCCAAACAGGCCTGCCAGGTAACTGCACCTTAAAAACAATTGTCATTGCCAGCTGAATCAGTGAGGCCGGAGGGAGAAGAGGCAGCTTCCTGAGCCCCTCCTCCATCATGAGAGGTAGTTGGGAGAAGTGGTTAGAGTATTAAACAAGGTTCTGGGAGGTCTAGGTTCAAATCCCCAGTTCGCCACGAAACTAGGTCAGTGACACCCTAACACACCTTGCAGGGTTGTTGTGAGGATAAGATGGAGGAAGAGAGAGCCAGGTGCCATTGGTAAAGCCCAAAGCAGCTGCCAGAAGCCCTTCTAGCAGGTCTGGATCCAGGTCTGTTGAAGAAGCCTCTACAAAACTGGAGCTGCCGTTGGCCCTATTTATTTGAATGTAACTATTTACAGTCCACCGATCTTACTGGGACTCAAGGTGAACTGCGCAGAAAAAAATCAATACAATCAGCAGAATGGGACACCCAGTAGACAATACAACAGGATTTGAATCGCCCTAACCTGGAACCAACTAGGGATCAGAAACAGGGGTGAAACAAAGCAAGTATTGACACTGCACATTAAACAAATGCAAAAACAAATGCAAATATTACATTGTATGTAGGAGCTTCCTTAAAAGCAAAGCAGAACAAACTATACACAGTGATATAATCTATGGCCCCTAACCCTTTACCCCCAGCTTCTGCCTGGACCGTTTCTTACCAACACCAATGAGCTGAATGAGAGAGATGGTGAAGTCTTCGTGAGTCTGCTGGACGAGGTTCTCCACAGTTAAGCCGATGACGCTCAGCAGAGAGAGGATGGTGACGCAGAAGTAGATCTTGACGGGAGAGGACAGCTCTGACCACGGCTTGATCTGCAACAGAAGGGCATAAGCACTCTTGAGGGCCAAACTTGCCTTGAATACACCACCAGAGGTCGCCATAGATCAGGTGTGACTTGATGGCAAAACCACAAAACAAAATATTTTGTTTTGGTCAACTGGAACAAGATCATCCTATTTGTTTCCAAGTTTTAGTAACAATCAAGGGCTCTTGGGCTAAACACACCCTCAATGCCAGATTTCCACCTGCTGGAGAAGTAACATAAAGACTTTGATGTGAATGGGCAAAGCCTACATATTCCTAACACAATGAATACAGCCGGCTTATAGCTAGCCAGAGACTTAAGTACTTACAGGACCACATGGCGTAGGGATAAGATCTTGATGTCTTGGCGTTAAGTTTGGCAAGGGAGGGTCTACAGTCTCATTTAGAAGTGAAGGAGCCAGAGTTTCTTCAGGTGGGGAAAGGAGAACTCTGAAAAGGGAAAAAAAGAATGGCTGGGGTTAAAAGACAATAAGATGTACACATATGGCTAGCGTGTCTATTTCTCCCTTATACTTTTTTAATGCATCATTACAGGTCAGGCAACAAGACTTTCTTGATGATACCACCTGTTCACCAAGAACAGATTAGAAATGCTCTTTTTCATCAAAGGGCATTTCACTGAAAATGTCAGTGCTTCTCTCTTAGGCTGCTTTGTTGTATATGGAGTGCACTTTTTCTATAAATCGAACTGCGAATGGCTTTGGGCCACTGGGAGAAATGAGATATAATTCTTTGAAATAAATGCTGCGCAGACAGACCCAGAAAACATGGATCATCAGCCTTGAAGTTTACTGGGTTGCCATGGGCAAAAAGAATCTTACTCTGTCCAAATTTACTGGTTTCACTTGTGTTTGATCCTCTGTTTCAGTGGCCCGCGTGGGAGGATGCAAAGCCAGGCAAAAAAAATCCAGTTGAGTCAGCTTTGCTATTAGTGAACAATTTAAGAGACATCGCAGGTGCTGTGTGATGTCCATTTCTACTTGTAGCTTTGGTTCTACCGGGAAGCCTTGTTTGATGCGACGGAAAAATATTTAGAATAAAATAATTCCCACTCACATACTGTGAATAAATCATCCTGCAGAGCTCTGATGACTGAGGGACGGGTTGGAGTTATTTTGCACGATTGAGATTGTGTTTAGTAAGACTCTATGTGTGTATGTAGGGGTGAACATACGTGGAGTACTCTTCCCGTTGGTATGCAAACAAATTGCCTGTACAATTAAACATCTGAAGTAGAATGGACCAGGAAAATCTGTTGACTTTAACCCTCTGCCACGAAAGTGAGAGCATATCAAAGTTCAGTAAACAAATACTGACTCATTGCAGATACCATTCTTGAGATCCTTTTACAAATGCAGCCAATACAGAATTGGGGCTTTGAGTTAGTGAAGCAAAGTATGTAACAACTGCATGCAGTATTGAGAAGATATCATGGGAGATGTTGGGGGGAAAGCATGTTCAACCTGATAACTTTGATGGTATCGTCCACTGAAAGAAACCTTAATCAGGTGTTTTACTATTCATATGAGCAAAGTGAATGTTTTGAGGAAGACAGTATGCGTTTTTAAAAAATCATACACCATGTGTTGTGTAAGTCCTGCTTCAGAAAAGCATTTTCTTCCAGTGAACATAAGAGAAAGCGGGAATATTTATTCTGAGCATTTTAACCTTGTAGTTCCCGAATGCTTTGTAGATTTATTGTGGCGCAAACATTCGTGGGTTATTGACGGCCCCCAATTAGTTTCCTGATGTGTGCCCACCATTGACAGGTTATTAGTAATATATATACACATACGCTTCAGGCAACTCATGAAGAGCACTATGGTGCATTGTGCGTGTGTGCACGCGCTGTAAACAGTGGTTTTCAAAGCCAACTCAGAGCGTACTGTCTTGACATTTGCATATAAAGTCCAAATTATAGAGGGCGGAAACAAGGATCCTCCACAAAAGCAGGCAGACATAATATCCCCTTGTTCTCTTAATGTCACACCTCCCATGTGAAAGGAAACCACAGTCATAGTCGATTCCTAACTGGACAATATCAACGTTCCTTTCGGATTCAGTAGTTTTGAACAATGACATCAGACTGCTGCACCTTGTAATATTGAATTTCTTTTTAAAAAAATTCTGGGGTGCATCTTAGGGTTTTTAAAAACTCGATTACAATCTTTTAAACGGATTAGACAACTCAAAAAAATTCAAATAATGATGCCATTTAATTCAAAACGATGCGGGCAAGAGGGGGAAAAAAGACTGAGCAATGACGTCACGACAAAGGGCGTGACGCCATCGTAACTTTGCACGCAGCCCAAAGCCGCCCGCGGACCTTTCGATGCGGACCAGAGGGAGAACTCGCCCTCCCAGACAACCAGATCCGCCCTCCACCCCCTGGCTACGGGTCCCCGCGAGGCCCAAGGCGGCGGCTACCTAGTATCAGGCGGCTCCATTGTGAAGAAAAGCGGTTACATGGCACAGTAGCTAGGTAAGCGGGCATCAGCTGCACTTCCGGGATGTGCCAACCACAGAGAACAGACCAGAGCGGCAAGTCCACGCCTGGCTTGAGAAAGCCGCCATTTTCATGGCTTTTCTGTGGGCGCTCTAGACGGCAGCATCTCTAGCATGGCACAGAATTGTAAAGCGGAAGCGAACGTTGCACAGGAAAATTTCGACGTTCAGGAAGTGTAGGCCGCGGGTGCCGCTCTAGCCATACTTCATTGGTGCTTCATTTCCTGATAGAGTGGGTTTGATTTTGTCCAGGGGTTTGGTCATCTCCTTTCGCCCCCGGACAGCCCAGGCAGGAAAGAGGGGATCCAAGTTCCCTTCTTGCCACAGTTCCAGTCATCCCTAGTGTGTGTGTGTGTGTGTGTGTATATATATATATAGCTTCCTGAAATACTATAGATATAATATATATAATTATTAATTAATAATTATTGCTATATTAATCCTATGGCTGGAGGAAGAAACGGGGAGGAATATTCTCCCTTCCTCTGGACTAGAAACTTGTTTCCTCCCCCCCTTAAATGGAGCTTGAATCCATCTCTTGGGGCCCTTCTGCACATGCAGAATAATGCACTTTCAATGCACTTTGCAGAAGTGCGGAATAGCAAAACTCACTTGCAAACAATTGTGAAAGTGGACTGAAAGTGCAGTATTCTGCATGTGCGGAAGTGGGCTTGGGCTACCCTATAATGTCTTCCTCTCTGCTTTTGTATTGCTTTACATGGGTGTGCCTCTCCCCATGTTTGGTTTCTTATTTGATTATGGGAGTTCTTTACTTACGAAGTAAACTTCCATAAAAACTCCCATAATCAAATAAGCCAAACAGGTCCTTTTCCCAGAAGCAGAGAAACGGCCCATCTAGTCCAGCATCCTCTTTCCCACGGTGTCCCCTAAATGCTCCTAAACACGGAGGTCCCATTGAGGCCTCCAAACTCATAGCCTCCAAGCGCGGGGGGAAGGGGGAGGTCTGTCGCTGAGAATGCGTCTCAAGCCAGCGGTCATCGGGCCGTCCAGTAGCGGGGAGTTCCGCAAGCGACCCGACCAGCGCACAGGGCGAAGAGGAGCTCAGCTGCGATCTCTCCTCCCCCTCCGTCGCGTTCCTGCTTTCGCTCCGCCCGGGCGAAGGAGGAGCCATGGGGTCCACGGTGGCCGCCGTCATGGCTGGGGAAGGAGAGACCCGCGCGGGGGATGAGGCAGGTGGGTGTGTCGGGGGCACCTGCAGGGGCTGGGGGGCATCCCGGGGCATTGCAAAGCAGTTGCAACAGCGGATGTTAACAAGAAATCGTGCATGCATTGCTGGGGGGGGGGGGGGGGGGGGATTCCTATAGAAACATTTGCAAGGCTCAGACTCGGCATCTGTTTCCAGCCGACCGCGAATATTTGCATTTGCAGGTTAGGATTTTGCAAGAGCCCGGGGGATCCATCGCCCCCGGACCCTATTTCCAGGGCAGCAAAGGAAGCCTTCCCGAACCGGGTGTGTAGCTTCGTTGTTGCAGGATCCGACCTTTGCGGGGGGTGGGGGGTGAGGGTGGAGGGTTATCCCAGAATTAACTGAAAACAGATGGGAGTTGTTAACCCGACGAGTTGGTCTCCTTCCCAGGATTTATCGTGCAATCTTACGCGGAGTCACTCCAGTCTGTAGAAATGAACGAGCTTAGACAGGAGTCGCTCTTTTCGGGATCACACTGTTATGGATGGCCCCAGGTATCCGCAGCCTCCCAAACCTGTTTTCCTCTAGCCCTGACAGGGATGCAGCTTTGCTTTCCTTCCTTTCCAAACGAATATCCCCTCTTCTGCCATAATCAAAGTGGCTGGCACAGCCTGTGGCCCCTTCCGCACATGCTGAATAATGTGCTTTCAATCCACTTTCAATGCACTTTGCAGCTGAATTTTAGTGTGCAGGGTAACAAAATCCACTTTCAAACAAATGGGAAAGTGGATTGAAAGTGCATTATTTTGCATGTGCGGGCCTATGATTTTTTAAAGAGTGCATTTGAGAAATCACCTGGACCTAGGAAAGTGGTTGTTAATGCTGTGATAGAGTTCTGGATATTTGGCATCAGACTAAGGAAAGAGACTTTTTTTGCTGTGGAAACTTTTTTTGCTGTGGAAATTGCTTTGCCGGATCCAAGTAAGGTCCCTCCAGGGCCACCATAACACATGGGCACGCTAGGCAGTGGCCTGGGGCCCCATGCTAATCTATGTATGTTGTGACTTGCTGTCAATAAATAAATACTATACTAAACTATAAATATTTGTGACTGGAACATGCATATTTCATATGTGTTTCACTAAAAATAATGAACAGCGTTAATTTTTACAACAAGCGACATTGACATTTGCCTCTGATTTAGTGTCACTGTCACCCCTGAAACCATGAGCATGTGTCTGTGTGTGTGAGCCCCAGTGCGCTGCTTTGCCCAGGGGCCAATGAGGTTCACTGCCTCCGAACATGGAAGATCTCTTCTTAACTGTTCTGGTTGCTAGATCTGCCCCATCACACACGTACCTGGTTGTTTACCTGTACGATAATTGCCTCTTTGTCTCTGATCTGGGGCAGCCAAATACTTCTGTAGAGGCCATAACAAGGCTTTGTGAGCAACTGCTTCTTCCCCTGTCTCCACCAGCCTAGTCCTGCATTTATAGATGAAGGTTCAGTTTAGCAATCTTAACTAATCGCAGCTGTACACCTTGAATTTCTCTTATTCGTGCACTATACCTGCTTTTGGGGGGGCTAAAATTAGCTACCAAACCAGCTTGCAGGCCTTACAGTGGACGCTAAAATTCAAGACCTGTGTTTCTTGGGAAGGATATTCTTAGCTGCCTGGGACTCAAGCCCAGTGGAAATGCATCTTTATTTCTTTAAAAGTCAC
Organism: Sphaerodactylus townsendi; assembly: GCF_021028975.2. Taxonomy (NCBI): domain Eukaryota; kingdom Metazoa; phylum Chordata; class Lepidosauria; order Squamata; family Sphaerodactylidae; genus Sphaerodactylus; species Sphaerodactylus townsendi. The sequence continues at coordinate 26,868,661 of NC_059440.1, forward strand.
GCAGTCTCGTGTACAAAGTATATACCTGAGAGACAGTATCGTGTAGCGGTCAGAGTTCATTGCCCGTCCCTGATGTTGTTGATAGATTCATCAGGTCAAACTTTTACTCCAAATGTATGCCTGAGAACTTTCTGATCTCTGCAACTGGAATTGTAGGCTGTATGTGTAGGACTCTAGATGCCAGTAAAAGAATGTTGATATTTGTCTTTGAGTCATCTGCTCTGGTTTTTGACTGAGATTGTTTACATGCTTTATGAGCTTGGGCTGGGCACCTATATGGCTTCAGAAGGGGCAGGATCCAATTTGGTGGCAGGAGAGACTCCTATGTGTCTGTTTGTGTCTGTTTCACGTGGCTTCTGGGATTCTCAGCGTAGCAATGGACTTCACACTGAGATTGCTGTCATATTTTTTTAGGAGACCAGTCTCTTGATTTGCAGTTGCAAATCTGTTGTTTGGTTAACCGGGGCAGGGTCAAGAGTGCTGTTCTGTCATAACTGCTTGGATCAGACTACTGGTATGGCTATGCCAGTTTCAATCTCTCTCTCTCTCTCTCTCTCTCTCTCTCTCTCTCTCTCTCTCTCTCTCTGTCCTTTGTGGTCTCCTATGTGCTGTTACTATATTTTATTTTCACAACAACCCTGTGAGGTAGGCAAGACTGAGAAAGAGCAGGAGAGCTCCTGGCCTCTCACATGACCCAGCCACAAGAATCCTGTTTGGGTCCTTTCCGAATGATTTTCCTCAGCAATTTCTTGCATCAAAGTAAACCCCGCCCTGAATACAGATATCACCAAACCCTCTTCTTCTTTGCTGTCTCTGAAATGATCCCATTTCCCCTTCTCACAATGCCCCTGCAAGATGGGTGCATGGTCCAAGTTTGCCCATTTAGCTTCACATCTCGAATGGGGAGTCACACCCATGTTTTCTTGCCACAGTGCTGAGGCTGGTTGACAGAGAACGAAGTCTGCTGGACTCAAAAACTATTTAGGCATCTGCTCTGTGCCCAAGGGATTTTTGCACTTGGGGAGACAAGTAAACCGTGTCTGTTGCTCAGCTCGGGCACCTGAGGCAGTTTTCAGGCTATGGTGGATTGGATCTGCTCTGTTATTTTGTGATCTCTTTCTCTCTCTGACTGTTTTTCCCCATCGCAATTATTTGGGGAAGCTCGGAGGGTGGGGTGAGAGCATGCTCTTTTAATTATCTGACTTCAGTTCTCCTCCATAGTAGACGCAAATGAGAATGCAGCCTTTTTCTCTCTCTGTGGTGAGACGAATCTTCTCCCAGCCCAGCGATCACACAATGTCCTTTTCATTGTTTTTTTTCCAAAACAGACGTAAACATATGATAGATATTTATTATTACGGCCTTTTGGCCAGCCAATAGTTTAAAATCAGAGTACATGTGAATACATAGCACTCCACTTATACAAAAATATAATATAAATTAAAATCCATTATAAAATCTATTAATAAACGTAAACATATGTGCATTCTGGCAGAGAGAGAGTGTTCCTAAGACGTGGCATAGAGACACTGGCTTGCATTCCGTGCTCTGTTTCAAGCCAGTTGAAAAGGTCAACAAAACTGATTAAAGCGTTTTAAGGCAGCGGGTGTAAAGCAGCCGATGTTAGGCATGAATATTTCATAACTTCATCACTTAATTCATTTGTCTGGAGGCTCCATTTTGAGCCGGCATGTTCTAGCCCGCCAGTGAGGAAGCTTATGTTCTGAATCGCCCTCATTTCATTCACGCATTTCACCCACTCAAGGAGGTTCGTGAATGAACAGGGGTTGGAACTCGGGTCTCCCAGACTGGTTGCTGTCTGGTATGGGTGTATGCATTTTGCAACTGGTAAACTTTATGTTTACCCTCTTTTATTGTTGAATGATGTTGCTAGTCCCGTTTGTTTGACAATATGCCATTTCTATGAAAGTGCCGTCTGATTTTACTGTCCCTTTGCTGTTCTAAATATTTCTGCTTTTTTTTTTTAAGTTTGGGTATTAAGCTTGAATTTTCATCGTTTTACCTGCTGGTTGTATTTATTGCAGCCTTTGGGAACCAGTTTGGCTGAGAGTTGCAGGATAGAATTGCCTGAAATAAAAGCGCCACAATAGCGGTGCAGAGGTGGTTAATAAGATCTAGTGTTTATAGAACTTGATTTTTGTTCAGTCTGTACAACAGGACTGTAAGGTAGGCCAGTCTTGGTGTTCCCATGTTACAAATCTCAGGAGGTGAGGCTAAGAAAATAGCTTGCCTGAGGGTCAGAGAAGAAGAAGAGGAGGAGGAGATTGGATTTGTACCCCGTCTTTCTTTCTTGTGTGGAGACTCAAAGTGGCTTATAAATTTCTTCTGTTCCTGTCCCCACAAAAGACACCTTGTGAGATAGGTGGGGCTGAGCCTCAGTTACCTCACAGATGTCTGCTGTGGGGAGAAGAAGAAGAAGAAGAAGAAGAAGAAGAAGAAGAAGAAGAAGAAGAAGAAGAAGAAGAAGAAGAAGAAGAAGAAGAAGAAGAAGAAGAAGAAGAAGAAGAAGAAGAAGAAGAAGAAGAAGAAGAAGAAGAGAGAGAAGGAGAGAAGAGAGAAGAAGAGGAAAGAAGAAGAGAGAAGAAGAAGAGAAGAGTTTGGTTATATCCCCCCTTTCTCTCCTGCAGGGGAGACTCCAAGGGGCTTACAAGAGTTCCTTTCCCTTCCCCCTCCACAACAAAGCACCAGCCAGAGGTGGAATTTGGGGCTTTAGAGAGAGCTCCGAGAAGCTGTGACTAGCCCAAGGTCACCCAGCTGATGTGTGTGGGAGAGTACAGGCTAATCTGAATTCCCCAGATAAGCCTCCACAGCTCAGGCGGCAGAGCTGGGAATCAAACCCGGTTCCTCCAGATTAGATACACGAGCTCTTAACTTCTTACGTCACTGCTGCTCCTGAGAAGAAAGGAAAGAAGTGTGTAAGCCAGTGGCGTAGCGCCAAGGGGGGGGGGTGTGATACACCAGGCGCACAGCAGTGTGGGAGCATGGCAGGGATGCAGGCCGCACACTTGCCCCGGGCACCGTTCCCCCTCACTCCGGCCCTGGTGTAAGCTGCTTTGAGACTCCTTACAGGAGAGAGAGATGGGGTATAAATCTAAATTCTTTGTCTTCTACTGTTTAACTTTCATTGCTTTCTTTCTCTGATTTTGCGGAATACCATTTTTTATATAGGAAATGAAACTCCTTTCTGGGATGAGGACCTACAGTTACCGGTGAGCCAGGGCACCCTCCAGGGGTCACCCTGCCAGAGCTGAAGAATTGTGCCCACGTCGCCTTTGGCCCATGGTCATTGCGTCAAGACTGATTTCCAGGCCTCAAGATGGCTGGTCAGACCCTGGAGGACGCTGCTGTTTCCATCTCCCCTCTTCTTGAGGAGAAACCCAAAAGCAAAGGTCTTTTCCAGCTGGGCTCCCTTTTCCACAACCGGAGCGAAAAGTTTGTCATCTCCAGGAGCGACAGCGTGCCGGACGAGAACGTGTTGAAGATCACCATTACGGAAACCACTGTCATCGAGTCGGACCTGGGCATCTGGAACTCCCACGCGCTCATCTACCTCACCTTGTGGTTCTTCTTCAGCTTTTGCACTCTTTTTCTTAACAAATATATTCTTTCGCTGCTGGAGGGTGAGCCGAGCATGCTGGGTAAGTATTGTTCTTCTGACGAAATTGTGGGCAACGTTTCAGGGCTGGGGTAGAATGGGGGTGGACCACGTCGGCCATTAAAAGAAATACCTGAACTCTGCCCTTCTTTGTATTGTCGAAGACTTTCACAGCTGGAATCGCTAGGGTGTTGTGGGTTTTCTGGGTTGTATGGCTGTGTTTCAGTAGCATTTTCTCCTGACATTTTGCCTGCATCTGTGGCTGGCATCTTCAGAGGATCCTCTGAAGATTCCTGCAGGCGAAATGTCAGGAGAAGATGCTACTGGAACACAGCCATACAACCCAGAAAACCCACAACACCCCAGTTATAAACACTGTGTACTGATGGGATTGCTGGCCAGTCGAGGCCCAGTTGAGGTCCTTTTCTAATGTAGCTGCTTTTTCAAAAACCTCTTTCAGGTGCTGTCCAAATGCTCTCCACCACCTTCATCGGCTGCGTGAAGATTTTCGTCCCCTGTTGTCTGTACCAGCACAAAACCCGGCTCACGTACCCTCCCAACTTTATAATGATCATGCTGTTTGTCGGGCTCATGAGGTAAGGGTTTGGATGCCTTTGTGGTGTAGTACTTAAGAGCAAGTGGCGATGCCAAGAATTGAACCAGGGACCTTTTGCACTGGAATGGGTGCTCTGCCACTGAACTACAGCCTTTCCTCATCTTCCACTTGAAGCAGAGGCGTAGCTAGAGGAAATGGAGCCAGGGACAAAATCTGAGTTTTGCGCCCTCCACCCCATATGGGCGGACACCCTCCCCCACCACGACTAGGGCTCTGGTCAGTTTTAGGTTTCGAGTTTTTGTTACAATTTTGGGAACAATTTTTGACTAAATAAATTAAATAAAACAAAAAGTTAGGGTTAGGGTTAACGCAAGGGCAGGGGCTCGGGCTTGCGTTACTGTTACGTTGAGTTCTAGGGCGCAGTCCAAGAATAGGGCTATGGTCAGTTTCAGGTTTCGGGTTTTTATAACAATTTTGGGAACAATTTATGACTGGATAAATTAAATAGAAATAATAAATTAGGGTTAGGGTTAAGGCAAGGGCAGGAGCTCAGGCTTGCCTTGGTGTTACATTGAGTTCTAGGGCGCAGTCCGAGAATAGGGCTATGGTCAGTTTTAGGTTTTGGGTTTTGATGACAGTTTTGGGAACAATTTATGGCCGAATAAATTAAATAAAAATAATAAATTAGGGTTAAGGCAAGGGCAGGGGCTCAGGCTTGCCTTAGTGTTACGTGGAGTTCTAGGGCGCAGTCCGAGAATAGGGCTATGGTCCGTTTTAGGTTTCGGGTTTTTGTTACAAATTTAGGAACAATTTATAACTGAATAAATTAAATAAAAATAAAAAGTTAGGGTTGTGGTTCAAGCAAGGGCAAGGGTTAAGGCAAAACTTGAGGTCCTTGAACTAGAGGGGCTGGGCATCCAGACAGGGACCAAGTAAGAAGATACTGTGTGTTGATCATTTGGCATTAATCTTTCTCCCCCTTGTCTCTCTTCAGGTTCGCAACTGTGGTTTTAGGCCTCGTCAGCCTGAAGAACGTTGCTATTTCTTTTGCCGAGACAGTGAAGAGCTCCGCCCCCATTTTTACTGTCATCATGTCCCGCATGATTTTAGGAGAATACACTGGTAAGTGCTGCGGACAGCAGCTGGCGTTTTTGCTCGGCAGCGTGAATAAAGCGGGGAGTCACAGCATGGTTGGCATATTGGACTTGTGTACAGGTCCCCTCTGGGTTTGTTTGGGTGACTTTGGGTTAGTCATTGTTGCTCGGCCTAGCCTACCTCACAGGATCGTTGTTGGGGGTGTAAAACAGGGAAGGGGAGAACCCTGCTCTTTGAAGGGAGACTGGGATATAAAATTGATAAGTTGGGGCTCGGTCTGGCCCAAGGTCACCCAGCAGGCTTTGTGTGTAGGAGCAGGGAAACAAGTTCAGTTCACCAGATTTGAATCGGCCACTCGTGTGGAGGAGCAGAAAATCAAACCGAGTTCTCCAGATGTGCCCTGGTTTTGAAAGGTCTCGCTTCTGTTCCTTTCTCCTCCCAGGATTACTAGTGAATCTTTCTCTCATTCCTGTAATGGGAGGACTCGCTTTGTGTACGGCCACTGAACTGAGTTTCAATATCCTTGGATTCTCCGCTGCTTTGTCCACAAACATTATGGACTGGTGAGTATCCCAAAGACTGGGGAGACAGACAAATGTATCACTCAGTTCCCGCATAACCCAAGGCTAAAAGGTGTCCTGATCAAAAGTTTCTGCTCGAAATGTTTTATTTTTATTTATTTATCTTTATTTTGTGGTTGCGCCCACCACACCTCCCCACCCCCATTTTCAGAATCCCAAATGTGCCCTCAGTCTCAAGACCCCTGAGTTGCACCCTGTCAGGACTGAGCCTTTTGAGTGCAATATTTTTTTAAAGTCAGCAAGTGTTCAGATGTCAGTTTGCTCTACAGAAGCAGCTGTCAATCACGGTAGGCGATTCAGAGCTAGGTGGCCCAATGGTCTGTCTCCGCGTAAGTCATGTACATTGCTAGGCTGGTGGGAAGAGGCAGCTAAAAATTGAACACTGGGAACTCAGCCAAGGGAAGCTTGCGATTTCCCCCGATTCTCAGCCGTTCTAAGAAATAAACTCTGATTTCCTTCCCTTGCAGCTTGCAAAATGTTTTCTCAAAAAAACTACTAAGTGGAGACAAATACCGATTCTCGTAAGTATTTGTGGCGCTGTCAATTGACTAGGTTGATAGCTATGAGGGACCAGCTAAGATGAGGGTTTTCACGTGGGTTTTCTGCGTGTAACTTGGGGATGAAACACGTCCCCCAGGGTCTATTTGTGGTCACATCTCTCAAGGTCTTTAACTTCGAAGCAGCCACCAGAGGTTAAAAAAATGGCTAAAAATTTCACCTGCCAGGGCTAACTTTCCTGTTTAATCCACTGAGCTTGGTGTGTGATCATACATACCTTCAGAATTCCAAATATCCTCCTCTCAGTTGTGCTTTCCGCCTTCTGCCTAAACAGTCGTTCAGTGGTAAAAGATTCCCTTATGACAGGCTTCTGGCTGATAGCAAACTTCTTTTAGGAAGAAAGAGAGTTGGCCATCTGGCATTAAGCACCGGGGAGTTCAATTCTGACTTTAACCAGTTGGCCAAACTAGTTGCTGAACCCTTTACCAGAATGTTGTAAACCTTTATCCACAACCCCTTTCGACAGCCCAGCTTTTAATTCCAGCAGTGCCTCAAAAACCAGTTATTTCTTTGACTTACCTTTGTAACCATGATTTTTAGCCTAATTTCCAAATGCTTTTTTTAAAAACAGAGCACCGGAACTTCAGTTCTACACCAGCACGGCTGCTGTGATCATGCTTATTCCGGCATGGATATTTTTTATGGTGAGATTTGTTCCCACCCTTCTCCCCCACACCTCCCTGTGGCTTACCAGTTACCCAGCAAGGCCGTTCATGTGTATTTACACATAAATGGAGCTTCCATGTGAAGAGGCAGTATACCTCCAAATATCAGAGGGGTCTTGGCTGCATGCTGTTCTTGTGGAACCACTGGGAGGTTGGCCACTGTGAAAAAGGAAACTGGACTAGAAGGGCATTTGGCAAGGCAGTTATTGTATGCTTAGGTCAGTGATGGCAAACCTTTTTGAGACCGAGTGCCCAAATTGCAAGCCAAACCCCACTTATTTATCGCAAAGTGCCAACCCGGCAATTTAACCTGAATGCTGAGGTTTTAGTTTAGAAAAAACCAGTTGGCTCCCTCTTCCTCCACCCCACCCGCTCGAGAAGGGGCCAGCCTGCTCTAGCCTCCAGCAAGTCCTGCGCGCACCGCTCTGTGCCTCTCAAGCATCTCTGCCTCCTCTGCACCACCCGCCCCCCTCAGGCAGCAACCACCCGGAGCACAGGCACCAGGCCCGCCAACCAAGTCCTCCCTGCTCACCGCAGTGCATGCACGTCATGCTCAGTTGCCCAGGCCAGCCTAGATATGTGTGTGTGTGGAGGGGTGATTTTCCACCCCCACATAACGAACTCTGTGTGCGCGTGCCCACAGAGAGGGCTCCAAGTGCCACCTCTGGCACCCGTGCCATAGGTTCGCCATCACTGCCTTAGGTAAATGGAGCTTCCATTTACCTACCTTCCGTTTCCATTGTCTACCTTTACATTTACTTACTTCCATTGTGAATACCGGAGGACTCTTGGCTGCCTTTGGTCCTTATGGAACTCCTTGAGGGTATCTGGTTGGTCACAGGATTTTGGACCATGAGAACTTTTGGTCTAATCCAGAAAGGCGTATACTGATGAATAAATGGAACCTTCGTGAACAGAAGCAGTATTCCTCTGAATACTAGATTCTGGGGACAAAAGAACAGGGAAGGGGTTTTTCTCCACATGCTGATTCAAGGACTTCTTAGCAGGGGCTAGTTGGCTACTTTGCGAAACAGGATGTTGGAATAGCTGGACCCTGGGAGTGATCTAGTAAAGGTGTGCTTTTCTTGATAAAGAGCCCATCGTAAGTCACCTGTCCTGTGGCAGCTGGAGGGAGAGACCCTTTTGGTTGGCCTGTGTATCTTCTTAAGTTCTTATGATATTTTCCCATACTGCAGACGCACTCCCCCTTTGCCACGAGCTTCTGTATGGATTTCCGTTTCTTTTTAGGATGTGCCCGTCATTGGGAAAAGCGGACAGAGCTTCCAATACAATCAAGATATCATCGTGCTGCTCCTGATAGACGGAGCCCTCTTTCACCTTCAGAGTGTTACGGCTTATGCCTTGATGGGCAAGATCTCCCCAGTGACTTTTAGGTAATATATATATATATATATATATATATAGAGAGAGAGAGAGAGAGAGAGAGAGAGAAAGTTGGTGTTATCATGAGATCTGGCTGGGCCATTGGCTGAGAAACCTCCCTTGAACAGTAAGAAACAATAAACCCTCCCTGATTTCTGAACTTACAAAAGAACCTCCCAAATAGTAAACGCAGATGTTGACCAGATGTTGGATTCCTTTCAGATTGACAGTTCTGTGATCACAGCAAGAAATAGATGCTCCCAATGATTCCCATTGTCCAATTTGATTACAGAAACTACGTTGAGTCTTTTGTTGTTGTTGTTGTTGAAGGAGGGAGTGAATTTTAGGAACTGGATGCTCCATTGAAGCTGACTTGTTGGCTCAGTCTGAGGTGGCCGACCTATGGTGCTCCAGATGTTCATGGACTACAATTCCCACCAGCCCCTGCCAGCATGGCCAGTTTCTGCCCTTCTTGCCTGGCGTCATGCCCTCCAGCCCACCACTGGGTGCCTCCTCCATCGCCAGCTCCTCCACGCCAGGAGGGGTCTGGCAGGGACTAATGGCCATGCTGGCAGGGACTAATGGGAATTGTAGTCCACGAACACCTGGAGCACCATAGGTCGGCCACCCCAACATGACCCAAATAAATAGGCCAACAGGTGTTTGTTTGTTTTTAATTTACCAAAAAATAACCCCTCAGATTTTTTAATTTACCAAAAAAATGCAGTCCACAGATTCCATCTTAGAAAATGTTCTCCCCTCAGGTAGGAAGAAATTCCTCTCCTAATACAAATCTAAATCCAAAAGCTTTCTCCAGAGAGAAAGGAATGCCTTTTCTGAGATGATTCTGTCACCTGCCTGCAGGCAACTTCTAGAAACACTTGTATGTACATTTAAATCCCTTTCAGAGAGGCATTCCTTCTTCCCCTTGTATTACACGCAAGGAGGAGTGGGGCTTCTTATAAGATGCGTCAAGTTGGTACACGTATGCCTGACCTATTTTTATTCGTATGAAAATGTGTGCAGATTTAAGTTCTTAAACTTGCATCTCCAATCTTACAGAGCAATCCAGAGCCCTTGGTGGCTGGGGCCAGTGCCGCCCCCTGGCGTGCCAAGGGCTTTTGGGGGGCCCAGAGAGGCAAGATCCACTGGCAAATTTGTCCATTTCCCCTGGCATAGGGCCAGGCCACCTCCCAACAACAATTCATCCCTCCCCTCCAGATTGGGCTGTTAAATTTGCACCTATAAGCGACTCCGGTTGTGCTGGTTGGGTGATAGTTGTCTTTAAAGCGAATGATTTGTATGAACCATTCTCTCGTTCTTCAGTGTCGCCAGCACAGTGAAGCACGCGCTGTCCATCTGGCTAAGTATTATTGTATTCGGCAACAGAATCACCAGCCTGTCAGCCATCGGGATGGTTCTGGTAACGGTTGGGGTTCTGCTCTACAACAAAGCCAAGCAATACCAGCAAGAAACTCTCCAGGGCCTCGCAGCTGCATCGACCCTCCAGGCTCCACAGGGCAAGAACGAAGACACCGAGCCCTTGATTGCTAAGGACTTACAGCCATAGGATTTAGATGGCCCTTGATTCACCTCGGTGGAACTCAAGCTTTGGAAAACCACTATCCCAGCAATTGGCTGTGCCTGGGGCCTGTTGTACTTGCCGCCCAGAAGTGTGATGGGGTCAGGGAAGGACATCTTGCATTCGAGTATAATGGAGGACAATCTAGGCAGGAGTTGTTTGACAAATGGACACAGAGCAGAAGAATTGTGGAGAAGCGAGCTTGACTCTTGCCTCTCTGACAGCAAAATGCAAACAGGTGGAGGTCTCTTGGTTTGCACCCTCCACCAGTGGTGTGAAATGCAGATTTCTCAGTCACACTGCGGGCCCATTGCAAGACAAGGGAGCAATCGGACTTTCTCCATTAAGTACGTGACCCAAAGTGGCAGCGTTTTGGAAGCACTAAGGCAGCGGTCAGCTGTGGTTTGCATGCTGGCCAGCGTCGACTGTTACTGAGGGTGCAAAATTCCAAGTTGATGTCCAGAGCACCTTCTGAAGTCAAACCAGCGAAAGGAATCCATTTGTGTGTGTGGGGAGGGGCAGGACACATTAACCACTAGCTCATTATGTGTCACATCTGCACCCCCTAACCCTGCCCCCCCCCGCACCCAAATACCCACTTTGATGGGCCAAAAATTCACTTTGATGGAACTGAGACCACTAATTCTCTGAGCAACGCCCACTGAAGACCTTTAACCCTACACAAGGGAACATCAGCAATTTTAATAGCAGATTCCCCCGCATTCCCTAGTTGACTTCAGTGGCCCCTTGAACTGAGGTTTATAATGTATTTTTTAATATGATTAGGCTGTGAGGTACATCAGAGAACGGGAGGGTGAATAACTTGAATTTTTAAAAAATATATAGCTATAATGTGTAGGTATTGCAATAAATAACTGACTCTTGGAGAGATGGGTTATGACACAGTGGCAGCAAAGTCTTTTCAGTGCTAAGTTTTTCAGTGCTTCCTGTCGTGACGTGAGCAACTGAGGCATTCTTCCGGGAGAAGATATTGCAAAGAGGACTGTGCGGGGCAGAGGTGTTGGTTTAGTTTGTTTTTTAAAATGGCAGCGGTGTCCTCGCTACCGCTTGGTTTTCAGTTAGCATGCAAGATTTTTTAAAGCACGGGAGATTACAGGTCTGATCTGGTGGGCCAAGATCTCTCTCTCATCCCTGTCTCTTCACCCTGCCCGCAAGGCTAATTCCCTGACAAATGGTAAAGCGTCTTAGGTCCCCAATTAAAAAAAGGTTCTTTTGGCAGTTTGCAGCGCTTGGGGGCTGTAATTTGCCCACTGCTGAGCTGCTGTGTCTTCAGGTGTTTTGGAGATCCCACTGAACTTTGCCCAGTTCTCCTTTAGGTGCTGATGCAAACTGCCAGGCGAGCGGATCAAGGTATGTAGAACTGATGTATTGAGGTGGAAAGGGGGGGTGGGATTTGAAGACAGCCCAGACTGGTCCAGTCCTCTGATTCTGTGGGCTGCTTTAGACACTGCTAGTTTCAATTTCTTTTTGTCCTTTGACATTCCATGAGTCTTTGCCTGATATTCCCTCTTCATGAAGACCAGGAGGCAGGGCTGTGCATTTGCTGGGTTGAAAATGAAATCAAAATTCTGGGCTGCAAAAAAAAAATGACTTTTGCAACTCCTGTAAACTGTCTGAATTGAGGTAATTTGCATGATTGTGCATATTAGGCTTTCAGTTCTCATTGTTTTTCTGTTCTATTTATACTCCTTTTGGAGAACAGCAAAGCTCTTTGTCAGACAAGGCGATCTGCCCTCTAATTTCAGCCTGGTGATTCTCCTCTGGCTCCTAAGCATTCCGCCAGGCTCTCAAACACCTGGGTGCAACCATAGGACTAGAAAACTAACTTTGTTTAGTTTAAGATAAAAGCTAATCTTCTCTGGAAGCTGGATTTTGCGACCCAGCTCAGATTCTTGTCACTTTTCTGCAGAATTGCAATCTTGCTTGTATGTCATTTTATTCGTTTGCTTTACTTATTTTGAGCAGTACACTATTTCACACTCTGACCATTCTGAAAACGTCCACTTGTGATCTCATGTTGTGTAAAGAAAGGGGGTTTCTGTGTCTGAGCTGGAGTACACAATACTGAGCTGCAGTCCGACTCAATCTGACTTCATATATTTTAGCAAGCTCTTCTTGCGTTGCATATCAAAGCACAAACTAATGCCATAGAATGTATATGTAGATCACATGATATATTTCAAGGTTGTAGAAGAGGCATTCCCTCCTTTGCGTGCCTCTTCCAAGATGGGAGTGCCTCTTCTCAGATGGCAATTTTTGGCAGGGGAAACTGTCTGGCTAAAGATCTGGGGGCAGCTATCTTCATAATTAATTAAAAGGGATTTTTAATATTGGGTAATCTGACTGACAGACTGATGAAAGGCGGCCGCTGTCTTGATCACAGGGACTCCTGTGGATGTGGTGACACACGCCTTCTGTAATAATTGCAGGCTTTGGTTGGCTGTAGCGATCGATAGTGATGTAACATTTGACTTGTTCAAAGAATCGCCTCCTCTGGTGTGACCTGTTACAGTCTTGGGAAATCCACTGGGATGTTCTTTTGCCAAGGTGGAAGGCAATGTAGCATTAGTCTTTCAGTTATTCCTTCTTTTCAGCGAATCCAGGCATCTAAGTTTGAGAGGCCATCCAAGGGACATCTCAGTATCTTCCTTTACCACTATTCTTTCAAGAGGAGAGGAGACCCTGCTAATTCAAACTGTAAATGACAATTAAATGTCAGCAGTAGCCACGCCATGGCCGTCTTTAATCAAAGGTCTCAAACTCACAACTGATTTCCCAGTGTAGGGAGAGCTCCTTAGCTTGGGAATGCCTCTTGCCCATTTTTCAATAATAACAAACCTTTATCTCTTTCTGAGGATACTTGAAGATATGCGAAACAGTTTTGCCAGTGGTTCTGTGACGGGGCCAAAACCATAAATGTATTAGGTGCCAATTTGAGACTGAGAATGATCATACCAATTTGTCACTCTTGTCTGTTCGTTATTCCAGTATTGACTAAACCTCAAATCTCTGTGAACTTTTGAAACTTATTTCCATTTTAATTGGCTCAATGCTACTGTGACATCTTGTTTCAAATTTCCATTTGAATGATCTTGTGGAGAATGGATTGTGTCCTACGTGTAATGAAAACACCTGAACTACAAACATACTCAATGCAATTTTTTTAATAAGGAGGGGGATCTATTGAGTAATCCTGTTTTTTTGTGTACTGTATCTTCTGAGAATCCTGTTTTGTTAAGAGCCAATAAATCAGGTTGAATGTGTACAGAAATAGTTCTCTAGGTGGTTATTTGGATGCTCTGAGTTTTGCCTTACTGGCAGAAAACGTCTCATCTTGCATTTCATGGGTTCTTCTCTAACCCCCCAGCCCCCCCACCCCACCCCCCGGCCTGTTCCCTTCTTGTTTTCATGCGACTATCAATGGAGGACAAATTTCATGCTTCTGGTCACATGCGCTCTAGTCCACGAACACGTATTTTATTTTTAAAGGATTTAAGTTGCCTTTTCAGACTAATATTTATATATTTTTCACTGTTCAAAACACTTCATGCATCTTATAGCCCTAGCATAATCCCTCCTCAGGTAGACATTAGTGTCCTATGGTGATGCAAACTCGGGGCCTTGGGAGTTCTCCCTACTAGCCGTAAACAGAAAACTGCGCATGCGCAACCGCCCTCGCCCTTATTGTTACACGACTGCTACCGCGGTCCCCCTTCGAAGTCATTGGAGGAGAGACAGCAGATATGAGGTGTGTCTGAAAATGTATTTAATTCCTGTCTGGTGACAAAACAATAAAGTTAAATGTATTGCCGAAGGTATTATTAAAAGTTAAATGTATTGTTGAAGGCAGTGTGTAACAGACTTCCCTCTGTGATACACCTCTGAAGATGCCAGCCACGGATGCAGGCGAAATGTTAGGAACAAGATCCACCAGACCATGGCCACACAGCCCGGAAAACCCACCAGAACCAATAAAGTTAAACATTTCATTTATTTTCCTCTTTTTTAAAAAAGAAAAAGCTTGTATTACAGGCACCAGTAGCCTTGAGGCAGGGGGAGAGAGAACAGATCCATCTTCATGTCTCCTTTGCATAATATTTTAGGACCTTTAACTAAGAAATGGACGTGTTCTAGCAACACAGTTTTGGTGGAAACAGTAGCTCTCTCATTTTATAACAAAAATCAAATAAATAAAAGTTAAGTTATGGGCAAGTAATGAACTAAAGGCCCTTACACCCTTTAAAATCCTGCTGCTTTGACTTTAAGAGTTCTGTAGGTCCTTTAGTAAAATGAGACCTCTCTCACTACTGGCTGAGCTCTTGAGCCCCTACAGAATATTCACAAACATTTCAACTACGCGGAACGGCTTTCTCTCAATGTAAACTTGCTTGCTTCCACCAATAAAACTATAAGACCCAGTCTCTTGCACGCCACAACATCTTCCTCTGGATCTCCACTGACAGGCAGCAGGTTGGTGCTTAGATAGGCAAGTGGTTTGTGTGTGTCGGCAGGGTGAGCCAACCAGCATGACTTTTTCTCTGCCACAACATTGTCGTGCAGCTAGCGGGCACAACGCAGCCTCCAGAGGCAAGTGAGCTGGGCGGGTAGCTAAGAGTCATCCTTGCTGTTGTGTGGTCCATCAAAAAAGCCCAAGCACCACCAAGGATCTTCCAGCTGGAGGGCATCTTTGAGGTCATTTAGTCTGACCCGCTCTTCCACGCAGGAAATCCAGCACCTGAGCGTGCACAGATGCCTGTGCAGCCTCTGCCTTGAAGACCTCTGGCAGCAATGTAACCTCTGGAGTTCCCACTGCAGTTTCTCTACCTGCCCTGTGTCTGTGGAAGACAGTTCCTGCCAATGTCCTCCCTGCAGTGTTGACCTGCAGCTTCTTTCTGGTGGTGGACTGTTACGATGGCCGTTACAACGATCAATATAATGATGGCAATGGCCGTTATAACGAGGGCAGGCCAAAATCAAAATGGCTGCTCTCCATTTTTTCTCCCCTATAGCGGACGTGTAGAAAATATGGGTCACCCCAGTTTCCTTTTTTTTTTCTTTCAAAAATCAACTTGACTTGACACGCGCTGTTAACGTACCGCCATCATGAAGCTCTTGTGCTTTCTTCTCCTCCCTTTCTTGTATGGTCAAACCGTGCGCGCCCTCCAGCGGAAGTGACGCGTCAAGTGGGCGCCGCGGTTCCGGGCGTTCAATTTCCACCCGTGGGGTTGTGGAGGCGGCGACGCGAGTGGCCGGGGGAACGGTGAGAGGCGCGAAGGCGGCCGGTCTGGTGTCCCCCTTGCCGCTCTGGGGGGCCTGTAGGGCGTGGGAAAGGGGTAGGAAATGGGGGGCGTTTGGGGGACCGGGGAGGCTCCTCGCGGGGAGGCAGGCAGTGGCCAGGCCGCCTGTGGGATGGTGAAGCGGTCAAGCCCCTTCTTATAGTTTTGTGGCGGGGTCCCATTGGGCAGGGGGTGGGGAGTGTGTGAAGTCACTTCCGTCTCATGGATGTATAATCTCCAAAACTACTTCTTCTTAGCAACCTTGCAAACTGAATCAGTTTATACTGATATTTGATTGCTGAGTGGTGTGCGTGTGTGTGTAAGTGCCCCTACGTCGCTTCCATCTCGTGGCAACCCTGTGATTATATCAGTGATGGCGAATCTTTTCGAGACCGAGTGCCCAAACTGCAACCCAAAACCCACTTATTTATCGCAAAGTGCCAACACGGCAATTTAACCTGAATACTGAGGTTTTAGTTTAGAAAAAACGGTTGGCTCCAAGGTGCGCGTTACTTGGGAGTAAGCTTGGTGGTAGTCGGTGGCTTTGCTTTGAAGCAACTGTGCAACACTTCCAACAGGTGAATCACTACCCTAGGAGGGTTGACTCAGAAGCAAGCCCCATTGCCAGCAACTAAGCTTACTCCCAGGTAAAGGATCGCGCTTTAGTTCTTTGCATGAAAATCAGTGGGGTTTAACAGCGCATAACAGGGTTACCTACACTGCTTCCTCAAAACTAGATCTTAGGTTTAATGCTAATAATCGAGCCTAGCGGCCCAGGCTAGATGTGTGTGGGGGGGGGGCGACTCTGTTTGCGCGTGCCCACAGAGAAGGCTCTGAGTGCCGCCTCTGGCACCCGTGCCATAGGTTCGCCACCACTGGATTATATAATCTCTTAGCCGCCTTGCAAACTGCATGGCATAACTGATAGCACTGTTGTGATTATAAAATCGAGAAGAGCAGAATGAGTCTCCACTTTGGGGAGAAAAGGGTACAAATGGAGTCAACACAAGAAATAATTTTATTGGAAGCTGATGGTTTTTCTGGGCACCGCAATTTAAGAAGGATATTGGCAAGCTGGAATGTGTCCAGAGGAGGGCAACCAAAATGGTAAAAATTCTGGAATCCATGCCCTACAAAGAGAGACTGAGGGAGCTGGGGATGTGTAGTCTTGAGAAGCGAAGGTTAAGGGACGACATGATAGCCATGTCTAAATATTTGAAGGGATGCCATGTTGAAGAGGTAGCAAGCTTGTTTTCTGTTGCCTCAGAGACTAGGACAGGGAATAGTGGATTCAAGGTGCAGGAAAAGAGATTCCACCTAAACATTAGGAAGAACTTTCTGTCAGGACTGTTCAACAGTGGAACGCTTCCTCGGAGTGTGGTGGAGTCTCCCTCTTTGGAGGTTTTTAAAGAGAGTCTCGATGGCCATCTCAGGAGTGCTTTGATTGTGTGTTCCTGAATTGCAGGGAGTTGGACTTGATGGCCCTTGGGGTCTCTTCCAACTCTATGATTCTATGTGATCTATGTGATGTAAAAGCAGTGTACAGGGGTAGGGCAGAAGGTGAACCAGAGCCATCAGATGGACCACTGAAAAGAGCGGAGACGTGGGATGACGCAATAGCAGCCTCACTGGGTGGTTGTGTTCCCTTCTAGTGCCTTGTCTGACGCAAATGGGTGATGAAAAGGAATCTTGGAAAGTGAAAACGTTAGATGAGATTCTACAAGAGAAGAAACGCCGAAAGGAGCAAGAGGAGAAAGCAGACATAAAGCGCCTAAAAAATGTAAGCTGGCCCCTGGTGGTTCGGAGTAACAACAGAAAGATTAATTTCTTTGCTTTTGCACCAGCCAGGGCTGCTTCTGGGATTCTCAGCAATGGTCTTTAGAGCTTCTGTGTACTAAGAGAGGAACAACTCCTGTTAAGGTTGCTGTTTTAGTATTGGGTTCACTGATTATCAGTTGCTACTACAGCACTTGTGATTCGTGTATGGCCTGATTTGCACACCTGCTGTATCTTATCCGTTTAAGCCCATCAACCCCCAACTTGTTTGCTTACTAGTCTCTTCATTTAGGCATTGTTTGCTCCTCTCCAGTTAGCTTGTATGTTAAATCAGTATGTGTAGTAATGACAGCCAGCAAGGTGTAGTGGTTAAGAGTGGCAGACCCTAAACTGGAGATCCGGGATTAATTCCTCATTCCTCCACATGAGCTGCAGATTCTTATGTGGTGAACCAGATTTGTTTCCCTACTCCTTCACATGAAGCCTACTGGGTGACCTTGGACTAGTCCCAGTTCTCTCAGAACTCTCTCAACCTCACCTACTGCACAAGGTATCTATAATGGAAAGAAGAAGGGAAGGAGTGTGTAAATCGCTTTGAATCTCCTTATAGGAGTGAAAGGCAGGGCATAAATCCAAGCTTTTCTTCTAATTTTCCGGCTCCAGAAGGTCAGTCATGTAGGCTTGAACATAAGAGAGCGTGTGACATAAAAGTCTAGTCAAGAAACAATACTCGGTTGGAAATCCAACCCATCACATTACTGTAGTCTGGTTGTTCGCCCCCAAGATAAGTATGTTTGAGGAGCAGAGCACACAGATGACATCTTGTTCCTCTCCTCCTTTTGCTTTGTCCAACCTGCCTCTTTTCCCAAAATAGTGCTCTTTAATAAAAGTGCCATCCTAAACTAGCATAAGCTGTGTTTTTCTGTTAAATGATTATAATTCTGCAGCTGAAGAGGTTTGTCCAGCTTACATTTCGCATGCGTCCTGTACAAGAAGAAGAAGAATTTAGGTTTATATCCTCCCTTTCTCTCCTGTAGGAGACTCAAAGGGGCTTACAATCTCCTTGCCCTTCCCCCCTCACAACAAACACCCTGTGAGGTGGGCGGGGCTGAGAGAGCTCAGAACTGTAACTAGCCCCAAGGTCACCCATCTGGCATGTGTGGGAGTTCACAGGCTAATCTGAATTCCCCAGATAAGCCTCCACAGCTCAAGCGGCAGAGCGGAAGTCGAACCCGGTTCCTCCAGATTAGAATGCACCTGTTCTGAACCACAACACCACTGCTGCTCCTCTGTCCTTGCTAACCTCTGTCCTACAATGGTGTAGTGAAAGAAAAATTGTGGCTGATATTCTTATTCCAGAACAAGATGGGAAAATAGCTGAACAATTTGGAAATGGTGAAGCAAGCACGTTTCTTTTTTTCCCCCTCCCCCTTCACCCCAATGTAGTCTGATGATCGGGATTCAAAGCGCGATTCCCTTGAAGAAGGAGAGCTGAGAGATCACCGCATGGAAATAACGATCAGGAATTCCCCCTATAGGAGGGAGGATTCTATGGAAGACCGGTAAGAAACCCACAGCAAGAATAGTCTAAATAGGTCTCAGGGAAAATAACTTAATGAGATGCCCACCTCTGATCTAACTCATGAGCTCCACCCCTGTTTTTACTGTCATCATGCCCTGCATGATTTTAGAATACACTGGTAAGTGTTGCAGACAGCAGCCGGTGTTTTTGCTTGGTGGCGTGAATAAAGCGAGGAGTCACAGGTCCCAAAGGTATTGGACTTGTGTCTGGAAGACATGAGTATAGACCCCATCTGCGCTTGCTTGGGTGCCCTTGGATAAGTCACTGTCACTCTGCCCAGGCTACCTCTTGGGATTGTTGTGAGGATAGAATGGGGGAGAGGAGAACCCTGTACATTTATCTTTGAAGGGAGGCTGGGATATAAAAGTGATAAGTTGGAGATCGAAAGAATTTTGACATCATTTGGATAATTTCTCGCTCGCTCCTTCCTGGTAGGGAAGTGCAGGTAAAGCAGCTGATGAAACTTATCGTGCCAGTTGAAAATAACACCAACAGCGGAACGTAGCTGGGGAAGGCCAGCTTGTTCTGCCAGATCTAAGATATAAGCAATAATTTTGTCCTGTTTCTTCTGTGTTTGGCTCTGCCCATGCGTACCACAGGGGAGAGGAAGACGACTCCCTCGCTATCAAACCACCCCAGCAAATGTCGCGGAAGGAGAAAGCCCACCACAGGAAAGACGAGAAGAGGAAAGAGAAGCGAAGGCATCGCAGCCACTCAGCAGAAGGTGCTTCAGTCATTTCTTAGCTTTCTCTTGTTCGTGTTTTAGAACTGCTCGGCTAGCACTTGGGAAGCGATGGATCTTTGCAAGTGGGGCAATCCCTATATCAGTGGTGGTGAACCTTTGGCACTCCAGATGTTATGGACTACAATTCCCATCAGCCCCTTTCAGCATGGCCAATTGGCCATGTTGGAAGGGGCTGATGGGAATTGTAGTCCATAACATCTGGAGTGCCAAAGGTTCACCACCACGGCCCTATATCCTGCTGTGCAAGATGGTGATTGGTTTGTGCTTGTCTACAACACCCTTGTGCTGTGGGTGGTGTTCTTATGTTGGGGGGGGGGGCATGGCACTGGTTTGCTGACGAGCTGCTCTCTCTTTGTGTTCCCTTCCACAAGGTGTCAGGCACCCACAGAGCACTTTCTCTGTTTATTTATCTGTTTCAGTCCTCACTGTAAATAAGATAAGGACAGCCATATTAGAAGAAGAAGAAGAGTTTGGATTTATATCCCCCCTTTCTCTCCTGCAGGAGACTCAAAGGGGCTGACAATCTCCTTGCCCTTCCCCCCTCACAACAAACACCCTGTGTGAGAGAGCAAGGTGGGAGCTGAGAGAGCTCCAGAAAAAAGCAGGTGACTAGCCCAAGGTCACCCAGCGCTGGTATGTGTGGGAGTGTACTTGGGTTAATCTGAATTCCCCAAGATAGAAGCCTCCAGCCAGCTCAAGCGGCAGGAGCTGGGAATCAAACCTGGTTCCTCCAGATCAGAGTGCACCTGCTCTTAGCCACTGCTCTTAGCCACTACGCCACTGCTGCTCCTATTAGACCATCAAGCTTAGTCCTGTGTACGAGGATGTCGTCCAGCTTGCCAGAATTTGAGGGCAGGGTTAGTAGAAAAAAATGTGTGCCATGTTGAATGTGGCACGTGAATTTGTGGGCTCCTCTGCAGAGGGCAATGGCTGGATTCTTACCAGTTGGCACATCAGGTTTTGATGCATCCAATGGGAGAGGCTCTCCCAAATGACAGGATAACCAGCTGGTATGAAAAACGAGTGAGTTAGGGCAGCTGAGTGACAAGAAACAAATCTCAGCCATGCTGCCTCTTTTGGAAGAGGGCTTTTGCCACATGGTAGGCGTTTGCAGTCTTGTTCCTTTGCCCAAATAGAAATTGACGAATGCCAAAAGCACAATGACGTTAAATCTTACAAGCATAGCTGGAGCAGAGTAATTTTCCCTGTGGCAGAACCGAATGCCTGAAGGTGAACAGAGGTGTGTGTGTGTGTGTGTGTGTGTGTGTGTGTGTGTGTGTGTGTGTGTGTGTGTGTGTGTGTAATCTTGTAAGCAGAATAACGAGCAGAATGTAGCTTGTGTGTTACAATTTGGTTGCCAATAACAAGCACAGTTTACAGTATTAAACTTTACTCGGAGACTTTTACATAGCTTTAGTTAACAGAACACTGAACAGCATCTTTCCTCAGCAGAGTCAGAGCGCTACAGTTTCCAACTGTCGCTTTTAGAATGTTCACTGAGCTCTCCCAGAATTCCATGCCTGCTGCGTGCAAGGCTGTCAAATCCAGCAATGGCCAGGATTGCTGTGAATCGTTATGCAAAGCCTCTACAAAATCCCATGCTTAACAGAAGTACAATGATGTAATCTCAGGAAATCTGCCAGGTATATCATGGCACAGGAGAGAAATTCTTCAAACTCATTCTGTTCAAACAGTCAGTTTTTCTAAGGGCAGAATGCAGAATGTCAATGCCTTTGGCTCCTGAGCTGGTTACCATGCTGTTAAATCCCCCATAGATTTCTAAAGGAGAAAGGTGGGTGGTTTGATATTCTGTTTCATTTGCTGCTACACCAGAATAAAAACCTAAAAATGTTTGTGGGCTTCTTGGCATCTGCCAGAGCCTATTCTATTTTAGAACTGACTCCTCATACCTTGTGGAATTAGGTCTGTGAATAGGCAAGGGGTCATAATCCTTGGAGGTTTTTAGGAAGCACACTGTATGTTTTATTCGCCATGGGTTTCGACGGCAGTTTGAGCTGCGGGCAGTTTTTTCCACATTGGGCGTGTTGATGAAGGTTTTATTTTTACTATGGATGGCTGTAATTTAGAATTAGAATCGTAGAGTTGGAAGAGACCACAAAGGTCTAAGGTACCAAACTGAGTTTGGTATTCTGTTTCAACAGTGGCCAGCTGGGTGCCTCTGGAAGTTGCCAAGCAGGGTACGCAAGCGGTGGCCGCTTCCTTTTGTTTCTTCCAACACCAGCCAGTAAGGTATACTTCCTCTGTACATTGAGGCTCTATTTAGCAGTGTTGGTTACTGACTGTACTCAGATACAGAGGCCGAGTCTCGTTCATTTTGAAAGTCTTAAGTAGCTAATCTCAGCCCTGGTGGTTGATTTTTCTTGCCTACCTGGGGAAATAAGTTTCTTCACATCTTCATTCTTTCTTTGTGGAGGGGTACAGGTAACAGTTTGGCCTTTTCTTTGTATCTTCATTAGGGAAGCATGCTAGGGTGAAAGAGAAGGAACGTGAGCACGAACGTAGGAAAAGGCATCGAGAGGAGCAGGATAAGGCCCGCCGTGAATGGGAAAGGCAGAAAAGGAGGGAGCTGGCTAGGGAACATTCCAGGAGAGAGAGGTAAACCCCTTTGCCAAATATATCCTTTCAGCAAACCATGGTTTATAAACTGATTTGATCAAACCCCGGTTAGCTATGACATCTGAATGCAGACTGTCCAACAAACCAAGGGGGAGTTTGCTTAGCACTGAACTGGGATTTCAAACTAGGGTTTGCCGCTGGCTTGCTGTCCATGGTTTTGTGCTAATTTCAGTTTGTTTGCATTGTCCAGACTCACAAACACCAGTCCTTTGATTTCAGAGTCAGCAGAACAGGGAAGTTTCCCTCCATGCTGAAAGTCTGGAAAGGGACCAAAATCAGACAAACCAGGGTTTACACACAAATGGGCTTGTTACTTAAAATTTGACTGGCCAGAGTTTGTTACAAATCATGGTTTGGCATGACATCTGAACCCAGCCTAGCTGTCTGGCAGCAGTAAAAATGCTCCTGAGATCTGCTGATGTGTGATAATTACCTAACAATGTAAACTAGCACTCCTCTGGGTTTTTTTAAACAATGTAAACAAAAGTTCAAGTATCATTTGAGCTGCATGGGCATTGTAATTCCCTGAAATGTTGGGGAAACTGCTGAATCGCTGTTGGCTGCAGAGGTCGGTTTGCTCAGAATTTTGGCTTTCAAAAAAGTTTCTAGTCCTGTATGCCTGGCGAACTCTCAGGCAGATAAGTTGCTGAATGAGGTTTACAGCGGCTGATGCGTTGAGCTTCAGTGATCAGGAGTAAATAGACTGAGGTCCTAGTAAGAAAAGTTTCATTCGGGTGTCACCTGTGCCATGAACTTCGAGTGTAGCCTGTCTCTCTCAGCCCCTGAGAGACCATCTGCTGTTACAACTTGGCAGAGTTCTACCTTGCCCACTATTGCTATAGGAATAAATTCATTACAGTTTTTTTAAGCAGTTAAACTCAATGGGGGTTAGCAGTTCCCTTCTGAGCCACTCTGCTGCTCCTGTGGGTGGAAGGAGGCTTTTAGATCCATTATCTCAAACTCAAATTAAATCTGGCTGTTTTTTACAAATAAAGATATTATACATATATTCTTCTATTTAAGATAACTTGGGTTCATTTGTAACCCCCCATGGACAACAAAAAAAGTTGAGAACGAGTGTTATATATGGGGTTGAAGCAAATATAATGTAAATAGAATGGTGTATGTACACATATATAAAAAATATCACAAATAGAAGAATATATGTATAATATCTTTATTTGTAAAAAACAGCCAGAGTGCAACAGATGTTATTGGAGTTTGAGATACCGGTAGTTTATGCACTCCTGCACTCATTATCATTATTTTGGATTTGGGCCTTTAGATCCAGCCATGAAGGTTTCAGTCCAGCTCCATTCTTAACACATCTGTTTTTGTAGTTGGCATAAATATGAAGCCTGTGGATGATTGAAGTATTTTTGTTGTCAGGATAAAGAAGATACCTTAAAAATATCCACTTATCCAGTTTAGTTTGTTTTCTCTTTGGCTGATCAAATGCCCAGCCCTCACTATTTCTCGCCATGAAAAGTTTTCTTTTTTTAAAAAAAGTTGCTGATGGTTTTCTGAATGAGCGAAAAACCAAACCTTTCCGTTTGGATTAAGTGCTAACGAAAATAACACAGGTCCGCGCAACCTTCGTAGGGACCGCCTGGAGCAGCTTGAGCGAAAACGGGAACGAGAGAGGAAAATGAGAGAGCAGCAGAAAGAGCAGCGGGAAATGAAAGAACGGGAAAGGCGAGCGGAAGAGAGGCGGAAAGAACGGGAAGCCAGGCGAGATAGTAAGTGCCCTGTTTCTCCGAAAATAAGACAGTGTCTTATATTAATTTTTGCTCCCAAAGATGCGCTATGTCTTATTTCCAGGGGATGTCGTATTTTTCCATGAAGAAGAATTCACATTTGTTGTTGAACAAAAAAAATGAACATTTATTATATACTGTACAGTAGTTGTCATCACAAACCAGTCTGTTGAGGTGGGGCCAGGCGAAGCAGGAAGGGGGAGGGGTTCGGGGTGCACATGTTTCCAAACAAAAACTTTGCTACCGCTACACCTTACTTTCGGGGGATGCCTTATGTTTAGCACTTCAGCAAAACCTCTGGTATGTTTTATTTTCAGGGGATGTCTCATTTTTGGAGAAACAGAGTAGCTCAGAGGGCCCGTTACTGCAGGAATCTGCTGCTCCTTCATGGCATGTTGGCTTGGGGCAAATGCATTCTGTAGAATACTGTCCGGGTGGCATCTTAGTCACCAGAAGTGCAGTAAAACCTGGTGCATCGTTTTGACTGTTCAAGTCATCTGTTTAGGAGTCTTTGCTTCCATTTGAAACTAAGGCTGATTCCGCATGGGCCAAAAACAGCGGTGTGAAAACAGTGTGAAAACGGTAAAAACCCTTTTACACCATTTTAAACCCTTTTACACCATTTTCACACCGTTTTCACACTGCTGTTTTTGGCCCATGCGGAATCAGCCTTAGAAAAGCAAATCAGTGGTGATACGCCGGGCAATTGGTAGTTCCTGTTCCAATGCATCATCTAACTGCTTTCCTTTAACACTCTGACTTTCTGGGCGTTCTTTCTGATAGCTAGAGGGCATTCCGTAAGCGTGGGAGGTTTTTGACTCTTTCCTTTAAAATATTTATATGCTGCTTTTCCCAGAATGGCTCAGGGCAGTGGAGAATCTGGTTCTGTAATGGGACTTGTTACAGCTCTGCGGAGTGGTCTGCAGATTGATCTTGACAGTGGGACAGTTTAGTGTGTGTTACAGGGAGCCCGGAAGAGGGGGCAGTGTTTCAGATCCATCCCAGTAAGCTGTCTGCCTTGTCTCTGCCAGTTTCAGCACATCACAGAACAGTGAGAGAGGAATACAGCGAGAAAGGCAGAGTCTGGAGCCGCAGCCCCCTCCGGCAGCAGCGGGAGAAACTAGAACAAGGGGAGATCCGAAAGCCAGGTAACAGTGAAATCTCAAGAAACGTGCCCTGACAGGGTGGCATGGCGTTCGATTACCTTCAAAACGGGTCTTGGCAAAAGTTCCTAAGCAGATCAGTCAATCCTGACATCCAGATTGCAAAATGTCAGTCCTGCTGTATACGACATTGGTCAGGTCACACCTGGAGTTCTTTGCGGAGTTCTGGAGACCTCACTTCAAAAAAGATGTGGGCCGATTGGCACAGGTGCAGAGGAGAGTGATGGGGATAATTGGGGCCTGGAGACTAAGCCCGATGTGGAAAGGCTGAGGGGACTTGGGAATGTTTAGACTGGAGAAGAGGAGATTGAAGGGAGACATGGTCGCTCTCTATATTTATTTGAAGGGCTGTCATTTAGAAGAGGGCAGGGAGCTGATCCTGGTGGCAGCAGAGGATAGAGCTCTCAAAACAGAGGCCTGGAGAGGGGGTGGGGCAGAAATGACGCCTGGGGCAACACCTTCTCTGGCCACCCCCCTTCCCCCTGTGCCCCACCTACCTTAGCTGGCGGGAGCCTGCTGCGGTCCGCCCCTCAGCCCGGCCCCACCAGACTGCTTCTTCGGCCGACAGAGGGCCCAATTTTCCGTCCCCCCCACATAAACAGCTGGCATGTGCCCGGGGACACGTGACCCCACCTGTTCCCGTGAGTGCTCTGCCTCTGTCTTGAGTCATAGATTCAAATTATGTGTGGAAAGAATATTAGACTGGATATTAGAAATTGTTTTCAGTAAGAGTTGTTCGCCAGTGGAATTGGCTGTCTAGGAAGGTGGTGAACTTCCCCTCCCTGGGAGTCTTCAAGCAGTGGCTGGACAAACACTCATCAGGGACACATTAGACTGAACCTGCATTGAGCAGGAGATTTAGACCAGATGGCCCGTGTGGCCCGTTCCAACTGTATGATTCTGTGAAATCACAGGTAATCAGAATTTGGGCTAATAATAATTACATTCCTAATAATAGTGAGAGAAGTATTGGAACTGGCCGTCCTGAATTTGGATAACCTTTGTGCAGAAATCCAGTGTTTTGAATATAAGAGTTCACACAGGCCTGCTTGTGGTTCCCTTAGTTCACAGGTGTCAAACTCGCGGCCCTCCAGATGTTATGGACTACAGTTCCCATCATCCCCTGCCAGCATCATGCTGGCAGGGGATGATGGGAACTGTAGTCTCTGGAGAACTCTTAATTATTACCTATAAATAGATAGTACATCTGGGAGGAAGCATTTCCCAAAGCCCATTCACCCACTGCTGGTCTTTTTCAAAACAGTCAAAGAGGAAAAGCCAGAAGAGAGAGACCCCCTTTCAGATCTGCAGGATATCAGCGACAGCGAGCGGAAAACTAGCTCAGCAGAGACGTCATCAGGTACGCTGCTTATGCCCACTGAAGTCACAGAGTTCTGACCAAGTGTTCGGCTCTACACTGCTGATTCTCCTTTCCACTTGCTGCAGGGGAAACGGGCTCCGGTTCAGAGGAGGAGGAAGAGGAAGAAGAGGAGGAAGAGGAAGAGTCCAGCAGCGAGGAATCGGAAGAGGAGGAGGAAGAGGAAGAAGAGGAGGAAGAAGAGACGGGGAGCAATTCTGAAGAAGTCTCCGAACAGTCTGCTGGTAAATGGCAGAATCACCCAAAGGGCACACTGAGGCACTCTTTGACTTTACGGATGAAGTAATCAAAATCCAAATCATTCCGCCATGTAAAAATTGCTGCTCTGTTTCCTTATTTTTACAAGGTATGTCAACGAAGCCCATTTTTCCCCCCATTTTGTCTTACAGAAGAGGTGAGCGAAGAAGAAATCAGCGAAGAGGAAGAACGGGAGAATAGCGACCACATCCCATTTGGTAAGAGGCACATCCTAAATTCAATTCAGATCTCTCTGCCCCTTGCTTTTAAGCAGTGCCTTTCGAAAAGCTCATTTTGGGAAGATCTCCCCGGAGTTCGTACATTAAGATCAGAGGTTTCTTTCAGCAGCTGTTCATTGTTGTGGCAGATGGATTAGCCTCCCTTCTACGTCTTCCTCCTGTTCTTTCCACAAGGAGCTTTGGGAGGGGTTTTTCTCCCCTTTCTCACAACAACCCTGTGGGGAGGGTTAGGGAAAGGGGCTAGGTTAGAGCAATCAGTGAAATTCACCGCTGAATGGGGATTTACACCTGGGTCTCTCAGATCCTGCTCTGACCTAACAGCTAAACCAGAGTTCTACAACCTGCAGCTCTCCAGGTGTTCATGAACTACAAATCCCATCAGCCTGGCAGGGGCTGATGGGAATTGTAGTCCATGAACATCTGGAGAAAACTTGAGTCTGAACCTGAGCTAAACCATTCTTGCTCGAAGGTAGCTAAGCTGCCAAGTTTGTCAGCTTCGTGATTTGTTTCCTTCAACCCAGACCTTAACCCATCTGGATTAGCCCCCTTAATTCTTTTGGATAGCTGCCGCTTAAGTTGGGGGGGGGGGTGTAGTGCTCAGAAACGGGCTTTCTCTCCAAAGGCGTCGAGAGATCCTAACCTGCCGCCTGTTTCCATGAGGTTGATTCTAACCTTTGAAGTTGCAGAGTCGAGGTTCGATCGAGACTCGGTGGGAAGCAGCGAGGAGGAGGAGAAGAGGAGGTAAGCTGAGGGCCAGCTGATCCAACGCCATGACAGAGGGAGACTACATCCCCTATTCCCCCGTATCGTCGCCCGTGGAGCTGAAGCAGGAGCTGCCCAAGTACCTGCCTGCCCTTCAGGTGAGGGGAAGGTCTTTTGCTTGCCTCCGTCCTCTGCCAGCGGTGCCATCGCTGAAGGAACAAGCCAGCATGACGTAGTGGTTAAGAGCAGGTGGACTCTAATTTGGAGAATTGGGTTTGATTCCCTTCTCCTCCACATGAACAGCAGCAGACTCTTATCAGGTGAACTGGGTTTGCTTCAGTGCTCCTACTTAGGAATCAAACCTGGCTCTCCAGAGTAGAGTCTACCTCACTTGTGACGGAGTGGGGAATCAAACCTGGTTTCCCAGATTAGGGTCCACTGCTCTTAAGCACTACACCATGCTGGCTGTCGTAATGTTTGTGATGGTATCCTTGATAAGTATACCAGACAATCAGCACCAAATGAAATCTTAGGAAATTAAGTTGCTGAATGAGGCGAGTTTTCAGATCCTTGGCGATGCATGATGTGTTCCTTCTTTAATCAAAGGGCAAGGTGGGATGCGGGGATTCAAACCTGCCTGTCTTCACCTTCTGATATGTTAATGGACCCTTTTCCTTCATTTTCCTTTGATGCTTGTAATTGTAGCAAACTAGGAGCAACCCCGGCTTCTTCCCAGCGGGAGGATATGGCAGGTGACTGAGATGCTCAACTCCCAAGCATCTCTCTTTCTGTTGTATTATTCTCACATTCCGTGGGAAACAGGGAGGGGGGATTCATGGCGGGAACTCTGGGAAAATAAAGGCAACTGTATTTTCATGGTCTGGCAGAACTGGCTTTCTGAACGCCATGTACTTGCTGTTATCAATAAAGACTCCTGATCTGGCTGCCAGAGTGCGCTTATTGACTAGTCTCAAGACCTGACAACCTGATCCTTTCAACGGGAGCTGCCAGGAATTGAACTTGGAATTTCTGAAAGCAAAGCCAGTTTTCTGAGCCACCATCCCAGGCTCAGACACCCTACATATTACATTGTCGGGAGTCCGTAAAGGTTGCATAATAGTGCAGAATTGATTCCCTCCTGCCCATTGATATTTCTCCCCTTTTTCTCCAGGGCTGTCGTAGTGTGGAGGAGTTCCAGTGTTTGAACCGAATAGAAGAAGGAACGTACGGCGTGGTGTACAGAGCCAAAGACAAAAAGACAGGTCGGTCTCCCTTTGGCAATACCACATGGGGGGGGGGGGTTGAAATTTCAACCGATCTGGAATTTTTTTTGGCAGCCTTAACGCCTGTTGGTTCTCTGTTACCTCCATCTGAAAAACGGGAGTCGTTTTGGCCCACCTTGCAGGAGTGTTGAGGAGGCTGACCGCAACAAAGGCTAGAGAAATAACGCCGCTGCCTCTTTTTTTTCCAGATGAGATTGTAGCCTTGAAGCGGCTGAAAATGGAAAAGGAGAAAGAAGGTTTCCCCATCACATCGCTCAGGGAAATCAACACCATCCTGAAAGCACAGCACCCAAACATCGTCACTGTCAGGGTAAGGCCACTGGCCCTTGGTTTTGGGGGGTTTGCCTCTATCTGTCTTTTTCTTTGCAAATGGCATTTTTGCAGCGACATGGCGAGAAGTCAGGTCCTTGCCCTCGAAGAACCTATGCAACTTGGAAGGCAGAGGCTGGAGGCGAGAGTACAATTCTTGAGTCCTGTTGATTGGGTCGAAGGCAGTATGGAAAGGCTGACAGGACCTTCTTCTGCGATTACCCTCCCCACCTTCCTGGCTGTACCTGTCTAGTCACCACCTTGCTATCTTTTCAGACACCGAGTTCAAATGATATTTCCCCAGACTTTTGCTCTTCGTTGATTGACTGGATTCCATTACCCTGATGCAGTTTTCTCTGCTGCGCGGCGTCCCGTTAATCTTAACTGAATTCGATCGCAGGTGTTTTCCTCCTGACGGCTTCAATTGAGTTGTCGGCCGTCTCCTGGGACCGCGGCGGGTCCCAGAGCAGGCGAGAGCGTTGCAAATAAACAATCACAATCGCATCTTGTTTTGGATTTCAGGAAATTGTCGTCGGCAGCAACATGGACAAAATCTATATTGTCATGAATTATGTAGAGCACGACCTCAAGAGTCTGATGGAAACGATGAAGCAGCCGTTCTTGCCAGGTGAGCTGGTTTCTCCGCTTCGGAACGCTCAGTAAACTCCCCCTGCCAGGATGGGAAACTCAGCCTCTGCGTAGCCCACTGGACTTGCTCAGTATCCCCCCCCCCCCCAATCTAGGTTGGCCTGGGCTGCTGGGCTCAATTATTAGCATTAAACCTAAGACCTGGTTTGGGGTAAGCAGTGTAGGTAACCCTGTTCAGTGCTGTTAAACCCCACTGATTTTCATGCGAATAATTAAAGCGTGATTCTTTACCTGGGAATAAGCTCGGTTGCGGGCAATGGGGCTCGTTTCTGAGTAAACCCTCCTAGGGTCATGATTCACCCGTTGGAAGAGTTGCACGGTTTTGCCAGTCACAATCCCTCAAGGGAGGAGCGGGAGGGGGCCCGGCATCTGGACATGACACACCCACCCTAGAGGAGGGAGAGGGGAGGGAGGGAGGGAGGGAGGGAGGGAGGGAGGGAGGGAGGGAGGGAGGGAGGGGGAGGGGTGGCATGCAAGGGAGGGGAGGAGGCCCGGCATCTGGACATGACACACCCACCCTAGGAGGGGAGGGAATGGAGGGAGGGGTGGCATGCAAAAGAGGGAAGGAGAGGGGGCCGGCATCTGGACATGACACACCCACCCTAGGAGGGGAGGGAATGGAGGGAGGGGTGGCATGCAAGAGCGGGGGAGGAGGGCCGGCATCTGGACCTGACAAAGTACACCCACCCTAGCAGGGGAGGGAATGGAGGGAGGGGTGGCATGCAAGAGAGGGGAGGGGGCCGGCATCTGGACCACTGCCAGCCCTTCTTAGCTTCTGAAATCCGATGAGATCCAGATTTTATGGCATTGTCAGGTCTAGTGGAACTCTTCTTTTATGCCCATCCCGCTGTGATCCTTTGCTGGTTTGTTTCAGGTGAAGTGAAAACATTGATGATCCAGCTACTACGGGGAGTCAAACACCTTCATGACAACTGGATTCTGCACCGAGACTTGAAGACTTCTAACCTGCTGTTGAGCCATGCTGGCATCTTAAAAGTGAGGGCCTGAATATATCTTTCTCTGAGCGGGGTGCAGACAAAGTTCACGGACTCTTCCATATGAACTCATTCCGATACAGTTTGCAAGAGGACCTACACTGAATCCTCACTGCGAACACTCTCTCATCACTGCTTGTTCAGTGCATAACTGAATTGTGGAACTCACTACCACAAGTATTGTCGAAGGCTTTCACGGCCGGAGTCAACTGGTTGTTGTGGGTTTTCTGGGCTGTGTGGCCATGGTCTGGTAGATCTTGTTCCTAACGTTTTGCCTGCATCTGTGGCTGGCATCTTCAGAGGTGTATCACAGGGGGAGGTCTATTACACACTGTGTCCAGTGTGTCACACCCGGAAAACCCACAACAATCACTACCTCTAGGTTTACTGGCATTAAGGAAAATGTCAAAGTATCTACGATGGCTAAAGGGAGCTTCTGTATTCAAGGAAGCATATCTGAGTCCCAGGTGCCTAGAGCTAGACAGTAGGGGATGCCAGTGGAGAGGCATACTTGATTGGCCCCCCTGTTGGAAACAGGATGCTGGGCTCGGTAGAATCTCGATTGAATCCAACAAAGCAGTTGTCCTGTTCCTGAGCCTTACGTTGCAAAAGCTTGCTTATAAACACAAAGAGCAAGAAGTGGGATGTCATTTGATTTTTCTTGCTCTGTTTGTAGGATGTCGTTTGATTTTTGCCCCAAGGCCAGTGACTGTGAAAATAGGTAAAGAATGGGATGGACATTGGGGCCGATCCAGTGGAGTAATTTCTCTGTTCTCCTCTTGCTTAAGGTTGGAGACTTTGGGCTGGCCCGCGAATATGGGTCACCTTTGAAACCGTATACACCCGTCGTCGTGACGTTGTGGTACAGGGCTCCAGAGCTCCTGCTGGGAGCCAAGGTATGTAACTTACATTCCTACCTGTCTGGGAGCTTAAAAGGTCACTTGTTCATTATTCCTTTCTTAAGGAAAAAAATACTTTGGGGGCTAAGTGCGCTAAGCACTTCTCTCTGAAGTCTCTGCCCCACCCACCTCCAGGTGTCTGCTGTGGGGAGAGGAAGGGAATCTGTAAGCCTCTTTGAGACTCCTTAAAGGTTGAGAAAAGCGGGGTCTAAATCCCAACTACTACTACTCTTCCCCTTCCTCCTCCTCTTCCTCTTCTTCCTTTTCCTGTTCCCCTATAAACACAGATTCCCTTAAATCCAAAGGCTCGTGTGATTTAATCTAGAGCCCACTGCTTTCCCTTACGGCATCCATAATTCTCTCCTCCAGTGCCAAACAAATAAATCAACCTTCTTCCTGTCGAGCTCATGGAAATGTTGCCTCTCCTTAGCTGTTCCATCCCGCAGTTTATTGCCTTTTCCCTCTTCTTCTCCCTAAGGGACAGTAACCAAATCTTTGCTCTCTCTCCCCCCACTCCCGATCTTTTTTTCCAGGAATATTCCACAGCCATCGACATGTGGTCCGTGGGTTGTATATTTGGAGAGCTCCTAACTCAGAAGCCACTTTTTCCGGGGAAGTCAGAAATCGACCAAATTAACAAAGTTTTCAAGGTAAAGAAGGTTCCTTATTCCTTTGCTCATGAATTCACCCAACCGAATTCCCCTCTCCTCTTTTCCTGTCTGTTTTTTCCAAAAGCACTAACCATGGTTCTTTTTAAGAATAAAAACACCAGCGTTTGAAGCTGGGAGGAGGCTCCTCGTCGTTAAAGCTTTGTCGTTTCCTCTGAAGGACTTGGGAACCCCGAGTGAGAAGATCTGGCCTGGGTATAACGAGCTGCCAGCAGTGAAGAAGATGACCTTCACGGAGTACCCGTACAATAACCTCCGCAAGAGGTTTGGGGCTCTGCTGTCCGACCAGGGATTTGATCTCATGAACAAGTGAGTAGTCCTGTGTCCAACAGTGGGGGGGTGAGGTGGGGGGAGCAGAGGTAGAATTGTCATTTGGCGAATTGAGAGCCTGTGTGATGTGTTGCATTCAAGCTCAAGCCCCACCCCTAGATGCCCTTCGGCCAATCCCACTCTCTGTAGAGCCAGTTTGGTGTAGTGGTTAAGAGCCGCGTACTCTAATCTGGAAAACTGGGTTTGATTCCCCACTCCTCCACCTGAACGGCAGATTCCGATCTGGATAATCATTTGATTCCCCATTCCTCCAGGTTGCAGGGGACTTTAATTTGGAGAACGAGGTTTGAGTCCCCACACTTCCTCATGAGTCGCAGACTCTAATCCAGAGAGCCAGGTTGGATTCCCCACTCCTCCATGTGAGCAATACACTCCAATCTGGAGAATTTATATGCAGGATTTCAAATTCCCTACGTTTAAGCCAGAGATGCGCACATTTCCTTATTTATAATCCAGGGAATTTCGCCCTGCACCAGTAGCAGCAGGTTATCAGTAATCTCTCCCAAAGCATGTACCCATGTAGTGTCTCTTGGATCAGTAGGGCTACTCCTGAGCATTCAGATAGCTCTTAAGCCATCTTGGAAGAATATTTTCCATTGATTGACCCCAGATGTCATCACTCGAGAATCTGTCGCCCGGGCGTGAAAGCAGCGTATGAAATCGTGCTAAGTGAACACTTTGCAAAATCGTCCGGGGCGGTGTCTGACTCAGATCTCGCTCAGCCTTCTTCCCCCCTGAGGTCCCTGCCGCTGTTCAGTCCAATGAGCAAATCTGGGTTGAATGAGAATTGTTTATGGCAGTACAGCCCTGCGTAGATAAGCCTGTGCGGTTTGCAATCCTCCATAAGAAGAACATAAGAACATAAGAACTAGCCTGCTGGATCAGACCAGAGTCCATCTAGTCCAGCATTCTGCTACTCGCAGTGGCCCACCAGGTGCCTTTGGGAGCTCACGTGCAGGATGTGAAAGCAAGGGCCTTCTGCTGCTGCTCCTGCTCCTGAGCACCTGGTCTGCTAAGGCATTTGCAATCTGATTTGCAATCAAGGAGGATCAAGATTGGTAGCCATAGATTGACTTCTCCTCCATAAATCTGTCCAAGCCCTTTTTAAAGCTATCCAGGTTAGTGGCCATCACCACCACCTGTGGCAGCATATTCCAAACACCGATCACACGTTGCGTGAAGAAGTGTTTCCTTTTATTAGTCCTAATTCTCTCCCCCCAGCATTTTCAATGAATGCCCCCTGGTTCTAGTATTGTGAGAAAGAGAGAAAAACTTCTCTCTGTCAACATTTTCTACCCCATGCATAATTTTATAGACTTCAATCATATCCCCCCTCAGACGTCTCCTCTCCAAACTAAAGAGTCCCAAACGCTGCAGCCTCTCCTCATAAGGAAGGTGCTCCAATCTGTCAATCATCCTCGTTGCCCTTCTCTGCACTTTTTCTATCTCTTCAATATCCTTTTTGAAGGATATCCTTTTTTATCCTCCATAAGGCTTCATCCTGATAGAGCAGGGGGGACGAATGGTCTGAGACCCGCTGTCTGGCTGGAGACTTCTCGTATTCACATCTCTTGAGGGGTATCTTCTGTGGGGTTCCTATCAACCTTTCTGCCCTCTTACGGCTCATTTCCCAGGTTCCTGACATACTACCCAGGCAAAAGAATCAATGCGGAAGACGGCTTGAAGCACGAGTATTTCCGAGAGACCCCTTTACCTATCGACCCATCCATGTTTCCAACGTGGCCAGCCAAAAGCGAGCAGCAACGGGTGAAACGTGGGACGAGTCCACGGCCTCCCGAGGGGGGTTTAGGGTACAGCCAGCTGGTACGTGTTTTTCTCACGGTTGCGTAAGTCCAGTAGTTGAATGTCCTGATTATTTCAGCTTTCCAAACAACAGCTTGTAAATTGTATGGATGTTGAACCAGCAGGGCATATAGGTTAGAGCAGTGGTGGCAAACCTTTGGCACTCCAGATGTTATGGACTACAATTCCCATCAGCCCCTGCCAGCATGGCCAATTGACCATGCTGGCAGGGGCTGAAATGAAATTATCCATCTGGGCTCTGGGATTCACCACGAGGAATAGAGCGTCAGAGTTGGCCCAGGGAGACTTGAACTGAAGTACTTGGACCGGCTTGAAAAATCTCCCTGCCCTTGATTGCCAGCAGGTGGCGCTGTTGTTTCATGGAATGCTTTAGTTCACAATGACCCAGGTTTCTCTGCTGAGGGGCTCATGACTTCAGTGAAATTCACCTCTGAACTCAAAACCTCATTCACATTTATGGGCAATAGTGGGATGGATTTGAAAACCTCTTCAAGAGGCCAACTCCTGCATCTGTAACTCCTGCTGCCCAAACATTCCAACTGTTGACGTGTGTTTTCCTTTTTAGGGTGACGACGATCTGAAGGACACGGGTTTCCACTTGACAACCACAAACCAAGGGGCATCAGCTGCCGGCCCAGGTTTCAGTTTGAAGTTCTAAGCGGACGGCAAAACGGGTCGAGAAACAGACAGTGGGAAGCCAAAGCGGTGAACGTTTCACCCTTTGCCGGCACAGTTGGCAAGAACTCCTGTTTTGTTCCTCCTGTTTTGGAACCTGCTGCTTTATTGCCTGCGGAACATTGCCTGTGAGCGGAAAGGCTTCCCCCCCTGTCCGGAATGCAATACGGTGTTCCGTTTGGAGGATCGGAATTAATCCCCCAAAAAAGCCAAGGACTCTTCTAAAGCAAAACAAACAAACTTGAATTCAGTTTTAGAACTGTTTTTTTTTTCCTCCTTTATTTTTGAAACTCTTTGTTTTGGTTGGTGTCTTTTCGTTTGTAAATTTGTAGAATAAAAAAAAATCCCTTTTAAATTGTTTAAATTTTATGTAAAGGATGTTCCTTTTTTCACAAGCATCAGGTTTAGGGAAGGACCACTATTTTTGCACAAAGCTTTACATTTTTTTCCCCTCCACCCCTCTCATATTCAGTAATGTACCATATTGTATTGTCGAAGGCTTTCACGGCCGGAATCACTTGGGTGCTGTGTGGTTTCCGGGCTGTATGGCCGTGTTCTAGCAGCATTCTCTCCTGACGTTTCGCCTGCATCTGTGGCTGGCATCTTCAGAAGATGCCAGCCACAGATGCAATAGATCTTGCCAATGCCAAACCCTTGAAAACCCGAAAACCAACTAAACCTGTCTATATTCCTCTGTACCAAGGTGGCCTTTCTCAGTTTCATCACTGAAAATTGAAATACAATATCCATTAGGAGTTTCTTCTTATGAGAGGAAATGTGGTTTCCAGCCACGGGTTTTTATTATTCAAAGAGAACTGGTCTGAAAAAAAGCCGCTTTAGTGAGAGTGGACTGAATTAAACTCTTGCCTGTAGTTATTTATAACGGATTGAGGCAAAAATCGCTCAACTGTATCATGTTCTAAAAGGTTATATGATCTAAACCAAAAAATGACGGTGACTTTTTTTTAACGTGTATCTTTCTGGGAAAAGATTTTGATAAGTCTGTGGGAAGAGCTGAATGTATGCCTCTGCAGAAGATAATTGTTTTTTTTCAAGGCCTTTAGGTGGGGTGGCCGGGCAAGAAAATTGAGGCACATAATTTCCAGAAGGCTGTTTGTTTCTAGTCCTCTGGGCTGCTTAGATGTTCTTGAAACGGCGTGTGACGTCCTTAGCTGGAAAAGGTCCAGTTTCAGGAATTGGAGACGGGGCTTTTGAGGCTCCACATAGCTTTTGTTCTTTTTCATTAATAGCAAAAAATAAAATCACCCAGTGCATAATAGGTGCAGGTCCCTGATCTCATGTTTTAATTTATTTATACGCACAGCACTAACACACACACACACACACACACACACACACACACCCCACACACAGAGATAATCTAAGCAGCCATGAAGACTATGAGCAATCCTGGTTGTTGTTTGTTTGTTTTTTAAGCGTGCACTGGGCATTTTGCATATCCTTCTACAACGGGCACCTGGTTCAAATTTGCTGTGATCCTTTGTATGAAACCGCCCGCTCTTTCATATCCTGAACGTTTGGTGAGGAACCCGTTACTGCTCCGACTGGGGAAACTCTGGGCGTCTGTCAGAGCCCTGCTCGACGGCTGCGTTTGCATTACAGGATGGCCGAAGGCTGACGATGGAGCTGTCCTGGAATGACAGCATCAGCCGACGTCCGAGTACCCCGGACAGTTCCCCGAATTTGTGCAGCCTTTAAGTCAGCGGTCAAAAAGAATATATTTTTTTCTCATAAGTGGAAAGGTGCTTCCAAAAAATATATATTTTGTAGAAGAAAAGGGTGGTATGTCTTTGTACAGTTGTATATTTGAGAAGAAACCAGACATGTGACTTTTGTATATGAAATATTTTCCTTTGAAATGATTTTTTGCCGCAATGGTGGCAGACCCTGCAGCGAGATTATACTTGTTCACTGCTGAGATGTTGGACTGAGCAACATTTCCTCTATTTGTGTTTTTTTTAAAAGATGCGTCGGTTTTTTTTGTCCTGTTTACGACACTGGGTGATTTGTCAGATTAAAAAAAATAATTTTGGGGTCAAACTTCGGCTTGAAACATTGCCTATTGTGGCTTTCCTTATTGAGAGGTGAGTAGGCTCAGTAGACCAGGGGTCTGCAACCTGTGGCTCTCCAGATGTTCATGGACTACAATTCCCATCAGCCCCTGCCAGCATGGCCAATTGGCCACGAACATCTGGAGAGCCACAGGTTGCAGACCCCTGCAGTAGACCATCCATGGATGTGAGCCTGAGTCAACGCCTGTGTTTGGCTAGCAATAGATATGTGTGGCTGGAAACTTCAGTTTCTAAAAAAGACAAATTACATTGAACTAGTGCTATGCTAACGATAAATGTTGTTTTTACCCATTTCCAAATAAACACAAGATACAAACAAGCAGGCTTCTCTTTGTCACCCTGTCTGACTCATCTGCCTCCGAAGGCAGCTGCAACTAAGTCTAGCATGTTTTTACTTTAAAACAGCTGGACTTTCTTGGCTTTAATATTCCCTGAACAGCCACTTCTTGAGAAATTTTACGTAGCCTGGAAGCTTGCGAATAATGTCTGTTCTGGGGTGACTTCTGCTTCGTTGCCTTTTTTAATATCTGGTACCCCTTCACCCACACCAGCAAACTTATTTGCAAAATCTGTTTGATGGAGTCAGACAAACCAACCAAAATGTGATTTAAATACAGCCTTCTAAAAGATATGCCTGGGTAATTCAAAGCCAGGGCGGATGTTAACTCCAAACATGCAGTTATATGTTCTCTCTCCTTCTGTCTGCATCATTATCGCAAGCCTTTTTTTGGACTCGTCCGATTTCATTTCAAACTCCACGTAGGCACCATGATTCTAGATTATCACGGAGAAGAAATTCAAAATCCAAGTGCGGGAAGCGCTTTATTATACCAGAAGAGAGATCATTTATTGGCAGAACTCCCAAGCAGTCACACAGCTTTCCAGAAGCTGCAAATAAGAGGGTTTTTAATAATGGAAAGAACTTTTGTGGTCAGTATTTAGCCAAGAGGGGAAAAAAACACATCTCCGCATAACCAAGGTGCTAAACCAGGGGTCTGCAACCTGCGGCTCTCCAGAGGTTCATGGACTGCAATTCCCATCAGCCCCTGGCCATCCAATACAATTCCCATCCAATTGGCCCTGCTGGCAGGGGCTGATGGGATTTGTAGTCCATGAACATCTGGAGAGCCACAGGTTGCAGACCCCTGTGCTAAACAGAAGAACTGACCTCCAGAGCTTAGCTGTGTGAATTACAGTTTTAAAATGTGATGGCTCAGAACCGACGTTCTCATGAACATCGTTACTTAGCACCGTAAAGCGGTTCAGAGCCCTTCGCCTTTAAGGCGATCCCTTAAGGCATTTGGCAGTTTTAGCAGCTGTTGAATGTTGAAGGCCACTAAAAGCAAAGGCTAGGATATTTGACCCGAGCTCCCGTCGACAAAAACCATCCCAACTTCACAGTTCTATGCCATTGTAATAAATATCCCAGCACTTCAACCCGGATCTTTGAGGGAGTTCGCTTTTAGGAATATCCTTGCATTCTGTCATCGGTAACACCACAGTGTTAAACCAACAAATAAAATCAGCCTCACTAGCTGATTGTGCAACTTCATTGTTACTTACATATGCTAAAATGGGTGGATTCCACTCAACACATGCAAATCACATTTGCTAACTGCACCCTTTACACTTGTTAACCAATGCAAATGGTTCTTTCTCCCACCCTGGACATTCCACAGGTATATATACTCCACTTGCTTTACTACCACCAGATCCTCTGAAGATGCCAGCCGCAGGCAAAACGTCAGGAGAAAATGCTACTGGAACACGGCCATACAGCGGAAACCCCACAACGCTCCAGCGATTCCGGCCATGAAAGCCTTCAACAGTACAAAATCAGCCCCGCTCTTCCCATCTATACGATCAGGAGGACTGCTAAAAGGTAAACTTTTCTAATTGTCCATACACACTTTTCATTTTTTTAAAAGAAGCTATTGTCTCTGGTTGAAGAAGACCCAGCATCCCAACAAAGCAGCCAAGGGATGGATGCAGGAGAGGAGAAAATGGGCTTTGCAGACCCGCTATTGAGTTGCGGAGAGTCCAAAGCTCTGGCAACGTCCTGCCTCCCTTACTGCTTCACCCTGACTCTCCAGGAGTACGTGGTGAGGATCTTGGACTTCTTCTTGACGATGCAAGTGTAGGTGCCTTCGTTGATCGCGTTGGCTATGATGCTCATGTGGTCGTCATTCAGCGAGAGATACCCCGGATAGGAATATTCTAGAAGCTCTTTATCTTTGTACCAACTATACGGGGGGTGGGGGGAAGCAAAGAGGAAGAAGGGAGCGACAAACATACGTGAGTTGATCTATTCGTTTTTTTAAAAGGAAACTCTGTACATTTTTTCGTTTGCAAGCCGTAAAGGCTAACATGAGATCGGCACCGGCAAAGGATTTCCAGAAAGAGCAGGGAGAAGATATTGATATTCCCCTTCTGTTTAGAAAGCAGATGGCTGAGGGGGCAGGGAGGTTTAGAAAAATGATGAAATAACCTGCTCTGCTTCCCACCATGATGCTAGAATTCAGGTTTGTCAAATGCAGACAGTTGCCAATCTCCAGGCAGGTACTGGCATTCTCCTAAAAATACAGCTGGTCTACAGACTATAACGGCCCCTTCCGCACATGCAGAATAATGCACTTTCAATCCACTTTCCCAACTGTTTGCAAGTGGATTTTGCTCTTCTGCTCAGTAAAATCCAACTTCAAAGTGCATTGAAAGTGGATTGAAAGAGCTTTATTCTGCATGTGCGGAAGGGGCCAATGATTAGTCCCTCTGGAGCAAATGGCATATTCGGAGGATGGACTCTAACCCGGCTGAGCCCCTCCCCAAACTCCACCCACTCCCGGCTCCTCCCCCAAATCTCCAGGAATGTCCTAACTCAGAGTCGGTACCCCCACTTAGTGCAATTGACAGGAAGAAGATTCAGGGTAGACAAAGGGAAGCAGCTTTTTAATATTTTGCACGAAGTTAACTGATGGAATTTGCCGCTACGAGATGCAGCGAGGGCCGCTGGCTTAGGTGGCTTTGAAACAAAAATCAAGACAAACGAATTAAGAAATCCACAGCAGGCTGTGCGTGTTTTCTGCGATCTGGTAGTCTTAGCTACCAGACTGTAACAGCCAGTTGATTCTGGCTGTGAAAGCCTTCGACAATACAAATCAACAGCCACCAGCCAAGACTGCTATTTGGAACCCCTCATGGTCAAAGGCAGTATATCTTGGAATGCTGGTTGCTGTGTGAGAAACAACCAACAGGGAAGAGCTCTTATCTTCCTGCTCCATTTCTAGGCTTTCCAGAGATTATTCTTGGAAACAGGATGCCAGGCGGGGTGGGTGGGGGTGAGAGCAGGGAATATCCTATGAGAAGAAGCTGGATACTTACTAAACTTTGCCCTTTTTATGAATGATCTTCTGCCCACACCGGAGGGTGACGTTCCTGCCCTCTGGAACTGTCCTTGTTTTCATCCTTGGAGGAGGCGGAGTTGGCACCGCTGTTGGGAAGGGGAAATCTGGAAGGGCAAATCCAAAACAGAACCATACATGGGGCTTAGAATCAGACGGGTAAGCTCTGTTGCACAGAGAATGATGCAAAACACAGGATCACACAGGAATCCTGATTTATGAATGTAATTAAAATATGAAGACGCCTTACCCTGGGTCGGATGGCTGACCCTTCTAGATCACTGCTGTCTAATCAGGACTCAGAGACAAGACTTGCGGAGAAATTCATCCATCAGCTTTATTTGGCTGTTACTAAAAATATTTGGCTTAAAACATTTCTTGTTTGTCACCCATGGCTCATTCCGCACATGCAGAATAATGCACTTTCAAACTGCTTTCAGTGCTCTTTGAAACTGTGCGGAATAGCAAAATCCACTTGCAAACAGTTGTGAAAGTGGTTTGAAAACACATTATTTTGCGTGTGCGGAAGGGGCCCATGTCACCCTTCCCTAACTTTAAGCTAGTAAATTTTCTTTATAAAAGCAAACTCAGCATCTCTGCATCTCTTTTGCCACTGCGCAATCTCTGCTACTGAAGTATCTCTCTCAGTGGCATATCTAGGCAAACTGGAGCCTTGGGCAAAACCTGAGTTTGATGCCCCTCCCCATGGGTGGCGGCCACCCTCCCCCACCACGACCAAACAATGATTTTTCCCCACCAGATCATATCAAAGTCACCATCACATTATAGAACATGGCCCAACTCACAAATCTGAACACAGGGATGGCTCATGCCACACAGTGGAACATACATTACATAATCGTCAGTTATGCTGTGTAAACAGTGTGTCTGTTGTGGGGAGAGGAAGGGACATGATCTTCTAAGTCACCTTGAGTGTTCCTACAGGAGAGAAAGGTGGGATATAAACCCAAAATCATCTTCTTCTTCCTCGCAGGGGGCTTGCACTCCGCCCCCTCCTCAGAATCAGGCAGTGGAAAGGGGAAAGTGGGAGCTGGCTGTACGGGACTTGCACTGGGCTGGGCACCACTATTTTACCCGCATGCACAACATGGTCCCACCGGTGGGAGGAAAAGGGTTGCCACGGCAAAATGGGCTTTGGACTACAGGCAGAGGAGCCCAGTTTTGAATATTGCTTTGCTGTTGACAAAACAACACCCTCTGCAAGCAGAAAGCTAGAACGCCAGGGGAGAAAGGCGGC
This sequence comes from Sphaerodactylus townsendi, assembly GCF_021028975.2. NCBI lineage: Eukaryota > Metazoa > Chordata > Lepidosauria > Squamata > Sphaerodactylidae > Sphaerodactylus > Sphaerodactylus townsendi. Next base: position 26,910,590 of record NC_059440.1, read on the forward strand.
GGCACATGAAAGGAATCCCCTCCCTTTCAGACTGCAGGCTCGCCTCTGGTTGCCCACCTTCCCCATCATGATGCTGGGTTTAATTTGTGTGCCATAGATACAGATGCCATGACAACTATGACACCATTTCCCTGGCCAGGACTGAGAAGCAAAACATGCACAGAGGTTGCATCCAGGTTGACAGTTCCAACCTCAGCTCCGTCATCCCCCCCCCCCCCCGCCTCCCCACTGGCCAGGCTCCCTATGTGTGAACTGGGCCATAATGGAGGGAGGAGATTGGAAAATGTCATTTTCAAAGTTCATTATGATGCCTTTCATCCCTCCCCCCCCCCCTCAATTACAGGTGAGTCATTGTCCCTCTGTGTCTCTTTCTGACTTGCAGTAGGAAAGACGGGATGGAGAGTTTAATTTAATTCATTTACATCCCACGTTTCTCCACAATGGGGACTCAAAACAGTATTTATCATTCCCTTGTCCTGTTTTGCCTTCACGACAATCTTGTGAGGTAGGCTAGGCTGAGCGAATGTGACTGTCATTGGCTCCCGTCATTGGCTTCAACCGCCCTCCCCCTGGCCTGGCTCCCTCTGGACCCCGTCCCCCCCCCACCCCCACCCCACGTCCTGATCGGCAGAATCAGCTCCACAGTGCTCGGGAGAGCCGACCCCCCCCCCGTCCCTCCCCTGGACCACCCCACCCCACCCTGACCACCGCCTTCGCACGAGATTCTGTGGTGATTCTGCTATCTTCCCGAGCCTCTTTAAGCTGGCAGCTGGTTTGGACAATGGAGCCGAGAGCCCCCAGGGCTGCATTTCTCAGGCGCTGCCTTCGCACGAGGCCGCACGTCGAGGTTGTGACGTGTCGGAGTCTCTTTGGGCAGGGGAGTCGCTGCTGCTGCCCTCCGGTGGCCAAAGGCGCGAACTACAAGCGCCGACCCCCCACCACGCGGCATTTCCCAGATTACAGACTATAGTTATAATTCTCATAGTTATAACGGGCTTTCTCAGCGTTATCACGCTCTCTGAGAGCATGCAAAGGCCGTCCTGGGCTCTCGGTTCCATTTTCCAACCGGGCTGCCAGGTCAAAGAGGCTCGGGAAGTCAGCGGAATCCCCCCACCCCACCCCAATAACATCCACCTGCGGTCTCGTCATTCACTATGGGTTATCAGGTCATTCACATCTCTCCTCTTCAAACACGGAGGTTCACATTTGGAGGGAGGGGGTGTGTGGGGGGGGGGGAGAATTGGGAGGTCGAGTCCTGAGCGGAAGAAGCCCAGAAAAGCCACAAACGGGAGTTATTCGCGTCTCCCCTCTGCAAACACCGGGGTAAGCGCTCGTAGTTTACGACTTTGGCCACAGGAGAACACGTTATAACAATAGCAATGGCTGTTATAACGATCGCTATAACGATCGCTACACCAGCCATCGGTACCACGATCGTTATAACAGCCGTCGCGATTGTTATAACGTGTGCTCCGGTAGCTGCTTATGACCGTTATAACGATCGTTATAACGATCGCTATACCAGCCATTGTACAACGATCGTTATAGCAGCCACTATTATTATAACGTGTGCTCCGGTGGCTACATTGCAACGATCGTTATAATGGCCATTGCTATTGTTATAACGTGCTCTGATGGCTGCTCATGGCCGTTGTAACGATCGTTATAGGGATCGCTGTTTCAGCCATCGGTGCAATGATCGTTATAACGATCGTTATAACAGCCGTTGCTATTGTTATAACGTGTGCTCCGGTGGCTGCTTATCCCCGTGATTGCAGAGGGGAGATGTGAATGACTCCCGTTTGTGGCTTTTCTGGGCTTCTTGCCCTCAGGCCTTGACCTCCCAATTCTCCCCACACACACACACCCTCCAAAGGTGAATGTGCTTATCTCCGTGTTTGCAGAGGGGAGGTGTGAATGACCTTATAACCCACATGAGTAGACCAATGACGAGGACCGCAGGTGGATGTTATTTATTAATGAAGGATTCCGCCAGACTTATTCCCCCACCCTCTTTCACCCGAGAGCCTAGGACGGCCTTTTCCAGGCGCCGCCTTCACACGAGGCCGCACGTCGAGGTTGTGGAGTGTCCGAGCCTCTTTGGGCAGGGAGTCGCCTGAGGTTAAAGGTGGCTGCCCTCCGGTGGCCAAAGGCGTGAACTACAAGCGCGTCTCAGACTCTGGGCGCCACTCCGCAAAGGGGCTTTTGCTCCAAAGAGGCTCCGACACTAGGCAACCTCGACGTGCGGCCTCGTGCGAAGGCGGCGCCCTGAGAAGCGTCATCCTGGGCTGCTGGCATCCCTTTTGTACAGAAGCCCCTTGGCCAAAGAGCCTCAGAAAGTTAGTGGGCCCCCCACAACCTGCACATGAGGTCCCGTGCGAAGGCGGCGGTCAGAGTGGCGCTGTCCCAGGCTGTTGGCATCCACTCTGCACAGGGGTCGAACCCCCTCTTCCAGGAGCGCTGGGAAGCACCAGCTCAGGGGCTGGCAGATGTGCAAGACGTCATTTCTGGTCCCTTCTTCCCCATACAGTCTCCCCCACATTTCTGAAAAGCACAAAGGGGGGCTGGCTCCTGGCAACTGCTCTTTCATTGGACTGGCTCCCCCCAAAAAACCCTGCCCCCCTCTTTCAAGAATAGAGGGCACACACAGCTGCTTTCTAGGTATCAAACTCCCAGCCCTCCAAATAGTATGGACTACAGTTCCCATTATCCCCTGCAACCATCATGCTAGCAGGGGATGGAAACTGTAGTCCATAACATCTGGAGGGCCGCGAGTTTGACATCTATGGTCCAGGGAGCCCCATGAGCGAAGCAGCCGGCGGGGAGGAGGGGGCCCTTTCTGTAGGGTTGGCGTCGGCGGCTGCTGCTGCTGGAGGTTCATCGTTGTCACTGGTGGGGGGACTCTGGCCACTCTCCCTCCGTGGTCCTGATGGACGGGGAGGGGCTGTCAGTGGAGCGCTCAGCTGGGAGGTCCTGGGGGGGCAGGAGGAGGGGGCAGCTGTTGAGTGAGGGGAGGCGGGGGGGGGGGAGTTCTGGTCCCGGGAAAGGGAGGCATGTGGGGCTGATCTTGTCCGCCCCTTTACTCATTCCACAGGACCACGAGGAGGAAGACTGGAGGAAGGCTCCTTGCTGCTGCTGCTGCTGCTCCTCCTCTCAGGGAGACCCCTGAGCCCACCTGAGCAGGTGAGTGGAGGCTTCGTGCCCTTTTCTCCCACAGGCAAGGGGGGCTGGAACACCTCAGGACAGTGGTTGTGGGATGCAGCCAAGCAGCGGCAAACGATGTCCTTGGGATGAATGTTGTGCTTGAGGAACCGGAGAAGGACGGCGGAGTGTGTGTGTATGTGAGTATGTTAAAACATATTCATGGCTGCAGCAAGCACAGCTCCACAGAAAATACACGAGAGGGTTCCTTTTTAACTCAGAGCGACGTCATGGGGATGGCATATCTTTGTAGGAATTCAGGCCTTCACAGGGCCTTTTTAATTTCCCCTAATGTCTTCTGAAATCTGAGTTGCTCTTCAATGTTGGCACCAGTCACAACAAATAGCAGTAGCTTTTGCAGTTTAAGCAGGAGATTTGTGGAATAGTGGCAACTGAGTTAGTTAGCTTGTACTCACACTGGGAGGGAAACCGTATACTGATCACATCTTCTTCCCGTGACATGCTTCTGAAGCCATGGATCCGGGCAAAACGTTAGGAGCTAAAGCTACCAGACCACAGCCACAATAGTGCCCAGAAAACCATTCTCTCTGAATATATATTGTTCAGAAAATCACAACACTCTCTCTCCCCCCCACCCCACTGTCTCCCAAGCCCAAACTCTTCTCCTTTTTCTACCAACAGCTGCCTGAGCCAGTCGAAAACAGCTTTCTGGGTCTTTCACAGCGAAGCTTCCTCGGGGCATGGGTTCCGGGCGCCCAACTGCTCCCAAAAAGAGAGAAATCACTCTTACCCAAGCAGAAGTCGCAGCTCTGCGGACAATGCTTCTTCATTAGTTTGGTCCGTTTCTTGCAGAAGCCCTTCCGAGTCCAGGATGGGCAGAGAAAAATTCGGTCTTTACAGCCTGAAATGGAAAGAGCCGGCGGGTCAAAAATTGACTCAAAATCACAACCAACTGTTTTCTTTGACCTGTGCGGAAACAGGCTGGGTAGGAACACACCTGGAGAGGTGGGGTTTGGGGAAGAAAGGGTAAAAGCCATTTTCTCCAGGGAAATGGATCTCTATAGTCTGGAAATCCATTGTAATTCTGGTAGATCTCCAAGACCCACCAGTGGTTCAGATGCCCTAAACTGGGAACAGGCTGTGGGAAGATGGTGGCTGTAACTGGGAAAGAATAGCTCTGAAACAGAGGGGGCCTCAAAAAACCTTTGGCACAAGAAGGAAGTCCTTCAAAGAACCTGCAGTCGGCCCAGACTACAGCTAACTTGTGGGAATTCATGAATGTGTGGATAGGAAGATTGGGGGAAAACAAACCTCCGGAGCTTTGCAGAACCATTGAGTGGGATTCGAACAAATGACCGGGGGAAAGTTTTTTGTTGATTCGCTTATAGAAAAATGTCCCACAACTGCTGGGGCCCCACCCTGCTTTCTAAACCCCTTCCTGGGAGTGCACAGAGAGCTGGGTTGGCAGAGAGATCTAGGGCTGGACTGGGAAGCCAATGCAAACATCATTTTCAAAGATAAAGGGCGTAAAAGCAGGAGTGAGTCCGTTGCAACGGCTCCTTTTTGGTCTGCGGGCACTGATGTTCTCTCTTCCTTCAGGCCGTTTGCTTTTTCCCGAAGCTATAAATTGAATTTCAGTGACAGATTGAAATCCTTTTTCTTTTTCGTTCCACCCTAAAACGCTCTGATTGGAGGAAGCAGTTCAAGCCACTAATCCCCAAATCAAAAGCATCTTGTCTTGTGTAAGATTCTTGGTTTGGCCGTACTGATGGTTTTGGCTTCAGATGCATGGAGAAACAGGGATAAACTAACTCATTTAGTGCTAGTGTTTGCGAGTGTCTGTCACAACTCAGTTACTAAAGGGTTAACTGTATGTAAACAAGTCAGTGAGGTCACTGTTTTATGACCCAGTCTATTGATTAGCCATTGGTCAGCATGACCACCTCTGCATCCCACATAGAGCAAAAGTTATCAAGTTATCAAGAAGAAGAAGAAGAAGAAGAAGAAGAAGAAGAAGAAGATGATGATGATGATGATGATGATGATGATTGTGGATTTATATCCCACTTTCTCTCCTGCAAGGAGACTCAAGGTGGCTTACAAGCTCCTTTTCCCTTCCTCTCCCCACAACAGACACCTTGGGAGGCAGGTGGGGCTGAGAGAGCTGCGAAGAACTGTGAGGTCACCCAACAGGAATGTAGGAGTGTGGCAACATATCTGGTTCACCAGATAAGCCTCCACTCTCACACGCTCACCATAAAGCCTGAAGATCCCCCACATCTCGTCCTGGGAGATGACATTTTTCCCGGTCAGCGTTGCATTGAGATGCATCAGAGCATTGGGATCCAGGGAGTGCATCAGCCCAAGGGCGTGACCAATTTCGTGAGCGGCAATGTGGACCAGGTCAGTCAGCCAAACCCCTGGAGAAAAGGGAACACTTTTTATAAGACCAAACATCACAAATGCGTAGTAGTTTTCTATTACAAATTCACAACAAAGCAAGCAAGAGAACTTTACAGTGCAACAGAATTCTTCATCAACAATCACGCAACAAAGTGAGCGAGCTTTAGAGTTCACCAGGACTCTGTCAACAAACACACAACAAAGCAGCGAGCGAGCTTTAGAGTTCTACAGAATTCTTCGACCACAAACACAACAAAGCAGTGAGCAAGCTTTAGAGTTCTACAGAACTTTTCATCAAGTCAGTTGCTATGGAAAAGCAATTTGGGTGGAGGGGGTAAAAAAAAGAAAGAACATGTTTCAGCCAAATACTTGTAAAATGGCATATTTAAAGAGGGGGGGAGTATCATGGGACAATCTTAAAGTCTACCATTTATTACGACTTCAGGTTCTGTGGATCAAAGTCCGTTTCGTTATACTGAATTGCAGGCAATAGATTTTTATTTATTGTATAAACATATTAGACAAACAGACAGATAGACATAAAAGGAGGGGATTGTGGTTAAAAAGACATGCCACACAAAATGATCTCATTTGGGGCGGCTGTGAAAAGTCAAAAGAATACAAGCGTTGCTTTGCAATTGGCTATAATTCACAACACTTGGAACAGACGTTTAATGACTTCAATATAACGAGGGAGAGACTGCGTTATCTCCTATCACAGCTGGAACAAACTGCATCCAGAAAGCCCTTCTTTGGTGAGTCACCCACATTCAGACTTCACAACTAATTGGGGTTGAATCCAACCACAGTTCGCTGCGTCAAGTGAGCACAGCCAAAATCAAAGATGCTCGGAGATCCTTCAAAGAGCCAACAGGCTTTGCTTCCTTAGAAAACAAACAAGATCACAACACAACAAGATGTCTGACATAAAAAAGACACAAAGAAAGCCATAATTTTTTTCCCCATAGATGCATGAGCAGAAAGTTAAGCACGTTTAGATTCAATAGTACCATCGGAGGACAGATACATGGGCTCTTGAGATCTATTTTAACTGTCTATCACATTCAAATTCCACGTTTGGCGTATGTAGCTCTTGTCTTCACAACAACCCAGTAAGGTAGGCAAAGCTGAGAGAAGTGATGGGCCTCAAGGGCTTTCCATGAGCTTCATGAAGGGTCATGAAATCCCCATGGGGTGTGGGGGAATGCAGTGGGGGGAAGGTTTCCAGATCCAAGTTGGGAAACGCTTGGAAATTTGGGAATGGCACCTGGGGAGGCTAGGGGCCTCAGTGCGGCACGAGACCCCTCCAAGGAAAATGATTTCTGGAGATGAGCTATGATTCCAGCTAATCCCCAGGTTTCAGCTGAAGGCTGGCATCCCTAGTTTCACGGCTGACTTGAACCCAGGTCTCCTCAGTCCTACGCTCCGTCCATTGAACGACACTGTCTTTATCTGCCATGAGTTTGTCTTCCCCCATTTACAAGACCCCTCACATTAGGCGGCAGACAGGCAAGGGAGCATCAGGCCCTGATTTTGCCAAGGGGGGTCGGAATATTTTAAGGCTTTAAAAGTGTTTGTTTTTCATCAAAAAGACACCCTGCGTTCATCTCGGCCCAGCAAGGAGATGTTGTGAAATCTGGGTTTTCTTTTGACAATAAAAGTCTCAAAATGCTCCTCCAAAACTCTGTTTTTCCTTCTTCCTAAATAGGAAAGAGTCATTTGCAAATTTAGCTGATGGCTGTCACGGAAAGATGGCTGGATTTCGAGGGGGTGTGTGTGTCTGTAACTCCCCGCTCACAGTGTCCACATATTTGTGTGTGGAAAGAATCCGCCGCTGAGCCCGAAAAGCCATTTTTCTCCGATGCTTTCACATCATGGCATTTTGTGGCCCGTGTAAGTAACATATCTGGGGAAGGAAACTGCGACCCACATCAGACGCCTGCAATTTATTTTATGGACGAGTCTCATCTCCCAGGGAGAGGGTTGTAACAAAATTATTGGTGAATTTAGATGAGGGGGATTTGGAAAAATGGGAGGCAGATACTACCAGATATTACTAGCTGGTGTAGCAGGGAAACAAAATTAAGCAATTAAAGGTTCAGTGGAGCCTAATTTCTACAGAGGAGGCTGCTACCACATCTCTGTATGATTAACTGCTCTTGATTCATCTCTTCCTAGCCTGGCTCTGCCAAGACAAGGAATTCTGTTGTGACTCCACATGTGGTGTCGTTCAGTAATGTAATCATTTCCAATACAAAGATACAGAATAATCGTCTCCCATCAGAGGCTGCCCGTTGCCACTCTGCATGAATTGGCATGCTGCTTTTAATTTAGCGTTCACTGGCAGCAGAAGATTCTGCTGCAGCTCTGCTAACTGTGAATGCTAACTGTGAATGCAGAGCGACAACCGTTGCATCTTGTATGAGTCGGTGCTTCAGGCGTTCCTCTTTTCAACCTTTTCGATCAGCCTCTACTAGAATAAAATGATTCTGCTGCATCTGGAAGGACTGAACGTGTTTATCACTCCTGATACAGAAACACAACAAATTTGCCTGACCCTGGAGGAGAGTTTCTGTCGCATCTCTGCGTGAATAAGTAGTCTGTGCTTGCTCCTTCCAATTGGCCTGCACTAGGGTCATACAATTCTGCTGCTTTTCCAAACAGAGCCTGATCCGACCACCACCTCCAAAACAGCTGTGCAACAGAATTTTCCACTCTCTCAGGCTCAGAACAATGACTCATGCAGAAACCCAAGCTTCTCTGAGGGTAAGCAGAGGGCAGTCTGCCCCCAATTTAAATCAGAAAAATAGAAGCATGCCTAAATAGAAGAAGACCTCTGGAAAACTACAGGAAGGTTTGACAGTTAAAGCTGTTTGCTCCTATTGTGAGCCTGAGAGATACTACAATCAGTTAATTTCAATCACTTTCAGGGATTTAGTTTCCACCTCAGAACGGATTAATTTATTTTGTTTGTCTCTGCTCGATTTTACCCAACAGATTTCACATGTATTGTCGAAGGCTTTCACGGCCGGAATCACTTGGGTGCTGTGTGGTTTCCGGGCTGTATGGCCGTGTTCTAGCAGCATTCTCTCCTGACGTTTCGCCTGCATCTGTGGCTGGCATCTTCAGAGGATCCTCTGAAGATGCCAGCCACAGATGCAGGCGAAACGTCAGGAGAGAATGCTGCTAGAACACGGCCATACAGCCCGGAAACCACACAGCACCCAAGATTTCACATGGCTCACTCTTATTATTAATTACGCTGCTAATCCTTCTATGACAAAATGTAAGCAAAAGATAATGTCTTCAATGCTTATTACTTTCTTAATTCATTTACTGATTTTAAATACGCTCCCAAACACCGCTGATTGTTTTTGCAAAAGGATGCAACATTTGCTGGGTTATTCTTTTCGTGCTTGAGAGAGATTTTCCCTGGTTTTGTGCCATTGATTATTGCTGCGGTTTTAAAAATAATTTCCGATTGTTATTTTGGATATTTAAACTTTTTACCACTGATGATGTCTCACAGCTTGTGTGCTGCCCCGTGTTCCTGCACTGAGGCATTTCTGACCAGCATTTGAAAAGAGGAATGATTGATCTGAAACGTTTGACGCAGCTTAATTTTCACTGCCTGTCTCTTTCCTGTTGTAAAATCGTCTTACAGCACATATCAAAGTGTTGGCTGTTTTTATAGCTAAGTATATTTTCGCCCTATGGATCTCTTGACGTCTATAATTGTATTGCCCTCAAAGAACCAGTATAGTCGAAAGTTTCAGTGGTCACAAATTTACCATTAAAAAAATCACATCTTACACATTAGGCATTCGAATGCTCGTAAAATATTCTACCCCTGCTGTGATGTGTCTTATCTCTCTTTTTGCTTTCTTGGCGGTGTGGGTTTGTTTCAGTATTCCTTTGTTTTCTTCCTCTGCTCAAGATCCATCTGCTAGCCATTTAAAGTTCATAGAGGACCAGACCCTTTCAAGCCATTATAAGGCGTCCGTCTTTGCCCACAAAATGACCACGTATGCAGAAAAGCTGGTGACAGAAAGGCAGAAAAATGTAAACAGCCTCCTGGCACAGAAATTGAGAGAAAGGTTTCGGGGCCTCTTCCATCGAGAGCTCAAACAGCCGGATTTGAAAGAGGAGAGGGGAGGGGAAAGGGTTATGTAAGTGTGGCTGAAAAGTCCCTAAATTGGGAATATTCTTGGCATAATATTCACATGCTCAAAATGTGTCTGCTGTCTAGTCAAATAAGACAGGAGAAGGAAGAAGACGAGTTTGGGTTTATACCTCCCTTTTCTCTCCTGGAAGGAGACTCAAGGCAGTTCACAAACTCCTTTCCCTACAAACTCCTTTCCCTTCCTCTCCCAACTACAACCTTGTGGGGTTGATGGGGCTGAGAGAGTTCGGAGAGAACTGTGACTGGCCAAAGGTTACCCAGCAGGCTTCATGTGGATGAACGAGGAAACAAATCCAGTTCACCGGATAAGAGTGCTCTGCTCACGTGGAGGAGTAGGGAATCAAACCTGGTTCTCCAGAATAGAGTCCACTATTTTAACCACTATGCCCCATGGGCTGTGCATGCTACCTCTATACCCCATGGGCTGTGCATGCTACCTTTAACCGCTATGCCCCATGGCTGTACATGCTACCTCACAGTGAGGTAGCATGCTACCCTCCAAAGCATCCCTTTTCTCCAGGAAAGTTAATATCTGGAGATGAGCTTTAATTCTAGATCGGGGGTCTGCAACCTGCAGCTCTCCAGATGTTCATGGACTACAATTCCCATCAGCCCCTGCCACCATGGCCAATTGGCCATGTTCTGGTCCTACCTGGAGGTTGGCATCCTTACCAATCACTCAGAAAAGGGCAGTTGAAAATAAAAATGAAGGGGAGAGCATGAATAGGTCTGATTTTCTCAGCCAAGCTGGGTTTCCAGTGTCCACAGGTGACAAAAACAGATATGAACCACACAGATCTTTACTAGCAGGAATACTAAGTTATCAGCAAGAATCTGGCATTTAATAGTCTGTCCCAAGAGAAACTGGATTTCGTGCCCTGAATAAACTTATGGTAAGGGCCTGATTTTTGTCTGGTTTTAATCATTGAGGAACAGCTGAAAAGCATTCACACCTGCCGGCAAATCCACCTGCCCCTAGAGGCTCATCAGAATATGCCGGACACTTTCAAAATGTCATTTTTTTTGTAGCCATGAGGGACTAGAAATTTATTTTTTTTTAACTTGAAAGCTACGGTTCTCAGGAAGGCTGGCTCTGCGTCAGTAACATACTCAGTTACAACCCTTTTTTCACCTCCAGAATTTCAGCACGCTGCACACGCAGCCCTGGTTATTTCACGGCATGGCAGGGAAGATTTACCAAAAGTTGTGCAAGAGAAGCAGTTTCTCCTCCGGCAGGGTGGAAGGTTTACCTTTTTTCCAGCTGAACCTCGTCTCCCCCACGATCCAGTATTCGTGGTCATCGAAATGGATCTCACCAGTCTGCGGGAAAAAGGCATGGGCCAACTCTCCTGTCGTCCCATCGAAACAGTGATGGATGTGGGACTCCAAGCAATCCGTGTGGTTTATGGAATAGAAGCCTGGGTAAGGGAGCATAAAGAAAGAGCACCGAAACACAGGGACTGAATCAATTTTTGCAAACACAACAAAGTCATCTTGAAGATACAGAGGCCCTTGCGTTTTCAATGAGTGGTGGGATCCAAAAATTTTAGTAACAGGTTCCCATGGTGGTGGGATGCAAACTGTGGCGTAGTGCCAAAGGGGCTGGGTGGGGCACGACGGGGACGTGGCCAGCCATTCCAGGGGCGGGGCATTCCTGGGCGGGGCTGTGGCAAGGATGCAGCCGCTGCGCCAGTCCTTGGGCGGGAAACGAATGCACGCAGGCGCAGGCTGCCACGCACGCCGGTGCACCTCCTGCTAGACTGCTTCAAGTTCTGCGTGCTACTGCTGAGAGGAGGGGCGCAACTAAGGCAATAATCACGTGGCAAAATCACCAATTAATAACCCCCTCTCGGCACACACAAATAATTAGTAACCTACTCTCGGGAACCTGTGAGAACCTGCTGGATCCCACCTCTGCTTTCAATCCACTTTCAATGCTCTTTGAAGCTGTGCGGAGTAGCAAAATCCACTTGCCAAACCATTGTGAAACTGGATTGAAAACGCATTATTCTGCATGTGCGGAAGGGGCCAGAGCCAGATTCTACTGGTCCTTTCTTAGGGTCGCCAACTCCAGCTCGAGAAGTTCCTGGGGATCTGGGGGCAGAGTTTGGGGAGGGCAGAGTTTGGGAAGAGGAGGGAGATCCGCTGGGGCGGGATTCCATCAAGTCTACTCCCAAAACTTCTGCTTCCTCCCAGGGAAAATATCTCTGTAATCTGGAGATCAGTTGTAATGTTGGGAGAATCTGGAGAATGGCCACTTTGGTCCCCCTGCTGATCACCGGACGAAACTGAAAACAGGCTGCAAGAGCAGCATGCAACATGCGCGGGGATAACAGCATCATAGGAGCAATTTTGGGCCCCTTCCGCACATGCAGAATAATGCACTTTCAATGCACTTTGTAGCTGGATTTTACTTTACAGCAAAATCCACTTGCGAACAATTGTGACAGTGGATTGGAAGTGCATTATTCTGCACGTGCGGAAGGGGCCTTGGACCTTTTTTGTCATCAAATCACAGGTGACCTATGGTGACCCTGTGGGGTTTTCAAGGCAAGAGACATCTGGGGGTTATTTGCCATTGCCTGCCTCTGCATCCTGGTATTCTTTGGAGGTCTCCCGTCCAACTATTAGTCAGGATCAAGGCTGAGACTGACCCAAGATCTCCCAGTCAAGGCTGATGACTGACCCAAGATCTCCCAGCAAGATTCCCTGGCAGAGTGGGGATTCGAACCTGGTTTTTCCCGATCTTAGTCTGAAATCTTAAGCTCTGCACCGTTTTGTCTCCGGGGATTATTAGATACCCCCTCCGACATTTCACAGAGGAATATAAAGACAAGTTTGCAACACCTCTGTTTTCAAGAAGAGGAGGAGGAGTTTGCATTTATGACCCTGTTTTTCCCAACCGTAAGGAGTCTCAAAGGGGCTTACAACTCAAACTCCTTCCCTTCCTCTCCCCACAACTGATGCCTTGTGATGTAAGTGAGACTGAGAGAGTCCTGAGAGAACTGTGACTGGCCCCCGGTCCCCCAGTGGGCTTCATGTGGAAGAGTAGGGAAAAACCCCGTCCAACAGATGTGGAGGAGTGGGGAATCAAACCTGGTTCTCCAGATTAGAGTCCACCACTCTTCAACACGACCCCACACCAGCTCTCTTAACAGCCCCACCATCATACACCACCAAACACCCACCTTTGCCTTTCCAGAACATTTGAAATGGCGCCAGGTCGGGGCTTACCGATTTTCAGGTCGCTGGCTTCGCTCGGCGACACTTCCCGAAAGCTGAACGGCGAGACATCGCTCCACATGCGGAAAGCGGTCGCCAGTCCCTTCCTCGTCTGGCTCTCGTTGATGAGGTTTCTGGGGAACGACAGAATCCTGCAGGGGAATTAAAAACAGAAGGGAGGACGGGTGGATCCCGGAAGTCATGAGAGACCAAGAGTGGTGACCCTCCTGGAGCTGGACCAGCCCTTGAAGTCTACGTGAACCATCCAGAAGAAAGCAGGAATGCAGTTCTTTAATTCTGAACACATCACCACAGCCAAGAAAACGTGCTCCCCCCTGTATTTTTCTCTCCCATTTGAACGGGGCCACTTGGCACACTACCTGTACTGCTTAATAAACCCTGTTCAAAGGAGAGCCATAATGCTCGCCAGGTTTAATGTTATGCCTTCTGCCTTGTTACATGGCAGATTTAATAAGCAAGAAAAGGCTAAAAGATTGTGCCCATGTAACGATGGCTCAGTTGAATCTCTGGCCCACCAATTACTTCACTGTCTCAGATTCAAGGAAATCAGATCCAAGTATGTGAATCTCACTCCTTTACATTTACCCAATCTCCCCGATTTAATTAGATTACACTACTTGTTGGACAACCCTGATCCTTCTCTCTGTATGACAGTGGCAGACTTTCTCCTGGAAATTACTAAATGCCAGTAGATTTCCTTCGTCCTAACACGTATATCCTGTATTGTATATGCTTTTTAATCTGTTTTTATTATTGTTGTACTGCTGTCTATGCCAATAAAGGCTTGCTTCTCTAATTCTGAACACCCGTGAATATCCACGAAGCTGTCCTACACTGGCTAAGGCCATCAAACCACCCAGTTAGTATTATCTACCCAGGCTTCCATTGGCTTTCCATCGGCTTAACTTCCTGCTTAATTTCTCTGCAAACCAGGAAATTATTTGGAAAGCCCAAGGCAGTCATAAAATGCCTTATTGCAGCTCGTCCTGTTCAGGCTTGGCTCCTCCTGTGACCTTTGTATGAAAACAGTGAGCTGATTTTGATTAAACTACCGTGTGTTTTAAAATGAGCAGTCTCCACCTTCATCTTGAAGTGGTACAGTCCCATCATGATTCATAGGGTGGCCAGCCTCCAGATGGTGGCTTGAGATAGCCCAGTATCACAACTGATCTCCATGTTATAGAGCTGTGGTGGCAAACCTTTGGCACTCCAGATGTTATGGACTACAATTCCCATCAGCCCCTGCCAGCATGGTCAATTGGCCATCCTGGCAGGGGCTGATGGGAATTGTGGTCCATAACATCTGGAGTGCCAAAGGTTCGCCACCACTGTTATAGAGAAACGGCTGCTTTGGATGGCATTGCTGAGGTTTCTCTCCTTTCCAAAGCCTGGCTCCGTCCGTACAATCTCTAGGTATTTTTCAACCCAGAGTTGACAACTTTAGCTTCAGGGTCTTAGGCAGGGATCTTTCACATCAACTACTGCACATCACTACACCTACAGCGTGGTATGGTGGTTAAGAGCAGGTGGATTCTAATCTGGAGAACTGGGTTTGATTTCCCACTCCTCCACCTGAGTGGCAGAGGCTTATCTGGTGAACCAGATGTGTTTCCGCACTCCTGCATTCCTGCTGGGTGACCTTGGGCCAATCACAGTTCTTAAGAACTCTCTCAGCCCCACCTACCTCACAAGGTGTCTGTTGTGGGGAAAGGAAGGGAAAGGAGCTTGTAAGCCACCTTGAGTCTCCTTACAGGAGCGAAAGGTGGGGTATAAACCCAAACTCTTCTCCTCCTCCTTCTTGGTGCTTTTTAACTGGAGATGTCAGGAATCGAACCTGGGACTTTTGGCATTCAAAGCATCAACCATTCCAAGCCACAGCCCCTCCTGTTTTGGATAACAGGTAACACATTCCTGCCTGCTGGTTTCCTTTTGAAGTAATGCTGCTGTTTGTCCATTTTATTACCTGCCGGCTCTATCTCAGCATTGATCGGTAGATTGGGATGTTATTGTTTAGGCTTGCTTTTGTTTATAAGCAAGGTTTTTATGTGCTACGTTGCTATCATAGACGCAGACTAGGCAGCAGTCGTGCCGAGAAACTGTTTCAAGACATTTCAGCCAATTAAATAAATATGTGGTCTCGAGCAACTTGGAAGAGGGATGGGATAGAAATGTAGTTTTTAAGTATACACATGCATGTATAAAACGCGTTCCTCGCCAGTGCTCGGAACAAAGGCCTCTTTCGTTGGCCGTCAGACCCCAGGTCTCTGGCCAAGAGTGAGGTAAAATGTTTCAAACCTCCCAGGCCAGCCGCTTGAGGTTAACCAGGCCAACGTCCTGGCATTTGCCAGCTCTTCATGTGGCACTTCTGGTCCTTGGGGGGCGGGGTGTAGCCTGATCCAAGCCTGTCACCCTCTGCTTTGCACTTCTTCGCGCAGCCATGACTGGTCAAACCTGCGTCTCAGTCTAAGTCTCAGCAAGGTGACAACATTGATGTAGTCATATACCTGGCACAAAGTCCTGCTAGCAAGAAGTGCCAGCTATTCATCCGTTATTGAAGCAAATGGATCTCTCTCTCTCTCTCTCTCTCTCTCTCTCTCTCTCTCTCTCTCTTTTTAACATTGAGAGGCCCAATGAGAATATCGCTGAAAAGTTAAAATTTTGATTAACCAGTGTTGGTATTTTGCAAGAGTCTGTCACAATTCAGTTACTAAGGGGTTAACTATTTGTATGTGAACTCGTTGCTGAGGTCAGTGTTTTATGCCCTAGTCTATTGATTAGCTATTGGTCAGTAAATCGCCATTGCTTACATGTTTGCAAGCATGTATGTCATTGTCAGAGGTTACAAAGTTAACTCTGTTTGTTTATACCACTGTAGTGAGACCCACCAGACTAGATAGTGGATAGAAAACAAGATGTAGTTCTAATACTGTAAATATGTAACAGAGCAGCATAGCATTTGTTGTTTTGATCCTGTGTAGCCCTTCTTTAAGCAAGTAAAGTATTTTTTATACAAAAGCAACTCAAAGGTGGTGATGGCCATTAACCTGGATAGCTTTAAAAGGGGCTTTGACAGATTTATGGAGGAGAAGTCGATCTAGGGCTCCCAATCTTGATCCTCCTTGATCTGAGATTGCAAATGCCTTAGCAGACCAAGTGCTCAGGAGCAGCAGCAGCAGCAGAAGGCCATTGCTTTCACCTCCTGCATGTGAGCTCCCAAAGGCACCTGGTGGTCCACTGCGAGTAGCAGAGTACTGAACTAGATGGACTCTGGTCTGATCCAGCAGGCTCTTTCTTATGTTCTCTAGCTATCTTTCTTTTCCCCCTGGAGGGTGCTTCTGCATCTCTGCTAAATAAGTATCTCTTTGAATATTATCACCAGCCAACTGATGCCCATCTACAAGCTCTTTCCCCCTTCCCAGCTAGTTCAACAGCAAAACAAGCAGCGGTAACAGTTTGCTGAGCTTCCGACCTGCAGCGCACGAGAAACAGCCTCACTTGTATGTCAGGTTGAGGTGGTCCCACTTCAGGTGTCCTGGGGTGAGCGTGTAGCGTTTCTTCCTCAGGTGGGGATGAGGTGGGAAAACAAGGTCTCGGGAAGGTGGGGAGAGGCCATGTGGAACACCTGGCCATGCAGCTGTTTCCTTAAAAGACAGGACAGCAGGTCAGACATTTTGAGCAACTTCTCAGGGCAAATTCACAGACCCTTTCTCAGTGACAAAGGGAGGAGAAACTGCACCTGGGGCATGAGCTGCCTGCGTGCCCCCTCCCACCCTGAAACACCCCTGAACACACCACCCCCGACACCCCCACCCCGACACGTGATGGCAATGGCGAGCCCGGGACAACCTACCATGGATGTCCCTATTGCTGCTCCGTGTCTGGAAGGAGGAGGAGGAGTTTGGATTTATATCCCCCCTTTCCCTCCTGTAAGGAGACTCAAAGGGGCTGACAATCTCCTTTCCCTTCCTCCCCTCCCCTCCGCCACAACAAACACCCTGTGAGGTGGGTGGAACTGAGAGAGCTCCGAAGAACTGCGACTAGCCCAAGGTCACCCAGCTGGCCTGTGTTGGAGTGTGCAAGCTACCCTGGTTCCCCAAATAAGCCTCCACAGCTCAAGTGGCAGAGCGGGGAATCAAACCCGGTTCTCCATATTAGAGTGCACCTGCTCTTAACTACTACACCATGCTGGCTCAACAAAGCATGGAAAGTTTCCCTACTAGTCTGAAATATCTCTTTTCCTCCCAAAGTCCCCTTGCACGAGCTTTTCCTGGTGTCTGCCAGTTACTTTGCGCACATTGACTTGGTTTATCCAATCCAACATCCTGTTTCCAAGATGGGGCAGCTAGGGGCAGGGTTTGCCAGCCTAGATGTCCACCCTCCAAAGCAGCCTGAATTTGACACTCCATAACACACCCGTGGCCAGGAAGGGAGAAGACACCCCCCCCCCCCCGGTTTCCATTAACTGTTGTTGTTTTCCATTCTTTGGGGAAATCGGGGACATCCAAGGTGGGGTGGAGGGAAGGTGAAACCAGGAAAGTTCCACTAGAGTGAGAAGATGCTGTGAACCTTAGAAGGGAAAAAGGGACAGCTCAAAGCGCTCCAGAGACAGTGTCAGATTTCCCTGCTCTTTTTAGGAGGGCATTTCATGGACGCTCTGGGAACGCAAGCCAGGAATTGAACTGGCAAGGATGAAAGCTTGTACTGAAAAGACCTCGCTGCCCTGGGAAGTGCCAACTCAGCCCTCATCAGATGCGCCCCCTCCTGCTGCCACACTGTGCCAGTCTCTCCAACCTTACATTGAAGAAGGTTTTCCAGGAAAGCATGACAAACCAGAGAGCCGGCCAATGCATTAAGTGCAGGGCTGAGATGTTCCAAGCAGAAATGAGCCGTGTTACTTGCTCCCTGCTTCTCGACTCCCGAGACCATGTTGGCCTGTGTGCTGTTACCTACTCCAGGTTGGGAAATTCTTGGAGATTTGATGTGGAGGAATAAGTAAATTTCCCCCCCCCCCCCCCCCCCCGCAGAATGGCTGTAAAGACCCAAAGTAACACGTCAAGAATTCCACACCTATGTGGCTTTTGAAATATGTAATATTTAATAATGATCTGATTTTAGGTTAGCCCTCCCCTGTGTTTTCGTAAGAATCCTTGTCTGGGCACATCTTCTGAATTAAACAAGGCAAAAGAGAAGTGACTCATACAGAGATAGACTAGGCAACCTCCTGCGAGGTCGAATTGTTCTGCTGCCTCTCTGCATTTCGGTGGACTCAGCCTATCCAAACCAAAAACAGTGGTGCAGCAAAGTGACCCAGCCCCGGATTAAACTAATTGGGAGGAATCAGGGCCAGAAACTCCTGCAGAGAAGTACCGGACAACTCCTGTGGAGAAACACCTTGGGTTCATAGCCCATCGCACTTAATTAGTGTGCAGCGAGATGTAAACTAATAGCCCTCTTCTGGCAATTACAGGTCTACTCTATTGCCAGCATCCTCTTGACCTTCTCTCAAAAACCTTGCCGAGCCAGCTAGCAGAAGAAGAAGAGGAGGAGGAGTAGTTTGAATTTATACCCCATCTTTCTCTCCTGTAAGGAGACTCAAGGTGGCTTACAAGCTCCTTTCCCTTCCTCTCCCTACACCTTGTGAGGCAGGTGGGGCTGAGAGAACTT
The DNA here is from genome assembly GCF_021028975.2 of Sphaerodactylus townsendi. NCBI lineage: Eukaryota > Metazoa > Chordata > Lepidosauria > Squamata > Sphaerodactylidae > Sphaerodactylus > Sphaerodactylus townsendi. The sequence continues at coordinate 26,929,245 of NC_059440.1, forward strand.
CAAAGAACTGTGACTAGCCCAAGGTCACCCAGCAGGAATGTAGGAGTGCAGAAACACATCTGGTTCACCAGATAAGCCTCTGCCATTCAGGTGGAGGAGTGGGGAATCAAACCTGGTTCTCCAGATCCAGATCCACCTGCTCTTAACCACTACACCACGCTGTTTTGTGAATGGCTTTTGAAAGTTGGGGGCTACAAGCTTCCTGCTTGTTTGAGAGAAACAATTTGGTAGTTTGAATGTAGCCAGAGAGGAGGTCTGAATTTTGAAGTTCACTGACCCAAAGGAATCCACGGTGAGTTCCACAGATATACTTTGGGGAGCTGGCGGCGGGAGGGGGAACCGTACTGCCTTCTGACTGCCAGCCAGCACCCTCGTGCTTATCTGGGATATTTGCAAACAAACCGCTTCTTACGAAACTCTCCAGCTGATCCTGCACAAGGCCGGCGCTTCCTGCCACTCGAGGAAACGACATTCCTATTTGAGGGGAATTAGTCAGCCTTGTAAATGTGCATCCGTGCGCATGCACAGACTCTGCGCCAAAACATCTATTCATAAGTAGGTCATATGGCTGAACTCCCTCCAAATCTGGAGCAAAGCAAGTATGAAATTCATCTGGCCCCAAGGTTTGCATCCATCCGGCTCTTTGTCACTGTATGAACTTTTCCCCATATGGTTGAGCGTCCTCCTCGCAGGCACGTGGTTTTCAAAAGCAAAAACAATGTGTAGAATTACACCCATCAACGATATCAGAACAAAAGTTCAGAAACTGGGAAGATGGAGGGCAGAGGACGAGAACCTGGCAATTTCATTTCCGAGATCCTACAATCTCAGAAAAAGTCCAACCAAGGATGCCCTAACTTTATAACAATGCTTGCATTATGCTGGTCGAAGAGGGAGATACGCTGCCCAAAACCCAAGACAACAGCATGGTGGATTCTGCAGTCTTTCATCTGGGAGATAGCTTCCTCCCCTCTATAATATTCTTTCCCCCGCCCCTGCCCAGAAACAACATCGGAGAACAGGAATCCTTTGCTATACTTTAGAGGTGTCACCAATAATATTTGTCTTCATCGTGCAAGTTCCTACTCTCATCTCAAATCTAACTGCATGTTTTATAACCAACATTCTTCATGGTAAGAAAAGAAGCAACAAGATTGACTTTATTAAGTAGCATTAGATGCAAAGGGTTAAATATGATGTTATAGTTCTGAACAATGCCTAACCTACATACACCCAGTGTAGGGGAATAGAACAGTTACACCAGCACCAACACCAACCATGGCGATGTGCATGCCTAGAAACCAATATATCTTACAGTAAAGAAAAGTACACAAATGATTGCTATTTGAATGAATATGTATATAAGATCTCTGCTCTCAACCACTTTAAAAACTTCTTACCTGAATTTTTGGAACATCTTTTCCAAGCGGGTGTCTGAGAGCAGCCAGTAGAACCAGGAATGTGAAAATGCATGTAAAACCCAGGATACATTGATATTTATGGCTTTTCCGACTATCGCCTGGAAGAAAATTGTGAGCATCGTCCGCCCGGAGCCTTTCCGCATAGTCCATGGCTGTCTTTTATTAAAGGCAGAGAGATAAACGTGCCCCGTTCGCAAGCATCCAGTATCCAGCGTGTTGCAGCCGTGGCGGCGAATGGATGGAGCTTGGTCAGATATCCACAGAACTATTCTCTCTCTCTTTTTTTTAATGGCACTGAAAGAAAAAAAAGCTAGGCTTTACATATAACCTCTGTTTGACAAGCCAAGCATTTTATCAGCCTCTGCCAAGCTGTATCATATTTCTGGGATTCAGTCCTCTTTCAGTGGAGGAGGGGAAAAACCCATGCGCAACAGCTGGGCTCATGGAAGGCGTGCACTTTCTCCAGCTGTGTGTCAGCAGCTGGATAAGTGAGGCTCCAGGTTTATGCAACGAGAAGGGGGAGGGGAAGATGGGAAGGGAACACAGGAGCTGGAGGCAAAACCAGCCCTTGGAATATTTCCTTTAAGATGGCTGGTCCGCGTTAGGAAATTATGTTGCTCACGGCAGTTTTGAGGATGCAAACTGGAAAGCGGGCATGTATTTTATTTCGAGGCCGTTTGGGCAATTATTAAGCAGCCTTTATGGTTCAAAAGAAGCAATTCTCCCCTGTAGGCTGGGAGAACAAACGTTATATTTTGAAGCTTAGTCTGGGGTAACTCCCCTACAATAAAAGCTAACGGCAACTGTAAAATAATGCACGACATTCCAATCTCAAAACTTGCCGGAAGAGTCTTCTGAAAGATCCATCACGCCTCTTCAATATCTTTCTGAAAATGGCCTCCCACGAACCCCATTTTTTTCTCTTGCAATATGAGGCAAAACCCCTGACATTCTCAGATGATAACTTCAGCTTAAAAAAAAAAAATAAGTATCTCAAATAAAGCAAGTTCCTAAAGTAAAATCTCAGGTTAGCACAGGTATACGGGTACAGATGTTTTGGAACCAAGTGAGTTAAAGCATTCAACTAACACTTTTAACTGGACGTGGAAACACACCTGGAGCCAGAGTACTGATTGTACCTGTTCATTGCAGAGGCCTCCTGGTAGACCCCTGTCTGCTGCCTTTTGCACCAGTGTTTTTGAACAGCTTTCAAGACCAGCCCCTTAAAAAGAATTTGTCAGTAGTCTAGTTTGGATGTTATAAAGGAATTTGCAGCCATACACCTCTGTTCATTTTGCAGAGTTTGACTTTGCAGAAGTTGGTCGAGAATAGTTTGCTCAAGAGGAGAATGGAGTTTTTATTAGATAATTACAATAGTAGTTTGTTGAAAAGGCCTTTTCTTTTGATACTGATTTGATGGCTTTTAAAAACAATTTACTATCCTTTCACCTCTCAATTGTTGTGTTAGCAGCTACGATTTTTTCCAAGCTGTTGTTGGTTTGCTTTTTCTAGGGACTGTCTTATAATTGTTTAACAGTGCATGGTTTGTAAATCCTTTGTTTTATTGCCAGACAACTCTTTGAGAGTTATTAAAACAACGGAAGGAAGAGCTGTTTACAATTATAACAAAAGCACTGCATTAAAGGAAGAGTGAACCCAGGGCTTGGGTAAAGGAATGGAGGGGTTATAGCAGTGGAAAAGTTTTAGAATTCCTGCCCCCATTTGTTATGGACAAAACCCATCTCTAGTGGTGTAGTGGTGAGGACCAGTGGTGGGATCCAAAAATTTTAGTAACAGGTTCCCATGGTGGGATTCAAACTGTGGCATAGCGCCAATGGGGCTGGGCGGGGCACGATGGGGCCGTGGCCGGACATTCCGGGGGTGGGGCATTCCTGGGCGGGTCTGTGGCAAGGACGCAGCCGCTGCGCCAGTCCTTGGTGCAGGCTGCCACGCACGCCAGTGCACCTCCTGCTAGACTGCTTCAAGTTCTGCGCGCTACTGCTGAGAGGAGGGGCATAACTAAGGCAAAAATCATGTGGCAAAATCACCAATTAGTAACCCCCTCTCGGCACACACAAATAATTAGTAACCCACTCTCGGGAACCTGTGAGAACCTGCTGGATCCCACCTCTGGTGAGGACTGATACGAACTAGAATCAGAATCCATGCCAGGAAGAAAAAGAAGAGTGAAGAGTTTGGTTTGATACTCTGCCATTCTCTCCTCAAAGGAATCTCACAGTGGCTTACAAACTCCTTTCCCTTCCTCTCCCTAAAACAGACACCTTGTGAGGCAGGTGGGACTGAGAGAGTTCTGAGAGAACTGTGATTGGCCCAAGGTCACCCAGAGGGCATCATGTGTGAGGAAAAAAGCTCACCAGGGAAGAGTCCACCGCTCAGGTGGAGGAGTGGGGAATCAAACCCGGTTCTCCAGATTATTGTCCACCGCTCTTAACCACTGCTCCACACTGGCTCTCAATGGATGCGCTGCTATTCAGGCTTACCAACTGTGTGGGCTGGGACATTCTTTGAGATGGGAGGGGGGAGGTTTGAGGCTGGGGAGGAACCTGTAGGGCATAATACCACATAGACCAGGGGTCTGCAACCTGCGGCTCTCCAGATGTTCATGGACTACAAATCCCATCAGCTCCTGCCAGCATGGCCAATTGGCGATGCTGGCAGGGCTGATGGGAATTGTAGTCCATAAACATCTGGAGAGCTGCAGGTTGCAGCCCCCTGAAATAGACTGTACCCTCCAAAGCAGTTGTTTCTCTCCAGGGGATTAGATCGCTGTGACTTGGAGATCAACAGTAATTCCAGAAGATCTCCAACTTCCACCCCTCCGAATTCCACTCTCTGCACAGGGTTCCCATCCTCCAGGAAGGACCTGAAGATCTCTAGTCAACAAAAATCCACTCCCCTGGAGAAAATGGCTACTTTGGGGGGTGGGCTTTGTGGCATTATACCCCCCGAGGAGGTCCCTCCCTTCCCCCAAACCCTGCACTGCCCAAGTTCCAAATCTCCAGGAAATTCCCAATCTGGAGTTGGTAACCTTATCAGGGAGAGGGTGCGATCGTCGATGGGTGTTGCTAGGGAACAAGAAGGATCCAACTGAAGATGGGCGCAGTGGTCATGGTGTCAAGTGACAAAGGATTTGAGGTTGTATAAGGTCACTCTCTCACACTCGCTGAGGGAAGGGTGGATCACAGAGAGGTTTCTTGGAAAGCTGGCAGGCTGCCCCCCTGGAGCGTCGGGGCGTAGAAAGAAACAGCTGTGGGGTGCTGGGATTTTTTTCCCCCAGAAGAGCCAGAGGTTTGCCAAATAAAACCTCTGTTGCCATTGACTCGACTTTCCACCGCCGACAGGAAAAGGTCTTCTTCAATTGGGCTGGTCTTTTGGTACCATGCTTTTGAGACTGTGATCAATACAACAGTGGACTTGTGTGTATACTTAAAGCTAGGCGCTCCTAGGAGAGGGGAGCCAGCACAATATAGCCAGTCTCATCATATTTTGGAAGCTAAACAGGGTCAGTACTTGGATGGGAGACCACCAAGGAAGACTCTGTGGCAAACTACCTCTCACTTGCCTTGAAAGACACTTGCTGGGGTCGCCATCAGTGCAACTTGGTGGCATTTTACACGCGCACACAGTCTGTTGAATGGTATAGCTCAGTGATGGCGAACCTATGGCACGAGTGCCAGAGGTGGCACTCAGAGCCCTCTCTGTGGGCACGTGCAAACAGAGTGCCCCCCCCCCCCACATCTAGGCTGGCCTGGGCTGCTGGGCTCGATTATTAGCATTAAACCTAAGACCTAGTTTTGGGAAGCAGTGTAGGTAACCCTGTTAAGTGCTGTTAAACCCCACTGATTTTCATGGGAAGAACTAAAGTGCGATCCTTTACCTGGGAGTAAGCTCGGTTGCTGGCAATGGGGCTTGCTTCTGAGTAAACCCTCCTAGGGTTGTGATTCACCCATTGGAAGAGTTGCACGGTTGCTTCAAAGCAAAGCCACCGACTACCACCAAACTTACTCTTGAGTAACACACACCTCGGAGCCAACTGTTTTTTCTATTCAGGTTAAATTGCTATGTTGGCACTTTGCGATAAATAAGTGGGTTTTGGGTTGCAATTTGGGCACTCGGTCTCGAAAAGGTTCGCCATCACTGGTATAGCTGCTTGATCTCAGAAGCTAATACTTGGAAGGGAGACCACCAAGGAAGACTCTGTAGACGAAGGTCATGGCAAACCCCCTCTGGTTCTCGCTTGCCTTGAAAGCCCCTTGCTGGGGTCCCCATAATTCTCTCAGCAGCCTCACTATCCATCTTCCAGAATTTTAGGGGCTTTTGCAATTTGCAACTTTTGACTTAATCCCTTGAACAACATGGGCTAGAAATGTGGCGGAATATTTTAAACACCGAAGATGATTTAAACATGGAAGATGCTGCATCTCACACCAGCTCAGCACTTGTTTCAAAGAACCACGACACGTACACGGCCCTCTCCTGGACGGACTTATGCCAGCATTTTATCCTTGCTGTTTGTTTTATTAGAGAGGCCCGCCATGTTTACATGCTTTGGTACAGAGCCACGATAAATCGAATTATATAAGCCACAAAAGAGGCTATTATTAATTCTCCCCTCTTCTAATTAGGACTCCCCCCCCCCCACATATCTGTAAACACATCTGGCTGTTTCATTTGGCCTGGCTCTCAAGGATTGTTGAATCTGGCTCGTTTAAATTTTGGACTAAAGAGAGGGGAAAATATATATTCTTAAACAATCTTAATTGGCTGTTCGGTACCATGTCATGAAGAGGAGGAGTAGTAGTTTGGATTTATACCCCACTTTTCTCTCCTGCAAGGAGACGCAAGGCAGCTTACAAACTCCTTTCCCTTCCTCTGCCCACAACAGACACCTTGTGAGGCAGGTGGGGCTGAGAGAGTCCTGAACAAATCCCACCCTCCCCAGAATCCACCCCAAAATCTCCAGGGATTTCCCAGTTTGGAACTTTCCTCCCTCCTCCCCTGTAAACATAGTACGGCAAGCCAGTTCCAAGAGGTTTGCCAACTCCAGGTTGCAAAATACCCGGAGATGGGAGTGGATCCAGGGAGGGTGGGGTTTAAGGAGGGATGTATAATGCCATAGAGTGTCCCCTTCAAAGCCGCCACTAAATCTCTGATGTCCAGCAATCAGTTGCCAACTCCAGCAGATTCCTTCTTCCGCAAGAGTTTGGCCGCCATTTTGGGTTGCTTGTCACCCGGGCAACCAAAGCAGCCGCCAAACGCGGGCAAGAGGAAATAATCTCGTGAGAATTCAAGACATCCTAAAAGGCCTGTATAACTTGCTGTGCTACTTTTAAGGTGAGAAGGCCTATTCACTCTGGTTCCTAGTTGAAGGAGCTGCCAACCTCCAGGTGGGGGCTGGAGACCCTCCACAAGTACAAGTGATTGTCAGGTGACAAAGTTCCTCTGGAGGAAATAGATCAGTGGTGGCGAACCTTTGGCACTCCAGATGTTATAAACTACAATTCCCATCAGCCCCTGCCAGCATGGCCAATTGGCAGGGGCTGATGGGAATTGTAGTCCATAACATCTGGAGTGCCAAAGGTTCGCCACCACGGAAATAGATGGTTTGAAAGTTGGACTCAATGGCTTTATACCCCATTGGTGTCCCACCTCAAGCCCCACCCTCCTAGGCTTTACCCCCCCAAATATCCAGATGTTTCCCAATTTGGAGCTGCCAATTGCAGGTAGCAGCGGTGGTCTATGAGGGCTGTGACTGTTCCTTGAGCTGCCCTTAAGAAATAATTTAATCAAACACCCCCAAAAGGCAAAAAGCAGGACAGCGAATTACCGGGGACCTGGGCCAAAAATCTGGGAGCGATGCCGGGTCACTCGGGACGGTTGAGTCATGCCTCTGTGAGAAATACAGCTAGACATCCCAGATAAGCAAGAAAGCAGCAAAAATCCAAATACACAGCAGCTCTCTTCCATCAACAACATTCCTAAGATATTTTTTTCCCCTCCCTGCAGGACAAGATGTGCTAGAATTATCACACGCACATCCATAGCTAAATCTTCGTTGTCTAATGGCAGTGGGAAAAAAAACTGAGGAACAGGGGCTGCTAACTAAGGCATAGAAGGCCAAGACGCAGGGGGAAATTTGACCGTGATACAATCCAGACTTCAGTGAAGTTTCACGCAGCCTTACGGACGCAAACTCCACAAAGAGAGGCGGTATTCTGCGCCAAAGAATCCGGATTCTGAGACTGGAATGAATTATGCTGAGAGGTTCTGATTTTGCACGATTGGGCACCACTGAGCCTGCGTCTCTAAATTACAGAAAAGCTGCAGAACCTCTACAGTGGGAGGTCAGTACACTTATGTTGGTATGAAACAAATGGGAGGCAGCAAAATGAAAGGGCGAAGGGTTACAAAACATGGTTTAAAACTCATGTCAACCGCCCATGCATTATGCCAGCCATTCTCTCTCAGCCTCAATGTTCCCATCTGTAATATGGGGATAATACTACTATCCTACCTTACAAGGGTGTTCTGTGCATTACAAGAGAATGTGCTGGAAATGCTTTGAACTAATGAGAGTGTTGTGCTGATGGTGGAGGGTTGGGGCGCAGGGACAATTTGCATGCACAACGGCTCCTTCCGCACATGCAGAATAATCCACTTTCAATCCACTTTGAAGCTGGACTTTACTGTGCGGAATAGCAACATCCACTTGCAAACGATTGCGAAAGTGGATTGAAAGTGCATTATTTTGCCTGTGCGGAAGGGGCCAAAGTCCCTGGTTCAACCCAGCGTGGTGTAGCAGTTAGGAATGGCAGACTCTAATCTGAAGAACCGGGTCCGATTGCCCTCTCCTCCACATGGGCAGCAGACTCTTATCTGGTGAACTGGATTTGTTTCCTTGCTCCTCCACATGAAGCCTGCTGGGTGACCTTGGGCCGGTCGCAGTTCTCTCAGAACTCTCTCAGCTCCTCCTGCCTCACAAGGTGTCCGCTGCGGGGAGAGGAAGGGAAGGAGTTTTGTAAGCCGCTTTGAGACTCCTTGCAGGAGAGAAAGGCGGGGTATAAATCCAAACGCTGCTGCTGCTTCCCTTGCATCTCCAGTTAAAAGGACCAGGCAGGAGGTAATGTGAAAAAACCCGACTGGGATCCTGAATGCCAGCTGCCTGCCTGAGTTGACAACACCCAGCCTGATGGACTGATAGTCCAGTTCTGTGGGGGCAATGCTAAATGTGTTTACATTACCGGTGTCTATGTCCCCAAGGCAGGGCCTGGCAGCTTATGTTTGTACAGGGCAGCCCTATGAAAAATTAGTCTTGCAAACAAGCGTTCCATGTTGACGATGGCATCAGTTTATTTCCTGGCGGTTTTACCTGGGCACCAGGCCTGAGCTAACGCACACACACAGAGAAAAGGACGTGTCTGTTTACTCCCGACTCCCTTCAGGCAGGCCTCCAGTTTTGTTGGCCTCTGCTAGTTGCAGCGCAAAGGTTTCGAAAGTGGCTCCAGCTCTCTCTCTCGCTCTCACTGCAGTTGGCGGAAGCATCAGATCCATTTTGAAGAAAGAAAGGGGAGTGGGGAAAGGACAGCACCCAACTCTGGGAAATAACAACAATTTCCAAGGCAGCGTGCAAAAGGTTGGCACCTTCGAGTTCCTCTGTGGGGCTTTCCATAGGGGGCAGCCATGCTGGAAATAAATTACAGCTGGGGAGGAAATGAGCATTATTCTTAAAGTTTCCCGGGGCCAAAACTCCCACGCTGGTGGCGTTCCACGGTTGGAACTCCCTGTGTGTAAATTGGCCCTGAAAAGCTATTGCAAGCGGGGGCCAGATATTGATTGAAGCTATAACTTTGGGGAACAGGGGGGATATTTAAAGTCTCCTTTTGTGCCATTTACTCATATCCATTATTTCTTCCCCCCATTCCTGGAAGGGCTACTAGCAACTGTGGGCAAACTTTTCCACCCCGTTTGAGGATTGGACAAGACAAGATGCCAAATTTGTAACTGACTATTGGTGGCTCTTTAAATTCTTAAAAGCAGCCATGGGAGAAAAGAAGGGCTGAATCCGGAGACAGAACGAGGGATGGAGCTCTCTCCCCGCCATTCCCCCAATTTAAGCCTCCACACATGTTATTTGCCCCAGAAGGGAAGACCCACAGGTATCTTAAGTTTTCCCTCTGTGGGGCAAAGAGTGGGGAATTGTAACTGGGACAGCAGCCCAGGGGTATGAGGAAAAGACACCTCCCCTTTACAGATAGTTTGTGTAAAATCAACAGATTTTGAAAGCTTTAATTGGCACTTTGCTCCAGCTGCGGCAGGGACTAGAAACTTGTGGTCCTGTTGCTTTAAAAGGAAGAAGCGCATGTGCCGCAGTTGTTCCAAATTGCGGCAGTGCAGCGTGACTCCGCCCTTGAGCCTTAGGGCAGAGAATGTTGGCGTGGGGTCGGCATCTGTGCCAGAGACCCCCACCGCACCGAGCCGAGGAAGGGAGTGAGCCGACGGCGAAGGATCTCCTTCCAAGCTCCGGCCTCTCACGCAATCATCACAGCAGGCTCCGCAAGATCTCGCACCAACCAAACATCGCAAGTACTTATTTTGGGATCAGGTTTCCCCAACCTAGCCAAACCGCCAAAAAACCAAGAGACAGTGGATTTGTGGATCTGTATTTATGCTTCTGGGGCACGAACTGCTTCACTGGGTGGCTGTTTTTTCCCTCTTCTACAAAGCACAGCGGGAAGACAGAGATGCTCGCAGCCTTCTTCCTTCCCAGCACGTTAAGCCTGTCTTCACCTGCCCTTCACAGCTGGATGGAGGGACAGAGACCACCCCCTCAGTGGTTCCTGGGGTTTCTCTCTCGTTCTGCCGACCACACGCCTAGCTGTTTGGGCTGGATGCAATATCGGCCGCGTGCGTGCGTGTTTGTTCTGAAGATTGGGGGGGGGGGGAATGGGAGACGGGAGAGGAGAGCGTTGCTTTTCCACAGAGGAACGAGAACATTGGACGGAAGCGGGAGAAGCAATTCAGACCCAAAAAATAAAGCCGAGGAAGGCCCTCCTGAAAGACCATGGCGGAAACTGCACATTTTGCTCAAAGGAGGCAGAGCAAGCAAGCTGTCACGGCAGGGGTACTGCAGGGATTGGCAGTTGTACCATGCCGAGGAGGGGTCTGGGGCCCCTTCCGCACATGCAGAATAGTGCACTTTCAATGCGCTTTGCAGCTGGATTTTACTGTGCGGAATAGCAAAATCCACTTTCAAACAGTATTCTGCATGTACGGAATGGGCCTTGGTGTATGCCCGATGATGCTGAGCCCGCACGCCGTCTTAACCATGACATAGTGCAGTGGTGGCGAACCTTTGGCACTCCAGATGTTATGGACCACAATTCCCACCAGCCCCTGCCAGCATGCCCAATTAGCCATGCTGGCAGGGGCTGGTGGGAATTGTAGTCCATAACATCTGGAGTGCCAGTATTCGTTTACCACGACATAGTCGCAGAAGCCTCGATATAAAGGACAGTGTCTTATATTAATTTTGCCCCAAAGATGTGCTATGTCTTATTTTCAGGGGATGTCTTATTTTTTCCTGTGTTCTGTTCGTCGGCATGCTTCCAAACAAAAAAACTTTGCTATGTCTTTACTCTTCGGGATAAGTCTTATATTTCTCGTGACCTCATCAAAACCTCTACTATGTCTTATTTTTAGGGGATGTCTTATATTCGGGGAAACAGGGTAGTGTGATGGGGCTGTAAATGTGCAGTTCTGCAGGAGGTATTTTGTTAAGGGCTGTCGCCAAAAGCAAGATTCAGCCCCCCCCCCCCCAGTTCTTTTGATTTTATTGTAACGTCTCAAAAACTCTGCATATACCTCGACTGTATTACCGACATCTGCCGTTGGTTGAGGAATGTCTAAGGTAACACTCTGATATCACAGACTGCAATGGACAAAGAAAAACACCACTGCCCGATAAGAAGAATATTTCTGTTGCCGTGTTATATTTTCACCAAGAAACATTCACTACTTTACCTGAAAGGCACACTCGTACCTCACCCACCCACACAAACGGGCCACCTCTGTCCATCTTTGCTCATCACATTTCAGCAATTTGGGGACTTCCATAACCTCAAAAAAAAAAAAGTTTGGTTGGGCAAAAATGTCCCTCCTTGGACCCTCCCCTCCATGAGAAGGGCGGAGTCCAGTAACACTCCGCCTTTTAAAGTGCAAGAGTATCGGTTTCTCACGGAACTGAAAGACAGCTGCCGCCTTTGGACGCAATGTAATTTTTCTCCTTCTGAAGCTGGGTAAGGCTGTGAAAAGAAATAAACTCCGCCAAAGGACGGCGGGGCCCATGTTTTGGCCTTAACAGGCAATCCTTGCTCTATCAAGTCCGCCATCTTGGGCTGTTCTACTTGTCCAAAACAAAAACGTGGCTGTGTGGAGCACCCGGGCTCTTTTCACTTGCTAAGACAACACACACACACCCCTCCATTTTCAACACAGTTCGCTATAAACATGTTAGGCCGGTCATGGTTCTTCAGAAAAATAAAAATCGAATCCAAAGTTTTTTGCAGGGCGGGGGCGGGGGTGAGGGCAGAGAAGCCGAGGAGCCGCCCTCAAACGAAAATCTGGATCCGTTCGCGGATAGTCTGTCGGCAGATCGGGCACACCGCCAGGGAGTCGCTGCACTCCAGGCACGAGCCGTGCCCGCACTGGAAGACCAGTTTGATTTGGTTGTCGATACAGATTGGGCACGTGATGCGCTCCTCCATTTGCCGGTACCGGTTCTGGAGGTCCTCCATGAGTTTTTGCTGATCCGTCGATTCTGAGCCGGGGCTGCATTCCACTTCTGTGCTGTCTGATAAGAGGGCGAGAGAAAGAGAGAAGGGAAATGAGAGGCGGGGTGCCGCTGGACAACTACGTCATGTGCTCTGCATGGGGCTGCCCTGGGAGATGCTCCGGAAACCTCAGCTGGTGCAAAATGAAGCAGCCGGTTTGTTATAATTTTGCCATCTGAACTGGTTAGAAAGTATAGGTTTTTAACGAGCTATTGTTCTCCAAATTTATGGTTATTGTACTTTATCTTGTTTACTAATTGTTGTCAACTGCCCTGAGCCTGGAAGGGGAGGGGTGGTATAGAAATTTAATAAATTATAAAGAATTAGGACTAATAAAAGGAAACATTTCTTCATGCAGTGCGTGATTGGTGTCTGGAATATGCTGCCACAGGAGGTGGTGATGACCACTCACCTGGATAGCTTTAAAAGGGGCTTGGACAGATTGATGGAGGAGAAGTCGATCTATGGCTACCAATCTTGATCCTCCTTGATCTCAGATTGCAAATGCCTTAGCAGACCAGGTGTTCAGGAGCAGCAGCAGCAGAAGGCCATTGCTTTCACATCCTGCACGTGAGCTCCCAAAGGCACCTGGTGGGCCACTGCGAGTAGCAGAGTGCTGGACTAGATGGACTCTGGTCTGATCCAGCAGGCTAGTTCTTATGTTCTTATGATTATTGGTTGATTTCACAGCTGCCAGATCTTTAGCTGGTTGTTGGCCTTTCATTACAATTCGAGCCTCGCCCAGAGGCCTAGGAAGTTGTAATGTATCGGCATAGTATTCGTGCGGATCCCAGCAGGGCTGCCTTCCTCGGAATTTGACAGATGTTAATTTTGGTCAATCAATTCAAAGATGTTTCGCGTTGGCCTAGTGTTTTCGGATGGTGCCCAGCGTGCCGATTACCACTGGGACGACCTCAGCTGGTTTGTGCCACAGACGCTGAAGCTCGATTTTCAAACCGTGGTGACCTTCTTGTGTCCTTTTTCAATGACCCTGCTGTCACCTGGTACTGTTGTTGTTGTTATTGTTATTAGCAGCAGCAGTTAGCTTTTATAACTTTATTCTCGTTGGTACTGTGTTTCAACATGTGGCTGCTATGTTTTTCAGATCAAAACAGGAGGCAGCGGCCAGAGGTTCTTACCTTGCTTGACCTTCTTGGTTATCGTCACTTGGCATTTGATGCATCTCTTCATTCTCCTGGAACATTCTGAGGAAGACGTGGAAAGGAAACAAACATGGCATCACTGGGTCATATCAGCTAGCAGGCAGATTCAGTGTCCCAGACAAGTGCGTATGTGGTGGGGGATGTGTCTGTGTGTGTTGTTGGGTGGGGCCAGGACAACTAATTTCAGAAATAATAGGAAGACCCAAAGAGGAACAGTGGTACAGTGTAGCTCATTTTCATCAGCTTTTGGAAACTAAGCACGGTTGGGACTTCGAAATGTCCTCCACGGGAGAGTTGGCAGAGGTGTGTGTCATTGGGAATGGACGCCTTATCTGCATGAGAAGGACCCCCACAGACTTTGGTCAGAGTGCCTGTATGCATCAATGGGCGCTCAGCCTCTATACCTCGCATTACACAATGCTGTGCTGGCAGGGATAGAAGTGGACCAGCAAAGCCAACTCCGAGCAGACCAGGCACTCCGAAGGGGCGGCCACCTTTGCCACGCTGAGGTTGGTCATGGTGTTGGGGGTCGTGTGGACTCGCCGCAGGCTGCACGTCACTGCGGAACTCTCCGAGGAGTCTTGCTGATCCCTGTGGGCACAGAAAAGGAGAGGGCGAGTCAGGTCTCTACGGCCACACATACAGGGACGGGATGCAGGCAGGATGCAACGTTTTCCTAACAATTCACTTTCCCTAAATCGTAGAATCATAGAGTTGGAAGGGGTCATCAAGTCCAAACCCCTGCAATGCAGGAACACTACATTCAGCCAGCTTTAAAAAACCTCCAAAGAAGGAGAGTCCACCACACTTGGGTTGTAGCGATTCCACTGTCACCAAACAGCCCCATCTTCAAGCAGTTTTTTCCCGATGTTCAGGGTGGAATCTCTTCCTTTCCTTCACCTTGGAACCCATTACTCCTGGTCCTAATCTCTGGAGCAGCAGAAAACAAGCTTGCTCCCTCACCAACATGACAGCCCTTCAGAGATCTAAGCATGGCTATCATGTCACCTCTTAACCTTTTCTTCATCAAACTAAATGTGCCCACCTCCTTAAGTCTCTCCTTGTAGGGCATGGGGTTCCAGACTTTTGACCATTTTGGTTGCCCTCCTCTGGACCCGTTCCAGCTTGTCAATGTCCTTTTATTTATTTATTTATTTATTTATTTATTTATTTATTTATTTATTTATTTATTTATTTATTTATTTATTTATTTATTTATTTATTTATTTATTTAATTTTTTTGAGTTTTTTATATCACCCTACCCCCAGAGGGCTTGAATTGTGGTGCCCAAAAATCCCCCCGTCCACTTGCAAGTTTTGTCCACTTGCCTCCTCCCAATCCTACGTGCCAGAGATTATCAGACCTTGTGGTATGCTAGAAGTAACCTCGGACAGCTGGTCTTTTCCCCTCTCCTCGGGTGCAGCGGTTAAGAGCGGTGGACTCTAATCTGGAGAACCGGGTTTGATTCCCTCCTACACACACATGAGCGGCAGACTCTAATCTGATAAACTGGATTTGTTCCCCTGCTCCTGGGTCCCGAACTGAGAGCACAGCCTTGGAGAGCTACGTGCTTGGGAACCGATGGTGGGAGGATGGAAGGAGAGGGGGGGTTGCCTAGGTCTCGACTTCCACCTCCGTTTTAAAAAGAACTCTGGAAATTAGGGGTTCATACTTTAAAGAAAACGCTCTTCACCAGACATGGCTTCTCTAACTGCCCTAAATTTCTTAGTTCTGTCAACTGCTCAAATGAATTTTGTAACTCAGATGCTTCTAAAAGAAACAACCTTCCGTATTAAGCTGAGAAGATGAGGTGGGCTTGCCAGCTGTGTAAGGCACCACTCCCTGAAGAACGGTGGAAAGCTTTTTAGGGTGCATTTCAAAATGCTGCTAGCATTTTCCTCTGTCCATCATCCGAAATGCGATGTTGCAGCTGGGCAAAACACCCTGGGCGCAGAAGATTTTGGTGCGTGGACGCTGCAGGGAGAGTTCGCCCGCCTAGGGCTGGGCTTATAGGGGGAGATTTGGGAAGGGGGCTAAAGTGATTAAATTCAGGCTCCCCATGGCTTCTGGCTCTGCCTTTCCCTCTGTCCCCCCCTAGATACGCCATTGTATCTTATTACCAAGCCCTTCATTACCAGCAGAGTAGAAAACAGACTAAACGGGCACAACTCAGTGTGCATATAATGCTTTCTGAATGATCATAGCTTGTCATGTATCCAAGTCTACAAATCCTAACTACCACCCTAAAAGTTGGGCTATAATATTATTGTTACTCTGTAGAGTGTGGCCTGAGGCTATGGAAGAAAGGACACGCCATGTTGGGTGTGACCAAAATTCCATCTTGTCCAGAATCCCAGGAGGATCAGAAGAAGAGGAAGAGGAGTAGTAGTTTGGATTTATACCCCCCTTTCTCTCCTGTACGGAGACTCAAGGTGGCTTGCAAGCTCCTTTCCCTTCCTTTCCCCACAACAGACTCCTTGTGGAGGTAGGAGGGGCTGAGGAGAGTTCCAAAGAACTGTGAGTAGCCCAAGGTCACCCAGCAGGAATGTAGGAGTGCAGAAACACATCTGGTTCACCAGATAAGCCTCTGCCACTCAGGTGGAGAAGTGGGGAATCAAACCCGGTTCTCCAGATTAGAATCCACCTGCTCTTAACCACTATACCACCCTGGACCAATGTCTTGAATAGAACAGATGTCAAGCAAAGATGCCTTCCATAACGGAGGCAGCAAAGGATGGGGCGAGACCTACCTGTATTTTTGGGAGAAGTTCTTGATCAGCTGAACGATGCTTCCATCCATGACCAGGTCGAGGGGGGACTTGCCCCGGTGGTTGGCGTAGTTGATATCCGCCCCTTCTTGTGCTAAATAGCACGCAATAGCTGCCCCGACGTTCAGCTCAACGTTGCCCAGGAAACCAGAAGCCTGCAGCTGACGTGGCAGGCGAGGGAGAGAAGAAAGTGGAATTTTAAGCATCTCCGGTGATTTCCCCACTCCTACCTGTGCACACCTGGAGGAGACTGTGGCACTCAGGACATGTGGTTGGGGAGGGGCAAGACTGCTGGAATGGTTGTGAGACAGAACAGTCTTTGAACAAAGTACTCCACCAACCAGACTTAAGTGCCACCATAATGCTGCGGTGGCTTAAAGCGGGCCACTTCAGCCTATTTTCTCCTCTGCGAGCACTCCTGGCTTCCACCTGGCTAAGCAAATGGCCATAAGGTGGTACTGCAGCTGTTAGAACAACTGGGCTCAGGTGAAATAGGAAAGACCCACGGGGCTCCACGAAGCCATCCAAAGATTTTAATTGGCTCAGCTCCTCAGTCTTACCTTGGCAATGAGGCTGCCTTCATTGTCCGGCTGGTCGTCAGCCATGATGGACATCAGGTTCTGCCTCTCTCAAGGGGGACAATGTGCATGGTCGCGGTCTCCGGCCCTCGCCTTCGGGCGCTAGATGGACGCTAACCCATGGCTCACCAGCAGCTGCACCATCTCCATGTGGCCCTGCGTGACTGCCAAGTGGAGGGGCGTCTGGTTGCGGTTGTTCTTGAGGTTCACATCACAACGACCCTGGAAAAAGGAGAATTGGAGCCGGGGAAGAAGGAGAAGAAGAGTTTGGATTCATACTCCACCTTTCTGTCCTGTAGGGAGACTCAAGGTGGCTTACAAGCTCCTTTCCCTTCCTCTCCCCAATAACAGACACTCCTTGTGAGGTAGTGGTGGGGCTGAGAGAGGTTCCAAAGAACTGTGACTAGCCCAAGGTCCCACCCAGCAGTGGAATGTAGGAAAGGGAACACATCTGGACAGTTCCACCAGATAAGCCTCCTCAGTGATCAAGGGAAAGTGAAGATCCTTAGCAGGATGGGTTGAGGCTTGTTGGCGAGCATGTTCTAGCATTGGGATTGGCCAGATCTGTGGTTGAGACTCCCCTAGGAGGACGTGATCCCAAAGATCTTCCGAAGATCAGATCAGATCCTCTGAAGATGCCAGCCACAGATGCAGGCGAAACGTCAGGAGAGAATGCTGCTAGAACACAGCCATACAGCCCGGAAACCACACAGCACCCAAGTGATTCCGGCCGTGAAAGCCTTCGACAATCCTTAGTAATAATTATGCTAGATACAGAAGTGGAGGAGTGGGGAATCAAACCCAGTTCTCCAGGTCAGAATCCACCTGCTCTTAACCCCTACACCATGTTGGGAGAGGGGGAAATGACTGAGGCAGAGAACAGCGTTGATTGACTGACTGGAATTTCCTCGATTCAGATCCTGGAAGCTGAAGATCACCGAGTTAGATGGACCGTTGTTGAGACTAAAAGTGAGACACCTCCTTATGTTTACGTGAACCCAGTGCAAGTTTCACCGACAAAAAAAGCACCCCCTTTCTCCGTTTCTGGATTTACCTCTTTGATTAGGATCTCGGCCACTTCCTTGTGGTTGTTCAGGGCAGCCAGGTGTAACGCTGTGAAGCCGTCTTCCTTTTTGGCATCTACCAGCTGCCGGGCTCTTGCCAGGATCTTCTTGATGGCTCTGGAGGAGGTTGAAGAGTGCGAAGCAAAAGATTAAAAAGAGGAGGAGGCAGAAGAGGACGGAGTATCCGGACTGGCACTGTTTGTCAGGAAGGGCGAGCGTACAGCAGAGAGACGGGCCCACTCAGCGGTTATTAATGTCCTTTAGTGGTGAGCGCCGGAGGGATCGGTTTTCGGGAGCCAGCAGCCTCGGGAACACGTATCGGTGCGAGAGCCTGAGTCATCCTCTGCACACAGGATCGAATTAAGAGCTGGAGGAAACCCGAGCTCCTCTCGGACCTCCCCAAGCATACATGGGTCAACAAAAAAGAAAAGAGAGAAGGATAATGAGAAGCATGAACCCCCCGAGGGATTCAGCGGACGGCACTCGGTTTCTTTCCGTCCCCTGCTTTTTGCAAGATGATAACAGGCTCAAAAGAAGGGGTGGGGATTGGCAGCATCTCTCCTCGTGCCCCCCAGGTTGTGCCCTCCCCCAGGTTTTATTAAGCCCAAGCTCTTCGTCCCCACTCAAAATTCCTTAATTTACAAAGAGCTAAACAAAAACATATTGGCAGTGGTATAGTTTAAGGATTATTATTTTTATTCCTAAAGTGTCATCTGTAGGACAGTGTTTTACAGAGAGAAGGAGGGATCACACAGGTGATTTGGGGGGAAGGGGGTGAGTGGCTCAAAGGGAAGGAGATACCAGGTGGAGAAGTGAAGGATCTGCATAGGGCAGGGGTGTACTGCCCTAGGGACAAGGGGGGGAAGCAGGACTCCATGATGGGTGTGGGGGTGTGGGCGGGGCTCCTGGAGGTGCCATTCCCCCCTCCCAAAGCCTCTGGGATAGGAATGTAGAGAGGTGTGGGAGGTGCAGTCACGAAGGGGTTTGAAAGTACGGATGAGGAGTCCAAATTGGAACAGGGAGGGGATAGGAAAGGATCTTGGGTGTCACAAGAAAGATGATGGATATAGTAGAGGAGAAAGTGTCATTTGGGAAGGACGGTCTGTGTGTTTAGTGATTCTCCTTCAGAACCTCTGGTTCCTAGGGAAACAACCACACAAAACTTCAAAAACATCTCAAAGTTTTTTTTTTTAAACGCAGAATACATTCAACAGCAGACTTTTGAGTCATACCCTCACCCTGAAAAGCGGAGACAAGGCCGTTCATGGTTTCATTTTTTTCATCTTCAGGCAGCATGCGTCCTCTGAGAAAGAGCTATGCGAAATTGTGGTTCAACTTGGAACCAGGGGTTGGGGCCAAATCTCTGCATGCACGGGGCTGTCTGGGTGATCTCAGGGACCTCGCCAACTCTCACCTTGACCCACCCACCTTACAGGGCTGTTGTAAGGGGTGCAAAAACCCGGAATGCCCTCACGGGCTTCACCCTAAGCTCCCTGAAAGAAGGACAGGGTACAAGAGTTAAAGACTACTAACAGCAGCCCAATCTCCTTCTGAGGAGGGAAACTTCAAAATGATGTTTTCTGACAGAAATAAACCTCAAACGTCCTCTTTCCTAAAGCTTCCTAGCAAACGATGCCCCTGTGTGGCCGTGTTTCTATTCTGCCAGAACCCAAAAAAACTCTTAGCATTCTTTGGGTTGTGCTTACATATGCATCTGGCCTAGGCAAGGCACATTTCAAAAGTGAGAGTCACCACAGAAGAACAAACTACTAAGAGGCTCAATTCTGCAAGACCTTGCTTTAGCCTGCATTACATTTCTGTCCTAGTAAAAACCAATTTTCTTTTCCACTCCAATGTCATTATTTCCACACCTCCTTTTTCTAAAGAATTGCCCAGCTGGCAAACAAAAATTAAGATTTAGTTAATACAGTCAGCAAACTTTCATATCCTTTTTTCATCCACTTGCAACTTATAGTACCTCCAAACCTAGGGCCCTTCCGCACATGCAGAATAATGCACTTTCAATCCACTTTCAATGCACTTTGCAGCTGGATTTTACTGTGCAGAATAGCAAATATCCACTTGCAAACTATTGTGAAAGTCGATTGAAAGTGTATTATTCTGCATGCGCAGAAGGGGCCCTAGACCATAAAATTCTTCCCTGAGCTAAATTGACCTCTCCCTTCTCTCACAGAAGTTGAACCTGCTTGCCAACATTCCATTTGTTTCCTTACTTAGAACACCCCGTCTTTCAAGGCTGCTTATGATTCAAACCCAAAACAGCAGAAGACAAAATCCTCCCGCGCAGAAGACTCGACTGTCCAACAGACATGATATAATAAACAACACTGGAAATGGCAGAAAAATTGTATTTAAAAGCTCACCAAAAAGTATGAGAAAATAAAAACACAGATTTGATAGCACCTAAAAACAGAAGGTACCTGATGGATATTTCTGACAGTGTTCTCCATACAGAGGGGTGCCATCACCAAAAAGACCCTGTAGCCCAGAAACCAATTTCCTCATATAATTATTAACTAAATTTATATCCAGCCATTCATCCCATTATGGAAATCAAGGTAACCTCTACGTTGGCTCAAGAGGCATCCCTACCCAGACACAGACTATATCCAAAATTTTCATGCACAGTCCATGACATCACAGCATTTCAGCCAATGAGTACCAGGGCAACAGTTAAGTATGAGAAAAGATCATATTTTGCTTTCCCCAACCCCTTATTTCTGTCTCTTGCGGGGAGAAAAGTAGAATATAAACAAACAAACAAACAATGCTTACATTTTGTTTCCTTTCAGGGCTGCATGGTGTAGCAGGTTGAATCCTTGCCGGTTTGGGATGGTGAAATCGATAGTGGGGACTTCTGTGAGGGTCTCAATGATGCATTTGAAGTTGGCAGTGATGGCATAATGGAGAGGGGTGTCGCCGAACGAATCCTAGCAGGTGGAAGGGATGAGAGAGGGCAGAGGTGAGATTCTCCTCAAATGTGGAAAAAATATTGATCTCGCCCCCTATTTCCAGGGTCCTGATTCACTTGAGCCTATAGCAGGTTTTCAACATGGGATTTGTCAAGCTTGTGTGGACTAGTGTGGCACAGAAGAAGAACTATGATTAGCCCAAGAAATGGGTTTGATTCCCCACTCCTCCACCTGAGTGGCTGAGGCTTATCTGGTGAACCAGATGCGTTTCGGCACTCCTACATTCTTGCCGGGTGAACTTGGGTTAGTCACAGTTCTCTCTGAACTCTCTCAGCCCCACCTGCCTCACAAAGTGTCTGTTGTGGGGAGAGGAAGGGAAAGGAGCTTGTCAGCCAACTTGAGCCCCCTTACAGGAGAGAAAGGTGAGGAATAAATCCAAACTCCTCTTTCTCCTCCTCTTCTTCTTCTAATGCCAGGGGCTTTCCAAGGTCTTGGGCATCACCTGATACTTGGTTCTTACAACTTGGGCCTTTGCGTTCTTGATCATTTTTCATTGATCTTGCTCCCCCCCCCACCCCCGCTTAGTACTTTGTTTCCCACCGTTCTCCCCACCCAAAGCAATCCCTGCATCCTCCCAATCTTTTCATCGGCTATGTACGGAACCCACCGGCAGGTTGACGTCACAGCTGTGTTCGCACATGGCCTGCACAACTTCCGTGAAGCCTTTGTTGACCGCAATGTACAGGGCCGTACACTTGACGTTGTTCAAGAGGTCTGGATTGGCACCTTTGCTGATAAGCAGGTGGGACACCTCGGCTTGGTTTCTGGGGGGACAAAACCTAAAAATGACTTACAGAACACAGATATTGCGTCCAGGTAGATTTGTTAGCAATCGGTAATCTCTTGCACAAAATCCTCATTCTATGCGGCTTCTCAAAATGGAGGATGCCAGGGTGTCTGGGAACAGCTACAAACGGTCACGGCTCAGGTTGTCAAAACATGTCGCAACCCTTCTAGTCTCACTAAATGAGTGGATTTGCCAACTCTCAATTTCTTGGACCAGTTATCTCAAGCTGGAAGAGTGGATACACCTATGTGAAAATCCACCTTGACGGAGCACCTTCTCTAGGAATCTTCCTGAATACTTAGGGTGAAATTAAATTTAGGTTTTGGCTAAGCTTTACAACTCCCCAAGAAATTTACCACATGCCAATTGCTAAAAGAAAATTGGCATAAGAAATGTGACCCCCCCCAACAGTACAAATTCAAGGCAGTATCAGATATTTATACGGTCAAGCTCTCGGCCAATTTCAACAACATGACAGCCACTGAGATAGCATGGAGGATGGTGGAATTAAGAGAAATTCTACATGTAACCAGGACGGAGGGGTATCAGGAACCAACGCTGGTTTCCCAGCAACAAGAAATTCAGACGTTACTAACCCGAAGGCTGCATAGTGGAGGGCCGTGTCCCCTTCTTCATCCCGCAGGTTGATGTTGGCATGGGCCTGCAACAAGACCTTCACCACTTCCACCTGGCCCAGGTAAGAGGCCACCTGCAGTGCCGTTCTGCCCTGGTTTTTTATATCGACCTGTAGGGAAAGTCGTACTGATGAAAACGAACGGCCAACCGTCCCTACCCCTCGCAACTGGAAAACCAGCATCGCAGGGACTCGGCTCGAGTTGCTGTTTTGTGTTTCATGTGCTCAGAGATTTGTGCGCACCAGGCTGCGAGACGCGTGATGCCTGCAAGGTGAGCGCTGTGCTTGTCTGTGCTTTCGATCTCTGGTGTGCTGAGTCTGCACAAACAGTGGCCAAACCCCCAGTTTAACAGGTACATTTTTAAATTGGCTCGTAGTAACACCCCACCATCTGCTGTCCTAGAGGGCAGATTCAAGAAAATCCCCTATGAGCAGAGGTTGAGTGGTTGCTCACTGGAAGAAGTGGATTCGCTAGTTGCTTAAGTGCCCTCTATATGATATGCTTAGAGAAGAAATCTTGAAGCCTAACTTGACTGAATGGGCTGGAAAAGATCATAAATCATAAGGATTCTCCAGGTGCCTTTATTATGATATTACCGCTGTTTTAATGAAATTTAGTATGTTTTAATGTTGGAGTTTTTATGGGCTGCTGTTATTTTATTTGTATGGTTTGTCCCTAACTCGTTTGTATTAATTTTGTTGTACACCGCCCGGAGCCCCTTGGGGATAGGGTGGTATAAAAATCGAAATAATGAATGAATGAATGAATGAATGAATGAATGAATGAATGAATGAATGAATGAATGAATGAATGAATGAATGAATGAATGAATGGAAACTGAACTATTTGCTGCTGGGTAAGGACCAGAGAATTTCCAGTAATGTAGCTCCGTTTTGTGTTTTAGTAAATAAATACAGGAAAGCAGGTGGATAGGAGACCATCAATTCTTTTAGAGGAATGTTAAAATAAGTTCTATTTTATATTTTAACTTTTTACCTCTTTGTAAAAATTTGGAATGTGGCTTTTTATGAATTATTGTATTATTGGTTGTTAACTGTAAATAAACGTTCGTTCGTTCGTTCATTGGTACCCTGGGTGCATTTAATGTCTCCCACCCTCACAAACCGACTTGCCTTGTCAGAATATTTCTGAACCAAATCCCGGACTTTGCTGACGTTCCCATGGGCGGCCTCTATAACCAGGCGGCCTGGACTGTCCAGTTCAATTTTCTGCGACAGCAGCCTTCCCAGCACAGAGAGCAAGGTGCCTGTGTGGGGATGAGAACCACAGTTAACCCATGTGAGGAGGAGGAGGAGGAGGAGGAGGAGGAGGAGGAGGAGGAGGAGGAGAAGAGGAGGAGGAGGAGGAGGAGGAGAAGAAGAAGAGGAGGAGGAGGAGTAGTTTGGATTTATATCCCCCCTTTCTCTCCTGCAGGAGACACAAAGGGGCTTACAATCTCCTTACCCTTCCCCCCTCACAACAAACACCCTGTGAGGTAGGTGGGGCTGAGAGAGCTCCGAGAAGCTGTGACTTGCCCAAGGTCACGCAGCTGGGGTGTGTGGGAGTGTACAGGCTAATCTGAATTCCCCAGATAAGCCTCCACAGCTCAGGTGGCAGAGCTGGGAATCAAACCCGGTTCCTCCAGATTAGATACACGAGCTCTTAACCTCCTACACCACCAAATCATGCCCAGTTAAAGAGGTACAAAGGCTTCAGCTAAAGAAGTCAGCATGAACGCTCATGAGGTTTCAATACTGCCACAGCTTGTTCTGGGAGAGATTGGAATATTTCTGAACATCCCGTCTCATCTCTCAACATGCCGTTCTAGTGCACCAGCTCAACTAATCACGTCTCAGAGCCCCCAAAGCGCCAACGTAACCTAGAGGGTTAGACACTGGGCTCTGCTTTCATCTCGCGCTCTCACTTTTAGATTCCTTCGCGTCCTCGATGGTCATGAGGTTGGCATCCTCTTCTCGTTGATAGGCCGTCAGGCAGGCAGGGTTGAAGGTCCAGGACTGGCCTGCGAAAGAAACCCGCAAGTCCCCGTCTCCAAAGACTTTGATCACCTTGCCAATGTGCCCGAGGGTCTGCAACAGAAAGGGAAAAACAGTAGTCATGTTTCAAGTTATTCTGTTCGAAGACCCGCTATGGGTCAAAAGGCACTGATTGGTTCTTCCAACCGACTAGCAGACTTCGGGCAACAGCCCAACCCACAACGTCAAGAGTTCTTTGCAGGCCAGGAATTATCAAGAGGAGGACCTCCTTAAACATTTACCTTAATAAAGACTTCAACAGTTTTGCATTGAAGCAGTTTATTTCTTTTAAGAATGAAATTAACTCCAGTTTATAATTGTTTCTTGTTTTTGGCTTGTAACAATAATAACAGTATAATTATGTCATGAGAAATCTTTCCTTTATTGTTGACACAGCTTTAGTTCATTTGGGCCCCTTCCGCACCTGCAGAATAATGCGCTTTCAATCCACTTTCAACGCACTTTGCAGCTGGATTTTACTGTGGGGAATAGCAAAATCCACTTGCAAACAATTGTGAATGTGGATTGAAAGTGAATTATTCTGCACGTGCGGAACATAAGAACAAGCCAGCTGGATCAGACCAGAGTCCATCTAGTCCAGCACTCTGCTACTCACAGTGGCCCACCAGGTGCCTTTGGGAACTCACAGGCAGGATGTGAAAGCAATGGCCTTCTGCTGCTGCTGCTCCTGAGCACCTGGTCTGCTAAGGCATTTGCAATCTGAGATCAAGGAGGATCAAGATTGGTAGCCATAGATCGACTTCTCCTCCATAAATCTGATAAGAACATAAGAACTAGCCTGCTGGATCAGACCAGGAAGGGGCCTCAGTCATACTGTGCGTGCGTACACAACGCATATACTTGTTTTGTGTTTGTGCATGAAAGTATACTAATATGAGCACCACTAGGGGGCACTGAATAACAGCCTTTTCTATTTTTTATTAAAGCAGAAGGGAAGAGAACCAGTTTTTTTTTTTAAAAAAAACAATTACTGGGCTGTCTCAAAATAATAAAAGGAGACTCACGGCAGCCATCTCGTCCGTCCATTCCCCGTGACCTGCTTGCAACTGCTTGACCGTTTCCATATCATCTATCACCCGGACAACATCATCAACCCAAAAGGTGTTGAGCTGCAAGGAAAAAGAAAAATTGGTAGGTGGGGAGAAGAGTATGTTGGGGAAAACAGAAGTTTAGGATGACTGAATCCATAAAGCATCAACTTGTATGGGAGGAAGGAAGGAAGGAAGGAAGGAAGGAAGGAAGGAAGGAAGGGGAAGAGCGTGCCCTTCATACACACATAGAAGGGAGAGGTTTTATAATACCATCATAGAAAAGTCTCTGTGATGCAGTGTGATTTGGTGGCCGGGAAAGCCAAAGAGATTTTGGGCTATATCAGTAGGAATATACCCTGTTTCCCCGAATATAAGACATCCCCTAAAAATAAGACATAGTAGAGGTTTTACTGAAGTGCGAAATATAAGGCATCCCCCGAAAGTAAGACATAGCAAAGTTTTTGTTTGGAAGCATGCCCGACGAACAGAACAGAGAAAAATAAGACATCCCCTGAAAATAAGACATAGCGCATCTTTGGGAGCAAAAATTAATATAAGACACTGTCTTATATTCGGGGAAACATGGTAGTGTCCAGATCGAGGGATGTAATTGTATCTCTCTATGCTGCATTGGTTAGACTTCACCTGGAATACTGTGTACAGTTCTGGAAGTACAATTCAAGAAGGATACTGACAAGCTGGAATGGGTCCAGAGGAGGGCGACCAAAATGGACCATGCCCTACGAGGAGAGACTTCAAGAGCTGGGGATGTTTAGTTTGGTGAAGAGAAGGTTAAGAGGTGACATAATAGCCACGTTTAGATATTTGAAGGGATGTTGTGTTGGTGAGGGAGCAAGCTTGTTTTCTGCTGCTCAAGAGAACCCAGGAGTAATGGCTTCAAGATGAAGGAAAAGAGATTCCACCTAAACATCAGGAAAAACTTCCTGACAGTAAAGGCTGTTCGACAGTGGAATGCACTACCTCGGAGAGTGGTGGAGTCTCCTTCTTTGGAAGTTTTTAAAGAGAGGCTGGATGGCCATCTGTCAGGAGTGCTTTGATTGTGTTTTCCTGCATTGCAGGGGGTTGAATTTGATGGTTAATACTTCGATAAGAGACTACTGAGGAAGTCCAGGGTTGCTCTGAAGAGGCAGGAAATGGCAAACCACCTCAGTTTGTCTCTCGCCTTGAAACCTGAACTAAATTTTAAGCCTATTGATGTCGTGTCTCCGTTTCTGATCCTCTCCTACCTCCTAAGGGAGTGCTTTGGGACTCAACAATATGGACAGAATACCGGCAGAACTCACCTTGGTCAGAGCTCCTGGATGGAACGTCCAGCGGATATCAGTATTGAACTGCACCCTGACGTCTCCTCGATCCGTGATTCTGTGCACGGTGCCTGTTTGCCCAATGAACTTTTAGGATAGAAAAGAGACATAGAAAAATAAGGGGCGGAGAGAAGTGTGGGCGAGAGAGAAAAAAAATTGTAAAGACTTGCACATGAAAGCAGACATTGTGAGATACTGAATTAAGTTAAGGTGCTGGATGTATCAGTACAAAGAATAGTTCAATACTTTTTAACAGCTGCCGAGGCTAGTTTTTGGAAGAGAAAAGCATCTCCGCAGCAAACTGGATCAGTTAAGGAAAATTTGAGAGATGGCGCCGTTAGTTTTCCTTGCTTTCTTCATAGACTTTATGTAAGGAATCAGCAAGGTTCAGTCCAAAAGTAACCTTAATAGTTCTTTATTAGCCGGCTTTCATGATTGGCTCTACAGAGTAGTTGCCACTCATTCAGAGGGTCTCATAGCAGCTAACATTAAAACCTTACAAGCAAATTAAGCGCAACAGGAAAGCAGAAACAAATATAAAATGTTTAACTGTAAAATGTTAAACTGTTAAAATATGTGGCTAGCGCCGTGCCACTTACAAAACAACCCAAATGGGATTACATCCCAAAGGCCAGTCTATACAATTTGGCATTGTTTGCCCTGCGGAAACTAAACAAGGTTGGGAGGACACGGGTGACATCAGAGAAGGCATTTCACAGGGAAGGGGCTACAACTAAGAAGGTCCTTCATTTGGTGACAACTAACCAAGCCTTCCTGGGTGGGGCACCTGCTAGAGGCCCCTTGAGGAAGACCGAAGGGAGAGCAAGTAGTAGTTAAGCTTCCCGTTTTGGTTAATAACAAAGAAATTAAAGTTTGGGAAGCATTTTCGATTTCCTCATTAGATTAGGTTGAAAGGATTATTTGTGAGTAAAAAAGGTTTTGTGTGTACTGGTCTGTCTTGAATTATATTGAGTCATGGAAACACCTCCTTATTTTGTATTTATTATCGAGCGAGATATGTCATCTGATGTTTTCTGCTTCAGTACAAGGCTAAGAATGTGCTTCTTTAGAACCTACTCAACCCCGGAAACTACTCAGTACAACGTGGCAGTAACCAGATGAAGAAGAAGAAGAAGAGCTTGGATTTCTATCCCGCCTTTCTCTCCTGAAAGGAGACTCAAAGGGGCTTACAATCTCCTTTCCCTTCCCCCCACAACAAACACCCTGTGAAGTGAGTGGGGCTGAGAGAGCTCCGAAGAACTGTGACTCTCCCAAGGTCACCCAGCTGGCATGTGTTGGAGTGCACAAGCCAATCTGGTTCACCAGGTAAGTCTCCACAGCTCAAGTGGCAGAGCAGGGAATCAGATCTGGTTCTCCAGATCAGAGTGCACCTGCTCTTAGCCACTACACCACGCAGGTGTGGGAGGCTTCTGTCCCTGAGAAAGCTCACCTACTTTCCAATGCCCATTAATTCACCTCTGGGCCCAATCCCCAAAGCCACCCAAAGGGGGCAGCGACCAGCAGTGGTGCACATGTCTCCAAAGTAGCGGATTCTGTCCGTACCTCGGCCATTTTCGGGTTCCAGCCCCCGTGTCCTTCTTGCATCTCTCGCAGAATGTCGATATCCAGGAGGCATTTCACCTTGTCACCGTGTTGGAACGGGTGCCTCTCTGTACTCTCCTTCTTCTGCAACTCCGCGGGCTTCCCTGGGAGGACACAGAACGTCAAACTGGAACGCCTCCCCAAAACGGATGGGCACATTTTGTAACAGTTTGTCTGCCCCTCGAAGGCAGATCTGTTCACCTTTCTTCTTCCCACAAGTGGGGGCAAAGGGGAAGTTCCTATCATAGAATCACAGAGTTGGAAGAGACCCCAAGGGTCATCAAGTCCAACCCCCTGCAGTAAAGGAACACGCAATCAAAGCATTCCTGTCAGATGGCCATCCAGCCTCTCTTTAAAAACCTCCAGACTCCACCACACTCCGAGGCAGTGCATTCCACCGTCAGCCCTCACTGTCAGGATGTTTTTTCCTGATGCTTAGGTAGAATCTCTTTTTCTTCACTTTGAACTCATTACTCCTGGTCCTAGTCTCTGGAGCAGCAGAAAACAAGCTTGCTCCCTCCCCAACATGACATCCCTTCAAATATCTAAACATGGCTATCATGTCACCTTTTAACCTTCTCTTCACCAAACTAAACATCCCCAGCTCCCTAAGTCTGCACTTGTAGGGCATGGATTCCAGACCTTTTACCCTTTTGGTCGCCCTCCTTTGTACCCGTTCCAGCTTGTCAATATCAAGGGAAGAGTTACTTCCTCAACTGGACATAACCCCCTTGGCTGATTTCAGGCCTGGTAGGAAACAGATGACAGACACAGTAGAGGTATCTGTATATTATTTTCCAACTGGGAAAAAGCAGAGGCAGGGCGGAACAGATAACCCTCGCCAGCTTTGTCCAGCACTATGGCCTCTACCCATACTCCTTCTCTTCCCATGAATGTTCCTGACAATTATATTACATGTCTGCAGATCTGATCAGCAATCCTGTGTACTTTGGGCATTAAAGACAAGCAGTAAACCCTGTTTCCAAACTAGATATATCCAATGGTGGGATTCAAATAATTTAACAACCAGTTCCGGTGACGGGATTCAAATAATTTAACAATTGGCTGTTTACAAGCACCATTTCAACAGCCGGTTCTGCCGAAGTGGTGCGAACCAGAAGAATCCCACCATTGAATATATCCTATAAACCCCGAGGATCAAGAGGTCCCACCTAATTTAGGGAGATGTTCTTTATAGTAAAAACCTCCAGACGCCTCCACAATGCACTTCAGGTCCACCTTTCCTTTGTGTCCGATTCGGTACACGTTCGTGGTGCCGTCAGCCCACGTGACACTGGCCACGCTCCGCCCGGTCTCCACGTCCCAGCCACGGATGTCAATGACTCGCCCGGTTTTGCCCTCGCCTCCTGAACGAAAGGAGAAAAAGCCGAAAAAGGAAACTGAATTTTCGCCTTCACGAATGCACAGAAAGGTAGGCTGCAGGTCACTCAGGAATCTTCACGTCTGAGTCGGGATTTACACCTGCAAAACACACTCAGGAGGGCTTTCATACACAGGTAAAAGGGCCGCACTATTACAAAATGGTTCCAAAAGATGCTTTAGTAAAAGGATACGAACCGTAGACTATACTAATATGTATATGTGATGGAAAATAGTTAGCTGAACTATGTATTAGCTAGAAACATGTGATATTATGCAACCAGTATTATTAGGAAGCTGAAGTATGTGAACATGGAGTTTACAGACTTCATCCCAAAAGGGGGCGTGTCATGGAAGATGCTATCGCTACAGTAAAGGGAAGTCACATATGACTGTGAAAAGCATCTTTGACTTTAGATGTCCCGGGGGGTGGACAGGAAACTATGCAGAGGGTGCCAGCATTGAAACTCTGCAAGGCCTAAGTTACCTCGCAAGGGCCTGAACAGAGTTTCCCGAGAAGTGTGTTCGTGCTGTTTTAGAATTCCATCTTTGAGACATTACGGTCAGAGAAGGATCTCTCTGGGCCAAGTGGGTTCCCTGAATGGGGACAAAGAACCAAAGGATATGACCACCTAAGCAATCCCTTAACTGCATCTAAGTTTTATTTCTTTTATTTCTGTTTTTTTCAATAAAAAATCGCTGAGACTCTCAGCTGGTTGGAGTTATTGGAGAAAAAAAGAACCCAGGTTTTAATGAAACAAGCATTGGCTCTCCCAGGTTTGCTTTCATGATATGGTGGCAGCATTTTGGGATCTCTGGATACCTCAGAGGCAAACACCTTCGCGGATTTGTATGGCAGGCTTTGCTTTCGCGGATTCCAGTGTGAGCATTTTGGGAGGAGAAGGCTGGCGCGGCAGGTTGAGATGGTAACCAGAGAGTCTGATGCTGATGGCATGAGTGCTTTGGGAGAAGTGATGTGCCAGGATCCGGTGCAGGAGAAGTCAAGGGGCCAGGGCTCAGGTCTTGGAGTGGGGCTCAGAGTGGCTTCTCTCAAGCCGGGATGGCAGGAGTCTCCCAAGAAGCCTTCATGCTGCATCTACAGGCTATGGGGAATCTTTTATCGTTAGCACAGCAGAGAAAACAACTTCCAAAAAAATCTCAGTGCTGAGGGGATCAAAAGTCTCAAGGGGAGGGAACTAAAGCCTCCAGGGGAGTGAGACTGTTCCTATCCAGACAGTAAGCCGAGAGAAGCTCCAGAATGAAATCCTCTTCGGAAGCTACCAGCATCCTTTCTATGAAAGGGGGGGGAGAGAGCAAATCGCCAGAGGGAAACGGTAAAATATCTTTGGAAACGGCTTCGTGCTTTTCTCACTCGCGAACGAAAGCTCCATAGCGGTCATCCAGCACCAGAAGGTTGGTGGAAGGAGATCGGCCCCCAGGAATAGAAAACTTTCTCGGATGACAGCATGAGAAGTGGACAGATGAACATTTCATCTTTTGAAACTGGTGTAAGATTAATTGATGTTGTTGAATTACATGTAAGTTTTTTTAATCAAGCTTAATGGGAAAATTTGTGTTTTGGACCCATGAGAAAGCGCAGAAATGCACAAATGAGTGTTTCCTAATTAGGCCCCAAGAAAAATGTTGGATTTGGAAGGTGGGAGGATGAAAAGTTGTGTGAGAAGGTGGATTTTCCACAAGGTGATACAACTGTAATTACACAATCAGCCAAAGCAGTCTATATTGATGTGGTAGATCCTATAACTGCCAAGAGCAGCAGCATTCTTCAAGTTAAGGGGGGATGGAGAGGAAGTCCTTTTGAATGCAAAACCTTTGAGGATGAAATTGTTTGGTTTGATATGCAAAAGTGCTAAAAGGTATCACACCAGAGCAGCAGGCTCCTTGTACGGCAGAAATGCTGGCTGAAGGAAAAGGTATAATGCCCTGCAGCAAGCCAGGTTACACTGACTTGATTTCACATTACATTGATATGGGCGGAATTTGCCTACTGCAGTAAATGCCTACAATATTTCGGAAGCAAAAGTGTGGCTAGGGACATGTTACAGATGTTAAATCGCCGGAAAATCATGGAAGATAAATTCCAAAACGGAGAGACACGTATTGTGTTTTCTCCAGAGAAGAAGGTATCAGATCATGTGCTTGAAAGCTAAGCATGAAAGTCTTGTAGTTCAATGCTCAAGAGGGATTGCATTGCTTATTAGTCTGTGTATTAGTCTGAAATTGTGTTTTGTGTTACCACGATTTTCTTCTATTCTCGGCTGCCATGCCACCGCGCGACTATGTTATGCATGAAAGGAATTGTAGTTAGCAGATTCTGCATTAGTTAGGAGATGACTGATGTGGCAACATCGGTAATTTTCATATGGATAGATGGTACCGAAAATACTAGGACTGTGATTCCTCAGACTCTTTAAAAGGGGCTGCAGGATGGAAAAGAGTTAGCCGGAACTTCAAGTGGCTAGCTAGAAACATGTGATATTATGCAACCAGTATTATTAGGAAGCTGGAAGTATAAACATGGAGTTTACAGACTTCATCCCAAAAGGGGCTGGTTTCATGAAGATGCTATCAAGCCATACAGTAAAGGGAAGTCACATATGACCTGTGAAAGCCATCTCTTGCCTCTTTGGATCTCCTGGAGGGGGGGGACAGGAAACTATGGCAGAGGTGCCGTAGCATGAAACTTCACAAAGCGCGTTTTGGAAACCTCATGGCTTACGTGGGAAAAGTTTTCTTGGAGAGTGAGGGGAACAAAGCTCTCCTAGGTGACTCTATCATGGCTAAGCTAAGAGAAGCAACCTCTTGGCTAGAGGTCCCAAGAGATCCATTCAAGAAGCATACAGCTGGTCAATTTCTCTAAAAGCATTTATGTTTATTTCTTTGTTTTGAACTTTTACAATAAATCTTTGAGAAATCAGCTGTCTGGAGTTATTAGGAGGGAAAAGGACCCAGGACCGAGGTGAGATAAGAGTGGCTCTCCCAAGCTTAATCTCAGCCTCAGTCGTCATAGTATAATATGTACTGTCTGCTACTAATATGAGGAAGAGAAGAGTTTGGATTTATATCCTCCCTTTCTCTCCTGTAAGGAGACTCAAAGGAGCTTACAATATTCTTTCCCTTCCTCCACGGCCCACAACAAGCACCCTGTGAAATGGGTGGTGCTGAGAGAGCTCCGAAGAACTGTGACTAGCCCAGATTAGAGTGCACCTGCTCTTAACCATTACACCACGCTGGCTCTCCAGGCTGTGCTATTTCAAAATGGTTCCGAAAGATGCTGTAGACCATACTGCTATGTATGATACGCACTGTCTGCTACTAACAACTATTGTCCTACTCATTGTTTCATGTGTCACATGGAGCTTATGCTCTGTTTCAGCTATCCAAATTGGCCTGGAATCTCAGCATGAAAGGCCAACTGCAAAATAACATATAGGCCCCTTCCGCACATGCAGAATAATGCGTTTTCAAACCACTTTCACAACTGTTTGCAAGTGGATTTTGCTATTCTGCACAGCTTCAAAGAGCATTGAAAGCAGTTTGAAAGTGCATTATTCTGCATGTGCGGAATGAGCCATAGTCTATCTCAGAAAGGGATGTTAGTAAGATTGTCTATTCCTCCCCCACAGAACTCAACATGCCAGACCTTCTTTGTTGTGGAATGCTCCGCTCGGGTCCTAGTGCCAACTTAGCCCCGTTTCTCTCCATCCACTCGAAAGTAAAAATAATTTTTTACTATAAATTCTCTTGTATCAAAGAGCCATGGTCAGTAATGCACAAAATAATGGTTCTGGCAGAGGCAGCCCATAACAATGAATGCCAATTTTCATGTTCATTCGGGACTATATTCTGAGGCGGAAGCGTACAATTTTCTCGACTGCTGCCCCTCAACTGACTGTACTAACATCTTTTTCTGAGATAAATCATAGCAGCTTCAGTTTTGTTAGCAGCCTTGGAAGTTCTCCAAGCAAAATATAAAATAAAATAAAAATAAAATAGCTTCAAAGGAAGTAAATAAAGCAAGTTCAAGATAGGTGGAGAGCACAGAAGGCTTTTCTTGCCCTGCTGATCTACGAGGAAGCCCCAAAGCCCTGGGGCTGTTTCGTTCCAGCAAGCTGCTGCCCTCTCACAAATGATTAATGCTCCATGAAAGCTGATAGGATTGAGGCAGTGGGAGAAAGCCAAAGGGAAGAGATTCTGCATTTGTAAGCATGAATTGGTAGAACACACGCCAGCTGGTCTGAATCGACTGTGGAAGGGCAGGGACGAATCCTTTGCTATCGGGTGGTAAAAAAATGCTATCAAGTCACAGCCGAGTTACGGCGACCTTGAAGAGTTTTCGAGACAAGAGGCAAACAGAGGTGGTTTGCCACTATCTGCCTCTGTCTAGCCACCCTGGTCTTTCTGGGTGGTCTCCCAACCATGTACTAAACGGAACGGACCCTGCTCAGCTTCTGAGATCTGTTAAGATGTGGCTAGCTTGGCCAGACATTTGCTAGCTACAGGAAATTACAAAAAACCCTCAGACATTTGGGGTAAAAATAAAGGTAGTCCCCTGTGCAAGCTGCCTGAGTTATTACTGACTCAAGAGGTGACGTCGCATCACAACGTCTACTAGGCAGACTCTGTTCACAGAGTGGTTTGCCATTGGCTTCCCCAATTGTCCGGGTCCTCATTTTACTGACCTCGGAAGGCTGGAAGGCTGAGCCAACCTTGAGCCGGCCACCTGATCCTAAATTCTGTCAGAATTACAGTTGCGACCAAAGCTTCGACTGCAATGTGGCAGCCGACCTAAAAAAAAGCAAACTGCTCCAAACTTTTTCAACCGTGCAGGAAAAGAGCGTTACATCGGATTTCCTACACAAGCTCTTGAGTTGCGCACTAGACCGTGACTATGGTATATTCTCCATTCTTTCCTCTGCCTTCCCCCTACAATCTCACTGTCTGCTTCACCCGTGTCTAAGGGCCTATGGGCAGATGTAGGTGCAAAGGCATGTAGAGGTGAGAGCCAGAACGAAAGCTGTAAGCAGTGAGAGAATGAAGCTCATGCATGCCGGGACACACTGTTTTGCCAACAAGAAGCAGGGGTTTGCGCTTTGCCATCTGAAATGAATGCAGCAAGGAAGCAATAGAAGAAGAAGAGTTGGATTTATGTCCCCCCTTTTCTCTCCTGCAAGGAGACTCAAAGGGGCGTACAATCTCCTTTCCCTTCCCCCCCCAACAAAAACCCTGTGAGGTGGGTGGGGCTGAAAGAGCTCCGAAGAACTGTGACTAGCCCAAGGTCACCCAGCTGGCGTGTGTTGGAGTGCACAGGCTAATCCGAATTCCCCAGATAAGCCTCCACAGCTCAATTGGCAGAGTGGGGAATCAAACCTGGTTCTCCAGATTAGAGTTCACCTGCTCTTAACCGCCATGCCACTGCTGCTCCCAATAAGGACCAGCGTTTTAGCAGTGTCTTTGAAAAAGTGCTGAGGTTTTCTAGACTCCCTCCCCTCTTAAAGGAAAAAAAAAATCTCCTTACCATCTTGGTTACCCCATTCCCAGTCGGGGCCCCGGATCACTTTAGCTCCTTGAAAAGTCCCCCTTAAGGTCACGCGAGGCAAGTTCTGCCGTGGAGTCACAGTGACTCTGCAAGGAAACACAACAGCCACGGGAGGTGAAGGGAAAGGCTATTAATTCAACTGCTTATAGAAACACTTTGACTGCAGAGTCCAATCCAAGCTTGACAGAACTGCTCGGAACACTGGCATGACCCATTCTCATTTGAGTTCAAAGACCACTTTTCTTGCAATAAAAGCCCCCAACAAAAGACTACAATTGGCAGCCTTCTCTTGTTTGACAGTCACAAGCAGTCACGGGCACCAAGGTCCTTGCGGCAAACAGCCACAGCACCACGAAATTCAAGACATTGAATCAGGAATGCCGGCAATGGAAACCGGTGAGGCCGCAAAACTTGATTGACTCACAATGACCTGGTACAGAAGAGAGACAGATTATTGTGGGATTCCTTTATTGTGGGATCCCTCTGTAATCAGCCGTCAGCTGAACGTGTGGGGAAATGGGGCTGTTGTTTAGTTAAAGAAACGTCAGCCAGTTAATCCTTCTTGGTAACTAATTAAAGGATCCAGGATGGCAGCATACGTGCTGGTGTACTTAGGGTGGAGCAAGCCCCGTTCCTGCTTGTTAATGTCCTTCTTGAATTGCGGTGCCCAGAACTGTACACAACATTCCAGGTGAGGTCTAACCAATGTAGAATAGAGAGGTACAATTACATCCCTCGACCCACGACATTATACTTCCGTGCAGGACGAACCATAGGATTACCTCCCATCAGCCTCTTCCGCCAGCACGGCCAATTGGCCATGTTGGAAGGGGCTGGATGGGAATTGTAGCCCATAACATCTGGAGTGCCAAAGGTTCGCCACCACGGCACTATACTATTGACACAGCCCAGAATCGCATTGGCTTTCTTGTATGAGGGTGTTTGATGCTTCAACGATTCTGCACACGCCATCCCAGAATGCCCCTCTCCACACACTCCCCTCCCAGAGGATCTGACGCTGAATTAAAGCAACTGCCCATATTGCTCAACTGAGTCCTTCAGTGATAGGTTTCCAAAATGTCCCCCTTTTCCTCTGGGTCTCAGACTTTATTTGGGAACCCCTGAGATCACAAAACCCCAAGAGCCCTGCCCAACACTTACCAGGATGCATTTCTCATTGTGGTCTCCAGGGCTACCGTGACTGGATGGAAAGAAACCTTTCAAATCCGACGCACCTTATGCCGCCCACCCTTAATACCCAGCGACAAACGCAGTGCCTTGGGTAGATAAACCCCTTACACAGTCTAGGACCTGGTGTCCTACCGGCCTAATGTGCACCAAAATAAACCTTTGTATGCTAAAAGACTTCTTTACCCCATGCTGTGCCCGATAATGTGTTTACAAAACAGGGGACAGATTTACACACACGCATAAGGCTAATCGTGGGCTTTTCATTATGCAGACTGTAATGCGATACGAGTCAGGGCACAGAGGTACCATTTTATTTTTTCAAAGCACTGCTAGGGAGCACGGCTCCTCTGACTGCCCCAAAGCGTGACCAACGCTCGACTTCTTCCAGGACTGAGAGTATCCAAGTCAAAATCTGGCAAATCCTTGCTCTGCGAAAATGAAAGGTTCAAGTCGTGGAGAAGAGGGTGGCCCATTGAAAATTTTGGTCCCTTTTTGTAAACCATTGAAAATTTTATTCAGCCAGCTTCCATTTCCATCAAGCACCATCTGTTCACTTTCAAGCACATATTTCTAATCATGAGGACTAGAAACCCGGCTTTAAAAAAAAAGTCCCTATAGATCTGCCCTAGAAGTGAAACTGACTAAACTGAGGCTGTTGTACTATGGTCACATAATAAGGAGACGAGTCGTATAAGAAGACAGGAGTCACTGGGGAAGAGAACAGGGCTAGAAAAGGTCGGAGGTGGCAGGAAAAGAGAAAGACCGGACATGAGACGGATCGACTCCATAAAGGAGGTCGAGACCCTCCGTTTGCAAGACCTGAGCAAGGCTTTGGATGGACATTATCGATAAGGTGGCCTTGAATCCAGAGAGTTTACTTTGATGGCATTCTTAACCAGAGAAGCGGAGCGACTGGAAACTGCGCCTGCAAAGGCCAGGGCTAATTCCCACTGGACACGGGCGGGCGCCTCCTCCCACTCCTGCCCTCGGAAGCGGCCTGGCACACCCCCTCCATGTCCCGGGCATGCCTCCGCCACTGCTCCGTCCAGGGTGTTGTGCCCCACCACCCAGTGGTGGGATCCAAAAATTTTAGTAACAGGTTCCCATGGTGATGGGATTCAAACAGTGAAGTATGTGAAAGCGCCAATAATGCAGGACTGGGAAGGGCATGACGAGGCGCAGGGCCGAAGGCATCTCCCAGGGTGGGGGCATTCCTGGGGGCCGGGACTGTGGCAAGGATGCAGGGCATCTGCGCACCCCAGGTGCAGTTCGCTTCAAGGAGTCTCCAAACAGCTAGCAAATGCCCCCCCTTTCCTCTCCCCACAACAAACACCTTGTGGGGCAGCAGGTGGGGCAGAGAAAGTGGGGAATCAAATTCAGATCTCCAGATTACAGCCCAGCCCCACAGCAAAAGTTAAGAAGCCAGGTGCTTCATGTCCCCGCCCTCCGCCCCCATCAAGGCCATTCACAATTGCAAACAAGATGTTAGGGATAGAAGTGCAGTTTGGATTTGCATGTTACCTTTAAGGAGTCTCCAAACAGCTAACAAACGGATGCCCGCTTTCTCTCTCCCACAACAAACGCACCTTGCAGGTGGGGCAGAGATTGGCCTCCCTAGTCCGGCTCATGGACTTCTCCTCCCAGCTGGCCGGGCCCGCCTGCTAAGGGGAGAAGGCTTGAGACTTGAGAGCAATGGCAACGACTTAGTGGGAGAATAAGGCACTGCACTCTTAGTGAGAGGGAGGGAGGCAGGAGCTCCCCAGTCCTCATCCTGGGAGCACAGTGGTATTTCTCCCCCGCCCTCTGGACACTCTAGTAACCCACTCTCGGGAACCTGTGAGAACCGGCTTGTTCCCACCTCTGCCCCCGCCTCGTTGGAGCTACACCACTGCACTTAACATACACATAGATCCTCCGTTTTGGGGAACTGCCTTTTGAAAGGGTCTGCTGCTAGGTGGGGAGAGAGGAACTGAAGCTAAGAGAGCATGGTTTGCAGGAAGCTACTGTGTAAGTCTGTGACTTAGGCAAGATTCAAACCAGGGGCTCTGCAAACTGAAGCCATTCCATTATGCCAATGCTGCCCATGTCTTGCTGAAGCCTCTCTCCCTATATTCTCAGAATCGTCAAAAAAGATCCCCAGAGTCCTTTGTTTGTTTGTTTGTTTAAACTTGGCCACAAAATCCTAGCTTTCAAAACCAACACCTCTTTCCATCCCTAGAGTGACTGGAGCAAGGTTAGCCCATTAGAATTAAATTAGATTGACTGTTCTTGACACGGCAACACTTCCTAAAGGAATGTAAGGGATTGGAGAAACAAAGCGGGTAAGCTTTAATTGGGGGTTTAAATTTAGCAGTAGAGCAAAGTAGAAAACAGTGGGGTTTATTCAGAATTGAATGCGGATGCACTGACTGTCAAACAGAATACTGTTTGGCACAATCATCATTTATGTAAAAAAGGAATAATTGCTTGATGGATCATGCGGCGTATGCTTTAAAAATAAAAAAAACAAACCCAGGAGAGATCCAGTGACTGCAGTAGGTAATGTACAAACACCAGCTTCGCTGCGTCCACAGAAATGAGTCGGGATTTCTGCTTCCTGGACTTCTGCCAACTGGCTGATTCCTCTGACCTCTCAGGAGGACTATCCCTGCTCCCCCCGCCCTTAAAAATAGACTTTCCGTCCCTCCTGATCCACCAACATTTTCATGCACAACCAAACAGGCAGCAGACGTCTGGGGAGATTTCCTTTAACCCTGCTTGGGTTTCTCCCAAATGAGGCTTAGCGGGTTCACGTCTGTTGGCTGCCTCTTGTGAAAACTTTGCCAAACTGGGCTCGGAGAGATTACCTGCACGGGTTTTCACTCTGAGAGATTTTGACCTCCGGTCTCCCAGATTCCAGCCCAATGTTCTGACCGTGTATATTTGCACTCAAAGAAACCTTGAGTTTTGATAAGGTAGAACGGCGGATAATAAACATTTTAAATAAAAGCACCTTAAGTTCTGACAACTTTATATTTATTGTATATGCTAGATGTATTTGGTATGCATAAATTTTACTGTATTTACTACATGTTGTAAGCCACTCTAAGCCTGCCTTGGCAAGAGGAGAGCAGGGTAATAAATCAAATGAATAATAACAATAACAATAATAATAGAAGAAGAGGAAGAGGAGGAGAACTTTGGGTTTATACCCTGCCTTTCTCTCCTGCAAGGAGTCTCAAAGCAGCTTACAAACTCCTTCCCTTCCTCTCCCCACAACAGACATCTTTGAGGTAGGTCAGGGGTCTGCAACCTACGGCTCTCCAGATGTTCATGGACTACAAATCCCATCAGCCCCTGCCAGCACAATGTAGTCCATGAACATCTGGAGAGCCGCAGGTTGCAGGTAGGTGATGCTGGCAGAGTTCTGAGAGAACTGTGACTACTAGCCCAAGGTCACCCAGCAGACTTCGTGTGTAGGAGTGGGGAAACAAATCCAGTTCACCGGATTAGAGTCCGCTGCTCATGTGGAGGAGTGGAGTTCATCGCTCCTAACCACGCTGGCTGTACATTAATATCTTCTCTCTCTAACAGAACAGCATATTAACTTCTGCATTTACTCAAAAGGAAGGCAACCCTAAATGTAAGATGACACCTCTGAAAAAGTACAGACCCCCCCACCCCATGCACTGGACATAACTGCAATGTGAATATGAATTTAAGACAACTCCCCTTTTTATGATGGAATCACTGGGGCAAAAATCCCACTTTTGCATTGTAGAACAAATGCTTGCAGCCGGATCCCGTGCCTACTTACTCAAGAGCAAGTGTGCATAGGACGGCAGCCACACCGAACGCAGGGGCTTTCTTTCCTTGATTCCAGGCTAAATAAACATGGCTTGCAAGACAGGGTAGAATTATTTTGGGATAAATTCCTCCAACCTTGGTCTCCCAAAAGGCAAAATACAAACACAATGGAGTTTGATCGGGGGGGGGGGGGATGGACCAGAAAATAGGAGAAACCGGGACAGCTGGGTATCCACGTGATTTTTCTTTTGTAAAAACCCTAAACCTTTCACGAAAATAAGCTGTGTGCATCTGGCATCCCAGCACCATCAGATTTCCGCTGCTTAATTAATCCTGAGAGCAAATTTTGGATTGCTTTTCCATTCTACCTTCACCTCCCACCACAATGTTTTCCTCCCTGGCTCCACATCGGCTGCACAGAAGAAACCCAGAGCCCAAAACGAGAGCTTTGGGCCCGCCAATTCCCAGCCTCAACGAGTCCAAGAGGACTCACGTCATTTTGCGTAGGGCAAATTTCCACCCTGGGCCAGCGAAAGCCCCTCAATGAAATTTAATAAGAGCCGGAATTTCAGGGTCAGCACAGACCCGAGAATGGATACCTTAATTAAAATTGTTATTAAAGGGTTATACCGCGCGTGATAAACTAGGCGCATCCCCAGGGCACTCCTGCCTGTCAGACTCTTTAATAGTATCAGAGGGTCTGGGTATTTGGAAACAACAAAGCAACTCAATTACATTGTTAAAAGATCCAGGCCCGGGCCGAAAGCAAACCCATTACCTCCCCTCATGCCAGGCTTCGCCCTGCAATATCTCGAAATAAGCCAAAGGTTACGTGCTCACATTTGGGCCTAAAAAGGGAAGGAGAAGAGTTCGAGGAATTCTATAATCCCTACCTTTCTCTCCTATAAGGAGTCTCAAGGGCTTACAATCTCCCCCCTCCACAACAAAAACCCTGAGAGAGCTCCGAAGAACTGTGACTAGCCCAAGGTCACCCAGCTGGAGTTTGTTGGGAGTGTACAAGCTGACCTAGTTCACCAGATAAGCCTCCACAGCTCAAGAGGCAGAATGGGGAATCGAACCCGGTTCTCCAGATTAGAGTGCACCTGCTCTTAAACCACTACCCCGCACTGGCTCCCAGGATATCTAGCCGGATTGGAAAATACACCTCTTCACTGCAAAAAGCTGGAGCCGGGTAATATTTCACCACCATGCTCCACCAGCTGCACTGGTTGCCAGCTATTCTGGATCATGTTCTGCTTTCAAGGTTTAAGGACACTTACCCTCAAAGGCTAGGTGGTCTGGGACCTTCAGTACCTTCAGCCGGGGACCTGCGATATCTCCCCCCCATATACCCTGGAAGTGATATGGACATATAGCTTATAATGTTTTAAGCCACTGTATTTAATCATACAAGTTATATGAGAGTAATTCACGGGGCGCCAAGCACTTCAGAAACGTACTTTAGTTGGAAGAAACGAAACTCATGGGGCAGCCTGACACTGAGCTTTTCAAAAGGTTTGGGAAAACAGGGCCCCTCAGTAGAGATAAGACAGCAGAAGCACATAAAACATTTGATAAGGGTGGCATAGAGGCGTTGATATAGCAACGTAAAAATCTCTGAACGGGGCAGGATGACATCAAATATATATATGCCCAATTGTAGAAAGCAAGGTGGGCTTTAGGGAGGGGAGAAGAACTGGTAACGTGATGGGCAGTTTGACTCCCAGCCAATGGAGCAAAAGACAAGGGGATGTTTTGTAAGAGGGTATAGAATTATGTTACGCTGCCAAACAACAGCTCCTTTGAACGCTCCTCCTGTCCTGCTAACAGAGGAGAGTTCCCTGCCATCGAAGCTGAAAGAACACTAATAAACCAAAACTCCTGAACACTGAAGAAGCTTTTGGATGGTGATTGGTAACCGGCTTTTGCCTCGGGGGCAGGGCTATTGCCCTGTGCCTATTACAAGGAGGATGTAACGCTCTTGGTGATCCATGGCCCCAAGGATATGTGATTGAACTCAACCCAAGCCAGGGCCTTTTCAGCCTTGGCCCCTGCTTGGCGGAATGCCAACGAACATCATGGCCCTGTGGGACTTTAATGAGTTCCACAGGGCTGGTAAAATAGAGGGCCTTCGGTTGAGGCAATTGTGAGTCCATTCTCCTATCCTGGCCCCCCAAACCTCCTTGTCCCAATAGTGATGATTGGACATAAACTAGGACAGGGTTGATTGTTTTTAGGCTATGTAGGGATCCTCTAGTCATCCAATTTTTCGCTGTCAATACGTTTATTTTGTTTTAAAGTCGACTGCTATTATTATACTGAATTTGATCTTGCGATTGATTTTAAATTATGTTTGTAAGCCGCCCTGAGCCAGGCTTCAGGAGAGGAGGGCGGAGTGTCAAATTTAATAAAATAAAAACATAATGGGATCCTCTCCAGGGACTTTCATTAAAAGCTTTGGGGACAGATTTGCTCCCTGGCCTCAATGATGCCGTCTTCCTTCACAATTTGCCCAAGACTGCTGCAGCTCTTTAAAAAAAGATATTTGGCCACCATGAGGACTATCCCTTTGCTTTAAAAACAAACCCCCCGAGATCCTCAAAGCTGCTCAGCTGGGTGTGGAAAGACCTTCCCAATTTGCCTGAGACTGCTACAACTCGTTAAAAAATATATATTTTGCCACCAACACCCTTGCTTTACAAACAACCCCCTCCTCTCTGAACAGCCCGATTCCCAATTCTGTGCTTAAATTTCTCCTGCAGGCCATAGTCATATATCTAGCAGTTGCTCTGCTGAAATCTGAATTCATGTAAAGAGCTGTTTAAGAAACGCACAAAGGATAACTGCATTCCCTTTTGCGCTACGCATTTCCTTAAAGCGTCGTTAGGACTTTTCCTTCCAGAGTAAGAGGAAATGTTAATTTAGTTCATTTTCGCCTGTCCGTTTTGATGAACTACTCTCCTGGCTGGGATTCATGTGCAAAGACACTTCCCTTCTAATCCCCCCCCCCCCCCCCTCCCCAGCTCTTCCCTCCGAGGCCCTGTCCTTTACCCAGAGATGGCCAAGATTTATTACTTTAGCCAGATGTGAATTTCCTAATCAACACATGACCATCTGGCTCAAACGTAACTTTCCCTTTCGGAAAGTCTGTCTCTGTGGCAACATCTGCCTTCTACGCTACAAGCTGGCCACCGGCCCAATGCTGTTTGCCTTAATGCACAGCTCAATTCGCTTTATCCGGCAGAGGGGGAAAAGACAGGATATTCTGGGAGCTGGGCCTTTTAGAAAACCAACGGTGGACAGAACAGGAGAATCTGCAAGGGACCATCTCCTGGGAATCCTGCATGGACTACCTTGAATTCCATGATGGAAGAAAGTTGGACTGTAAAATAAAACTTTCCCATGCAAATAAACAAAGGTACTTTCTAAAGAACCAGACCATTCGGCTTCTATAGCTCCGCACCACATCTACCTCTAAAGCTACCTTCCTAAAGCATAGTCAAACCATATATGAAGCTTCTATAGTCTCATAATTCCACCCACCTTAAAGTTACCTTCCTAACAAAGCGGGGTAGGAATATGCGGCTCTCAGTATGTTCAGATAAATAGGGTCCATTCCCTTATCAGCCTTTGTCTTGGCATGGCCAACTGGCCCATGCTGGTAGGGGCTGATGGGAATTGTAGTCCCTGGAAATCTGGAGAGCCCAAGAGGTTCCCCACCCCTGTTCTAAAGAGTCAAAACTATATGATTTCCCCTATAGTCTCAAGTAATCTCACCCACTTAAAGCCACCTTTAAGAGGTCCAAACCATATGGCTTCTATAGTTCCATAATTATTCCAATTCTTAAAGCTACCTTTTAAAGTCAAACTATATGGTTTCTATAGCTCCACACCAAACCCACTTGCAAAGCTGCAGCCTTCTAAAGAGGTCCAAACTATGCCATAGGCTTCTATAGCTCCCAAGCACCAATCTACTGCTTAAAGCTACACCTTCTAAAAGGAGTCAAACTATGTGGCTTCTATAGCTCCACATACCACCCCACTTAAAAGCTACCTTCCTAAAGAGTCCAAACTATATGGTTTCTATAGCTCAACGCACCACCTACTCTAAAGCTACCTTTTAGAGGTCAAACTATATGGCTTCTATGGTTCCATACCACCCACTCTAAAGAGCTACCTTCTAAAGAGTCAAAGCTACTATGGCTTCTATAGCTCCATACCACCCTACTTAAAGCTACCTTCTACAAAGAGAGAAGCTATATGGCTTAAGCCTATAGTCTCAAGCACCACCCACTTAAAGCTACCCTTTACGAGAGTCCAAACTATATGGCTTCTATAGCTCCATACCCACCTACTTAAAAGCTGCAGCCTTCTAAAGAGTCCAGAGCTATGCTGTGGCTTCTATGGCTCCCAAGAACCACCCTACTTAAAGCTACCCAGCTACAAAGAGGTCAAACTATACTTAAGAGTTTCTATAGCTCCACAAGCA
This sequence comes from Sphaerodactylus townsendi, assembly GCF_021028975.2. Lineage (NCBI taxonomy): Eukaryota > Metazoa > Chordata > Lepidosauria > Squamata > Sphaerodactylidae > Sphaerodactylus > Sphaerodactylus townsendi. The sequence goes on from NC_059440.1 coordinate 26,973,923, forward strand.
CCACCTACTCTTAAAAGCTACCTTTAGAGTCAAACTATATGGCTTCTATAGCTCCGTACCACCTACTTAAAGCTACCTTTTAGAGTCAAACTATATGGCTTCTATAGCTCCATAACACCTACTTAAAGCTACCTTTTAAAGTCAAACTATATGGCTTCTATAGCTCCATACCACCTACTTAAAGCTACCTTCTAAAGAGTCAAACTATATGGCTTCTATAGCTCCGCACCACCTACTTAAAGCTACCTTCTAAAGAGTCAAACTATATGGCTTCTATAGCTCCATACCACCTACTTAAAGCTACCTTCTAAAGAGTCAAACTATATGGCTTCTATAGCTCCGCACCACCTACTTAAAGCTACCTTTTAGAGTCAAACTATATGGCTTCTATAGCTCCATACCACCTACTTAAAGCTACCTTCTAAAGAGTCAAACTATATGGCTTCTATAGCTCCATACCACCTGCTTAAAGCTACCTTCTAAAGCACAGGTGTCAAACTCGCGGCCCTCCAGATGTTATGGACTACAGTTCCCATCATCCCCTGCCAGCATGATGCTGGCAGGGGATGATGGGAACTGTAGTCCATATCATTTGGAGGGCCGCGAGTTTGACACCTATGTACTAAAGAGTCAAACTATTCGTGGAAAGAGTCGTAGGTCTGCAGCCAACTTACAGCAACCTCACAGGATCTTCAAGGCAGGAGACAAACAGAGGTGATTTTGCCACTGCCTGGCTCCGCGTAGCAATTTTGGGTGGTCTCCCATTCAATGCTAACCAGGGCTGACCCGGCTTAGCTTCCAAGATCTGACCAGATCAAGCTCACCTGGGCCATCAACGCCAGGGCAAATAACCAGAGTAGTCAATGCCAAATGGTCTTTTTGCCCCTATTCATGCCCAAAGTTCACTGGGCAACTGCAGACCAGCCGTCTACTTTACCGGCTGATTTATTTCAGGGATCTCTCTTTTACTGTTCGGGAAAGAACACTAAAGGAAGGTTAGCTGTAAAAAATATCACATAAAACACCCGACGATAAATGCGACCACCACGATTTCACTCCATCAAAACCAATTATGCTCCAAAAGACAGCAGTAGAAAAGTCACCATAAATCTCACGGCCAGCTGCTTTCGGCGACTCTCGGAAGGAGAGCTTTTTCAAATTATGCCGGATCACAAAAACCAGCAAGCAGAAGCCACAAGAGGATAGGATGCGTCTTTCCGGAAACCTGTTGGCGTAGACGTCGTGAAAAACTCAGGAGCACGAAAAATGCTTTAATTAAAAAGCAGGGAATGGCTGTGGGGAGGAGAGATGGTTTTCACGGAAGGAAGCGGATTGGGAGGGTGCGATTTTCTCTCCCCTGCTCTTGTATTAAAAATAATGCTGGATTGGCTTTGGGTAGTAGTGTCATTTAAGCTCGTGAACACGTCAGGACTAGTTTTTTAAAAAATCCCTGCACTGAGAAAACTAGCATCTCAAGGGAAAGCATTTCTAACGAGCCGCTTTCTCTGACATGTTGGATTTCTACACATGAAATAGAGTTGTCAGGTCCTTCCTGACTGCTGGCGGATGGGAAGAAGAGTAAGATTTATTTATTTATTTATTTATTTATATATTCGGTTTATAAACCGCCCTCCCCCTAAGGGCTCAGGGCGGTGAACAACATAAGTAGAGCACAATATAATAAATCAAGTTAAAATTCAATAAGTTACATAGTACAGGCTCTAAAAAATAAAATATAAACCTTTCCCATTAAAAGGCAGCATTAAAATTAACATTAGTACGTGATGGCATCCACTATTAACTCCTCAACCCCAAGGGGTGGTAGGATTCAATGATGTTATCAGAGGGAGAACGAAGAGGAGGGAGAGGAGGAAGGGGGCCAGTCCAGGTTGGGAATCTCCTGCAGATTTAGGAGGGGGAGTCTGGGAAGGACCTAAATGGGGCGCAATACCACCATCTCCAAAGAACCCATTTTCTCCAGAGGGAACTGAGTTCGGAGACAGAGGGATTGATTAGGGTGGCCAGCCTATGGTGCTCCAGATGTTCATGGACTACAATTCCCATCAGCCAATTGGCCATGCTGGCAGGGGCTGATGGGAATTGTAGTCCATGAACATCTGGAGCACCATAGATTGGCCATCATCCAAATACAACCCCTCAATCCCGGTGCTTTCTTTCATCTTAGAGAACAATTTGTGCCTCACTTTAGATTTTTCAGACAAGACCGGAGACGCAAGGCAAATGCAATTATTGATCTTTAGTGGAAGAAGGCTCATTTAACATTCAAGACGGAATTGGGACAAGGGAAGGAAGCGGACGCTCACTCGCCCTGTTTGGAATGAAATATCAGATTTGTTTTAAGGCGATTTCTCTGGGGCGAAGCAATGTAATCACCTGGTACTGCCTCTTCCTCTGAAGTAATCTATCATCAGTGGCAGCCGGTCCCCAAGAACCTAATTTTCTGTCTGGATCCGGAAAACAGGCCAAGCCAAGAAGGGAGATCCTTTATAGGAGATGCTTGTTCCCCTTAAACTGAAAAGCGGTGCATCGGCTACAGTTCTGTGGAAGAGCGGAGCAAGAAGGACGGCGGAGCAAGAAGGAACTTGGCTCTTGAATAACGCCGGATCGCCTCGCCTCGTTTTTTCTTTTCTTGTTTAAAAAAGCCAGTTTCTCGCTCTTATGGATGCGAGGTTAGGCTTGGAGGTATCTGGAAAATTCCCAGTGAAAATCCTAAATGCAAAACAGATGGCTGAATCTCCTTTCCAGAGATTAGTAGGGTTGAAGTTCAAATCCTTATATAACCTTGACTTTCCATATGGGCTAGGGATGGCCATAGTCATAGACTACTTTAAAAGGGGGTTAGACAGATAGAAGAAGAAGAAGAAGAAGAAGAAGAAGAAGAAGAAGAAGAAGAAGAAGAAGAAGAAGAAGAAGAAGAAGAAGAAGAAGAAGAAGAAGAAGAAGAAGAAGAAGAAGAAGAAGAAGAAGAAGAAGAAGAAGAAGAAGAAGAAGAAGAAGAAGAAGAAGAAGAAGAGGAGTTGGATTTATATCCCCCTTTCTCTCTTGTAAGGAAGAAGAAGAAGAGTTTGGATTTATATCCCCCTTCTCTCCTGTAGGAGACTCAAAGGGACTTACAATCTCTTCCCCCCCCCCGCCCCCGACAAGAAACACCCTGTGAGCTGGGTGGCGCTGAGATAGCTCTGAAGAACTGTGACTAGCCCAAGGTCACCCAGCTGCCATGTGTGTTGGAGTGCACAAGCTAAACTGGTTCACCAGATCAGCCTCCACAGCTCAAGTGGCAGAGCGGGGAATCAAACCCAGTTCTCCAGATTAGAGTGCACCTGCTCTTAACCACTACACCATGCTTAACCTGCAAGGAAATTCTCATGTTTGGTGTGAAGGGTTCCCTTTCCCCTGCTTTGAACTCCACTGCTGATCAATTCTCAGCCGCAAAACATCGTCTCTAGCAAGCAAGGAGGGACTGAACTGTACCAAGTGAGCTTCCTTGGGGTTCTCACCTTGGATGTGACAAATGCCCCCACTAATTGGTCTTTTCCGCTCTCCAGCCGGCCTCCCCTGGCCCTCCGGTTTTTCAGCATGAAAGGATTCATCATGGGAAAAGAACACCAGGAGGGAAGGCGCATCCTCCGGCCAGATTTATGGTTGCCACAGTCAAATGATCACAGAGTCACAGGGAATTCGCAGCTGGATGCTCCAGGGATTTCTCCTCATTACCTTGAAGCCCAAGTTGCAGGGGAAAGAGGTACAGAGCGGAAAAAAGCTCCAGAAATACACCTTTATACTGCTAAAAATAAAACAAGTTGTTGTTTTTTCAAAGGGGTCAGCCTAAAACCTAGAAAAAGCCTGGGAATACACAAATCCACCTGTGCCAAGGAACTGGGAGGAACCAGGGCATCTTGGATTTGCTCCCGTGTAACGCGTGGAGAGGCCCAATTCCTGTCACTTTGAGGGAGTGGGTTGACGGTGCAACACTAGGATTTTTGCATTTTTAAAAAATTTCTAGGAAAGATGGCTCATATTCCTGCCCTCTATTATCTTTCAACAATGTTGTGATAGTCAATGGTTGCAAGCAATAAAGGATAAATCACGTGACTTCCATCTCTCTTCACGACAACCCTGCAAGGTAGATCAGGGTAGAGAGCTGATGGCTGCCGGGCGGATTCCATTCTATTTATTTAGAAAGCCAATGCGATTCTGGGCGGTATCAATAGGAGTATAGTATCAAGATCGAGGGATGTAATTGCACCTCTATTGTGCATTGGTTAGACCTCACCTGGAATATTGGATACAGTTCTGGGCATCACAATTCAAGAAGGATATTGACAAGCTGGAACAGGTCCAGCAGAGGAGGGCAACCAAAATGGCAAAAGGTCAGACTCCAGACCTTTTACCATTTTGGTTTCCCTCCTCTGGACTTGTTCCAGCTTGTCAATATCCTTCTTGAACTGTGATGCCCAGAACTGTACACAATAGTCCAGGTGAGGTCTAACCAATGCACAATAGAGGTACAATTACATCCCTCGATCTTGATACTATACTCCTATTGATACCACCCAGAATCGCATTGGCTTTCTTGGCTGCTGCATCACACTGCTGACTCATGTTCAGTTTGTGGTCTACTAAGTCTCCAAAATCCCTTTCGCATGTAGTGTTGTCAGGCTAGGTGTCACCCATCCCATATCTATGCATTTAATTTTGTAGACTTAGTAAATTCACTAGTTATACAGTCTATGGCTGCTGACCTTCTTGTGTGCAAATTATTGCTTGCTTGGTGATTTCACTTGCTCACCCCTTTTCTCTTGTGCATACTATGGAACCTCTAGAGAAGAGGCTGATATACACAGCCCTGCACCCAGGTGGTTGGGGCTGCTCATAAAGGGAGGCCCTGTGAATCCGGCACGTGGTCCTGATCCACACTGGAGAGCGACATTCACACAGTTCCCTTTTCTGCGTGAGCCATTCTGTAAAATGACATCAGCTGCACGTTCCTGAAACACTGTCGGGTTGCTTCTGCCCCCCGGTTCATTCCAAGCTGTAGTGATTTTACTTTGCATCCAGAGTAGGCTGCTGGGTTGGTGAGCAATTCAGAGCCTTTGCAGAGTGGGTATTTGCGCTTCGAGGCTTCCCTGTGGCGAAAGAGTGTTCATGCAAGACAGCTCAAGGCAAATCCCATTATCGATTCTACACTCCCCATTAATCCTCCTGGGATTCTGAACACAATATGCCCCAGAGACTGGATTCGCCTGAGTAAACAAAAAAGATTATTTTTGCCTCTGTTAAAACGAAGCCCTCCTCTTTGCATCCTGGGGTATTCTGTGTCCGGGGGGAGGAGAATGGTTCTGAGAGACTTAGGGAGCTGGGTATGTTTAGTTTGGTGAAAAGAAGGTTACAAGGTGACATAATAGCCATGTTTAGGTATTTGAAGAGATGTCATGTTGGTGAGGGAGCAAGCTTGCTTTCTGCTAGGACCAGGAGTAATGGGTTCAATGTGCAGGAAAAGAGATTCCACCTAAACATCAGGAAAAACTTCCTGACAGCTAGGGTTGTTCAATAGTGGAACGCACTGCCTTGGAGTGTGGTGGAGTCTTCTTCTTTGGGGGTGTTTAAAGAGAGGCTGGACGGCCATCCGACAGGAGTGCTTTGATTGTGTGTTCCTGCACTGCAGGGGGTTGGACTGGATGGCCCTTGGGGTCTCTTCCAATTCTATGATTCTATGTATATTTATGGGGCTGTATCTCAGTAATGCCCCAATGCACCTTTGAGTCTTTTTCTCATACAGTAATAAGTACATTCACGAGTACTAGTAGCCCTTCCGTAATGGCTTCCCTAATTTCCGCAGGGATAGCTATTAACTTAATATTGAAAACTCCACACGGGCAATCAGCTTCCGGACATGTTCTGCCGTCGAGAAATCTTCGGGGGCTCGTGTGCGTGTGGTGTTTTCAATGCGGGTGAATGAGTCACGTATAAAATCGTTCTTATGAAAATCAAGCCTTCACCTCTTCGTTTCTGTTGGGTTTTCGATATTACCAGTGCTCATGAACGTGCTTATTACTGAATGAGAAAAAGACTCGAAGGTGCATTGGGGACAGACAGTCCCATAAGTACATAAATTATAGACTTAGTAAATTCACAAACGTTACGCCGTCTAAGGCCGCCGGGCTTCTTGTGTGCAAATAATTGCTTGCTCGGTGTCCCCTCTAGAGAGGCCAGATTTGCAGAGAGATTTGTGGTGAAAGGTAGCAAGCTGCCGTCTTACCTTGCTCCACACTTAACTTTCAATGCGGTGGGGCCGGGGGTGGGGAGAGAACAGAACTTCTCCATATTTGGACCCAACAACAAAGAGCTCCCCCCCTCCCCAAGGTGGCCAGGGGGTGGAGAGAGGGGAAGAGAACAGAAGAACGGAGCCAAGACTTGCCAGCAAGGCACAACAAAAACCTTCCCGGGCGGAGACAGTGTTGATAATGAGGATGCCCATTGTGCCCATTTCTTTCTAAATTGCCTCTCATGCTGTCTGCAAATTGCCCAGGAGCTGCCAGGGAAACTACAGGAAGCTCCTGATGGAGAAGAAAAGTCAAGTGTCTTTTTCCCCCCTTTTGTTATATGTGGGGCGGAAGTGCAACTCCAGATTTCAGCGGAGACTGGAGCAAAAATGGGGAGGGGAGAGGAGGCAGATTCTCAGAGCGACTTAGCACAGAAGTGTTAGGGTTTCGTTGCGTTAGGTTTGGTGTTTTTGTTTGTTTTGTTTTGCCTTGTGTATCTCCTTGAGTCCCTGAAGGATGGAAAAGCAGTCGACAAATAAAGGCCTTCTGTTTAATATTTTAAGCGTAAAAAGTGGGAAAGGAGAGAGAGAGCTGGTTTTTATACCCCGCTTTTCTCATCCTGAACCGGCTTGTTGCTGGACTGTTGTTCCTCCTACCCTTCCTGGGCAGTCTTAGGCCCCTTCTGCACATGCATAATAATGCACTTTCAATTCACTTCCACAATTGTTTGCAAGTGGATTTTGCTCTTCCGCACAGTAAAATCCAGTTGCAAAGTGCATTGGAAACAGATTGAAAGTGCATTATTCTGCATATGCGGAAGGGGCCTCAGCCTGTTCAGTGGTTTGGTCTTCAGGGTCCATGTGGTACGCAGATGTCAACTGTGGCCTGGCTCAACCCTCAAGACAGCAAGGGACCAGGACGTTCCGTAAGATAGGCATGCCGAGGATCAGTCCAGAGTCCGTATCGGGCTCTGACAAAAGTTCTTTCTGTCTGTTTTAATTGTCTGAAACTGAACTGTGAGAATACATGAACACCTGTGCAGATCAGATTTAAGCCTTAGTCTAAGCAATGCTGGTCGTGCACAGATATCCGTGGGACTTCACTAAATGAGGGAGGATCACATTGCGAGTTCCTACCAGTAAAGATACACATGAAATTGGAGAAAAGGCACAATATCTACCACAGCAATCCATAACCGACCTTTTCACGCATGCAAAATTCTTCGCATGTACACATATCCTGTATGCGCAACTTTCTTGGAACTCATTATGCCTTGCTGAGGACACCGGGACTTAGATTAGACATGTCTGGAACCAGGGCATCAGAGAGAGAGAGAGAGAGAGAGAGAGAGAGAGAGAGAGGGAGGGAGAGAGAGAGAGAGAGAGAGGAGAGAGGAGAGAGAGAGAGAAAATCCTGCTTGTCTAGCCCACCTCGCAAAAATTTTTCATCTGCCCGCAGGCAACTAAAAGCGAGAGACTTACGGTCGCGAGTGGGCAGTTTCGTACCGCTCAAACACGTGGGCGAGGTCATGCTTGTTGTTCATGTAGCACAGCATGCACAGGTCGTAATCGAAGCAGATCTTGCACTTCCAGCGCATGCCACGGATCCCGTGTTTCTTGCAGCAATCACAGATAATGTTGGGGTGCCGCACACCTAGCCAAGAGAGAAGACGTGAGGATTGCAGCCGTCGGCTCAAGCGCTGGAAGAGCTTTGCTGGAACAGACCAAAGATAGATTTAAGGCCCAATACATGATTATTCTGTTTCCGTGGCCAGCCGGATATTTTTGGGAAGCTTGGTGCCAGCGTGGTGTGGTGGTTAAGAGAAGGGAAATTCTAATCTGGAGAACCAGGTTTGATTCCCCACTCCTCCACCTGAGTGGCAGAGGCTTATCTGGTGAACCAGATGTGTTTCCGCACTCCTACATTCCTGTTGGGTGACCTTGGGCTAGTCACAGTTCTCTCAGACCTCTCTCAGGGCCACTTATCTCACCAGGTGTCTGTTGTGGGGAGAGGAAGGGAAAGGAGCTTGTAAGCCACCTTGAGTCTCCTTACAGGAGAGAAAGGTGGGATATAAATCCAAACTCTTCTCTTCTTTTTACAAGCAATGCAGTAGCTTTTGCTGCTGTTGATCCCCAGCTTTTGGTATTCAGAGATATCCTGCCTCTGGACAAGGAGTTTCTACTTAACCCAACACCTTGCACCAAAACATCCACACCCTAGGTTGTATGTTATCAACAATAAGAGGAGTTAGGATTTATATTCCACCTTTTTCTCCTGTAGGAAGCCTCAAGGCAGTTTACAAATACCAGTTCCTTCCTCTCCCCACATCAGACACCATGTGAGGCTGGTGGGGCTGAGACAGTTCCAAAGAACTGCGACTAGCCCAAGGCCCCCCTGCTGGAATGTAGGAGTGGGGAAACAAATCTGGTTCACCAGATAAGCCTCTGCCCCTCAGGTGGTGGAGCGGGGAATCAAACCCAGTTCTCCAGATTTGAGTCCACTGCTCTTAACCACTACACCACGCTGGCTCTCTATACTGCACCCCTCTTTGAAAGGGGCTGCAGTATTTTCTGCAAACACAAACCGTCTTTGGGCCGTGTTGCTATTGGAGGGGCCGAACCAGCAAACCAGTTCATTTGCTCTCTGAGGAAATTAAACAGGAAAATTTAACAAAGCTAGGCCTTCAAGGCAGCGGACGCCCCTTCCAGGAATAACAACATCAACCTGCTAATTCTACCAAAAGCAACGCCCACTTGTTGGAAACATGAATTCCGGATGTTTAAAAGCTTGTGCAAGAAGAAAAGAAACGTACCTATTTGGGCGTTATCGTACAACAGAAGGTCATGCGCTCCTTGGAATCCCGTCCGATAGTTCGTGCGGGTTCCTTGGTCCCACTGTACTACCACGGTCTTATCCGGCGTGGTTGGGCTGCCTTGCCGGCCAATCTCCACCACTGTCCCGACGTTCCCTTCGCCGTTGTCCTGGTTGCCCCATTTCCAATCCAGGCCACGGACCACCCGCATCCCGACCTGCATGCTTGCATAGGGGCCGAAGTCCATTGCGAGGTGGGGGCGGCCTCAGCTCGATCGCCAGTCAGCAGGTTCGAGGGAGGAGTGGAACGAGTAAGGCATTGGCAAAACCTAAGGAAGGAGAAAAGAGCTGTGGTTAGAAATCAGGGCCAGAATTCTGTAGGCCCAGAAGAGGCCAGAAACCTTAGGCCTGTGGGCCAAACCAGGTTTCCCCACATGGCTCCCTGAAACTTTAATCCGGGGGTTCCCAACAGGGTGCCTGTAGGAGCCACGGTGCCTGCACGAACACCTTTCCTGCAGTCCGTCAACTGCTTTAAGAAAGCAGGCAGAGTCAGGTGTAGTTTGGCCAGCAGACCTTCCGATTGGCTGTGCAGATTTTTAAAAGGTCGCTTTGGCAGTGAAGTTGCCACCTTCTGGCTTCGGAGCCTGGGGTCAAATGAATATTCTTGGGGCCAGGGATCACCAGGAGGTTACCATTAAAGAACCGGAGTGTCTTCCATGGGCAATTTTTTGGAGCTTTTTCCGGCCCTGCCTCCAGCCTGGGGAAACACCCTCTCTGCTGACACCAGGACCCTACAGGACCTTAGACAGATCCGCAGGACCTTAGACAGCTCTGCAAGGCCTACAATATGGAGGTGTTCCATCAGGGCTTTGGTCGAGGCCGCCCTTGAGTCCCTTAAACTGACACTAGCTGGTCTCCCTACCCCCGTGGTGGCGAACCTTTGGCACTCCAGATGTTATGGACTACAATTCCCATCATCCCCCACCAGCATGGCCAATTGGCCATACTGGCAGGGGCTGCTGGGAATTGTAGTCCATAACATCTGGAGTGCCAAAGGTTGCCTTCAACCTGTGCACCCCTTTCCCCTTCCGACAGATAGAGACTAACTGACGTCAAGATAGGGGGCGGAATACCACTTTTGAGCTAGACTTTCTTAAACAGTGTGCCAATGTAAGTATTAGATTTTAAATGTAAACCTTGTTGAACCTACTGACCGTGTTTTAATCTTTATGGTAAGCCGCTCCGAGCCCAGCCCCAGCTTGGAATGGCCAGGGTATAAATCTAATAAAATTAAATTAAAAATAAATACCACAGCATAAAGCTCTTCACGGGGGGGGGGGGGGGGTTGAACTATAGCAGCCATTTTGTGGCTGCCTCCACCCCCTATGGCAGCCATTTTGCGAATGCAGCCAGGTCAGAATCACAATGGTGCCCAGTTTAAAAAGAATGAGAACTCCTGGGAATTCAGGAACTTGAAGGAAGGATTGGAGGAGGAAGCCAGAAGGTACGTAACAGAAGTCAGGATAGTTTGGTCTGACTCAGAAGTTGGAATGTGCCCGCCCTCAGAGAAACTGGTGCTAAAAAGAGACTGCATTTTTTTTTTGGCCTATTAAATAGCGCTGTATGAAATTTGCTAAAAGCAGGGCGTACGTCGGCTGCAGGCTGAATCATCGTCTTCAATGACGCCCTTTAAAAACAATAACAGCACAACCCCGTTTGCCTCCTAGATTGCGATCTGAGACGGTTGCCAGATTCTTCGAAAGGGTCCCCACCTCAGCGTGCCCCGAGCATCGGATTTAGTTCATGGGTTGAAAGAGGAAAAGGTTCCTCGATAACCCGCAATTTCAACACATTTGTTACAACCCTGCCGGCTGGGATATAATATAAATATTTATTTCAGTTAAGGTCTGAATTCACAGGAATTGGAATTCTGCCGCCAGTATCAAACTACCTTTTTTTCTATGGTGTTGTGGGTTTCCCGGGTTGTGTGGCCATGCTCCAGCAGGCCTGCATCTGTGGCATCTTCAGAGGATCTGATGGTAGTAAAGCAAGTCGAGTATATCGACCATCAGATCCTCTGAAGATGCCAGCCACAGATGCAGGTGAAACATCAGGAGAAAATGCTACTGGAACACAGCCATCAGGGCCCGAGCGAAGGGGAACTGTGCTTGGGGCACGCGTGCGCCCCCACCACACCACGCCCCCACACCAGAACATGCCTGGTGTATCATGCACCCCCTTCCCCCTTGGGCTACGCCACTGACGGCCATACAACCTGGAAAACCCACAACACCCTAGTGATTCCAGCCATGAAAGCTTTCGACAATACTTTTTTCCCGCAGGCCTACGGGGAGATGGTACACACAGAGATCTATGTAAGGTAGGGTTGCCAAATTCCAATTCCCTGGCTCTAGCCCCCAAATCTCCAGATATTTATCAGCCTGGAGCTGGCAACCCTAATTGAGTGCTGGTATTTCACACAATTGCATGTTTATTCCTCCCTTCCTCTAAATGAAACATATAGAGCTCCTACTTTATCTTTACAACAACCCTGAGAGCAACTAGCCCAAGGTCATGGCTAATTTGAACATGGATCTCCCAGGTCTTATTTCAGCATTCACATTATTTCACCACACTTGGCCTGTCTCACCTCCTGCCCACTCCAAGCAAAGTTCCAAAAAGAAGGAGGAGGAGGAGAAGAAGAAGAGGAACAGGAAGAAGAAGAGGAAGAGGAGGAGGAGGAGTTTTGGATTTATATCCCCCCTTTCTCTCCTATAAGGAGACTCAAAGGGCTTACAAACTCCTTTCTCTCCCCCTGCCCCAACAAACACCCTGTGAAGTGGATGGGGCTGAGAGAGCTCTGAAGAACCGTAAGTAGCCCAAGGTCACCCAGCTGGCGTGTGTGGGAGTGCACAAGCTAATCTGGTTCCCGAGATAAGCCTCCACAGCTCAAGTGGCAGAGCAGGGAATCAAACCCAGTTCTCAAGATTAGAGTGCACCTGCTCTTAACCACTACACCATGAGAAAATTATACAGAATTAACGTATACATTTCAGACAATGCTTTTGCTGTCGATCCTATTTTGGATATAATTGTTTATTTTCTCACACATAAAACAAACAAAACATACATGTAAAAAACACAACCGACTGCAAATCATATATTGACTTCCAGCTATCTCATCTTGATAAAAGTTAACTCTAGAGTCTAGGTTCATGCATATAATTAAGACTTTAGTTCAATAGTTATTTCTTAAGTGCATTCTAGTATTTACAATCGACTGTTTTCTTTATATTTCAAAGCCTGCCGCTACCTCTCTGTTTGAATAGGTTTTCAAAAGATATTCTGCAAGAGGTTTCCAGTTTTTTAAAAAATTGTCCAAACTGTTGTCTTTTAATAGTGCTGCCAGTTTCACCCTGCGTTTGCTGTCTATCCTGATGGCACGGTCTAAAATTAGACTGGGAACTAAAAATACTTCCAGAGCAAACAACGGAAAGTCCCTTGCCCCAATTCCATCAAAGAACACCCCCCCCCCCCGCAACGTCAGACACACTCACATATTCGGCAACATTTAGCAACTCAGAGTCGGGTTGTGATGGCGCAGGATCGGCGGGCGTTCTGTTAACCCAGAAAGCGGGAGCGTCATAAATTAAACAGCGGGATAGTTGCCATGGAAATTTATTGTTCCAAGGATCCAATTTTGATAAAAATACCCAGAGGGTGGGGGCACACAGGAAGGGCAGTGTTTTGAAACCAAGTTTGCGGTAGCATTTTTACAGAAAGTGTGCTAACAGGCTTTCTAAGGGAGCTTTCAGCCCCCAAAGAGGTTGTTGGAGCTGAAATGATCACCAGTATTGGAAATGTATTGATGTTTCCAGCTCCTACTTTTTTGCGTATGCATTTTTTTAACCCGAGAATCTGAGGCCCCTTCCGCACATGCAGAATAATGTACTTTCAATCCACTTTCACAATTGTTTGCCAGTGGATTTTGCTATTCCGCACAGCAAAATCCAACTGCAAATCGAACTGTAAGTGGATTATTTTGCCTGTGCGGAAGGGGCCTGAGTGTTTTTAGACTGAGTGGCTACCCTTGACAGCTTTGACCTGCAATTTGAAATGTCGCACAAGCTGCCAAAAGCCACTGGCCTTGAAAGTTAGACACCTACTACAGAATACTAAACAACAACACAGGTTTACTTTCATAAGGAAGTGCAAATCTCTTGAAGACTTCAGACTCACAGTTCACCTTCCAACCTGCAACGTGGGATTCACTTTTTACTGCACGCGTTAGAAGAAGAAGAAGAGTTTGGATTTATAACACCCTTTCTCTCCTGTAAAGAGACTCAAAGGCATTTACAATCTCCTTTCCCTCCCCCCCCTCCCGCCCCCACAGAAAACACTGGCACATTCCGCACATGCAGAATAATGCACTTTCAAACTGCTTTCAGTGCTCTTTAAAGCTGTGCGGAATAGCAAAATCCACTTGCAAACAGTTGTGAAAGTGGTTTGAAAACGCATTATTTTGCGTGTGCGGAAGGGGCCACTGTGAGGTGGGTGGGGCTGAGAGAGCTCCGAAGAGCTGTGACTCACCCAAGGTCTCCCAGCTGGCATATGTTGGAGTGCACAAGCTAATCTGGTTCACCAGATAAGCCTCCACAGCTCAAGTGGCAGAGCGGGGAATTAAACCCGGTTCTCCAGATTAGAATGCACCTGCTCTTAACCACTACGCCACCGCTGTTCCTAAAAAAGCTTAGGGCCGCACCAAGCAAAATGAAGGAAAAGCAAAAAACAATGGTGCTTGAGGGAATGCATTTATTGTCTACACACCCCATGGCATTTTGCATGAGCTTCATTAGGAATGAAGCTTCAAATGCTGTATATAATATTTTCTTTCCCTTCAACCTTCTGCTTTTCCACTGTACACATTTGGCCGTTCCTTCGGCCATTCCTTCCCTCTCTGCATTTTAATTTCCTCTTCTGTCTGCTCCTCCCAATTTTTATCCTTATCTCTCTTTCTGCTCTTGAAAATAACTTCTAGAAAAAAGAGAAGTCTTATCACATTTCCCACATGCCTGAAAAGCTCAGGGCAGGGTACACGATTCTCTCTTTTGTCCTTTCCAAAATTCTGTGAGTTATGTTTGGCTGAGAGAAAGGGGCTATGTATGGCTGAAGATCGCCCATGGAGGTATATGGATGGATACAGATTTGAACCTACCATCCCTCTGAAGCAGTGGTTCTCAACCTTCCTAATGCCGCGACCCTTTAATACAGTTCCTCATGTTGTGGTGACCACCAACCCTAACATTTATGATTTAACAGATAGAGAACACTGCAGATGCAGAGAGTCTTAGGTGACCCCTGTGAAAGGGTCATTCGACCCCCAAAGGGGTCCCAACCCACAGGTTGAGGACTGCTGCTCTAAACCAACTGCTCTATTGAGACCCACCTTAGGGTCATAATCCATTTGTGCATCCAGATCCATCAATTTTATCCAACACTGTCAATAGTCAGAGACCAAAGTTTGAAATAAAACCCGAAGATTCAAAAACTGAAGTCAGAAATCCTTTGGGCCAACATTTAGAAAGTATCAGGGCATTCTGAAGATGGAGAATATGCAACAGAGAAAACTCAACAGCAGACTCTGGAGAGCCAATTATGTCCATCTCTAACCTTGAGTGGGCTGGAGGCCTGCCTAACTTTTCCTCGAGAATCTCCCGAAAAGGATATTCCACAGCCTTCCTGGACCTCTTGTTCCATAAGCAAAGTGCTCTCATAGTTAAGAAATTTGCCCTTTCTTGTAGTTTAAATACATTGCTTCAACCCTCAGGTATCATATAGACACATCGCCTGAAACCAAGTTACCATCATGGCAATTTTAATGGGAAGAAGTGCTCGCCTGTTGCCTAGCAACCAGTGGTCCAACATCCGCCAACCCTGGAAGAAACCGTTGGGCGGCTGCCTAGCAACCACAATTTTCTACCTTGGCTCAGACAACACAGGTATGCATTACTGTTGCTCAAGTCTCATACACACCTTTACTGTGAGTTAGGAGTTGCTGCAAAGTGGCAGCTGAGAAAAATGAGCAGAGATTTGGGAAGTCTCCACTCCAGATCTTAACCTCTTCTACAAACTGTCTAGGTGGCCTCAGTCAACTCAATCACCAACAGCAGCAGCAGCAGCAGCACAGAGATAACACCGTGAGTCTACCTTATAGGGCTGTCATGAAGATTGCATCAAGATAATACATTCAGAGGTAGTGAACCAGGAGGCCATGTCAGGGTTTGGTCCCTAAGGGCTGTTGTTGGATCTCCAGAGGAACTGGTTTGCCACTATATACGACAGGATGCTAGGTTATATGGACCACTAATCTCGGGCTGTTATGCTTTTGATGTTTGGGAATCATAAATGCCCTCCCTTACCTACCACACATACCACAGTTGGATATTATTGGCCAGCTGGCTGGGTATGGTGCCAACAGTTGGCAAAATGGAACCTCTGCCAAGGCCCACAGCCTAGAAGAGGGCCCAGTGCCAAGCAACTACTCTTGACTCACCTGTTTGTACTACAAATATGAGACTATCTCACAGTTTTATGCAAAATCAGCCACAGGAAAAAGCAGGAAAGACTCATACTCCGTTCCCTCTTCCAGTCCACCTTCATGCACACAATAGGGTGGCATATTTTATTTCATGTATTTATTTACTGTATACTTATTACCCACCCATCACTGAAGTCCCTGGGTAGGGTATTGAAACGCATCTTATCAGGGTTCCCAAATCCTACAGACAGCTTGAATGACTGCCCTTAAAGCCAACCCACACAAACCTCTCCAGCCCTGATATGGAGAAGACATTTTTCTAAAACAGCCATGTCAACAAATATGAAATTCCTCCAGTGAACTAACCCCAGAAAAGGAGTGGAAACTAAAATGTGTACCTCCCCACAAGAGAGAACAGAATAAATACTGACACAAAGTCTGGAACACTGCAAGTGACTACAGCTGGTAACTAATATCAACTGGGCTATTTGGGGGTTCAGCCATTCCAGCTCTTTGGGAGACAACAGTTAAAACCCTGTTCTTAAGGGGAATATGTCCATTAGCCTCAAAAAAAGGGATGGACGGACAGTTTAAAGAATCAAAATAAACAAACACAGACAACATAATTAGCATAGAAGAAAATAACACCACAAGGCCCTCAATAAAATCAGAAGCTTGAAATTTAAAAATAGCACAGATGTGATGCTCAGCTCTCCAAAATTTCCTGCTCATTGTTAGATTAAGGAGGCTGCATCTCTGTGATAGGAAAAAATGCAATTTAATAACTGCCCTTTGAAGCAGTTGCCATTTGAAACTTTACTGAAGGAAGAGGGAGATAAAGTTTTATGGTCTTTAAAGATCAGAGTCCGGGTGCTCTCGACTTATACTGAAACACAAACCCCGGGAAACTTATTGACAGCAAAAGTTCCTCTTTGCTGTAGATAGATGAGAATGGTTGATATTGTAGTCTCCTGTTCTGTGCCCGAAGAGGTCATTCAACCACTCCAGCCCCTTCCGCACATGCGGAACAATCCACTTTCAATCAGCTTTCACAACGGTTTGCAAGTGGATTTTGCTCTTCCGCACAGTAAAATCCAGCTGCAAAGTGCATTGAAAGGGGATTGAAAGTGCATTATTCTGCATGTGCAGATGGGCCTCGCTGAATTAGCTGTAGTAAGACGTCTCGGCTTCACCCATTTGCCCCTGTACTTCCCCAAGCACAACAACCTGCAGTCCGCACCGCTGGTCTCTACTTCCTCAAAGTACCCCCTCCAAAGATCCCCACCCTGATTTCATGTTGCAATTTTTTTTTACAAGTGCCACTTCTGATAAATCATGCATGCACAATTACATTAAAGCAGCCGCATGTAAACGTACTCCCTTTCCTTTGGCTCAGCTCAGGCAACTTGGAAGACGGGGACAGGCCAGCAAGGAATCCCCGAACTACCTCCTGCTGATACTCCGGTCACACGAGGAGGAGCCAAACCCCAAATCTTCCCAGTCTCCCGAAATCTCCCAAGCACGTTACAAAACGGGCTGTTTTCTCTGTCTCCCTTCAGGCCAGCGTTCCATGAATGCCAAATGAAAGCTTACATAAGACCCTAGCAGGGGGCTCGCACGGATGCTGGAATGGTCCCAAGGTCTTCCCTTTCGTCCGGGCCATTTTGAGACTGTGTTTCGGTGGTCCAGCAGTTGCCCTGTTTAAGCACGCGGAGCTAATTCGGTCCACATCTGGCCCAAGAGGGATTTTTCATAAAGAACCACACACAGGGGTGAGAACGGCTGTTTTTGTCAACAAGAGAAACACGCTGTACTAGCAAGCAGGGCAGCCGGCTGTTCCTTCCAGACTTGCCAAAGCAGAACTGTCAAACTCGGCCTAAGGCCACACTTTATTCTCACACTGCCCCCCCCCACCTCTGTCTCTGCATGGGGCTGCCCCATTTCTAGATGGGGCTTCAAAGAAGTGTCATAAGGAGGGGGAAACCCCAACACACACTCATCTTCCGACTGTAACCAAAGTAACTGTTTACATTTTAGTGTCCATGAATCGCTGGCATCTAAACACACACGCTGATAAAAACACACCCGTTCCCCACCTTATTTATTCAAATATGTTTCGCTTCATGCAAAAGCTTTTGCTCACTTAAAACAAGCCTCTTCTTTGAAAACAAATAAGCGCCTCGGTAATCTGACAGAGGGTGTTTTGATTCTCAAGATCTCTCCCCCGCCCCAATCTTGTTGATCTCTAAGGTGGTACTGGATTCGAATCTGACCTCTTTCTGGTCTATAGTGCAGTTGTGACTCTGAGAGACTGCTAGTTCCCTCCCAGACATGGTTGTCAACTCCGGGTTAGGAAATTCCTGGAGATTTTGGCAGTGGAGCCTGGAGTGGTTGGGGTTTGGGGCAGGGTGGGACCTTAGGGTGGGTATTACACAATATAATCTGCTGTCCAAAAGTATCCTTTTTCTCCAAGACAACTGTTCTCTTCCACCTAGAGGCTAATTGTAATTCCAGGAGATCTCCAGACTTCACCTGAAACTTGGCAACACTATACCTGGGGGTTAGCCACTCTAAAGAGAGCCAGCAGGGTGTAATGGTTAAGAGCAGGTGCACTCTAATCTGGAGAACTGGGTTTGATTCCCCGCTCTGCCACTTGAGCTGTGGAGGCTTATCTGGGGAACCAAAGGAGACTGTAAGCCCCTTTGAGACTCCTTACAGGAGAGAAAGGGGGGATATAAATCTAAACTCTTCCTCTCTTCTTCTTCTTCATCAATACTTTGGACTGTAACTCAGTTCCCACCAACTTTACAGCCTGTGAAAGTGGATTGAAAGCATTATTCTGCGTGTGCAGAAGGGGCCTGAGACTTGAACCCAAGTTGTTTGGCATGGAAAGCTGGGGCTAGACCACTGAACCACATCTGCTCTCCAGAGGGGAGCTCCATTATTTCTCAATTTTATAAAATTTGAATAGTACTCAACTCTGAGGTTGAACGCGAGAGAACTCGCCCATCCAAGCTCGACAGACGGCCTGGTGTTCTTTACAAGCCAACTGCAGAGCCAGCATTTAGAACTCTCCCAATCAAATTATATGGTCGAGTTGAAAGGAAAGGGAGTGGGCAGGGGAAGCGGACATTATTTCCATCGCTACAGAATCTAACAATAGGAAGATCTCCCAATACGACAGACGCTACACAGTCAAATCAATATTTGGACACCAGCGAAAGCCGGATTGGACTGCCGGCTGCGTGCCAAGTAAGCAAAGAGTAAGTTAACTCTCCTTTTGCCGATCTGTGCTACTGTTCTTGTATGCACAGTCATGCTGTTCCAGTGTTTCTCTTATTAGGGCACCTGTGGAAGATGAAGAGGACACAGAAGCCGGGTAATCGGAAAGCACATTCAGCAACAATCAGATTGCTTGCACCATTTATGGCAATATCTTCCTCTTTGCAACCACCAGGACTAGAAACATCAATTCAAAAAAACTCTGAGGTTTCACATTCTGCATTGCCCCCACCCGGCTTCTGAGACACACGCCACAGCCTTGCGCCACGAGGAAAAGATATCTTTGATCAAGCTGGATACGGTGACAGGAACTTGTCTGGAAGTTACCCGTGGGCAGGACAAGAAACAGCCCTACTCTGCATCGCCTGTACTCAGATGAGGACCTACCAGTGGCTTGACTTGAATCTCTAAAGACTTCCCAGCCTGGTGGAGATCCGTGTCCCAGCGTGTAGCGGAGGAAAAGCTACCAGTCATTGCGGGCTCATTTTATTCCTTGTTCTTTTTCAGAAACAGCCCTGCCAAGGTGAAAACCGCAACGGGATGCGAAGTGTCAAGCCGGGAACACAAACATGGAGGTTCCTTCAAGAACCTTTCAGAGCCGGAGGAGAGACCGTGGGTTGGTGCTGGTTTTTATTTGTTTGGAAAGGTGCAAATTTCAAGGTTTTGAAAGCCAGGGAAAGCAGGTTTCCTGGATGATCTTGCAGGAGAATTATTCCAGGAGCCAGCGTGTCTTTTAAGCTAGATCCGTGTCAGGTAGCCCCTTGAAGACTGACAAGATTTTGGGGGGATGAGCTTATGAGAGTCAAAGCGGTATGTCTTCTGGACACTTGAAGTGAGGCAGAGGAAATCGAGGATGGTAGTTTCCACGTCCGGAGGTGGCAATTTCAAGGTTTCCCAGGAGAAACACCAGCTGCTACCGGAGCCTTTCCGTCGCGGCAATCAGACCGTTTCCCTGGAGGTACATTAGGAACCTTTTGCATTATATCCGATAAAGGTGGGAGAAGATAAAAAGATAACCCCCCGTCCACTGCCTCTGGGGCTGAAAGACTAAGGGCTCTATTTTCATTCAAGATCTTCAGCGCTACCGAGGTCCCCCTATCAATCTTGGGCCTGAGCCCAGAGCCTGAAAGATTCTGTGTTTCGAGGACCCCCGCACCTGGAAAACTGGATCCCTTTGCTCTGTTTTGCTGGCGACGCTTTAGCAGAAAAGAGCATTGCAGGCTCCGCCGGGATCCAATCTGGCTGAGAGAGAGGGAAGAAACCGTTCCGTCCCCGCTCCGCAGCCACTGTGGTAGGGATGCTTTTAAAAAACACCCTGCAGGCACCTCCTGTATCCCTCCTCAGGGGGCTGCGTTGAAATGATAGCAGCCGAAAGGACCGTGACAAACACTTAAAGCCACCCGTCTCTCTGCCTGGCAAAGGAGGCTGAATAATAAAACAGTCCAAAAGGAATGGAGGAAGGGGAAAGGGAAGCTCCACCCACTGGCTGCAAGCCCGCAACCTTCCCCTACAGCTCAATCCATCCGGAGTTCAGACTACCAGACTGTGAATTCCCCGCTTCCCGGTGCCTTAAAATCCGTTGCACCTGCCCCTGAACATACGAATTTGTCCACTGCTACACATAGCTCAACCCCGTCCCATCTAACCAGCCCCGAGCCTCTTATTTGACAAACATCCCTTTCCCCAAACTAAGAATGGGTTTTGCATCGATCCGTTTCCAGGCCCATGCTTACAAGCTTATTTAGCTGGTCGCGATCAACAAATATCTGGACAACTACGGTACTGTATTTGCGGAGAAGACGTCCCAGAGGATGCAACGCTCTACATTCCCCCCCACACCCCCTGTCCATTATATACAGAACCAAGGCTTATATTTTTTTTGAGTAAATGGCCCTTAGGCAATGGGAGTCCAACAGGTGTGGAGGAACTGGTAAAATTCCTATCCGATACAGGTCCGCTAATTACATACGATGTCGCCTGTTTTGTTGTAGCGGCTAAAAAGATAAGGGCTAAATATGCTGAAAGTACACAAGGCTTAAACGTGTAATGCTTGTTGTAAGATAATTGGATTAGTTTGGTTTTTATGTTTTAGCAGGTGGTATTGTAGTACGTTTTAGGGTTATAATTATGATATTTAATGTTTTTTAAAAATTGTGTCTAGTTTCACATGGTTGTCAGGGATTGTAATGGCCTATATGATCATATGCAATAAAATGTGACTGGCTAGAATTCGCTGTCGGGCAAAGGAAGAGCTTTCCCAACACCGGACATTCTTCGAGGGGGAAGACCCATTCTTACACGCAAAGGAGTTGCCCATCCAGTCCAGCGTGACTCCTGAATTAGGTGTTTTCCTTGGCTGTCTGAAGCTTGCCAGATAGAGAGGGGAAAAACCATGTGGCCAATTTTGCCTGTCTGAGTCCCAAGGACAAACAGGTTTGTGGTAGATCAGCACTTTGATGGTTTTAATGTTTAGATCTTTTTATACTGTTTTCAGTTTATTGTATTGTTTTATTATGTGTCTATATGCAAGCCGCCTCGAGTCCCTTTAGGACAGTGGTGGCGAACCTATGGCACTCCAGATGTTCATGGACTACAATTCCCATCAGCCCCTGAGTGGCCATGCTGGCAGGGGCTGATGGGAATTGTAGTCCATGAACATCTGGAGTGCCATAGGTTTGCCACCATGGCTTTAGGAGATTGGCGGGATAGGAATGTAATATATAAATAAAAATAATATATATAAATTCTGGGGGATTCATCAGGGTGTGGTGGTTAAGAGCAGTGGACTCTAAACTGGAGAACCGGGTTTGATTCTCCAATCCTCCAGCTGAGCGGCGGACTTGTCTCTGGTGATCCAGATTCCCCCTCCCCCCGTTCCTCTGCATGAAGCCTGCTGGGTGACCTTGAGCCAGTCACAGTCCTCTCAGAACTCTCCCCATCACCTCACAAGGTGCCTGTTGTGGGGAGCGGAAAGGAAAGAGTCTGTAAGCTGCTCTGAGACTCCCAAGGTAGAAAAAAGCGGGGTATAAATCCAAACACTTCTTCTCTGCTTCTTTATGAAATGAATACAGTAAGTTTTCAAACAGGACACATAAAGTTTTCAAACCTCTTCCCTACGAAATCCAACCCCGTTCCGGCTGCTCAAAAAAAATGGATGTCTTCACTGAGGTTCTGCTTTCGGTGTCAAGTGCCAGGGGCTAAACTGGTGTAAAATAAATACCACCATGACTGCAACTCTGTGCCCTTACTCAGCAGTAAAGTCCCATGGAATCCAAGGGCATGCAACTCCTGAGTAAACAAGCTTCCGGATCAGGCCAAACCAGCCTGCCTGATCCAGATTTCCAAAGGCAGCCTTTGCTAAACACACATTGGGAGAGGCAACACACACACACACACACACCCCCCCCCCCCGGTGGAAGAAGCACCCTTCTCTGGTTTGTTTAGCCTCATTTCCACCTCGGACAGAAGAACAACTATACCCTGTAGGCATCAAAGAGGTCACCTTTCCTCAGTCACTTAAAAAATACCAGAGCGCAAGCGATTCGGATGCCAAGTCCTGAGCTAGCAGTTTTAACAATGGAGAAGGGCATTTAAAAAAAAAGAAGAAGCTGAAAATTGAAATGATGAGTTCTTTGTCCCTTTCCTTTTTTCCCCAAAATGAAACGTTCCCCATGTCTCTCTCTCCATGTACGTATTTGGGCCCCATCCCTCTCCTCTACAGACCAAAAAACGACCTTCTCCATTCCCAAATGGCACCTTTTTTTCTCTCTCGCAGTTTATTTAGACGGCTTTTGATTCCCCCCCCCCCCCCCAAGGGTCAAGGTGGCTCCCGAAAAGAGCCAGGCAAAGCCGGAATCTGTCACCCAAAGGCCTAAACTAACCCAGTTGAAATGCCGACTTTAAAAAAGCAGTGGTCACCGGAAGCAGGAACGGAACCAGGGTCAGGCTCAAAGCGGCAAGGCACCAAACAAAAGTTCAGAGTAATCTCAAAGAGACCTCTCCCTCTCTCTTTCCAGGGTTGTTCTTCAAAGTCAGTGTCTCCTGATAGCCTTCCCAAGAAAGCAGGTTTTTGAAGAACGTCAGAAGACCAGGAAATGCGGAGCTAAAGCCCTCTAACTCCTTTTCTTGGGGTGCTGCAAAGCCCAAGAAAAAGTCAAGCGTTGGCTCTTATTCTCAAACTGACTGTCATCCCTTCCCGTTTATCCTGTCTTTCTCTGAAGGAATCTGGCATAGCGGTCATGATTCTCCATTGTTCATTTTATCTCCGCAACAATATGATAATACGCTGAGAAGGGGGATTCGTACCCTCCTCCATCTAACACTAATCATTCCATTATGAGGACCAGAAACTCAGTGTAGGGTGGAGACGGGCTCCCCTCCACGCTGATAGTTTCCAGGGTATAGCAGCAATCTGAGAAGACCAGGATAAAATAGACCAGGATAAAACAGATTGATTCATCTGAAGCCCCTTCCGCACATGCAGAATAATGCACTTTCAATCCACTTTCAATGCACTTTGCGGCTGGATTTTACTGTGCGGAAGAGCAAAATCCACTTGCAAAGAATTGTAAAAGTGGATTGAAAGTGCATCATTCTGCATGTGCGGAAGGGGCCTGTCAGTGACCCTGTAGGTTAGATAGAGAAGATGGACCAATCTGGAAGTTGCTCCATCCCAGTCAGTCGGGGCCAGGAGAGCGGGTCAAATTAGAAGTCATTCTCAATTGCATAAATATGTCTTTCAGAGTGGGGGAAGGGTCTTGCAGATGGTTCTAGGCCGGGCCACAATTATGGAAAACACCCAGCAGAACAGATGTCTCGCCATCCCTGCCGTCTTTTCCGAGACAACGGGCCCCTGCGTTGTTGACAAATCGTGCGAACAAATATCCGGCAAAACGCACAACTCAGAGGCAAGGCTCGGTTCCCTTTCTGTAAGGCAAATCTAACACAGGCCAAAAAAATCTGAAAGAGATGCTAGATTGCGTAGCCAGCTGCACAGAACTAATCACGTTCTCTCTCTCTCGAAGTAAATATGGAGGAAACTCTTGCTTGCTTATTTCATGGAGGCAGCGCACTTTGCAAAAAAAATAAAAGATCAATTTGCTACGATTGGCAATCCTTACGTTGTTTTTCCTCTGGGAAGAACCCCAACTGAAGATCGTTCCCAAGGTACTCAATCTCTGTGATTAATATGCGCTTTGCCCCAGGGATTTACATTTCGCCACATTTGCACTGTTCCAAACTGCTTTGCTCCAAAGCCGCCTCGTGGGTCCAGACACTGTGTCAGCAATTTAAACGCAAAGCTTTCCATGGGGAAGACCTTGATGGGGGCAGGGAGGCGCTGCCATAACGAACAGGGCACCCTTGACCCGAATGGTCAGAGAACCAGCGTGGGTAAGAGCAGGGGCACTCTAATCTGGAGAACCGTGTTTGATTCCCCGCTCTGCCACTTGAGCTGGGGAGGCTTTATCTGGTGAATTGGATTAGCTTGTGCACTCCAACACATGCCAGCTGGGTGACCTTGGGCAAGTCACAGTTCTTTGGAGTTCTCTCAGCCCCACCTACCTCACAGGGTGTTTGTTGTGAGGGGGGAAGGGAAAGGAGATTGTAAGCCCCTTTGAGATTCCTTACAGGAGAGAAAGGGGGATGTAAATCCAAACTCCTCCTCCTCCTCCTCCTCCTCCTCCTCCTCCTCCTCCTCTTCTTCTTCTTCTTCTTCATCAATACTGTGGGCTCCAGATTAGAGTGCACTTACTCTTAACCACTACCCCATGCTGGCTCTCTACACAGCACACAGGTCTGCGCGGTGTAGAGGCTTCAAGAGGTTGCTCGGAGAGGCGCCGAGTTCAAGTTTCACCCTGCCACAAATTCAGCAAGGTGCCTCGGCTCCTCAAGCTGTAACACAGGGATAATACCAGCCAACCTAGCCAGGCCGTTGTAAAGGTGACAAGTTCATGTGCGTGAACTACCCAAATCGCTACATAAACGCCAAGCCTCGTGCTGCTTCCTGTGTATTAAAGCTGGAAACAAGGCTCGGCCGGGTCTTTCAATCAGGGCCCTGCTGGCTTAAGAATAAAATGAACCAATTAAAACATCTATCACTCTGATGACTTCATGATTCTCAACAGCTGCCTGGGAAATTACGGTGCAGTTCTATCCCATAAACGGCTGCCCTGGGTCAGGGTAATCATGTGATATATGGATCAAAAACTCACGGGAGGGGCATCTGCTCTGAATCCAGGAATCTGATTGGAAGGGTTTTTTTTTAAATAATCCTTTTTCTTTTCGGCTAGCAAAATGTGTTATAAACAGGCTTCTCTCTGTAAAAAGTGCATTATTCTGGGCATTTAAAAACCTTTCCCCCCCTTTTGCAACAGCGAATGGCCTCAAAGAAATGCAACAGATGAATGGAACAGGAGAGAGAGGGATGGCGTAAACAGGTCAGGAAAAAACAGGGGGCGTGGCTCCACACAGATCCATGCTCCCCGTAATTCCCTAACAACACTCCCAATATATCAGACCGAGGGCACCTCTGATGTATCTGTAATGTTTACCTCTAGATCAGGGGTCTTCAAACTATGGCCCTCCAGATGTTCATGGACTACAATTCCCATCAGCCCCTGCCAGCATGGCTAAGTGGCAGGGCTGATGGGAATTGTAGTTCATGAACATCTGGAGGGCCATAGTTTGAAGACCCCTGCTCTAGATGGTTATCACCTGCTGATAACCTTCAAAAAGTAAGCCACTGATGAAAAGCACAGGAGCAGTTTAAAGAAAAAGTTGGCAACCTGATTTAAGATGCACACAGTGCATGATGAGAAGAATTTGAGCTAGCCCACTGGGCCCCCTCCTCTACGATCCCAGAGAGACCATGTGGCCCGGGAGCTACTCCGCTTGGACACTTTGTCCCACACACGAAGCCTGCGGAACTCCCTGCCACAATGCTGGCAGCTTCCTTTTGTAAAAGCACAACACCCTCTCTCTCTCTCTCTCTCTCTCCCTTCCTCCAGCAATAGCTCAAATGGAAAATCCTCATCACCGTTTAGCTGCCAAGCGAGAGCTCAGCTTTTAAAACGGCCTCTTGGCAGGAGAGGCAAGAAAACTCTTCTAAATGAAATGAGAACTCCAGAGATGGCAGGACAACGGCCATGGGGGAGGGCGGGCAATTCAGGGGAAAGGACAGAGAGAAAGAGGGATTGAGCTAGATAGCTAAATGGTCTAGCTCTGTCCAAGGAAGCTTCACACCTTCTTGGGGTTCAGAGAAGTATGGCTGCAAGCTCAGAGAGAGGGGCGAAAGCTTTACACACAGAACATTCTACGATCCATCCCTCCAGAGAAGAAGAAGAGTTGGAGTTTTATGTCCCCCCTTTCTCTCCTGTCAGGAGACTCAAAGGGGCTTACAAACTCCTTTCCCTTCCCCCCCTCACAACAAACACCCTGTGAGGTAGGTGGGGCTGAGAGAGCTCACATATAGGATACCATTTTCCTTGCCTCGGACTTGATCCTGGTGTAGAACTGTGACCGTTCCCCTACTGGCACAAAGGACACAGCCGGCTCATTCGAAGGCAGAGCCCACACGCTTCCACACCATCCCGTCTTTCTGGATCTCCCCTTCCCCGTAAGAAGATGGATCGGCCTCCCGTTCCAGTCGATTTCCCACACAAGGCCTTTATCCCAGGGCCAGAGCCGATCAAAGGCGGTTAAGCTTAATCCACTCTGACGCGCCTCAAACCCGAGGAGCTCCCGGCTGCTAAGAAGCAGAAGGAACCGAGCGGCAAAGGAGTCGCTTTCCTCTTTTGCGGCCTTCCGATCTTCCTGATTTTCATTTATGTCGAGGGTTGAGGTCTAGCCTGCAAAACTGGTCCAAGTTCCAGAAAATGACACTGTCCAGTTAAGCTGGGAATGGCTTACTGTGGTCTCCAGAACTTCCCCGTTCTGACCACTAGATAAACTTCAATGGAAGATGGCAGGATTCTAACACAGGACCTTGTACACGCCAAGCAGGTGCTCCACCATGAACCACAGAAGAAGAGAGTTTGGATTTGTACCCCACCTTTCTCTCCTGTAAGGAGTCTCCAAGCCAACATACAAACTACTTCCATTCCTCTCCCCACAACTGAAACATTGTGAAGTTAGGGGCGGGGGGGCTGAGAGAGTCCTGAGAGAACTGGGTCTGGCCCAAGATCACCCAGCAGGCTTCAGGAGGAGGAGCAGGGAAACAAACCCAGTTCACCAGATTAGAGCCCGCCTCTCTTAACCGCTACACCACGCGGTGCCTTTGGACACAAAAAAACAGCTTCATACCAAGTTAGATCAGTGGCCCATCTAGGCAGGTGTCGTCTACTTTGACTGGCAGTCGCTTTCCAGGAAAAGAGGAAGGTCTTTTCCTCTTTCCCACTCAAGAGTGCTGTAATGGTTAGAGTGTCTGACTAGGATCTGGAAGAGCCAGGTTCGAATCCCTCCTTTGCCATAAAAGTATGCCGAATTAGCTTGGGCCGGTCACATACTCTCAGCCTAACCAATTTAATAGGGCTGTCGTAAAATGGGAGGAGAGAGAGAATGATGGGAGCCACCTGGGGCTCCCATTGGGGAGAAAGATGGAGCATGAATGAAGTCAATACATAAATATACTTTAACTTTAATTATGGCCATACACCAGCAATAACAAACAAATACAACTAATTTTTGAGTCCCTGTTAACTGGAGATACCAGGAAGTGAACCAAGGTCTGCCAGAGGGTTGACAAACAGCCTAATAATGGTATGAATACCAACAGGATGCAGAAGAAGAAGGAGAAGAAGGAGAAGGAGGAGAAGGAGAAGGAGGAGAAGGAGAAGGAGGAGGAGAAGGAGGAGGAGAAGGAGGAGAGGAAGAAGAGGAGGAGGAGGAGGAGGAGCAGGAGGAGTTTGGATTTATATCCCCCCTTTCTCTCCTGCAGGAGACTCAAAGGGGTTTACAATCTCCTTGCTCTTCCCCCCTCACAACAAACACCCTGTGAGGTGGGTGGGGCTGAGAGAGATAAACTAACAGATAAACTAACAGAACTTGAATACAATATAAATAGTAAAAAACAAAAAAAAATCACTGAAACCAAATGGAAACCCCACCAGCAGGAAGTAACCCTTACTGAAATTTGCTCCTTAGCATTTTACCGTCCTTGTTTCTTCCTTTCCTCTCCAAATGGCTGTCAATTTCAGCTGTATCGACACAACCAGAAATCATGGATTGATAATATGGCCGTGAACTCTGTGCTTGGGGTCCTTCGAAAGACTGCCTGTTTATACTCCATGCAATAAAAAAAGTCCAGACGACTCTTACATCACAGTCACCCGGGGATCTCAATCCGCTGTTTTCACCTCTTCATGATAACATCTGTATCTTGGATAATTATCACTAAGGGCCTTCTTCACTTTCCTTGAGCTGTGGAGGCTTATCTGGTGAACTAGATTAGCTTGTGCACTCCAACACATGCCAGTTGGGTGACCTTGGGCTAGTCACAGTTTTTCAGGGCTCTCTCAGCCCCACCCACCTCACAGGGTGTTTGTTGTTGGGGGGAGGAGAAGGGAAGGGAAACTCTAAGCCCCTTTGAGCAGTGGTAGGAGTCAAATAATTTAACAATCGGTTCTGGTGGTGGGAATTAAAACAATTTTAACGACTAATTGTTTACAAGCATCATTTTAACAACCGGTTCTGCCAAAGTGGTGTGAACCTGCTGAATCCTATCACTGCCTTTGATTTATATTTATATTGGGGATATAAATTCAATATTATATCTCCAATATTTATATTGGGGATATAAATTCAAACTCTTCTTCCTTCTTCCTCTTCCTCTTTTCTTCTTCTTGCATTCCCTCTCAAACAAGCATTTTGAATAATCATTGTTTTGATGTCTACATTTGGCCTTTGCCACTCTTACAAGGTAAAGACCTTGTAAGTTTCTCCTATCAATTTATAATAACCTTCCAACTAATCATCCGCATCAGCCTCAAAACACTTCCGTGCAATATCATCAGGCGCTGGAATCAAAAAGATCTTTCACGACCTTTTGCCGGTTCCTGTTCCCATTAACATGTTTCTCAAACCAGGAGCAGAAAACATGGATCCACAATATGGCCATGAACTCTGTGTTTGGTGTCATTTGAAAGATTGCCTGTTTACACTCCATTCAATAAAAACAACTGCAAGTAACTCTTACATGGCAGCCATCCAGCGATCTAAAGCAGAAAGTTTGAAAAACCCCAATTTGTTATGAGCCTCATTCCTCCTCCCCCCACCCCCCCCAAAAAAATTCTTACTTTGCCCAGGGGACAGATCCATTTGCTGCAAATTTCCAGCCAGTAGCACTTCCTAATTATAAAAAAAGAGGCCACTATTAACATGCAGATTGATTGGGGAGTTGGGAGGGGGGCTCAATAGGGCAAGTAAAAACAGGAAGTGATGCCAGCAAGAGAAAGCTAACACAAATAAACAAAAGGCCAACCGATTTGGGGAGGGAGGAAGAGAGTTTCAGATTTTATCAGACTGTCCAAGGGGCAAACAGAGTCATAAAAAAGAGCTAGGAAAAACACTGAAAAGATTATCAATGTGCTGGCGGACTTTCCCTGTGAATGAAGGTTTAAGAATTTGGGCCTTTTCAGGTGAGAGGGGAGGATAAGGGTAAACAGAAAATGATCCAAGGTGCGCATGCAAAACAGGGCAGAGAACTCTTCTCTTCCTTCCTAAAGCCAAAATTTGGGGACACCCACGGAAGCAGTTGGACAGAAGACCAAACAAAAGGAAGCACTTTCTTCCCATGGTGGGGAAATAAGTTGTGGAACTCACCGCCTCTGTGTCTTTCAAAGAGGTACAGGCAAACTCAAGAATGAGCAAGGTGTATACACTAATAAAAGGTATGTGGAACCTGCATGTTTAGAGACAGTGTATCTCAGAGAACACAAACCGGGCTTTGGCCTCTGCACTTTGATTCAGGGGCTATCTGGCAGGTCACAGAATGCTGGATTAGATGGCCAGTCAATCTAAAACACAACTGTTCTTACAATAACCAGTTTGTGGTTATCGCGATTAAAATGTAAACATCCCCGTTGCTATTTTGGATAACTTTTGCAAGCAACGTTCAATGGGAACTACTGACTTTGTCAAAAACAGCCACTGCCGTCGCCCAAAACTGGAAAAGGACCAAGTGCAAATAAAAATATAACTCTTAACACCGGCCCAAACCAAGAGCAAGCAGGAGTAACCAGCCAGCCACCTTCGCCGCCTGTAGTCCAACAGAGTTTGATAATCTGCAACCGTGTTATCTAATCACAGGCGACAGGAGATGATGACATTTTGCTCCGTGGTGCTACTTTTAGCCTCGCCAGCCGTGCCCACACAGAAACCACTGGCTGGGCTGGGCCAACTTTGGAAACTCCAAACCCACGCCTCTCACAGGTGGCCGCAGCAGGCTATGGGGATAGAAAGTCAAGGCGCAGCCGACTTACCACAACCCTGTCAGGTTTTCAAGGCAAGAGGCGGTTTAGCCATCGCCAGCCTCTGTGTAGCAACGCGGGACTTCTTTGGCGATGTCCCACCCAAGAACTAACCAGGGCCAACCCTGCTTAGCTTCCCAGATTTGGCTAGTTCAGGCCAGCCTGGGCCATCCGGGGTCTGCTGTAGGGAAGAAGTTGTCAATCCTAAACCAACCCACTGGTATCAAGCCTGGCCAAGCCACGACCAGATGCCAAAAGCCAAAAGGCAGGCAGGGAAAATAAGAGTCGCTTTCCAAGCCGTTGAACCCAGGGCGCCTCACCCTGCCATGCTTTGTAAACAGAAACAGTTTGTGCAAACGACAACACGCAAGCTCTGTTGCTATTCGAGAATCCCGCCTGGCTGCCGACTTCTGCAAACCCCCGGCCGTTCAAGCCCTGCCCTTTCCTCCCAAGGCTTCCCCCACAAGACGCACCAGCTCTCCCCCCCACACACACACACACCTTGCCCCCCCCCCCAAGCCAGCCTGCAACGCAGGGCTGCCCCCCCCCCTCCCCTCCAGATTTGCTCTGATTTTCTAGCACCCTGGAAAGGGCAACTTGAGCTTTGCAAAAAGAGCAACCGGCACCCCCGACCTTCTCCCTGGCCCCCCAGTCTCGTGCAATCTCCCCCCTGCCCCACCCCACCCTCCAAGCTCCCCCCTCCCCGCCCTCCCCCCCAAACCAAACTTACTGCGAAGTTTCCAGGCAAAGAAAGCTGCAAATCCACTCCCAAAGAGGGATCCTGCCCAGCTTTTCCCCTCTTGGCTTCCAGCAGCCTCTGCTTCTCTCTCCCCCACCTTGGATTTCCTCTTCCTTCCTATGCAGCAAGCTTAGGTAGTCATTATTTCCTCCCCCCACCCCCTCCTTCCCCTCCGACTTTCAGTTCCCAATGCCAGCCTGCGGGGCGCAAAGGCTTGCGGGAATTGGAGTTTCCAGCGCCACCTTGTCTGGGCAATTTTCCTGCCTGCAGGGACTGCGCCTCCCGGCATGCACCGGGCTGAAGGGAGCCAGGCTGTTTGTTTGTGTCCCCCCCCCCCGCCACCCACGTCCAAGTCCATTGAGAGTGAGAAATGAGCAAACCTGGAGGAAAGGCGCCACTTTGTGGCAGCGCGCGGAATCACTTGCTAAGGACTTGAACTCAGGGCCTATTCCCTCACCCCCACCCCCAAGGCAGATGTCTTCAAAAGCTGGTAATTTAAGCTGCATTAGACCAATTAGACCAAAGCATCCTTTTTCTCATAGCAGCCTGGAAGGCACCAACCACAAATTGTCGAAAATTAGAGGCAGACACCTCCTGATTTTATTTATTGCACCATCTGGGGGTAAACTTCCTGAAGAAGTCAATAATCAGTGGTGTATTTGTAATGGTCAAAATATCTAAATAAAATTAGTTGAGTTTATTTGTTTGTTTATACTTTGCATTTATATCCCGCCAATCTCCCGGAGGATTTGAGGTGGCATTACAATCAATGTATGATTACAAAAACATGTTAAAACAGTACAAAATTACAAATTACAAGATATACGTGCTAAAACCAGATTAAAAACAATTAGAGTGGATTTGCAGAAGGCATCGATTAACTCAGCAAAGTATCCGCGATCCTAAAGAATCCTGTCGGCCTTGGCTTAGTACTGCTTTCCCGTGTATCTTTTTTATTGAAGATAAAGCCAGAAAAAATATTTGGGGTTTTAAGCATCCAACCAGTTCTCATCACTTCTCTAGAAGTGGTTACTAATTTTTTCTGAGTGCCGAGAAGGGGTTACTAAAGCAACCTCCCAGCCCAATAGGGACTGGAGGTGCGTGGGTGCGGCGACGCCACTGTTTGAATCACACCACCATCGGAACCTGTTATTAAAACTTTTGGATCCCACCACTGGTTTTAAGTCACACATGTCGCTTCTATTTTATTTTTTAACGTATTGTACAGTGTCTGCAGGGATGGGGATGTTGGTATAATCATGAATGCTGCACTTTTGTGGGAAGTGAATGCACCGGCTTTCCCGGATCTGTATCAATCTCTTAACAAATATGGCCATTAAAATAAAAATAATAAAACAAGAGAATTCAGAGGCAGACTGCCTTTAAACACAAAGGTTCCCTTTACTCATCAGTGAGGTACATTCAAGTGGGTAGCTGTGTTGGTATAAGCTTTCATGCACAAAAACGTATACCAAGAATAAAATTTGGTGCGTCTTCGAGGTGCCCCTGGATTTGAACTTACACACCAGTGTCTGTGTTGCCAACTCCCGACAGAGTGTGGAGATCTTCCCAAATCCCCACTGATCTCAAGACTACAGAATTCGTTACCCTGAAGAAAATGGATGCTATGGAGGCGTTTTGGCACGATGCCCCACTGTGCCGTTTCCCTTCCCTAAATCTCCAAGAATTTCCCAAACCAGAGTTGGCAACCTAACTTGGCTAGTAGCCACTCACGGACTTCTCTGCCGGGAATCTGTCCAGTGCCTCCTTTTAAAGGCATCTAAGCAAGTTGTTAGCCATATATCCTGTGACGTTGAGTGCCATAAGCTAACCGTCTGTCATCTGGACTGCTTTTTTTTGGGAGGGGGGTGTCTGTCCTGGCACTTATGGGAGACAAGATCCCCTCAAAGCAGGGCAGGGTGGTAGCTAGAGATTTCCCAAAATTACAACTGGTCTCCAGCCGACAGAGATTGTTCCCCCTGGAGAACATGACTGCTTTGGAGGCAAGACTCTATGCCATAGAGCAGTGGTGGCGAACCTTTGGCGCTCCAGATGTTATGGACTACAA
Source organism: Sphaerodactylus townsendi (assembly GCF_021028975.2). NCBI lineage: Eukaryota > Metazoa > Chordata > Lepidosauria > Squamata > Sphaerodactylidae > Sphaerodactylus > Sphaerodactylus townsendi. The sequence goes on from NC_059440.1 coordinate 27,007,110, forward strand.
TTCCCATCAGCCCCGGCCAATTGGCCACGCTGGCAGGGGCTGATGGGAATTGTAGTCCATAACATCTGGAGTGCCAAAGGTTCGCCACCATGGCCATAGAGTCTATGGTATTATATTCTGCTGAAATTATTCTAAACAAAGCAAAGGGCTTCAATGGAATCTGGATTAACTCATGCCTGGGGGATGCATGATGCATGTGCTTTGCAGTCTTCAAAGATGTGGTTGCCAGGGCCTCAACAACAGTCTTGTGAGGTACACTAGTATTACTCCACTTTTGTAGACAGGCAGGCTGAGGTTAAAGAGAAATTGCTTGCTCAAGGCCATCCAGGGAATTTGACAGTGCCAACTAGCATGGAAATCCTGCTGTGGATTTCAGGGGAGCAGCTGTCAAAGACGGGATCTTCTCTGTGGTGGCCCCTTGCTCACAGAACTCTTTCCCTGTTCATGAAACTTGGAGTGACTGAATTCTAGCAGCTGGACTTTATCTTCTCCTTCATGGGGTTTATCTTCTCTTTCACTGCCTTGTGGCTGACTTTCATGGTGCTGTGAACGGCTGCATATAAAGAGGACAATGTTTTTCCCAGTTCTTTCCACTGTTACTGCAAACGTAGAAATGCTTGTAGCTGATGAACCTGCATAGGACAGAGTTTTCCACTGCAATGTTACTCTATCCCCCTCGACTAGCAGTGGGGCAAGAGATTTACATGGGGATAAAATGAAGGAGAAGAAGATACGAGCCACTTTGGGTGCCCACTGAGGAGAAAAGAGGAGTATAAATGAATTAAATAAAATTACATGAATTGTTTAAATTCTCAGCATGCCTTTCTCTGGATTTCTGGAGACCGGCACTGTGCCATTTGGCCACAAGATGGAGACTCAGACCTGTGCTAACATTTGTTCGTTGCCTGGAGAAGCTTTGCCGCATAGAAGGGTATCTCCATGGACTTGTGACCGCTGTAGCTATTGCTTTGGATCCGCACAAAGCTCAGACCTACGTGCAAAGTGCCGCATGAAGAATGCGATTTCTGGCAACACACTCCACACTGCTAAATGCCCATGAGGTCTCTTCAACCAACACAGATCCAGCGTGGTGTAGTGGTTAAGAGGTGCACTCTAATCTGGAGAACCGGGTTTGATTACCTGCTCTGCCACTTGAGCTGTGGAGGCTTATCTGGTGAACCAGATTAGCTTGGGCACTCCAACACTTGCCAGCTAGGTGAGCTTGGGCTAGTCACAGTTCTTCGGAGCTCTGAGTCCACCCACCTCACAGGGTGTTTGTTGGGGGGGGGGGGAGGGAAAGGAGATTGTAAGCCCCTTCGAGTCTTCTTACAGGAGAGAAGGGGGGTATAAATCCAAATACTTCTGCACCATACTGGCTCTCGTAAGGTTCAACTGCTTGAATTGGATCCTGAAGGCTCTGCATGTATGAGAATGTACTTTCATAGTACCTGTTCTTACCCCTGGAGAGCTAAATAGCACCTCCATATCCATAGGCAGTCTACCTGTGCATTCCAAAAGCCAGAACCACAGAACAGACAGGGAAATACTCCCGTTCTGACTGGCAGCCAGAACCATCCTTTGCAACCTATCTGCGAGGGTGCCCAGAATTTATTGCAGGAAATAAGCTTGCCCCCGCCGTTGTCAGAGAGACAGTCATTGTGAACATTCAATAAGTTTATCTGCCTCTGGGGAATTAATAGCATTGTGTGTGGCACACAGAAGGAACAAATGTGGAAGCCTGGGAAAGGAAATTTCTGTATTCCGCGCCACGCGGTTGTCTTTAACGGCCCTCATTTTTCAAACTGAAGTGTAAATATTTGCCAAATCATAATGGTGTTTATGGCCTCGTTTTTTAAATATTCAGGATAAAGGGAGAAAAGGAGTTGCGAGCGATTGACTGCAGAAAGGCTTTGGCAGGAATTGTACATTGCGTTTGATTTAAGGGAGGGATTTCCAAGAGACAGAGTAGGGTCCAGCAATGGATATCACCCCTCCAGATGACTCTGCGACTTGATTCACAGATAGAAGAGGACATGGTAGTAAAATGGGCTACGTTTTAGCTGCTAGGAAGTAGAAGAGTCTACTTTTGAATTTTCTTTTGTGTTTTTTGTAACCCTCCTCGCAAAGAGAAAACTAGCAAGTCAGGAGTGCCTGCCTTTGTTTGGTGCACTAGCTTTCTGCTTGCTGGGAAATTTTCATGGGGTCAAAAATGTGACCCACCCCCTGCAGTGTAGAGCAGAGTGGTCCATTTTACCATGTCAGTCTCTACCAACAGATTCACCTGGATGAATGAATCTGGCCTTAGAGACAAGCCGGAGAAGTTGGTGGCAAAGTTCTCAGGAACAGAATGGACTATACCATGTGAGATGGGAGATTTAATATCTGAATGCTGACTCTGCTAACGTTCCAAGCCTCTTGGAGCTGGCAGCCCCTTTGGACAATGGAGCTGAGAGCCTAGGGTGGCATTTCTCGGGCGCCGCCTTCTCAAGAGGCCGCACATCAAGGCTGCATAGCCTCTTTGGAGCAAAAGCCCCTTTGCAGAGCGGCACCGAGAATCTGATATGATCATTCACATTTTCTTCTGTAATTAAGGCAATTCGATCATACAAATTTTCCCCTGAACTTACATAGGTTCTCTCCTACTCATTTTTCCATCCATAGCTATGCAGTTGCCATCACGTGCAAGGATTCCCATCGTTATAACATTCATTCCCATTGTTATAACGTTCATTGCCATCGTTATAACGATCATTCCCATCATTATAACGTTCATTTTCACTGTTATAACGTTCATTTCCATTGTTATAACGTGTACTCCGGTGGCCAAAGGCATGAAGGTCAAATTAAACCTCCCCCCCCGCCCCATGGTCCAATGCAGACTGAGCATGGTCCAGAAAGCAGTGGCCAGAGCCAAGAGGAAAGGTGACTACAGAATAATGCACTTTCAACCCACTTTCACAATTGTTTGCAAGTGCATTTTGCTATTCCACACAGTAAAACCCAGCTGCAAAGCGCACTGAAAGTGCATTATTCTGCATGTGTGGAAGAGGTGTGAGAACTGACAGAATCCCAGCGGAGAAGTGCCTCACAGTTATGGTTCAGTTCTCTCATCCCTGCCCCGTCTGGAAACCAGGAGTTTCGCAGCACAGGAGTGGAGACAGAGCTGGTCTCCCAGGGAGGAGAGCATCTGAGAGCGCAACCTGGCAGGAGAAAAATCAATCAGGTCTCCGCCAGGCATCCTCCAGGCTCCCCGCTGGCTGCTTTTTAAGACGCCAAAGGCCCAGCAGGCAAGTGACTCAGACGGGGAAAATATGCAGAGCCTGTGGTAATCTGCCTCAAGACCCGGCGCTGGGAGCGTGCGTTTTATGAGGGCCAGAGATGAGTTCTCGCTCCCAGTGGTAATAAAAAAGACATTTCACCAAAAGGCCCGGCAAAGTTGGACGTGGGTCTCGCACGGGCGGCGAACCTGTGGTCTTCCGTTTCCTTTGCATCCTGGGAAAAGCAGAAGGAACAGCCCATAATGTTTCCAAGGGCTGGCAGTAGGGTGGGTAGCTCTGGGTTGCAAAATAGCTGGAGGTTTTGGGGTTGGAGCCTGAGGAGGATGGGATTTCAGGAGGGACGAGACTTTGTGTCGTGGCGGTTAGGAGCAGCCGACTCTGATCTGGGCAACCAGGTTCGATTCCCCACTCCTCCACGTGAGCAGCGGACTCTTCTCCGGCGAACTAGGTTTGTTTCCCCGTTTCTCCACATGAAGCCTGCAGGGTCACCTTGGGCCAGTTACAGTTCTCTCAGAACTCTTTTAACCCCACCTACCTGACAAGGTGTCTGTTGTGGGGAAGGGAAGGTGAGCCACTCTGATTGTGAGCCACTCTGAGACCCCTTCAAGGTAGAGAAAAGTTGGGTATAAAAACCAATTCTTCTTCTCATCTGGAAAACTGGGTTTGATTCCCCATTCCTCCACCTGAGCAGCGAACTCGAATCTGGAGAACCAGGTTTGTTCCCCTACTCCTCCACATGAAGCCTGCTGAATGACCTTGGGCCAGTTCTCTCAGACCCCTCAGCCCCGCCTACCTCAGAAGGTGTCTGTTGTGGAGAGAGGGAGGAAGGTAAGCTGCTTGGAGACTCCTTAGGTTGAGAAAAATGGGCATAGAAACCAACTCCTTCCAAAGCAACCATTTTCTCCAGGTGAACTGATCTCTGTAGCCTGGACGCCAGTTTTATCCCTGGTGATCTCCAGCCACCCCCTGGAGGTTGGCAGCCCTTACAGGGGAGGCAGATCGAAAGGGGGAGAAAATGGGGACACGTTAGCTCAACCAAAAGCCAGCGAATCAACACCAAAGCTGCAGAGAAGACGGTGGAATAGAACATGACATTTGAATTATATTAAACCCTGGGAAAAGAGTTATGACCAACAGCGCTGTTAATATTCATTTTTATTATGGTATCTATTGATGCATTTGCTGGTTGGCTGTACAAGAATACAGTTTCCCGTTTCTTTAGGGAGATTATAGAGAAAATTCTGGCCCACAGAGAGAGAGAGAGGCGAGTCGATATAACGACACCAGCAGGAGCCCCCTTTCCCGCCCCCTCGGTGTCGTTATAACGACAGGGAGGGTCGACATAGCGACGCCCGCAGCAGCCCCCTTCCCCCATGTCATTATATCGATCCTCCCTGTCGTTATAATGACACCGAGCATCGTTATAACGACACCAAGGGGCCGAGGGAGGGGGCTGCTGCTGGTGTCGTTATATCGACTCTCCTTGTCGTTATAACGACACCGAGGGGGAGGGGGCTGCTGCCGGGGCGGAGGGGGGAGGGCAGCCCCGGCGCCCCCTGGCCAATAGCCGCGCCTTTCGCCCGAGACAGCGCGCCGATTGGTCTGCCGCCCTTCCTCCTCCCACTTGATTGGCCGGCAGGCCGGAAAGGCGGAAGCGTCCAGCCAGCTCCCGGAACGAAGCGGCCGGCGGGGAGAAGGAGGAGGCCCTTCGGCAGGGGCTGCTGCTGCTGCTGCTGCTGGAGGGTCGTCGTCGTCGCTGGGGGGACTCTGGCCGCCCTCCTCCTCCCTCCCTCGCTGGCCCTGATGGACGGAGGGAGGGGCTGTCAGTGGAGGAGCGCTCCGCTGGGGGGGCCTGCGGGGCGGTGGATCCGTCGCTTGCAGGGGGGCAGCAGGAGGGGGCAGCTCTGGTCCCGGGAAAGGGAGGCGTGCATGGGGCTGATGCTCCCTACCCATGCAAACATTTCCAGTAGACAGAAAGATACCACAACAGCGAGAAAGTCTCTGCCTCCTTTTAGTACGGTTTTTCTGTTTTCAGGGAATGTTTAAAAAACACGGCCATCCCAAAATGATGCCTCTCTTGCAATCTGAAGTGGTACAATCCACTCCACCGCCTCTTTGACACCTGTATGAATCCTGAACGTACCTCTGTTGATTTAAGAGGAATCAATAGAAACGGTACAAAAGATCCCCGTTCGAGTTTTTCCCCATATTTATTTACATTTTTATCAACCGTTTCAGTTTGATGCAGGCTGGACAGTTTTTAATTTATACGCAGTTTATACGCATAATACACGTCTCGTGCGTAATACTGATTTACGGTTGCACAGATAATGTTGAAAAATGCAGATCTTTCGCAAGAAACGTTCAGTCTGAGGAAATGGAAGATGTGAAAACCATGGATCTAGAGGACGGGAAAAGAAAAATCAAAAGGAAGTTCTTGGTTGAGACAGAAATTGAGACTCACCCTTAACTTTGATGTTCTGGTACCAGTATGTAGATGAGGTCATGGTTATCTCTTAGGTGAATAGCCAAAGGAGGTTCCTGAATCCCAAATCTACTTTTTAAAAAGCAGGTTACTTGCCGCTGACAGTGGTCTTTATTACCAGAATTGAGGGTGTAGTATCACAACCCTTCCGGGCTATTTTAATTTTGCTGGGCAGACCCACGCACCTGTAGCTTCCCAACTTGACAGCTGCAAAGCCCTCAACTTGGAGCGTCCCTTGGAAGCCGTTTTCATGCTGCGGCTGAATGTGGATCCTTGTTTTTGGATGACACAGGTGGATATATGGCTTTTTGTCCTGAGTCAAGGGTTTATCAAATAAATAACAGGGATGAGAGGAGATGATGCAGATCGCACAAGGGCACTGGGAAACCCCAGCCTGCACCCACCTGTTCACCTTTGCTCGTGGCTGCTTTGAAGTAAAATTAAAATCTCTGGGAGACCCGGATGCAGGCATGGCTTCTGGTTGTTCTGCTCGGCAATACAAGCCTGCCTTTTCTCATTTTGTTTGTTTCGTACGCTATTCAGAACTGCTGCAGTTTGCCTGTTTTCATCGCTGAGATTCCTAATTTGTTGGCTTCTTTCACAGCCTTACACCATTAGCGTGCGATCGATGCACGAAGCACCATTGAGCAATTAGCATACGTTTGGTAGAAAAATTCAGCACGAAGCAACAGGAGACGGAGCAGCAATAAAAGATTGGTGGCTTTGGTTTGCACGGGGCAAGAACAGATTGCAGATGGTAGAGATCCCAGAGTCGGTGTGGTTCTGACGCTCCCTCTCCATGCTTAGATCAAACTCTTGGCCAGCCTGGGAAAGTTGCTCTTTGACCACTAGGTGCTGCTGCTACACAGTTTCCCAGGGCAGTTGCTGGGTCTGCAGAAGAGCAGCTGGATTTGAGTCCAGTGGCACCTTAGCTTTCAGCCTCTAAGCTACTATTGGACCCAATAGTCCTAGCAGTTCCCGCAGCACCAATATGGAGGCCGTGCAGCCGCACACCCATGCACCTTACGGGGAACGTTGACTGTACCCTAATCTAGCGGCTACGCCGTGTTTATTTTTAGTAATTCAATTCTTTATTTGTACTTATTCCATAAAGACTCCCAGTGTCTTCTGTGTTGAATATTAACCCTTAAACCTGAAAAACAATTTTCCAGCACTTTGTCATTAAGCATCGAAATGAAATGAAATCTTGAGTGTCATTACTGATTAAAAAAAAGTCTTGCTTTTCTCTGCTGGTTCTTATTTCAACAGTCCTGAACCTTCAGTTCTTTTCTTCCCCAAAAGTGTTCCGGGTCATCCATGCGGTTTGTACCTCTTGCTAGTTCATCTACACAACAACCCAGTGAGGTAGACAGAGAGGGGGGGAAAGTGACTTGCCCAAAGGGAGTTGAACAGGAATTTGAACCCAGGTCTCCCCAGACTCTGGGCCTGGCGCTCTAACCGCAAAGCAGCTCTTGACCAGAAAAGTTAGGCCTGCTGTCTGCACCAATAAATTGCCCACCCTTAAATAAAATGGGCTCTGGGTGATTGATCGGAGAAAGCTTTATTTCATCAACTTGACAGCCCAGGCGTGGTCCTCTCCACCAGCCCGTACAAAGCCTTTCACCAGCTACTCAAGACCCATTGCAGGCAGGATCTTGGCTGTGTTTCCTCTCTCTCTTTCTCTCTCGCTCTCTGTGGGCCAGAATTTTCTGTATAATCTCCCCGAAGAGCCGAGGATCTGTATTCTTGTTGTACAGTCAACCGGCAAATGCATCAATAAATACCATAATAAAAATGAATATTAACAGCGCTGTGGGTCATAACTCTTTTCCCAGGGTTTAATATAATTCAAATGTCAGGTTCTGTTCCACCGTCTTCTCTGCAGCTTTGGTGTTGATTCGCTGGCTTTTGGTTGAGCTAACGTGTCCCCGTTTTCTCCCCCTTTCGATCTGCCTCCTCTGCGAGGGCTGCCAACCTCCAGGGGGTAGCTGGAGATCACCAGGGATAAAACTGGCATCCAGGCTACAGAGACCAGTTCACCAGTTACCTTCCTCCCTCTCTCCACAACAGACACCTTCTGAGGTAGTGGGACTGAGAGGGGTCTGAGAGAACTGGCCCAAGGTCATTCAGCAGGCTTCATGTGGAGGAGCAGGGGAACAAACCTGGTTCTCCAGATTCGAGTTCGCTGCTCAGGTGGAGGAGTGGGGAATCAAACCCAGTTTTCCAGATGAGAAGAATTGGTTTTTATACCCAACTTTTCTCTACCTTGAAGGGGTCTCAGAGTGGCTCACAATCAGAGTGGCTCACCTTCCCTTCCCCACAACAGACACCTTGTCAGGTAGATGGGGTTAAAAGAGTTCTGAGAGAACTGTAACTGGCCCAAGGTGACCCTGCAGGCTTCATGTGGAGAAACGGGGAAACAAACCTAGTTCGCCGGAGAAGAGTCCGCCGCTCACGTGGAGGAGTGGGGAATCGAACCCGACTGCCCACATCAGAGTCGGCTGCTCCTAACCGCCACGACACAAAGTCTCGTCCCTCCTGAAATCCCATCCTCCTCAGGCTCCAACCCCAAAACCTCCAGCTGTTTTGCAACCCAGAGCTACCCACCCTACTGCCAGCCCTTGGAAACATTATGGGCTGTTCCTTCTGCTTTTCCCAGGATGCAAAGGAAACGGAAGACCACAGGTTCGCCGCCCGTGCGAGACCCACGTCCAACTTTGCCGGGCCTTTTGGTGAAATGTCTTTTTTATTACCACTGGGAGCGAGAACTCATCTCTGGTCCTCATAAACATGCGCACTCCCAGCGCCGGGTCTTGAGGCAGATTACCACAGGCTCTGCATATTTACCCCGTCTGAGTCACTTGCCTGCTGGGCCTTTGGCGTCTTAAAAAGCAGCCAGCGGGGAGCCTGGAGGATGCCTGGCGGAGACCTGATTGATTTTTCTCCTGCCAGGTTGCGCTCTCAGATGCTCTCCTCCCTGGGAGACCAGCTCTGTCTCCTGTCTCCACTCCTGTGCTGTGAAAGTCCTGCTTTCCAGACGGGGCCGGGATGAGAGAACTGAACCATAACTGTGAGGCACTTCTCCGCTGGGATTCTGTCAGTTCTTACACCTCTTCCACACATGCAGAATAATGCACTTTCAATGCGCTTTGCAGCTGGGTTTTACTGTGCGGAAGAGCAAAATGCACTTGCAAACAATTGTGAAAGTGGGTTGAAAGTGCATTATTCTGCAGTCCCCTTTCCTCTTGGCTCTGGCCACTGCTTTCTGGACCATGCTCAGTCTGCATTGGACCATGGGGCGGGGGGAAGGGTTTCATTTGACCTTCCGTTCTTCTGCAAAGTTGTCTTTTTCCTCATAGCTGGGGGACCCACCCACCGTGCGCCCTTGCAAAAATTTCAACCTTGTCTATGGTCTTTTGCAACCAAACGGCCCCACCGAGTGTCAGAGGGATGAATTTGCAGCTCGGGTTGTGTTTTGTGTGCATTTTGTATAGATTTTGCACTCGACAACTGCAGCCGACAGGTTCGCTGTACGTGTAAATATTGCTTAGGGTGCTCGTTGACTGACGCAAAGAGGAAGTTGAAAGGTGAAGTTTCGTAGGCCAACATCTGTGCCAGAAAATGAAAATCAGGACCAAAACGATGGGATCCGACTTGGCAAGAGGGAGAGAAGCGGAATTTAAAAGCGGGGTTTTGCAGGGTGGAAGGGCAGAAATTCAAACTGCTGCTTTGTTTACTGGGGAGAACCGGCACCTTTGGAGAACAGCTCAGATTGCAACCCTCTCGATGCGGCCTTGAGATCGGTGAACGTCCAAACCACGCGGCTGTTGAAAACAAGTCTCTTGGACTGACCCAGCCGATTTTCAATCTAATAGAGCGAGGAAATTAATTCAGGGCACAAGGTTTTATTTTAGCCCGACGCTGAACCAAAACAGCAAGTCTGTTTTATGTTCTAGATAAATTCAGACAGTTCTTTCAACTGCTATTTGCTGGGATCCCTTAGGCTGAATCCTCCATATTCCAAGGCAGTATATCTCTGCAGACTGGATACTATGAAAAACTACAGGAAACGGCCACCGCCCTCGTGTCCTGTTAGCAAGCATTTGGCTGTCCACAGTTGGAAGCAGGAAACTGGATTCGAAGGTACCCACAGCTGCACGGTCTCCGTCGAATTCTTGGCAAAACTGACATCACAGCCTAACAGGTCCATTAAGTAGAGTAGCCAGGCGCGGAAGGAGCGTCCATTTTGTAAAACCTCTTCCATCTTCCAGCCTTGATAGAGCTCGAAATGCACCCAGGCAATAAACATGCCAACGAAAACCGACCTCCTCCTCATTCTGAGATATTGATCCTGCCTGTTTGCAGAGCCCGGCGTTCCCATTGATTCGGGCAGCAAAGTAACTCTGCATTTGCAAAGAGAGAGGCTGCACGGAGGAGCAAACGGAAGCGCATGAGGGGCTGGAAAGATATCCGGCACGTTCCTATTCCCAGAACTGTGTATAATCATAATATTGTTACTGCGTGGCGTCCCACAACAGTTTCAAGCAGGAAGTGCCTGGTTAAAATCTTGTGGCTGCCTTTAACTCCGCTGATAACCTTCAAGCAGTCTCGGTGCGGCCTGCTTCTCCCTCTTATCCGCAGTGTGGACATAATAAGGTTGGCCTTGCTGGACAAATGGCCCATGCTAACTTTAGGGTTGCCAGCATCAAGGTGGGGGCTGGAGATCTCCTGCTATTACACCTAATATTATTACCAGATAACAAGAGATCACCTGGAAAATATGGCCGCTTTGGAAGGTGAACCCTACGGCATTCCCCTTCACTGGAATCCCCGCCCCTACTCAAAACCCACCGTTTTCAGGCTCCACAGGATAGAATTCTGTCAATCGGGTAGACATGAAGGTTAGCTCTTGCAGGCTAAAGATTACAATAGACTGAACTGGCCAGGAGAGCGGAGTGGAGCCTCCACTTGCTGAGGCAGTATACCCCTGAATACCAGGAGTAAAAAAATAATAATGGGGCAGGCTTATTACTTATATGCTCTTTTTAAGCTCTACATAACAGCAGATGGGGCTGTTCCGCTTCAAGGACTTGAGACATCCCTGGCGGGCATGGTCTATCAGCAACTATCAGCCCTGGTGGTTGTGGAGGAAGAAGAGGAGCAGGAAGAAGAGGAGTTTGGATTTATATCCCACCTCTCTCTCCTGTAAGGTGGCTTACAAGCTCCTCTCCCCACAACAGACACCTTGGGAGGAAGGTGGGGCTGAGAGAGTTCTGAGAGAACTGTGGCTAGCGCTAGCCCAAGATTCACCCAGCAGGAGTGTAGGAGATGGGGAAACACATCTGGTTCACCAGATGAGTCTCTGCCCCCTCAGGTGGAGGAGTGGGGAATCAAACCCGGTTCTCCAGATGAGACTCCACCTGCTCTTAATCACTACACCACGCTGGCGTGGAGCCTCCAGGCCGGGCAGCAGTCTACCTTGGCAGGCTGCCTCCCTCACCTTCCCGCAGCCAAGGACGCGCCAGAAGGACCTCGCCTGGGCGCGTTTACTCAGAAGTAAGTCCAGCTGCGCGCAACGGGTGTGCTTGAGTGTGTGTGTGAAAGGACGGTGCCAAGCGCGCTCCCGGGCGGGTTTGCTCGCGAGGAAGCCCGGCCTGCACCTGGGAGCGCCTCTCCTCGGCGTTTGCACCGCTTTGCCAATTCGGAGCCTGCGATCCCTCCCCTGCGCCGGTCCAGCCCCTGCGCTGTGATGCTGGCCGCCGTCGCTCCCCCTTTCCTTCCTAGTTCAGCTCCGCCCAGCTCCGCATCCTTCTCCCAAATCGCCCACCCGGTCCCTCCTTCCCCGGGTCCCCCTTCCTTGCGAGCCGTTCCTGCAACGACCCCCTGCGATTCGGCAAGAAAAGGACAAGGGCGTCCGTTTGGAGCAGCTGCAAGATCCTCCGGTCAGTTTCCTGGTCAATTTCCTGGCTCCCTTTTGGGATCCCCAGTTTCTTCCCCCGGACAAGTTTGGCGAAAGGGAGGCGGGGCGCCGGGAAAGAGCTCCCAGTTGCCTTTAATTCCCCCCCCCCCCTTTGGGGTGGGGGAAGGAAGTTCCTTAAGGTATGGCAACTCCCCGGCACGTTTGAGAAACCCCACAACTCTAGGGCACGGCTGTGCGTTTGAATCCACGTTTCTTCTTTGCAGCGCAAGAGGAGGAGGGGGGGTGGTGGTGGTGAAGTTTTGAAAAAAGTTTCTGCTTTCCGCTTCACGTACCTGGTGGCGAGCGAGAAGGAAGAGAAGGAGGAAGCCGAGATCTTTTGGTAAGAAGCAGTCCCAGCGAGTTCCTTTCCTTGTAGAGGAAGCTCTGAATATTTCCAGCCGAACACACCTTTCCAAAGAACGCCAAGGGCTGTTCCCCTGCACCCTTTTGTTGTCGAGGGACTATGAAGGCTACAAGCTGCTCTGGGCCGGGACAGAGAAGAGAGACGCAGTTTTCCCCGTCCGGAAGAATGTAGAGATTTGCGGAGAGGACTGAGCGCTGTTGCTTTGGACCAGATGCTGTAGAGGCCCAGGAAACGGTCCAGGAAATCTTGTGGCTGGAGGACCCGGTGATGGGGACCGGGCTCTGTACCAGGAGGCAGAAAGGCCTGCTCCAAACTGGGTTTTGCCTGGTGGCGCTCGCCTTCCTGGGTTCCGGCGCATTCCTGTACAACCATCTTCAGCAGAAAGTGACGGCGGCCGAGGTTCTATCTTCGAAATACAAGCAGCAGCAAGAGACGCTGTCTGCTCAGCTCCAAGGTAGGTCTTGGCTAGGCTTGGGGGCTTCTCCCCGAGTTACCCCCCCCCCCCCAATTAATGAAGGACGGCTCTGGCCCAATCAGACCCGAGGTTTATCTGGCGTCAATCCATGCTGGGTGGCTCCAGGTAGCCATTGGCAGCAGTGGCGTAGGAGGTTAAGAGCTCGTGTATCTAATCTGGAGGAACCGGGTTTGATTCCCAGCTCTGCCGCCTGAGCTGTGGAGGCTTCTCTGGGGAATTCAGATTAGCCTGTGCACTCCCACACATGCCAGCTGGGTGACCTTGGGCTAGTCACAGCTTCTCGGAGCTCTCTCAGCCCCACCTACCTCACAGGGTGTTTGTTGTGAGGGGGAAAGGGCAAGGAGATTGTCAGCCCCTTTGAGTCTCCTGCAGGAGAGAAAGGGGGGATAAAAATCCAAACTCTTCTTCTTGTTCTACTTAGGAAGATTGGGTGGCATCTCCTAACTGCGCATGTGTGTGAGCACATGTGCGCTAAGGTGGGATGAATGTACAAACGGCCTCGCAAGATTGGGCTGAGGGTCCGTTAAGCTCAGTGACTAGTTATCCAACGGCAAACCCAGCTCCCCTCTTTTCCATTTTATTGCCACAATGACTCTGTGAGGGCACGTCAGGCTGAGAGGGATGGGCACTAGGTCAGCTGGCAAGCTTCATGGCTGGTGGGATTTGAACTCAAGTCTCCCGGCTGTTCAATGTTCTTCGCCGCTGCATCCCACCAGCTCCTGTAGCATAGAAAGAACAAGTTCAGGTACGCCTCCACCAGGCAACATGGGTACACGGATCAGTCTCGTAATTTACTTTTCAGCCTTGGGCATTTGCCGGCACCTGTTGGTGCAGTGCCAGAGACAAGCACTGTCTAGGGCAGGGGGAGTGGCTGAGACATGAAAGCAGGCCTGAACCCAGCCGTCTCTGGCCCCAGGGAAGGGGACACAAGACCCATGTGAGAGAGCCTCTGCCAATCAGAGATACTGAGTCGAATGGACCAATGGGGGCATGAGGCACATTCCAATGATAGTATGGCTCAGAGGCAGATTACATGTTTGCATGAAGAGGGTCCCAGATTTACTCCCCCTATATTTCCAGTTCAGGGAAGAGGAGGAGGAGTTTGGATTTATATCCCACCCTTCTCTCCTGTAAAGAGACTCAAGGTGGATACAAGCTCCTTTCCCTTCCTCTCCCCACAACAGACACCTTCTGTGGTAGTCAGGGCTGAGAGAGTCACCCAGCAGGAATGTAGGAGTGCGGAAACACTTCTGGTTCACCAGATAAGCCTCCTCCACTCAGGTGGAGGAGTGGGGAATCAAACCCGGTTCTCCAAATTAGAATCCTCCTGCTCTTAACCACTACACCACGCTGGCTCTCAGAAAGATCTTTATTTGCATATGACCCTGGTGGGGAGGGGGCAGAATTCCAGCTTACGGTGACCCCACGGGGTTTTCGAGGCAAGTGGCTAACAGATGTGGTTTGCCATTGCCTTCCTCTTCATGGCAGCCCTGTTTTCCCCTGGTGGTCTCCGTCCAAGTACTAACCATGGCCAACCCTACTTAGTTTCTGAGATCTGACGACATAGGCGCCAGAGAGCAGCTGCCAATCACAGTGCTTAGTTCAAGAAATTGACGGGACAAATTTGTGTAAGAGGCCATGGCTTAATCACACTACTGTGGAGGGTTAAACGCATCCATATGTGTTGATTGGTTGGCTGTACCACTGACTATGGTATGATGTGGCTGTATACCAGTGGTGGCGAACCTGTGGCACTCCAGATGTTCATGGACTACAATTCCCATCATCCCCTGGACTACAATTCCCACCAGCCCCACGGCTGTATACCAAGTAAGGCCTTTGGTGTACCTTGCCCCAAATGTGAATAGGGTCTCCTTTTCACTGGAGACGACCACCCGTGTTTTTGCACAGAGGCTTCCCCGTGGTAAGGATACTGACCTGCTATTGTTTCCGAACATCCCCCAATCCTCATTTTCCACTTGTTATCATTGTTGGCCTGTCAAGTCCAGGAAAACCTCTTATCGGAAAAGACCGGATGAGATTTGAACCCCAAACATCAGCAGTTTGTCCCAAGTGGAGTGCGTAGGCTTGAAAAAGGTTGCCACCTCCGGCCTGAGAAATTCCAGGAGATTTTGGGGTAGAGTCCATGGCGGAGGAACTTGGAGAACAACATCACCTCCGTATCTATAACGTTTGCCCTCCGCAGCCGCCATTTTTCTCCAGAACTGATCTTTGGCTCAGGAGATCACTTGTAATTCTGGGAAATTTCCATGTCTGGCCTGGAGATTGGCAACCCTCTGGTCCTACATCGTATGGCACCCTCTTTGATACTGGGAAACTCTGGTGGAGCATGGATAGTGGGGGGGGGGGGCGCCAGAAATCTGCTTTGAGAGGGGATTCTTGGGGGTTACATTGGGAGAAATCTAGTTGAGCCTTGGAGAGAAACTGCTTGGTGGAGTGTTGGGGGGGGGGGGGGGAACAGGGCTGCCAATCTCCTGTGGGTGACTGGGAATCTCTTCAAATTATAATGGATCTCTAGGCAACAGAGATCAATTCACCTGGTGAAAATGGCCGCTTCGCAAGGCGGTCTTTATGACATTATAACCCGTGAAACTCCCCTCTCCAAAACGCCAACTCTCCAGGTATTTCCTTGCAGCTGGCAACCCGAGCGAGGAACCTAAATCCTGGCCTGGAGGAGAACTGTTTGCCCCCCCCCCCCCACCCCCGACTTGTTTATCCTTCTCCCCCCACACCTGATATTTGAGACTTGCTTTGGCCCGAGCAAGGAAAACCCGAGGAATCTAGAAAGCGGAATGGATCTTCCACTCCCGGCATGGCTGCAGGCACTTGCTAAATCAAGGCCAGGGCGATGCTTTTTGAGCAGATGTTTCCTCCGGAGGGCCCACCCCTGGGATTGAGAAGGAAATCGCATTTGCGGGGCGGCCTGTCAGGCATTGCTCTGGAAGAGCCGGCTTGAGAGGCTGGCTGGGAGTTGAAACGGTCGCAAGACCAGCAAACGGGTTTGGTTTCCATTAGCTGTCTCTTTCCATCCCCCACCGCCTGCCACACGCACGCTTTCTGACTTCATAAACTTGGAGAATTTAGTAGAGGCCGCCTTCCCGAGGGAAAGGAGGAGAGGCCAGGCTTCTTTGGCACCAAAGGCTCCCCTTCCCCTCTCACTGAGGGCTCAGGATGGTTGACAAGCCGTTGTCGGGATCGGTCCCCTTGCTGCATTTGAATCTAGGCTTAGCAATAAGCTTGGTTATCATTTTTCCAGGATGGTTAGGAAAACAGGTTTCTAAGATGTTTCTTGTTTGAATGCTGCCTTGCTGGTTTGCATTTGGTATGGCATAGGCCCTTTCCGCACATGCAGAATAATGCACTTTCAATCCACTTTCACAATTGTTTGCAAGTGGATTTTGCTATCCCGCACAGTAAAATCCAGCTGCAAAATGCATTGAAAGTGGATTGAAAGTGCATTATTCTGCATGTGCGGAAGGGGCCATAGTGTGTGCCATTTATAAAGTTGGAGCTCCAAGACATCTAACCCAGTTATGCCCACCTGGCAGAAGTTCACCAAGAACGGTTTGGTCCAGCTTTGTGACTTAACTCGCTGGAAGGTGCTGCAGGTGAAACTTGGGACCTGGATGTCTGTGTGCCAGTCTTGGACTGGAAAGACTTGGATTCAAGTCCCCACATAGTCATGGAAGTGTGCTGGGTGACTTTGGGACTGCCATGCTAGCTCAGTCTAGACCTACCTTGCAGAACTGTTGCGAAGATAAAATGGAGAAGGAGATGACATGTGTCTGTCGTCTTGTGCTTCTTGGACGAAGGGTGGTGGGATAACTTGTAACTGACAGAGCACGCATTTTGCGTGTAGCGAGAGCAACTATCGTCGAGCAGGATTTGTGTGTGGACTCTTGGAGGAAAACGAAAGGCATCGAGGTCATGCTCAGAGGCACTTCGCTGCTTTGCAAACCTCACAATGGAATTTTGGCACTGTTTTATTACTTTGCTTATTTGTTTGTTTGTTTGTTTGTTGGATTTATATCCTGCCCAATCCCTGAAGGGCTCTGGGCAGGTTACAGCAAGCTTAGAACATTAAAATATGGCTCTCAGCTCAAACTGGCTGAACACATTGTTAACAACCAGCGACCCATGCTGGAAAATGATGCTCTTCTCACAGTCATTGGAAGGCAAACCTTTTCGTGCCCAAAGACAGTCTCCAACCGGGGCCTGCAATGAACCAAGATCTGTCCTCATGTCATATAATCCATATTTGCTGCTGAGATTTAAGGCCTTTTAAAAATGTAATTAAAAAAGGGCAAGACACCATGATAAACGATGCCAAAAGGCCCAGGTAGAAGATTGAACCTGAGTTTTCCAAACCCAGAGGTTACTGGAATGCCTGTAACCACTACACCACACGGGCTCTCGTAGCAGATTGTCAGTCCGAGCACATCGACACCCCAGCAGGACCTCTTCTAGTTGCTAGAGACCCCTCCGCTGGCCAGCTGGGGCCAGCGAGGGGCTCCTCTGATCTTTCGGTGGCAAATTGTGTATTCTGTCTTATGGCAAGCGGCACCTTTTGAAGTTATCTCCTCGGGTGTGAGGGCCTCCCGTCAGCGTTTGCTCGCTGCTTTTCCTTCCCCCTTTGCCCAAAACAGCGGGATCCTTTCCTGCTGGGCAGCGAGAGGCTGGCTTGTCTGAATCCAACCTGTACCTATTTTTGACGGTCATGTGTTTGGAGGATACATGATATGTTCCTGTTGGGAACTCAGTGCGACAAGCAGATGTGTGAAGAAGCTGTCCTCCTTCCAGTTGTCCCCTCCCTGCCACATTCTCCAAGGTTTCTAGGATATTTCCCTGGATTTTCAGTTTTCAGTTGTTTTTTAAAAGTCAAATCAGAGACAGTATCGTATAGCGGTTGGAACCTGGGTTCTGGCTGGGGAAACGTGAGTGCCAATGTCCATTTGGCAATCTAAATCTCTCTGTTGCTATGATCCTGCTATATAATTCCTTCGTCGTTTGATGTGTCAGCGTGGTGTAGTGGTTAAGAGCAGTTGCCCTCTAATCTGGAGAACTGGGTTTGATTCCCCACTCCTCCACCTGAGTGGGCAGAGGCTTATCTGGTGAACCAGATGTGTTTCCGCGCTCCTACATTCCTGTTGGGTGACCTTGGGCTAGTCACAGTTCTTCGGAGCTCTCTCAGCCCCACCCACCTCACAGGGTGTTTGTTGGGGGGGGAAGGGAAAGGAGATCCCCTTTGAGTCTCCTCAAAGCCCCTTTAAGTCTCCTCGCAGGAGAGAAAGGGGAGATATAAATCCAAACTCCTCCTCCTCCTCCTCCTTCTTCATGTGTTGCCAACCTCCAGGGGGTGGCTGAAGCTCCCCCACTGTTATAACTAATGTATACAGCCATGAAATTCTTGGAAGAGGGGCAGGATAAAAAAATATACGATATGGACAGATAGCTTTTACATATGGTAAGGTCAGCAACCAATCAGCCAATTGGAATTCATGGCCCTTAAGCAAATGACTGAAGTAGACCAGAAGGAGCTATTACAATTGTCAGGGGATCAATTGTAATACTGGGATATCCCCAGGCCCCACCTGGAGATTGGCAACCCCAACTCTATGGCATTAAATTGCCTCATAACCAGGAAAAAAACCCCAGATCGTTCCAGCTGCCCCCTCAGGGCCCTAAAGGAGCCCCATTCCCCCTAGATGGTTCTTTTGCAAGCGAAAGATTTTTCATGTTTGCATGCTCGGTGTGGGACCCGGCTCAGGAATTCTGGCCCGGTGCCCCTTCCGGTAATTATGGTTTGAATAGCCTGGCTATTTCAGCTGGCAGCAGTTTCTTCCAGCAGAGTGATAGAGCAACGGGGGGACCCAACTCCCTACCCCCAAGAGGATCCTGGGCATATTTGTTGGGGAAAAAACTTTCATGTCTGGTGGGAAAACTCAAATGACACATAAGCGCTTAACTTTTGATCTCTGGCACGAACCCTTCTTTTCCGAATACGAACGGCTGGCACATGCCACCTTTGCGATGTGTGCCAGGGGTGAGGGGAAACAGGGATTCAAGTTTTGATGCCCTAAAGCCGTGGTGGCGAACCTTTGGCACTCCAGATGTTAAGGACTACAATTCCCATCAGCCCCTGCCAATTGTCATGCTGGCAGGGGCTGATGGGAATTGTAGTCCATAACATCTGGAGTGCCAAAGGTTCGCCACCACTGCCCTAAAGGAATGTGGTGTTTTAACATAGGCCCCTTCCGCACATGCGGAATAATGCACTTTCAATCCATTTTGAAGCTGAATTTTACTGTGCGGACTATCAAAATCCACTTACAAACAATTGTGAAAGGGTATTAAATGTGCATTATTCTGCACGTGCAGAAGGGGCCGCAGAGCTGGCCTGTTTCTCCACAGCAAATAAAACAGGGCCGCCTCGTCCAGCGGGTGCTTTAGGCACGGCGCTTACGAACATTTTAGGGCCTACGGAAACAGGATTAAACGAAAAAGTTGTCAGGAACTGGAAAGAAAAACAAACCTTCAAAACATATTTATTTTCTTATCTGCAATACATTGTTCTTTTTGTTTGCTTCGTACCCTTTTCCACGTTACCGCATCCCGTATCAAAACACAAGGAGGGAAGGACATGCCAGAGCGAAGGTCTTGAAAAAATTTTTGACTTCTGTTTTTTAATGGACGTGCACGTTTTGAGGTCCGTAGAGACTGAAAAGACAGTTTTTGGAATGATGTCTCCAGGGAAACTGGTTCAGAGCCAGCATGGTGTAATGGTTAAGAGCAGGTGCACTCTAATCTGGAGAACCAGGTTTGTGGGGGGGGGGGAAGGGAAAGGAGATTGTAAGCCCCTTTGAGTCTCCTTACAGGAGAGAAAGGGGGGATATAAATCCAACACTACTTGTTCTTCTATGTTGTCTGGAGATTAGTTGTAATCGCAGATTTCCAGCCCCCACCTGGAGGTTGGCAACGTCAGGAATTTCAGTTGGTTTAAGAACATAAGAACATAAGAACTAGCCTGCTGGATCAGACCAGAGTCCATCTAGTCCAGCATTCTGCTACTCGCAGTGGCCCACCAGGTGCCTTTGGGAGCTCACATGCAGGAGGTGAAAGCAACGGCCTTCTGCTGCTGCTGCTCCTGAGCACCTGGTCTGCTAAGGCATTTGCAATCTGAGATCAAAGAGGATCAAGATTGGTAGCCATAGATCGACTTCTCCTCCATAAATCTGTCCAAGCCCTTTTTAAAGCTATCCAGGTTAGTGGCCATCACCACCTCCTGTGGCAGCATATCCCAAACACCAATCACACGTTGCGTGAAGAAGTGTTTCCTTTTATTAGTCCTAATTCTTCCCCCCAGCATTTTCAATGAATGCCCCCTGGTTCTAGTATGGTTTCCCTCTTGTGACTTTGAGAACTTATAACCTCTGGTGAAGAGAAGTCCAATGCTTGCATGCTGCATTTTTGGAATGCTATAAGCAGATTGAGAAGACAACAGGCCTTTTCATTGTATGCCCTCTGCCCATTTGTATTCCGAGGTAGAGTGCACTGAAACATAGAAGCTCCGTGTTGTTGTCATTGCGAAAAGCCACCTCTAGAACTGCCCATCTCTCCAAATCCCTCCAAAACTGAGTTGTACACCCCTACATTTCAGACGGCAAAGTCCAAACAGAGCTGCATCGGGGTCTTTCCCAAGTGGGGTCTGTTGGCTCTTTGGCCCGACGAAAGGGCTTTATTCTGTCTGCCTCAGAGACTGGAAATGGGAAACAGACAAACGAGGAAGGATGTTTTCCTAATGCGGTTGAACGGCTGCTGAGACTGTAGTTTCTCTGCTGGCGTAACTACCTTTCTGGAAAACATTTACAAAGAGGAGAACTCTTCTTTCCTCCTTATTGCTCCGGAGGGATTTTTGGAAAAGGCGTTTTAGTAGCTGCTCCTAATAGCTTCGCTGGCTGCTGTCCCACCTAGCCGGCTTCTCTTTTCTGCCTGTCTGAATGGAGTCAAAACTCCTGTTTCCTGCTCCACGGTAGTTTGGGGGCTTTAAATAGGTTGGGTTGGGATCTGGGTCTACGAGAAAGAAACCTACCTAGCAAAGGAGGGTGTGGGATTGAAACTAACTTAACTGAGGAGAGCTGAAACCTGCAGTCTTTTGAGTCTGCAGGCATTTTTGCAATTCTGAGACCCCTTCCGCACATGCGGAATAAGGCACTTTCAATTCACTTCCAATGCACTTTGCAGCTGTGCGGAATAGCAAAATCCCCTTGTAAACAATTGTGAAAGTGGATTAAAAGTACATTATTCTGTATGTGTGGAAGGGGCCTGACATAGGATGGTATGCACAGCCACAAAATGGTAGCTACAGCTTACCTTGAATAACACAGGGAAGATCCTTAAAATCTGTGCAGTCTATAAAGTCCAAGGTTTTTCCCTCCCCATAAACCTCACAACAACCCTGTCAGGTAGGCTGATGAATTGTTATTGGGGGAGGGGAAGTTAGAGTTGTCAGCTCCGGCTAGGGAAATATCTGGAGGTTTTGGGGTGGAGCCTGAGGAGGACGGGGCAGGGGCGTACCGCCACGGATATATATGGGGTCAAATGTCCCCGGGCTTCAGCCATTTAGTCAGATGGAGGGGTGTGTGGAAAATTGCGCCCCCCCCCCACTACTCCTCCTTCTTCCACGGGTCCATACACTGACTTCAAGACTCACCATTTAATGCGGGCTACTCATGTCAAATAACCTGGGGGTCCTGCAGCACTCCCCACTACACCAGCGGCGACAACGCAGCCACCCCAATTCTGCCACTCTCCCACCTCCTCAGCACGCAGCATTTCAGATCCTGGATGGAAGAGCACCTTTTGGAAAAAGGAGGAGGAGAAGGAGAGGGGAAGGGGAAGGAGGAAGGGAAGGAGAGGGGACCCGGCATCTGGACATGGCCCACCCACCGTAGCGGAGGGAGAGGGAGGGAGGGGTGGCATGCAAGGGAGGGAAGGGAGGGGACCTGGCATCTGGACATGGCCCACCCACCCTAGCGGAGGGAGGGAGGAGGAAGGGGTGGCATGCAAGGGAAGGGGAGTGAGTGAGGGGTGGCATGCAAGGGAGGGAAGGGGAGGGAGTGCAAAAAAAGTTGTTTGGTCGTGGTGAGGGAGGGCGGTCGCCCATACCAGGAGACCCCCCCCCCCGGAAAACTCATATTTTGCATCGAACTACATTTTCCCTACACACGCCTCTGGGGTGGTGTTTGGGGAAGGGCGTCCCCCAAAGAGTCCACCTTCCAAACCAGCCATTTTCTCCAGGAGAACCAATCTCTGTCGGGCCGGAGCTCACTCGCTGTCCAATCTGGCCTGCTGGAAAACATCTTCCCTGCTGTCATTAGTATTTTTGGAACTGGCCTGTGAAAAGCCAGCTGTCTTCGGGACTCTGGTAGCTGCCAATTGGATTACTGCACAAGCGGCCCCACTGACTTCGCCTGAAACGGAGTCTCCTGTCTTACCATGTTGACTTGAGCGCATCAAACCCTTGTCAAAAGAATAACAGTATGGGTCTGTCTTGTTCTTTAATTTTTCTTGCAAAAGACTTGCGCCCCGTAGGATACCGAGTCCCTTTCAAAGTGCTCTAAAAAGCCCCTTTTAAGCGTCTGAATGTTGGAAAGGGGTGCCGGCGGTCTTTTTCGCTTAGTGAGAGAAAAATAAAAGCGGCGACGTTTCTTGTTGTCTCTTGATCGGAGCTGAAAGGAATTGATCTCTCCCACAAAAAGCAGGACTCGGCTAGCGCCGGAAATACCAAGAAGGCCCGGTGCCGATCCACCCTTTCCAAGCCAAACGAGGTTTGTTCTCTTGCCTCTGAACATTCCTGTACGTTTCTCCACAACGCTGGTTATGATCTCAGCGAGGTGGGAATGCAGGGCGCCAAAATGTACTTGCCTTGAGATGGTTAAACTCCTGGAAGGAGAGAAAAAAAAGTTGTTTCGAAAGTGCCATAAATAACTATATTATTAAAAGTTTTCAAACAAGAGGAAAAAAAAGTTTTGCCTTGTTTCAGTGCTAAGAAGTCCGCAGGAACCTTTTAACGTGGTTGCCTGTAAGGTGAGGTTTTAAATCACTCATACAAAAGAAGAAGAAAAAACCCCTGAAAATGTGACCCATTTGTATAATGTGCTGAGGGATAGACTTCGTTTTCCTTTGTGTGGCATGTGCGGTTTCAGAGGTGACACGGGGCCAATTTATTCTCCCTTTGTGTTGCCTACCTGGTCAGATCGTTGTGAGGAAAACATCTGAACCACCCTGAGCCTATGGGGAAGAGCAGAGAAAAATATGGAAATGTTTCTCTCTTTCACACACAGAGGCAAATCACTTGCACGGAGTCTGATTTTTCCTCCCTTTTCTCTTCCCCTCCAGTGGTTTATGAGCATAGATCACGGCTAGAACGATCCTTGCAGAAGGAGCGAGGGG
Organism: Sphaerodactylus townsendi; assembly: GCF_021028975.2. Classification (NCBI taxonomy): domain Eukaryota; kingdom Metazoa; phylum Chordata; class Lepidosauria; order Squamata; family Sphaerodactylidae; genus Sphaerodactylus; species Sphaerodactylus townsendi. The sequence continues at coordinate 27,030,144 of NC_059440.1, forward strand.
AACACAAGAAGACAAAAGAAGGTGAGTGTTCGGCCTAGGTGGTAATCGGAGCCAAAAGACCCATCTGGCAAGCTGTACGAAATCCTCGCGGTGTAGACGTTAAGAGCGCTGGAACTAGAATCTGTGTGGCGCCCTCAATTCTGGGTTGGGGAGTTCCTAGAGATTTGGGGGTGGTCCCCAGGGAAGGTAGAGCTTTGGGAGGGAATGGAGGTCCATGGAGATGTAGTGTTATTCTAGGGCAGGGTTCCCCAACAGGTGACCCTCGGGGGCCAAGGTGCCAGCTGACACCTTTCCTTGTGCATTCCAAGTGTTTTTAGGAAGTAAATGGAGCAAGGTAGGCCTTTTGTCCAGCAAGGCTTCTAGCCAGGGTGCTGTGGTGGTTAAGAGCAGGTGGATTATAATCTGGAGAACCGGGTTTGATTTGATACCTGAGTGGCGAAAGCTTATCAAGTTCTGCCCCACAGAACCCACAGTTAGAGGTTACAAATTGGCACCCAACGTGGGGCAGAACTTGGAAGGAGTTGCAAAGAACTAAATTTTAAAACAAAATGGTTTACTTCCTTAACAAAGAACACTTTTAACATTAACATTTAACATTAACAATTTACAGTCCTTCTAGGTTGCATTTCAAGTCCTTATCTTGACAATCTACTGATAAATGCCAAGTCCAATTCTTCCTGCTGGTGGTTGGCTTATGAAGACTTCAGAGGCTTGGTGAATGGGATCCAAGATGATGAAGGTCCCCAAACGAACTCCCATCAATTACATACATAGCAAGCCCTGAAACAATAAATTCTAACATTTGCAAATATAGCAAAAATAAACAACTCCCTTCCTACTAGTTCCCAACAACTTTGCAGTTACCTTAAACAAGGTGTTAAGAGCTTATAAAGAATTAAATCAAGGTCCCAGCCTAGTAGCCTTGCTTCCTCCAACTTCACCAGTTTTTGCAGCCTTCTGCTGCTTTGAGTCTCCACCCCCTTTCTGGGTCAACCCATTCTGAACATAGGGGTTACATTTCCACACTCCTGTATTCCTGCAGGGTGATCTTGGGCCAGTCACAGTTCTTGGGAACTCTTTCCGCCCCACCTACCTCACAAGGTGTCTGTTGTGGGGAGAGGAAGGGAAGGGAAGGTGGGCTATAAACCCAACCACCACCACCAAAAGCACCACCTCCTCCTCATTCACCCTCTAAAGCAGCCATTTTCTTCAGGGGAACGGATGTCAGTTTCCTGGACACCAATTGTGATAGTGGGAGATCTCCAGCCACCCCCTGGAGGTTGACAACTCCAACTCCATGACATTACACAGTGATGAGGTCCTTCCCTTCCCTAAGCCCCGCCTTCCCCAGGCTCCACCCCCAAAGCTCCAGGGATTTCCCAACCTGTGACTGGCAGCCCTGAAACCATGAGTCCATTGGAGCAAAGCCTCCTGAAGAAACTACCTGCAAAACTTCAGACTGTCCATCGCCTGGTCGCACTCAGGCCTCGTAGCAGAGCAAGCAAATTTTGCTCCTACTCAGCAACCTCAGTGCTTTTTTAAAAACAAACTTTTTTTTTAGGATTCTGCACAGATTTGATGCATTGTGTGACTTTGCAACGGATCGATTCCGACAATTGCCGCCTGTTTGCTGAAGGTCTTTCAAGTGTTTTGCCTCCCGGCAGGGGATCACTTGCTGCCCTAAATAAAGCTATTATTCCTTGCTGCCTGCCGCAGCTTGATTAATCCCCCCTGTTAATTTGAAATTCAGGAAGGAAGTGGGAAAGGATTGATTTTTTGCTTCACAGACATTAAATTCTACAGAATTCCTGGGATGCAGGTTGGTGAGGGTGTCAGATGCTCTAAAGCCCCTTTCAGTCATAGAATCACAGGGTTGGAAGAGACCCCAAGGGCCATCAAGTCCAACCCCCTGCAATGCAGGCACACACAATCAAAGCACTCCTGACAGATGGCCATCCAGCCTCTCTTTAAAAACCTCCAAAGAAGGAGACTCTGAGGGAGTGCATTCCACTGTCTAACAGCCCTGACGGTCAGGAAGTTCTTCCTGATGTTTAGGTGGAATCTCTTTTCCTTCTCCTTGAACCCATGACTCCTGGTCCCAGTCTCTGGAGCAGCAGAAAACAAGCTTGCTCCATCACCAACACAAATATCTGAACATGGCTATCATGTCCCTCCTTAACCTTCTTTTCATCCCCAGCTCCCTAAGTCTCTCCTCGTAGGGCATGGACTCCAGACCTTTTACCATTTTGGTTGCCCTCCTCTGGACACGTTCCAGCTTGTCAATATCCTTGAATTGCGGTGCTCAGAACTGTACACAATATTCCAGGCGAGGTCTAACCAATGCAGAACAGAGAGGGACAATTCCATCCCTTTATCTTGACACTATACTCCTATTGATACAGCCCAAAATTTCATTAGTCAACCAGTTCCCTTTTGCCGAGGGACCATTGAGATCTTTTGAAGACCCTTCCAAGGTTTAACCTTTAAGGTTTTTCAGCCTTCATCTTCCCAATTCACAAGAAAATCCCTGGATCTTTTTTTTTTTAAACCAAAAGGAAGTGTGGAGGGGCAAGATGCAAGGGAGATGGCAGGTAAATCTGATCTTTTCAGATAGTTTACAGGGCTATTTTGTCTTACAATAGATTTTCTTAAGGGAGCTGGCTTTTATGCAGTTACGGTGAGCCAACTTTGGAAGGATGTGTGTGTGGGAGGGTAGGGGGTGACAATTAAATAAAATGTTGGCCTATCTTACCAGGTCTTTGTAAAGATGGCTGCAATAATGTGACCTGCTTTAAACCCGCCAAAGTGCTCTGTGACTGCCAAGCATAAGTATTTTTGCAAAACCACAACATATTTCTATTGCTTTTATTCTTGGCGGCCTCTTTGTTTTGCAGTGCAATGAAGTTTACTTTTCAAGGTTCATATAGTCCCATCCCCCCTGCCCCCGCCGCCTTTGCCTTTTTAAAATGGTCTTCAGCGGTTGCATTCCATCATGCTAGGTTCATAGACTTTTGGCCGGCTCCCTCCCGAAAATGTGAACCAGATCCTTGTAAATGCCTTTGTGTTAATTTCTTCATCTTTTCCCTCTCCTTTCAGATTTTTTAGTGTACAAGCTGGAAGCTCAGGAAGCCCTGAACAAAGAAAAGGTGAGTCAAGCTGGGTTTTTTATTTAATTTAGCGTGCGAATATAGGAAAAGTACCAGAGTGTAACATCCTAAGAGTTTCTCAAAGGGAAGAGTGCCATCTTCTATCCTGCAGACTTGAAATTCACAGAATTTGCCTCTCTTCAGATTATTTTGATTTTAGCCTGCAGGTCTTCAGTTGTTCTCATTTTTACAGGGTTGCCGGCTCTCAATTGGGAAATAACTGGAGATTTACGGGGCGGAGCTTAGGGAGGATGGGGTTTGGGGTGGGACCTCGGTCATAAAATCCACTGGCCAAAGCATCCTCCTATGGAGATGGGAGGTCAATGATACCAGCTCTGATGTGTTTCTTTTACCTTCTGTTACAGCAAGATTCCATGAACAGATATGGTGCTCTGAGCTCCCAGCATAAGATATTGAAGGTAAAACAACCTTTTCTCCCTGCTTAAACTCCACCCTGTAAAGAAAACTTCCAACCATTAAGCCTATGTCGGGTAGGGTTTAGAGTAGGGATCCCCAACTTCTTTGAGGCTGTGGGCATCTTTGGGATTTTGAGACATGATGGTAAGCGCCGCCCCAAAATGGCTTTCACAGGAACTGGAGTCAATCCCAAAATGGTGGTCTCAGGAGGCGGAGCCAACCCCAAAATGGCTGTCTCAGGAGGCGAGGCCAAACAGAATATCTCCCTCTTGTCACCTGGAAAGAAAGAAATCCTGGAGTGGGAATGGAACCACACACTGACTAAGGAAAGGCCAGTTGCTTGTCAATCCTTCTCACCCTCCGGTGGACAACTCTTTCTCCTGAATGAGGCAAACCAACAAGAAATCTGGTTTACCGTGACCCCGCCCACTTTCTGCAAAGTTTAGCTGGCCACAATGGGAGTACTGCCAGGCCACATGGTGCCCACCAGGACCATGTTGGGGAACCCTGGGTTAGATTTGATAGGACCTGGAAGATACAGGTTTGAGTCCTCACTTTGCCATGAGAGCTTGCTGGGTTTCCTTGGTCAGTCAGACACTCTCAGCCTGGCTTATCTTGCAGGTTGATGGTGGGGATATACTGGAGGAGAGGAGAATTATGTAAACTGCTTTGGGTGCCCACTGGGGGAAAGTGGGGCATAAATAAGGTAAAATAAGCTACAGAGAGCCAGCGTGGTGCAGTAGTTAAGAGCAGGCGCACTTTAATCTGGAGAACCGGGTTTGATTCCCTGCTCCGCCGCTTGAGCTGTGGAGGCTCATCTGGTGAACCAGATTAGTTTGTGCACTCCAACACATGCCAGTTGGGTGATCCTGGGCAAGTCACAGTTCTTCGCAGCTCTCCCAGCCCCACTCACCTCACAGGGTGTTTGTTGTGAGGGGAGGGAAGGGAAAGGTGATTGTAAGCTCCTTTGAGTCTCCTTACAGGCAAGAAAGGGGGGATATAAATCCAAACTGCTCCTCCTCCTGTTTCCAGTGCTCTGGGCAGTCCAGGTTTTATACATGGAAAGCTGTCCTGAGTCTTCAAGGAGAAGGGCAGCGTATGAACTGAATAAAACAAACAAACAAATAAATATTGGAAGGTAACAAACACTGGCCAATCTCCAGGAAACTGCGTAATACCTGCTGGGATTCTTGCAAAGACTGCTGAACTAAGCGTCCCTTGACCTGATTCGGCTGTTCTTATGTTCTTAATGATGAGTGAACGTTCAGGATCACATTGCAGGCTAGTGAATGGCTTTGTTGTTGAGAGATCTGGCGTATGCGCTCTCTGCTGTCGTAACTGGAATGTACCTCAGCGAGCTGCAGAGTAACAAAGAGGAAAGTAGATCATGAATGACTGAAGTCCGTCTACCATGCTGTATGCATGGTGCAGTGGTTCAGAACAGCAGACTCTAATCTGGAGAGCCGATTTTGATTGCCCGCTCCTCCACATAAAGCCTGCTTTGGGCCACTCCCAGTTCTCTCAGAACTCTCTCAGCCCCACCTACCTCACAAGGTGTTTGTTGTGGAGAGGGGAAGGAAATTGCAAGCCACTTCTTAAAGGTAAAGAAAAGTGGGGTATAAAAACCACTTTCACAATTGTTTACAAGTGGATTTTGCTATCCTGCACAGTAAAATCCAGCTGCAAAGTGCATTAAAAGTGGGTTAAAAATGCATTATTCTGCATGTGGAAATGTAAATAAGACGGGAGGCTGGGAGAACAAAATTTTCCAGCATGTTAACTCGGGCATCACACACTGCCAGTGTTTCCGCAAGGATATCCCCCCGCCCCAAGACAGAAACACAGTCGGTGATTTACTAGAGACGGGGACTGGACAATATGCACCGTCTCTAGCAAACAGGGGCAGTTGGAGCGTGCAGAATTTGATATAAGACACCTTTCTCTTGTGCGCTCCATTCCCAGGCCGGGGACTGAAATATGCCGAGACATCCTTTTGCGTAACACCACTGACCCGGAATTCGCCTCCCTTTTGGGTTCCCATAGCAACCCGCAACTAGTCCTGACTTGGCACTGCCAATTAGATATGCAGATCTGCGGGTGAACTTCTGCCCCGGGTGCACAATGGCTGATTCTCCGAAACCATTCTAAAGGAGAGGCCGGCTTGGGGGGGGGGGGGGCACGGGAAGGGGTGGTGGTGGATGGGAAGCAGAGGAAAGCCAGAAGCCTTTCCCCCTGTTCTGTGCGGCCAACTGATTTGGGTCTTGCTGAACGGTTTTGTGGGCCTCGTTTCGAGGAATTCTCCCGGCTCACTCTTTGCACGGCCAGACTGTCGGAGGATAGTTTTAGATTTTAAGGATGCGATCATGTGTGGTCTTGAAAGGCGTCCTTGCTAAACTTTGGGTCGGGGGGGGGGGGGTCTGACTGTTTGGTACCAAGCTCATGCATGGAGCGTAACTGACCCCAAACTCATGCCCTCCCATTGATAAAATCTTCTCAAACCAGGAATCTTAGTGTACTTTAAAGATAAACACCGACTTGAGTTGCCAACTTCTAGGTGAATCTGGGGATCCCCGGAATTACAATTGAGAGCCAGCGTGGTGTGGTGGTTAAGAGCAGGTGCACTCTAATCTGGAGAGCCGGGTTTGATTCCCCGCTCTGATTAGCTTGTGCATTCCAACACATGCCAGCTGAGTGACCTTGGGTTAGTCACAGATCTTTGGAACTCTCTCAGCCCCACCTACCTCACAGGGTGTTTGTTGTGGGGGTGGGGGAAGGGAGAGGAGCAGCTAGGCTTGCTCTGTCCTGATCTCCATGTGGAATTCAGCAGGGCGTAGCTGTGGTGGGGAAGAGGGGGGCACAGCACCCAGGGTTTAGCTGGGGGCGCCGTTTTATAAAGCTGCGCCCCAGTTGCACGTTAGAGACCAACAAAATTTGGGGGGGGGGGTTGAAACTTTCAAGAGCTCCAAATGATGGGAGAAGCTTATACCCCAAATATCTTGTTGGTCTTTAAGGCACTGCTAGACTCGACTCTAGGATTTCTAAAAAATGCCTGCCGTTGCTTCTTTGGTTTAATAACACCCAGCCCGAAAGTGCTACAGGTTTGCAAACTGTTCTGTAACTTTTTGGTCATTAAAAAGGGATTATCCTCACCATGTCTTTCTTTTTTTTTTAACCCTAATGGAACAACATGGCTGGAAACATTAGGACAATTAACTTAATTATTCTTTTGGCCTTTGGTCATTGCAATATCTCTATATTTCTTTTAATTTTTTTCCTCTCTGCTCAGAACCAGCACGAAGACGTTAAGAAGCAGCTCCTGGATTTGCAGCTGCAACACAATGGGCTGAAACTGGAGCATCGGAAGGCGCTGGAAACCCACAGCCAAAAATATTCACAGCTGCAACGGGAGAAAGAAGTGGAAGTTGTTGCTTTGCAGGGTGAGTGCAAGAGGCTCAGCGGGTAGGAGAGACAGGGTAGCCCGGGCCTATTACGCATGGAACACTTTTCTAGGGGCTCTGCTAAACAGTGGGGTTGTAGTGGGATCTTCTCACATTTCTCTGTTTACATGCCAAGAGGCAGTCCGCAGCCTGCAGTGCAGTGCTGAACTCTACCAGATCTGCTTTTCCTGGTTCTCTTAACTCTGCCCATCAACTCCCTCTTAAAGGCACAGATCTCACCACACCTGGTAGTCGCAAGGCGTCTGGCTTTGTTAAAGTCCTTTAAATTGCTGCTATATCAACATTGCTGTTTAGTTATAATATTGTAGCCCCTTTCCAAAAACACCCACCCCCCCAAAATGAAAGAGGCAAAGCAATTCATTGGAGCACACACTGCTGAAGAAGGGACCACTTCCTGCCGCTGCTGTTGCTGTGGGAGGACAGAGGGGCTTGTTATTTCGATCTTCCTCGGTATTTCAATATTCCTCTATTAGATCTGTTTGATCCCTTTTAAAGCCACCTATCTATGCCTGTGACCTTCATACATTCTGTGGCAGTGGATTCCTTGCATTTTTATCACTCACTGAGATCCAATGGGATGTGAAGGACTGGCTCGGGAATGTCTCAGTGGGTCGGGGGCTAAAATGGTCAACAGGACCAGATTCTAACAGCTGAGCAATGGCCCAAAGACCTTGCGATGAACTGCAGCAGAGAAGAGCTTTTAGCGTGCCAAGAGAAGCGTTCTAATTGTTTTCAATTAGAGGAACAGCTGTTTTCTCTTTGGTAATGGAGGAATTTAATAGGGCTGAGCTGAGGCAGGGGGCACACTTCGCAAACAGCCTCTCCCCCTGCAAAGTAGCTTCCCTCTTTGTCTGTCCTTTGGAAAGGCTTGATAGAGGGTGAGGGGGTCCACAGAATAGCCTGTTCAGCCTCTCTGTTCTAGCCTGAAAAGGTGCCACTTCTCAGCAGTGGTTCCCAGCAAAAGAAGATGATTTTGGATTTATATCCCCCTGGTGGGATTCAAATAATTTAACAATTGGTTGTTTACAAGCACCATTTCAACAACCGGTTCTGCCGAAGTGGTGCGAACCGGCTGAATCCCACCCACTGCCCCTTTCTCTCCTGTAAGGAGACTCAAAGGGGCTTGCAGTCTCCTTTCCCTCCCCGCCCCCCACACAACAAACACCTTGTGAGGTAGGTGGGGCTGAGAGAATTCCGAAGAACTGTGACTAGCCCAAGGTCACCCAGCAGGAACGTAGGAGCGGGGAAACAAATCTGGTTAAGAGTCCGCCGGACATGTGGAGGAGTGGGGAATCAAACCCGGTGTTACCTGAAATGGTGGGAGTTTGTCCTTTTAGGGTGGGGAATTAGCAAGAGCAGACTCTCGGCTTTGCAAAAGGTTGGGCAAACTTGGGATCTTAGTTGCATTGTTAATACTGCCGCAAGGTAACATGGTCCAAGTTAGCCCGGTCTCATCGGATCTCGGAAGCTAAGCAGGCTTGGTCCCGGTTGGTATTTGGGTGGGAGCCCACGAGTTGCAGAGGCAGGCAACTGCAAACCACTTCTGATTGTCTTTTGCCTTCAAAACCCATAAGCCAGCAGCATTATATAGGCACTTTCCACCGCGCGTGTAGGTGAAATATTTTAAATGCCAGAATTGTTCTAGAAATGCCAGGGATGATTAAAGCAGGCCAGTGTGGTTTCTCTTAGATACGGTCTACAAGCTACGGGAAGAGAGCAAACTGCTTCGGAAAGCTCACCAGGATGTCCACTCGCAGCTTCTCAGTGCTCAGGTAAACGTTTGGAACGCCCTTCTGCCAGGTGAGGAGGGGGCGGGGTTTCCTAGTCCTCCCTGACCTCTGGCAGGAGGCAGAGGGTCAGGATGCCAGATCCCGGTCGGGAAACTCCTGGAAATTTGGGGATGGAGCCTAGAGAAGACAGGAGAAACCAGGGTGTGGGGCGCCGCTTTCAAATTTTGGGGACGCCTGTTTCCATTCTAACTAGTGATGCATGAGCTCCGACTGGTGGTTACTAATCAAGGCGAAGACCTCCTCACTGGGCCTTGCCTGGGGCTCCCTGCTCATGCTCACTGCCGACGAGGTTTATCTTCAACTAAAAAATGAATTATTTGATCAGGAATTTCAATGCCTTCTGAGCAAGGCACAGAGTTCTCGTTCACCCTTGTGCTTTGGGATCACTGCCCGAAAGCTCTGTGTTGCCCACTATCTGAACAAACTCCCAAACCACAAACTTTAGATGGCCACTCTCAAGAGCAAGGTGCAATTCCTTTCTATAAGGTGACCAGATTTTCACCTTTTAAAAGCGGGACACCATTGGGGGGGGGGTGGTGCACGCACGCAGCAGCAGGAGCGCACTGCCTTCTGGGGCGCTCCCCTGTTTCCCGCCCTGTGACAGGGTGGGAAACGGGAGCACCCCAGAAGGCAGTGCGGCAGCGCGGGAGGCTGCCACACTGCCAAACCCGTTTCCTGCCCTGTCACAGGGGAGCGGCCCAGAAGGCAGTGCGGCAGCCTTCTAAAAATCGGGACATTTTAAAAACCCCACAGGACGCAGGGCAAATTAGTCAAAAGCGGGACTGTCCCGCCAAAAGCGGGACGTCTGGTCACACTACCTTTCCATCATCTTTACTTCAAGGTCGGCTCTTAGACATCCCTGGGCATGATCAACATTGTTCTCTCTGCCTTTCCTATACGGACTCCTTTGAACACGTCTTGCTCTCCTGCCCAAAGGAGCTTTAGGCCCAATTTCTCTGCCTTAACCTCGGCTGGGTTCTCGGATCTTTCTACCACCGCAAAGAGGATTCTTCTGCTCAACAATCCGGAGGCTGAAGTACCGGAAATCGTAGCCAAATTTTTTGCTGCATGCTTTGAACTAGGTTCCCCTGGCTTCTGTTCACGCTATTTTCACTGTTCTCTATTGGGTTTACTGTTTCCTTTTTGTCCCTGGGCCGTATATGCCTAATAAAAGTCTCTGAATCTGAGAAGACGGGAACCTCAGCGGGCTAGAATGCCACAGAGTCCACCCTCCAAAGCATTCATTTTCTCCAAGAGAACTGATCTCTATGGTCTGGAGAGGAGCTGTAATTCTAGGGAGTCTCCCGATCTCACCTGGAGGCTAACAGGCTGGGGTGTAGTTTGCTCAGGCACCAATGACAGGGCTGGGCCAAAACAGCCCCCAACGTCCTTATCTGGTTTTTAGGCTTGGGAATCTCCTCACCCTCCTCCTGGGGGATGGAGTGAATTTCCATGGAACTTTGCAAACAGGGACCAAAGCATTCCCGGACGCAGGGTCAAAACTAACAACCTGCCGGCAGAACTGAGACTGGATTTCCCCCAAGAGAAGAAGAAGAGTTTGGATTTATATCCCCCCTTTCTCTCCTGTAGGAGACTCAAAGGGGCTTACAATCTCCTTGCCCTTCCCCCCTCACAACAAACACCCTGTGAGGTAGGTGAGGCTGAGAGAGCTCCGAGAAGCTGTGACTAGCCCAAGGTCACCCAGCTGGCATGTGTGGGAGTGCACAGGCTAATCTGAATTCCCCAGATAAGCCTCCACAGCTCAGGCGGCAGAGCTGGGAATCAAACCCGGTTCCTCCAGATCAGAGTGCACCTGCTCTTAGCCACTGCTCTTAGCCACTACGCCACTGCGTAGTGGACATACAGCCCTGCAAGGAGGACCTGCCTCGGATTAGGATGTTGTCGGGAGAGAAGAAAGGAGTGAACCTTTGTGGATCGAAACTGACCGGGTGTCAAAATGTTCTGGCCCTTAAAAATAAGGGGATCCCTATCTGTTTTTCTCGAAAGAGCTAATCAGCAGTATGTGCGGGGTGGGGGGTTGTTTCTGTTTGTGAAATCATGCAGGACGAGGGATAGGCTAACTTTACCTTTCCCCTCCCCTCCTTGTACAACCCTGACCCAAATTAGGCCCTCCGCCGACCATCGTTCAGCTTTGAAAGGCACTGGGAGGCCGATGACCTCTGTCATGTCTAATTTGACACTTATCGATGATAGTAACCATCATGGCCGCTTCGGACAATTCCTTTCCCCCTAGCCCCGGGATGCTGGAATGGGGGCACGGGAAGCCGTGGATGCTCTAATTGGCGCAGTGGCACTGTTCTGAATCCCAGTTGGATTTGGTTTTCTAAAGACCGCCGTGGCTGACCTTGGTGGACCAACGGTCTGATTTAGTAGAAGATAGTTTCCTGGGTGCTCATGTGCCTCTATGTACCAAAGCATGTCTTCCACTATGGATGAACCAAGTGACCCAAACCAAGTTCTCCAAGGTGGTGGCAGTAGTGGTGGTGGAGGAGGAGGAGGAGGAGTTTGGATTTATATCCCACCTTTCTCTTACAAGCTCCTTTCCCTTCCTCTCCCCACAACAGACACCTCGTGAGGAAGGTGGGGCTGAGAGAGTTCTCACGAACTGTGACTAGCTCAACGTCACCCAAAAGAAATGTAGGAGTGCGGAAACATGTCTTGTTAACCAGATAAGCCTCTGCCACTCAGGTGGAGGAGTGGGGAATCAAACTCGGTTCTCCAGATTAGATTCTATCTGCTCTTAACCACTACCCCATGCTGGCTCTCAAGAAGTTGGCAGAACCCTTTCCTTCTGACAGCTGCAACTGGATGGAAATCTGCTACGAAATGGACATTCAGTCCGAAAAGACATTTTGTTTTCTGCACTGCAGTTTGGAAGGACCAAGAAAGGCCGGAGTACACAGCTGTCGAACGGAGGAGGATTCTTTTCTTTTTTAAGCAGGCACAAAATGAAAGGCAACCTTTTTCTAAGCATTCGTTCGTTCTGTTCACCATTCACTGTAATTCCTTTTGGCAGATGGTTCCTGCAAATGCCCCGGGGATGTTTTCTTATTGCTTCTTGTGCACCGAATAGAAGCAGCGCATGGTAGCAGGCATCCGGGAAGGAAAAGGTTAGGCTAAAGCCATTCTCCATGAAGTGCTTGATCAAAAAATATATTTTTGTTAAAGTAGGGGAGTTTTCAGAAATGGCCTGCTTCACCTGCAGCCTGAAGTGGTATAGTCCACATAAACACAGCCCCAAACACTCTGTGATAAGGCTAGGATGTGTATAGTGCACCAACCCCGATACTTACAGGATGGCAATATAGATCGGCATACTTCCACTCTCTTCTACAAATGGAAGCATGTTGGGCATGCCGTGGGGATCCCACAAAATTACAGCTCATCTCCAGGTGACAAAGAAGAAGAGTTCGGATTTATATGCCCCCTTTCTCTCCTGCAAGGAGCAGCAGTGGCATAGGAGGTTAAGAGCTCGTGTAATCTAATCTGGAGGAACCGGGTTTGATTCCCAGCTCTGCCGCCTGAGCTGTGGAGGCTTATCTGGGGAATTCAGATTAGCCTGGGCACTCCCACACACGCCAGCTGGGTGACCTTGGGCTAGTCACAGTTCTTCAGAGCTCTCTCAGCCCCACCTACCTCACAGGGTGTTTGTTGTGAGGGGGGAAGGGCAAGGAGATTGTAAGCCCCTTTGAGTCTCCTGCAGGAGAGAAAGGGGGATATAAATCCAAACTACTACTACTAGTCCTCCTCTTCCTCTTCCTCTTCCTCTTCTTCTTCTTCTTCTTCTAATCTCCTTTCCCTCCCCCCCCAACCAACATCCTGTGAGGTGGGTGGGGCTGAGAGAGCACCGAAGAACTGTGACTAGCCCAAGGTCACCCAGCTGGCATGTGTTGGAGCGCACAAGCTAATCTAGTTCACCAGATAAGCCTCCACAGCTCAAGTGGCACAGTGGGGAATCAAACCCAGTTCTCCAGATCAGAGTGCACCTGCTCTTAACCACTACACCACGCTGGCTCTCACTAGTTCCCACAGAGAAAACAGATGCTTTGGAAGGTAGCCTCTATGGTTTTGTGCCCCACTGAAGTCCCTGTTCACCCCAGGTTCGATCCGCAAAGCTCAGGAGTTTCCCAACCTGGATCTGGCAGCTCTACAGCACATGGTATCTTTGGACCGTTCCCCACTCCTCCCGAAATTGGGTGGGAAACAAACTCTGTGCTAATTTAAATCGTGAAACGTGACCGACTGTACCTCCCCTTGCTGTTCTTCCAGGCCCAAATGGACGAGTTCAGACAGCTCAAAGAGACGCTTCAAAAGATGCCAAGTTTTAAGGAGGCGGGAGCAGTCAACGGGCAGCCTCCGCCAATCCTGTACGAGCGGCCCCAAGGGCCCGCCCAGGGCCTGTTGCAGCTTGCCGGAGACAAGGTGCTCTTTCCCTCTCCGAAATCCTTAGCCTGTCACGTCTGCTCGCTGTGTGCTTTCTTTTAGGACCGATATTTGTATGTGTCCCCCTTCCCCTGTTTAAATGTGCAGTTGGCCATACGAAAGAGTTCTCCTGTATGACTGGCTGTTGCCCGTTTTCTGGGTTACGTGGCCGTGGTCCGGTAGTTTTTGCTCCTGACGTTTTGCCGGCATCTATGGCTGGCGTCTTCAGAGGCATGTCATGGTCAGATATGCTTCTCTGTGCCAAATACAGCCAGCGTGGTTAAGAGCAGGTGGATTCTAATCTGGAGAACCAGGTTTGATTCCCCACTCCTCCACCTGAGTGGCAGAGGCTTATCTGGTGAACTGGATGTGTTTTCACACTCCTACATTTTCTGCTGGGTGACCTTGGGCTGGTCACAGTTCTCTCTGACCTCTCTCAGCCCCACCTACCTCACGAGGTGTCTGTTGTGGGGAGAGGAAGGGAAAGGAGCTTGTAAGCCACCTTGAGTCTCCTTACAGGAGGGAAAGGTGGGGCATAAATCCAAACTCTTCTTCTTCATCTATCGTGACATGCTTCTGAAGATGCCAGTCATAGATGCGGGCAAAACGTTAGGAGCAAAAACTACCAGACTACGGCCACATAACCCAGCAAACCCACAACTGCCAGTTGATTCTGGCTGAGGAAGCCTTTGACAACAACCTGCTTAGCCTATCAGAAGCCCTACCCCACCTGACCAGTTTCTAAAAACACTTGGAGCCAGGGAAGGTTCTTCTTCTTCATCTATCGTGACATGCTTCTGAAGATGCCAGCCATAGATGCGGGCAAAACGTTAGGAGCAAAAACTACCAGACTACGGCCACATAACCCAGCAAACCCACAACAGCCAGTTGATTCTGGCTGAGGAAGCCTTTGACAACAACCTGCTTAGCCTATCAGAAGCCCTACCCCACCTGACCAGTTTCTAAAAACACTTGGAGCCAGGGAAGGTTTCCATGGGCACCATGGCCCCCCCGGGTACCACGTCGGGGAACCCCTGGATTTTGCCACCTGCCATTCCTGTTCTTCTCTCTAGGCCTCCACAGGCAATGAGGAACAGCCACCCCTGAGTCCCCTTGGACAGGCTGCGGCTCACAGGGAGAGCTCCCTTGTAGCTCCGGCTCCAGATACCAAACGCCAGCAAGACGAGAACCTTCCTCGAGGCCAAGTTTCTCGAAGTAACGATAGACCTGGGCCTCAAGACAATGCGCCCCTTGGCCAGCTGGCACCCCCGCATGAACCTCGCCTGCCTCTTGCAGCTTGGCCTCCGCCAGGACAAAAGGAGGGCCACGTCATCCGTTTCACAAGGATGGTGAACAGTGTGCAGAGCATGAGCCAGGTAAGGAAACGGAGAGGTTCCAAATATTCTGCACTGGAGGCTGAACCCTGAAATGCTGGGGGACTCCTTGTGACCCCCTCTTTCTTTGATGCTGGCAGTTGACCCATGTCAGAATTTGAACTCCAGGCCCACCGTCACAAGAGTCGTGCAGAGTAGAACCAGGTATGTTTGCACTGTGCTACCCCCTTGTGGTGAGCCAGGGAGCGGCAGCTTTAAAAAGGACCCACGAGCTTGGATAATTATAGCTGTAATGTATGCATGTTCACAACTTTGTAATGAAATTCTTTTGGACGTGAGCCCCTTTGAGTTATCCAATTTATTTTTATTTACCGAAGTGTTCATCAATTGTCTTAGCTTGTTTTGTTTGTTCCTCGTCCCTCTTCTTTCTTTCTCTCGGGTAACAGACTTCGAACTCTTGTTTTGACAGACCCTGTCTTGTCATCCTGTGTTTCTCCATTGCCTTTAAACCGATTCTACTTGTATTTTGTTACTGGTTACCAGGGCAGTGTCATGGTTAAGGTGCCTGTTGTGGGGCGAGGAAGGGAAGGAGTTTGTAAGCCTTTTTGAGACTCCTTACGGTTGAGGAAAGTGGGGTATAAATCCAAATTCCTCCTCCTCCATCTGTTCTGCTTCTTCCGTGAGAGATACTTCTGCATGGGAAATCCATCTAGGCATGGCTGAGGAGATTCATCCAGGCGTTTTGGATCAAGGTAGCCCGATGGTAGTTTCTTCTGGGCTCAGCCATAGCAGAGGGTAGGGATGCTGCAGGCAAGCCAAACGCTGTCACAAGATGGTCCAGTCAAGGTCATTTAATGCCCGTCTCACAGTTGGATGAGTTGGCCCCCATCCCCTGCACCCAGGGGCGTACCGCCTAGGGGGACATATGGGGTCAAATGTCCCTGAGCTGTGGCCATTTAGTCATGTGGGGGTGGGGGAACGAAAAATGCTCAAGCTAATCTTGTTGTTGGTGGAAAATCGCCCCCCACACCCCTCCTCCTCCCGCCCCCCGGGTCCATACACTGACTTCAAGACCTAGTGCAAAAAAAGTTGTTTGGTTGTGGTGGGGGAGGGCAGGGGTCAGAAAACTCAGATTTTGCACTGGGCTACATTTTCCCTAGATACACATCTGCCTGGGTCTACTTCAACAGATATCGGCTCTCCCAGATATGCGGAGTAGGGTTTCTCCAACCTTGGCACCATAGTGCCTTTTAACTAGAAATGCTGGGTATTGTTTTCCGGTAGGATCAAAAGGCTTTGAAGATCATGCCGGAAGAAAGTGAGAAAAATGCCAATTCTCCCAGGATCGAGCATGGCGAGAAAGCAGAGGCTTCAAAGAAAGACCCCTCCATGGGAAAGGAGCGTGAACCCCGGGTGCAGAGGTAAGTGTTGTGAGGTCCGTGGCCGTCCGCTAGACTCTCCCTCCTATTGGATGTTACCATCTTCTTCCTCTATCCTTCATGGTAGCGGAGGTATCTTACAGAGGATACAGTCGATAGATCATCTTTGTCTTCCTACCCTGTTTCCCTGAATATAAGACATCCCCCAAAAATAAGACATAGTAGAGGTTTTGCTGAAGTGCAAAATATAAGGCATCCCCCGAAAGTAAGACATAGCAAAGTTTTTGTTTGGAAGTATGCCCAACGAACAGAACATAGAAAAATAAGACATCCCCTGAAAATAAGACATAGCGCATCTTTGGGAGCAAAAATTAATATAAGTCACTGTCTTATATTCAGGGAAACACAGTAGTTAGAGGGAGGATCTTCCAGGCTGTATCTTCGTGCCGTATCTTCCAGCTATCCCTGCTGTTAACTGTGATTTTTTTAAAAAAAGAATCTTGGGGATACAGGCTCAGAACTTCCCTTCTAGATGACTTTTGACCAATCGCTTCAAAAGTACCAGTCCACGCCAAAACAAAGCCCGTGTGCAAACTGCATGAGCGAAGATTAGATTCAATTTATTAGATTTATAGCCCATCTTTTCCCAACAACAGTCAAGTTCAGGGTGGGTCACATCATGGCTAAAACGATACATGTGAACCAGTAAAGTTTAAAACAATCTGTAAAATTGTAACTGTAAATCTCCCTGGCACCCTTAATGAAATTTAAACTCTAGCATAGGTGTCAAACTCGCGGACCTCCAGATGTTATGGACTACAGTTCCCATCATCCCCTGCCAGCATGATGCTGGCAGAGGATGATGGGAACTGTAGTCCATAACATCTGGAGGTCCGTGAGTTTGACACCTGTGAATGGGAAGCAGATGGGGAGTTAGAAAAGGAAAACAAACGCAAGAGGAAAAATGAACAAGAATTGACAAATGAGTGAATTAAGAAATAAATGAAAACAGTAACCAAAGTAAGGTAGGAGCAGGCAGCCCAACAAGATGAAACTGATGTGGCTTCAGCTGTAGGTTTGAAGGCCATGGATGGGAAGACCAGGAATAATTTATCAGGACGATTGACAAACCTGCCCAAATGGTGGAATTTGTCAGGTTGTTTCTGCAGCTTCCCAGCTCCCCCCTAGGAATAAAAATGCCAGCCTCTTTCCTCGAGTGTCGCTTGGGATCTTATTTCCCGCTTCAAACCGAGAAGCCTGCGTGATTCCAAAATCACATCTGCCCATCCGGAACAGCGAGAAACCCGGAACGATTCTGAGGTCTCTTTTCTCTCCTTCCACCCTAGTTGGCAAGACATAGTGAACAAAGTGAACGCCCAGATGGATGATGAACAGGTGCCCCGGCAAAGCCTTCTCCATCTGCCTGCCAGAGCCGAGCAAGCGCTGTCGAACCGCAATCGAATGCTGAGCGCCCAGCAGCAAGGGGCCGGACGGCAACAACCGCGAGCCGCTTGGGACGCAGGGAAAGGAGGGACAGATGAAGAGGAGCTTCAAATGGGTACTGCTTCTGTGATCTAGAGTGGGGGGCTGCCTTGATCCGGCACTGAGTTCGAGTTAAGAACCATAGCAAGGAGCTTTGGCAAGCCGGGCCGTTTTTGTAGCCATTCCGTCTGTTAAGGTTTTATCCCAGTTCTCCTCCAAGGAACTTTAAATGACGCTCATGCTTTCCCTATCTCCTTATTTTATCCTCACAACAACCCTGTAAGGTAGGCTAGGGGGAGAATTCCAAACTGTCCCATGGTCACCGAGCAGGCTTTAGGGCTGAGTGGAGATGTGAACCCAGGTCCCACCTAGTTCAATATATTAAGCATTGCACTAAACTGGCTCTTGGAACAGGACTGAGTTCTGTGGTCAGTGCGACGTAACGTTCTGCAGCTTGCTCATGACAAGCCACCTTGGGCCTAATTCAGACAGCATGGTGAGAGCCAGCGTGGTGTCGTGGTTAAGAGTGGGTGGATTCTAACCTGGGGAACCAGGTTTGATTCCCCACTCCTCCACCTGAGTGGAAGAGGCTTATCTGGTGAACCAGATGTGTTTGCGCACTCCTACATTCCTGCTGGGTGTTCTTGGGCCAGTTGCAGTTCTCTCAGGACTCTCTGAGCCCCACCTGCCTCACCAGGTGTCTGTTGGGGGGAGAGGAAGAGAAAGGAGCTTGTAAGCCACCTTTCAGTCTCCTTACAGGAGAGAAAGGTGGGGTATAAATCCAAACTCCTCCTCCTTCTTCCTTCTTCCTTCTTCTTCTTCTTCTTCTTCTTCTTCTTCTTCTTCTTCTTCTTCTTCTTCTTCTTCTTCTTCTTCTTCTTCTTCTTCTTCTTCTTCTTCTTCTTCTTCTTCTTCTTCTTCTTCTTCTTCTTCTTCTTCTTCTTCTTCTTCTTCTTCTTCTTCTTCTTCATTCAACTCTCACCCTTTGCCACTTTCATTCAAAATCCAGAGCCTGGAGGGATTTTTGTGTTCACAACTTTGGGGTAAAGCCCACAGCCATTTTTGGTTCCTGCCAGAGAATTATGGTGACTCGATCTGGCCACCTTTTCCCTAGGAAAAGAACGTAGGAAATAGCTGATTGCTGGGGGAAGCTTTGGCACCCCACCAAAGAGTTAGGTGTAAGTGCGGAGACCTGGGGGAAAAAATGAAGAGCCTCGTTTGGTGAACTGACCTCTCCGCCCTTCTCCACAGGGATCCGAAACTGGTCCCTTCTGCTTTAATTTGACCCACTTTTCAACAAGTCCCCTCAAAAGGATTTTCACTAATTGCTTCGCATCAAAGCCAAGATCCACACAGGAGGGAGGAGGCTCCCAGCATGGGGCAGAGGGGCCCGTCGGGAGTCTGACCTCCGTGTCTTTAATTTGGATTAACACCTGAGGAAGAGGCTTCCCTGCCCCTGCTACGAAGCCGTCTAATTGGATCCTTTTGACTGCTTCATCTGTATGTCGAGAGGGAGGCCAAAACTAAAAACCCAATTTCTTAACAATTCATCTGACAAACTCGTCCCACAAGATCGCTGGCTGTGGTGATGCCTGCTTTTGCTTTGGTTTAAGACATCTTTTAGCCTCCGGTTCTTCCGCATTAAAGCAGTGCATCTGGGAACAGGAGCGAAAATAAGCACAGCTTTGTGGATCAGACCAATGGCCCATCTGTTCAATTATTGTATTTCCCCCACCCCCACCCCCCCGTGGCCAACTAGATGCTCCAGAAGAGCCAGCAGCCGAAACACAGAAGCCTCAGCCTGCTCCAGCATTGCCTCCTTAGTTACTGATATACAGAGGTATACTGCCTCTGAATATGGAAGTTCTATTTAGCCAGAAAAGCTAGTTTCAGAGGGTGGCGAAGTTACTTTGCAGAAGAAACCTAGATTTGAGTCCAGTAGTACTTTAGAGACCGACAACATTTGGGAGGTAGAAGCTTTTGAGAGTCAGAGGAAGGGAGCTTTGGTTCTTGAAAGCTCGTAGGCGGGAAATCTTGTTGGTTTCTTAGGTGCTACTGGATTCGAATCCAGCCGTAACAGCTGTTGGTGGGCCAAGGCTCTGTCAATTTGTCTAATTCCCTTTTCAAGCCATTGTTGCTACGTTCTGTGGCAGTGAGTTCCACAAGTCAATGCTGAAAGCTGATTGAAGGCTCCAAACGTGGTTTCTAGCCTGTTCCCCCAACTGACCTGACATTTCAGCCAAAACCTCTATTGCTGTCACATTGGCGTTGGGAGTGTGCTTTTGGCTGCCATGATGGGTGGGACCTTGAACATTGGATGAGGGAGATGGAAACCCCAGAGTGTCATTTATATCTGCCGCAGTGGAGAACTTGGGGGTCCCAGAAGCTTGGTCCAGCCCCATATAGTAGCTTCCCGTCTGGCCCCTGGCATATCCTTCAGGCCTGCCTCCATAAATAAAGCGGGCCTGCTTGTTGCCATCGCGATGGAAGATGCAGCCATGCAGGTCCCTAAACTGGCTGAGCATCTGTGTTGTTTCCATGGTTACTGCCCAGACTCCAGCATCCTGAATGTACGGATTAGAAAAGGGCTGCCTGCTAACTCGGTTCTCTGTTTGTAAAAGGATCGGGCCGATACCTATTGTGCTGGTTTTCAGGTCCTCTGTATCACCCATGCTAGAATCCATAATCCGTAGTGCTTAAAAAGGCACCTGCAGAACTCTGCTCCTCCTTCTGGAAGCTTTGCGAATTCCTTGGGTGTCAAGTGAGCCCAAACAAAATCTCAATAATGTGGGTTCTCCTTTCCATCATTGCTGTTTCCGAATAGTAACACTTAGCAAATTATATAGTACCAAATGTACTTCCCACAACATGACCCTATCCCTCCTACAACAACCCAGTTAGGTTTGTCATGATTATTTATACAGCCAGGATTACATGTGAGACAATGTTATGGTTGCTGCCCCTATTTCCCAAGGTTAGTCCTCATTGCCCTTATTGGAACCTTTGGAGAGGCATTATTAAAACCGTGTTAGTTTCAAGCGGCCAGCAGCGTCTCTAAATAAGTTCAGTTTCCGAGAGGGGAAATGGATTCCTTGTCTTTTGTGTGCATCCAGGAAAGTGTATGAAGACGAGCACATATAAGAACCAATATCCTTTTGACTGAAATTTGTGCAGGACCATCCTTTTGGGAGTCAGTTAACAGAGAAATCCAGAAAACAAAAGCCATCTTTGGTTAAGACCAACACAAACAATATGAAAGAGTTTGCAAACTTTTAAATTTTTCTGAAGTTTTCATCAAGATTGCCCTCCAGGCCGGGACAGAATAATTGCATTTAGGTCCTGCAGCAAGCTCCGTGGCAGAGGGAAGATTTGAACTTGGGTCCTTCTGCTCCTAATCTACCACCTTAATCATTCCACCATACCACCTTATACCTTGGAGATACTTGTCATTGCAGTTAGTCCAGTAGAAATTGAGATGACAGTGTGGGAATTTCAGCAGTGCCCTCGAAATTACAAAAAAGTTCATTATGAAGGTGAAAAAATTAAGGACCTCGGGGGGGAGGGGAAAGTAGGAGTAATGAGGCACCTCCTGGCATAGTGCCAGGTTTCAGTGTTGTAACTTGGCATATTTGTATTTGTGTGTGCAGATGCTGGTATGATCGAGAGAGAAGAGAACCCTCGGAAGGAATCGGTGATCCAGGAACCTATGGTAAGAGGATAAAAGAAAACACTGACTTCCAAAACGCCCCACCCTGTCCCCAATACACAGGGTGTTTCGGGAGTGGGGCAAGGTGGGGTAGGGAGGGGGCGCACAGGTAGTTCATGTCCCAGGCGCAGTCTCCCCTCCCTCTGTCACTGGATCATGTCATCTAACTTTGTTACGAAAAGAAGATTAGAAAATTCACAGAGGATAGCTCTCCCTATGGCCGTTGGCTAGCAGATCTGCAGTTGTATTACCGATTAGCTTCTATATAGCGTATTTCAAAGTGCTTCTCATCTCTTGCCTTGGTGATCTTCACCACAGCCCTATTAGTGAGATCCGTGTTATTGGTCCTACGCGGCAGGCGGAAGGGCTGAGTCCGAGAGGATGTGACTTACCTAATGAGCTTCTGACCAAGATCATATTTCAGCCCAGGTCATAGCCAATGCTCTCAAGATAACGAACCCCAGTTAATGATTGTAAGAGCAGTCGCGCCACCCGTGGTTTGCACAACTGGCCCTTAAGTGTTGACAACTGGCCCTTAAGTGTTGACCATCACAGGGATATCACCAACTCCCTGATCCTCTTCAGGTGCCAGACAACGTTGCAGACCCTGCCCAGGACCCCAATAATCAAGGAGAAGATGAGTTTGAAGAGGCCGAGCTGGAGCGGCCCGACTTTGAAGAGAAAGCGGGCCAAGCCGGCCAACTTGGCCATACTGACCAGCCAGCTAAAGATGCCACAAAAGAGAAGTTCCAAAAGGTAACCGATCGGTTTTGTACGCTGGGCAAACCAGTTCCATCTCTGAGTCGGTAACGTTTTGAACTGGAGACCCTCGTTAAGGAGGCATCCAGTGTGGCACACGTTGGGCACCTTACTGGCCAGCACTACCTTTCCTAGTACCTACTGGCGCAAAAACCTTAACGGAGTGACCGAGAGTAAGTTGTTTGTATGCAAGACAGCAGTGGCGTAGTGGTTAAGAGCAGGTGCACTCTAATCTGGAGAACTGGGTTTGATTCCCCGCTCTGCCGCCTGAGCTGTGGAGGCTTATCTGGGGAATTCAGATTAGCCTGTGCACTCCCACACACACCAGCTGGGCGACCTTGGGCTAGTCACAGTTCTTCTGAGCCCTCTCAGCCCCGCCTACCTCACAGGGTGTTTGTTGTGAGGGGGGAAGGGAAAAAAGATTGTCAGCCCCTTTGAGTCTCCTATAGGAGAGAAAGGGGGGATATAAATCCAACTCTTCTTCTTCTTTTAAAGCAGTGTGTCCATTTTAAAAGGTTAAGCAGAGCTACTGCCTGAAATGTTGAGCAGTTACTATTAACCCCCCTCTTGGATGTTTTGTGGTTGGCGTCCCCTCCTTCGGCATCGTCACTCTATGTCAGAATTCTAAAGATGCCCCAAAACCGTTGGGGAATCCCTGCTACAAAAAACCTTAGCGTTTTACCCTCTGCTAAGAAAATTATTTGCTGCTTAACAGCGCCCCTACTACATGTGGACAGAGGGTGAAATTGCAGCTGCAAACTCAGTGAAGTCAAGTGAGAAAGGAGGAACCAGCACGGTCCCACCTGGTCCCATGAAACTTTTGAGTCTGGTTGTACAGTCTGAGTAGCCTCCAGCTGTTGGACACAGAAGGAACTGTTCTCGGACCGCCCTGTTGCCTGATACTTGTCCTCCTGCTTCCTTGGCTTGCTTCCATGACGATTATCCCCAAGTCAAGCTCAGAAACACTAGCTTGTTTTGACAGGCTGCCGCGCTTTCTCCGTTGCTTGTCCGCAAGGTGGCATTTTGCCTGTCAAAATCTAAAACGGGAAATTGGTAGGTTGGGTGCGTGTTCTTTCAAAAACAAAGACCGCTTGTGAGCTGGCGTTTGCGCGTCGAGCTTCGTAGCCTGTGGCTGCTTTTGGCTTTGGACTGGGGTTCATTTTTGGTGCATTGACATTGGGGATTTTTGCTACCTTAGAAGCCACGTTCTAAGAGAGTGATGGCATGGTAGGGTCAGTTGCCTGTCTCAAGGTGAAAAAGCTCACCGTATAGCATTCTCTCCATCTTAAACCAGCATGGCGTAATGGTTAAGAGCAGGTGCGCTCTAATCTGGAGAACCGGATTTGCCACTTGAGCTGTGCAGGCTTATCTGGGGAACCAGATTAGCTTGTGCACTCCAACACATTCCTGCTGGGTGACCTTGGGCTAGTCACAGTTCTCTCCAGGAGCTTCTGAGAAGTTTCCAAGCCAGGCCATAATACCAGACACCTTCCGTGATTTTTTTTTAATGCCTCAGCAATAGATGTTCAGGGGCACACTGTACCCCAAACCCACCTTTTCTTGTGACCTGTTTGCTGTTCCGTAGCTAGAAATAAGCATGTCTGAAGAGTGTTTCCGCTCTCTGCCCTGGTCTTTTCCCCCTACCAGGATGCTGCCGGACTGAGAAAGGCTGCAGACGATCCAGCGGACGATTATCAAGAAGACCAGGAGCAAGACCTGGTATGAAACCCAAAGTTGTTTTCTCTCTCTTGCCCCCTCTTTCTACAACTGCAAGGGGGAGTGTTAGCGAAACACACCCACGCGTACACACCCAAATGCGTGTTGTAAAGGCTGTGTTGTCTTTGAAGCCCTCAAAAGCTTACGAAGTCACTCAGAAAGTCGGCGAGTTCGTCCACGTTGATTTAGAGTGGTTCTTGGGCGGTGAAAGGTCTTTTCCCAACAACCGCCCTAAGATCCTTGAACCAAATATGTTAGGGATTGAAATGGTAGGCTCTACCACAGCCCGCCCCCCTCCCAATACGCAGCCACCTTGTCAATCCATCTGGCTCACAACTGCCTCCTGTAGTGGTGAAGAGCAGGTGCACTCTAATCTGGAGAACCAGGTTTGATTCCCCACTCTGCCACTTGAGCTGTGGAGGCTTATCTGGGGAACCAGATTAGCTTGTGCACCACAACACATGCCAGTTGGGTGACCTTGGGCTAGTCACGAGCTCTCTCAGCCCCACCCACCTCACAGGGTGTTTGTTGTGGGGAGGGGGAAGGGAAAGGAAATTGTAAACCCCTTTGAGTCTCCTTGCAGGAGAGAAAAGGGGGGATATAAATCCAAACTCTTCTTCTGGATCTGGCCCCCCGCCTCCCGCAGGTAGCCGGGAGGGACCTGGCAACCTTAGCTTCAGTGGAGGCCACTGAAAGCCAGAGAAGACTCTGGCAGAGCAGCAATCCTCGCTTGAAAACATAAAAAATGAACAGCCCTGTTTAAGCGCCTCTGTGGGTTGGTCACCTGTCGCTGGACCAGCAGGGAGTGCATTTTGGAAAGTAGGTCAGGCTGCTGTCTGAGCACATTACTTGGGCGGGTGCACTGGGTTGGAAGAGAGATGGGCGGTGGATGCCCAGTGCGTGAGAAGCGCAGGAAAAAGACGGCTCGGGCCTGGCCAGCGGGTGCAGCTTTGACACCCAATGGTAAAGCCTGGGCGCAGCAGCTCGCTTTGGGGTGACCAGCCTTGCTGGGTATCGGCTCAGGAGGCACCTGCCTGCCAGTGCGCCTCTAAGGCAACGGCCCGTTGTGAACTAACCATGCTGGTGTTAGTGGTTCACAGCCAGCATGGTGTAGTGGTTAATAGCAGGTGCACTCTAATCTGGAGAACCGGGTTTGATTCCCTGCTCTGCCACTTGAGCTGTGGGGGCTTATCTGGGGAACCAGATTAGCTTGTGCGCCACAACACATGCCAGTTGGGTGACCTTGGGCTAGTCACAGTTCGTTGGAGCTCTCTCAGCCTCACCCACCTCTCAGGGTGTTTGTTGTGGGGGGAGGGGAAGGGAAAGGAGATTGTAAACCACTTTGAGTCTCCTTACAGGAGGGAAAGGGGGGATATAAATCCAAACTTCTCCACTTCTTCTTGTATGAGGGAGGCGAGCCGTACACCAGGGGGAGAAGAGAGGGTGCCTCACGAAGATAAAGATGGGAAAAGACTGCATGCTGACCCTTGTAAACAATGGCCTGCAAGTGAAAATCTGACACATGGGGGAGAGGATGTCTTCCCTCGATTGGTTCTTGACACCCTGCTTTTCCAGATGCAAGGAGTCCTTCTTTGCCACGTTCGGGTGGGGGATATTGAGCTCTCCAAACTTGTGTCCTGATGCTTTCTCCATGCATTGGTGCTGTATTTCGATCTCGCTTCCTATGTTTCCTCTATTCTCTATGACCGCAGGAGGACCACGGAGGTGAGGTGGAAGATGCTGACGACCTGGAGCCGGTCCGAGGAGCCAAAGGCCACGCAGAAGGAGTCGGCAAGAAAGATGATTACTATTGAGGATTTTGGCAGCCTGGGGGAGATCAGAGAAGAAGCTGGAAGGGGGACCCGGCCTGGAGCTTGTGGCGAGGGAACGGGGCTTGTGGCTTGAGCCTCGACCCCAGATGGCCCGCACTGCTAGAAGATAACACTGAAAACGCAAACACAGAAGTCTCTGTGTATCCAGATAGTGAGTCCAGGTTGGCCTATAAGACAGGTGAACTCTCTGAATAGTAGACTTTCCCTCCCTCCCTCCCTCTCTTTCTGTGATTTCTTGAGGGAGGGGGGGAAATCAAGATTTCTCTTTGGAGGATTGCCCCCTCCCTGTTTCAGAGTTATTTTCTAAGATTTGAGATGGGGAGGGGAGGAGACGCCAACTTTTGCGCGACTCCATTATCCTCGGCCTGCTTGCGTCGGCCTGTTTCCTGTAGTCCTGGACTCGCTCAGGCGCTCTTTAATTCAAGGTCTATCTTTATATATAAAAACAAATTCTTTTGGTACCAAGGTGTGGCTGCATTGTTGTCTGTTTTATTATGGGCAGGGGGAGTGGGGTAAATGTTCCCAGTAGGGTTGCCAGCTTCCAGGTGGGGCCTGGAGGCAGTCGTGTAGCTGTAACGGGACAGGAGGCGTGCTGCTCCCCCACAGCCTTCCCCCTTCCCCGCCAGGTGCAGCAGGAGCGGAAACCACAAGGATAAGGTGACCAGATGGTCACCTTTGTGAACCGGGACGGGTGGGTAGGCGGGGGTACGTGCAGCCGCAGGAGCGCACGGCCTTCTGGGGTGCTCCCATTTCCCACCCTGTCACAGGGCGGGAAATGGGAGCCCCCCAGAAGGCCATGTCCTCCTGCGGCCGCGCGCGCGGGAGGCTGCCGCACTGCCTTGCGTTCCAGAAGGCAGTGCGGCAGCCTTTCAAAAACTGGGACACTTGAAAAAACCCGTAGGACGCGGGACGAATTGTTTTAAGGTGGGACTGTCCTGCCAAAAGCGGGACGTCTGGTCAGCCTACCCAAGGAGGCCTCTGCAGGAGTTGGAGCTCCCAAGGTCTCCTGGGAAGTGTAGCTCTTTGCAGCTGACTGAACTAAGGTAAGTGGGGCGGGGCTCCGCAGGCGGGCATAACACTAATGCAAGCCTAATTTATTTTTTGTTACAATTTTGGGAACAATTTATGACTGAATTAATTAAATAATAAGTTAGGGTTAGGGTTAACACAAGGGCAGGGGCTCGGGCTTGCCTTAGTGTTACGTTGAGTTCTAGGGTGCAGTCTGTGAATAGGGCTATGGTCAGTTTCAGGTTTCGGGTTTTTATAGCAATTTTGGGAACAATTCATGACTGAAAAAATTAAATAAAAATAATAAGTTAGGGTTAGGGTTAAGGTTAAGGTTAAGGTTAAAGCAAGGGCAGGGGCTCAGGCTTGCCTTAGTATTATGTTGAGTTGTAGGGCGCAGTCCGTGAATAGGGCTATGGTCAGTTTCAGGTTTTTATAACAATTTTGGGAACAGTTTATGACTGAATAAATTACATAAAAACAATAAGTTAGGATTAGAGTTAAGGCAAGGGCAGGGGCTCTGGCTTGCATTAGTGTTATGTTGCAGTGGTATATTTGCCTATTGGACAAGGTGGGCAGTTGCCCAGGGCGCTCCCTTGTGGCAGGTGCCAAAAATGCAGGTTCATTTGTGGGTTTTTTTGGTATTTTTAGCATTTTTCCGTTTTTGGCCTGCAGGGGATGCAGGTTTTAGGCTAGCAGCACCAAAATGTCACGGATTCTTCGGGAGACTCTCCTGATGATATCACCCAGGTTTGTTGAGGTTTGGTTCAGGGAGTCTAAAGTTATGGACTCCCAAAGGAGTGCCCCCATCCCCCATTGTTTCCAATGGGAGCTAATAGGAGATGGGGGCTACACCTTTGAGTGTCCATAACTTTGGACCCCCTGATTCAAACTTCACCAAACCTGGGTGGTATCATCAGTATGGTCCCATGAAGATACTCTGATATTTTGGTGTTGCTATCTTAATAATTGCACCCCTGACATCAGGCACCCCCTACATTTCCCCAGATTCTCCTTTTAAATCCACCCCCTTCCTGCCAATGCTTGTTTTCTTTCTTTCTTTTATTCTCTCAATGCCTAATAAAAGTTATTATTATTATTAAATCCACCCCCTTCGGCATGGATTTAAAGGGTGAATCTGAGATCCCCAGTTTAAACATTGAAAGTGATGCTGTTCAGTGTGGGGGAGAATAGCATCAATTTCAATTTTGTTTAAACTGGGGACCCCAGATTCTCCTTTTAAGGTGGATTTAAAAGTAGAATCTGGGCTCCCTAGTTTAAACACTGTTGAAAATGATGCTGTTTGGGGGTGGATTCCAGCATCACTTGTTTAAACTAGGGAGCCCAGATTCTTCTTTTAAATCCACCTTAAAGGGAGAATCTGGGGTCCCCAGTTTAAATAACATTGAAAGTGATGCTGTTTCCCCCAATTGGGGGGACTGGATACAACACCATAAAAATGTTTTCATAGCAGTAATAAAACATTTTGAAAGCATTTTGAAAATGTTTTCAAAAAAATTATTTCTGCTGTGTGGCATGGCCCAATGCTGTGTTCAGATTTGTGAGTTGGGGCATGTTCTATAATGTGATGGTGACTTTGAAATTACCTGCAGTAAAAAAAAATCATTGTTTGTCACAGTGGGGGAGGGCTGCTGCCCGGGGAGGCAGGGTGGGGTGGGGGCACCAAACTCAGGTTTTGCCTACAGGTTCCAGTTTGCCTAGATACGCCTCTGTTGTATAAAGCTGTTCCTTTAGGTGCCTATTTAGAGGGTACTGGGCACAGTATGGACAACTCCGTAGGGGTGTCCTGTCGCTCTGGCCACTTGGTGGAGCAGCCCAGGACATTGCTGCAGGCCCACCAAGATGTTAACACAGCCACCGCTGTGTTCTGTTCTTTCCTTTGGAATTCTGATTTAAATGCACGCCGGCCCCTGCCTGCCTGCTATAAATAGCACTTTCCAAACAGATTAAGCACAAGCTAATTCATCTGCCAGGCCATGTAGCAGTCAAACGACGACCCTTGTTCGGTCCTGCACGTCCCTCCCACCAGCCGATGTCTTGATCGAAGGCAACGCGGTCTGGTTTTTTGACGTGACCGTTTTCCTATCAGAGCCTCCGCCGAGAAATGAGTAATGGGGATGGATTTTCGGCTCCGGCCTTTTCAACTTCCTTCATTTCTGCCAATCTTCTCCGCCCGGCCGTGTTGTCCGAAGCCTAACCACCTGGCGGGCAGCAGCTTCCACCAGAGGGATCTGAGGTTAAAGCTTGTGCCAGTTGGAGGGCTCTCTGAGCAGGAATTGCTAAATTCGAATGGATGCTTGACTAGGGCCTCACGTCAGGCATTGCTAAGCCCTTCTACGGGTGACGACAGCTAGGGGAGGAACCGCGGAAATTAGACTCACATGACAAAACCCAATTCAGAGGTGTCTGATTTAATCTAATCATTCCTGTCTCTGCATTCTGGCTTCCCGAAGTCTCTAGCAAATGCAGGCTTCTGAAATCCAGAAGAGAGAGGTTTGTTTCACACATGTAGTTTAAGAAGGGCGGAAGCAAGCTGGAGTGTGGAGGGCAATGGAGGACGGTGAAGGGTCTGGAGCATGCAGTGTGGAGCTTTCCACTCCTTGCACCCAGGCAGAGCCGAGCCCAAGACAGGGTTTATAGAGGACCCCCTTGCTAATGTGGCCAGGATCCTGAAAAGACTCAGCCACTGATTGTACGTTCCTGCGCTGCAGGGGGTTGGACTCTTCCAACTCTATGATTCTGTGACTCTGTGATCCTCTGACATTGCTGTTTCTAACTCGCAGAGAGCCTTCGCCATATCAAGCTGCAAGGCGGGCGCTTCTCCTTTTAGGAGGAAGAGTTTGGATTGATATCCCCCCTTTCTCTCCTGTAAGGAGACTCAAAGGGACTTACAATTCTGTCACTCTCTCTTCAACTCTGTGGAAGGTTTCACGTGAGCCATCTTCAAACTATATGTCAAAGGGTCTAATTTAGGTGAGCTGGTTTGTGGGCTAAATCTTGATTGGACACTCCCCGGGTTGACCGAGACGGGTTGTGTCTTAAGCGCCCCCTTCCCCTTTTTGGTTTCTCCTGGGACCCCAAACCAGCACAATGTCGAATATCCTCAGTTCTGCCAGTGAGTCTCTCTTTGTCAGCCTTTATAGCAAGGTGTCCCCTCTTAAAATATCCACGGCTGCATCCTTTCTAAAAATGGGATGGGACCAGAACTGTAATCTAATTAGCTTTCTTTCACCCAGAGGGAAAAAACCAAAAAGCAATAACAACATGGGATTTATTTTTGCTGAGCTTTCTATGCAGGTTCCCCACCCCCCCACCCCTCCCAGCATGTGACCATCCAGCAATTTTTGAACAGAGGGCAAGCTCGCCCTTTGGGAATTGACAAACTTGAGATTCCAAGGAAAGCACTTTTATAGAAACAAACAAAACTTTTCAGAGGTGTGAAATTCTGGAATAGCCCAGGAAAAGGAGGAGGAGTTTAGATTTATACCCCCCCCCCTTCTCTGCTATAAGGAGACCAAAGGGGCTTACAATCTTCTTTCCCTTCCTCTCTCCCACTACAAACACGCTGAGAGGTGGGTGGGGCTGAGGGAACTCCGAAGAACTGTGACTAGCCCAAGGTCACCCGGCTGGCATGTGTTGGAGTGCAAAAGCTAATCTACTTCACCAGATAAGCCTCCACAGCTCAAGCGGCAGAGCAGAGAATCAAACCCAGTTCTCCAGATTAGAGTGCACCTGCTCTTAACCACTACGCCACTGCTGCTCTTGATAGACTTCTCTTTCACAGATATGACAACTCTGCCTTTCAAGTCACCTACGTTGAAGACTTTTGCTATGTCTCATGACAGGGAATGTTGAAAGTGATTCATTTGTCCTTTTGCTTATTCAAACCCATAATTTATCAATTTTACTGCCTCACCCCAAATTCTGGAGCCGCTACAGACTATCCCTTTCCTCTGTTCATTTGGAACATCTGTTCATCTTTGGCGGATCTTTGGAAGCCATATATCAGTCTTTTTGGGTCCCTACAGCATCTGTGAATTCAGACCCACACTAACCAGACTCTTTGCCATTTATGGGTCGCCTTCCCATCACCCCCAACCGCCAAGGAGCTCTGGGTGCAAATTATCCAATGTTCTGTATGCAAAGTCTGTCCTCTGCCCCACAGCAAGGGTCCCCCTTGAGAGCAAATCGTGGTGGTGGGGGGAAACAGGAGCTGTAAAGACCCTTGGTTTGACCTCATCTGTCGACTGTATTCCATTAGATAGATTGCATTCTAAAATTGGCTCCATTTGCAGCCAAGATGGCCAGGTCCCCAGCAATATTTTATTAATGGCTGCTTTTGCAAAGTGCTCCGTGTTCTTGGGGAGGGAACGGGTCTCGAAGAGCAGCCAAGTGCTTAATGGAACGCAAGGGCAGCTATCTATCAAAAGCAGTGCTCCAAATAATCACATTTTCCTGGTCTGGGCACATAATTTTTCCTCCCTTTTTCTTCTTTTTTTGAATTGGGTTCTGGAAACTAATGGAAAGGAGTACCAGGAAAAATAAGCCTTTCGCAGGGCAGCCCCGAGAAGGGAGTGTGCCAAAAGGCCTGAGTCACTTTAGTGCGGGGAAGACGGGATGCCAATAATCGGGAGTATAGGTAGGTCACCACGAAAAGCAGAGGGAATGCCCAGAAGGAGGGCTTCCCCTGCCCTACATGGGAAGGCCAAGAGAGGGATTTCACGGAGACATTTTAGGAGAAGCAGCAATTGGACAAATTCTGATTCAGTAAAATGGCAATAATAGGCTGGTTGTTGTGGGGTTTTTGAATTTTTGAATTGCACATACAGTGAGTGGGGTGGGGTGGGGTGGAAGTAATCTTTTTAATGCTTACAGTGTCTGATGGTCTTAAAAGAGCCAGTCTGATGTAGTGGTTAAGAACAGGTGGATTCTAATCTGGAGAACCGGGTTTGATTCCCCACTCCTCCACCTGAGTGGCAGAGGCATATCTGGGGAACCAGATGTGTTTCCGCACTCCTACATTTCTGCTGGGTGGTCTTGGGCTAGCCACAGTTTGTGCAGAACTCTCTCAGCCCCACCTACCTCACCAGATGTCTGCTGTGGGGAGAGGAGGGGAAAGGAGCTTGTAAGTCACCATGAGTCTCCTTACAGGCAAGTAAGGTGGGGTGTTAAATCTTCTTCTTCTTCTTCTTCTTCTTCTTCTTCTTCTTCTTCTTCTTCTTCTTCTTCTTCTTCTTCTTCTTCTTCTTCTTCTTCTTCTTCTTCTTCTTCTTCTTCTTCTTCTTCTTCTTCTTCTTCTTCTTCTTCTTCTTCTTCTTCTTCTTCTTCTTCTTCTTCTTCTTCTTCTTCTTCTTCTTCATCCTCATCCGGCCCTGGTTCAAGACGAATGAATGAATGGCTGAGAACGAACGAATGAATGACAGACAAGGAAGCCAGATCAGCTGCAGTTGGAGAGCTGCAGGGATGCAGAACAATGCCAAGAGGGGAGGAGGATAGTTTTCCTTGCCGGGTCTCCCTCCTGCACCGCGGCGCGGCGAGAGTTAAGGGCCGCCGGGGGGAGGGCCGCTGGGCGGGCCGGACGGCGCGGCCCCCCCCCCGCGCCCCCCCCAAGCCGGCGAGGAGGCGCACAGGCGGCACGGCCGTTTCGGAGCGGCCCTGGGAAGATGCGCGTGCCGCCTGCCCGGAGGAGGGGCGGCGGCCGGGGCGGACCCTCGGCGCCCCGCTAGAACGCCGTCCCTGCAGAGCAGGCCATGCTGCTGGCGCTGCTGCTGGCGCTGCTGGGCCTGGAGGCGCCGGGCGCTGGGGGGGCCTCGGTGGCGGGGGTCTCCCCGGCTGCTCCTCCGGGCGAGGCGGGCGAGGCGTGGTGCCCGTACAAGGTGGCGCTGAGCGGCGGGCGGGAGCGGCTGTGCTTCCGCCGCCCGGCGCGGGGCTTCCAGTGCGCGCCCCGCCGGTGCCAGGCGCACCGCTCCCCCGGGAGGGCCCTGGTGGCCAACGCGCTGCTCAACGGCAGCGTCCTGCTGCAGTGGGCCTGGCCGCCCCCCGGCGCCCCCCCGGCCGGGCCCCCCGTGCGCGGCTTCTCGCTGGCCTGCTCGTGGGAAGGCGCCTACACGCGTTTCCCGTGCGAGGCCGTGCAGCTGGGCGCCGCCTGCCGGGACTACCTGCTGGCCGAGGCGCACGGCGGCGTCCGCTACCGGCTCTGCCTGCGCGCCCTGGGCGGCCCCTCCGGCCCCAACGGCAGTGCTGCCGAGTGCGTGGAGTTCACCGTCCCGCCGGCCGGCCTGCGGGACCTCGTGGTGGCCATGGCGGCCGTCGGCGGCGCCATCTGCGTCATGCTGGTGCTCATCTGCCTGCTGGTGGCCTACCTGACCGAGAACCTCGCCGCCGCCCCCGACCCGGCCCCCGCCGCCGCCGCCCCCCGGGGACCGGGCTCGGCCAAGAGGGCCCCCTGAGCCGCCCGGCGGCGGCGCGACACCTCCCGGGACGCTCCCTCGGGGACGCTGCGGTCAGCACCTGGACGGCCAGGTAAGCAGCCCCGGCAGGGATTGTGCTCTGGGATTGAATTTGCAAGCAGAGTTTCCCCTGCGATCCCGTGCCCGCTTGTGCCGGAGCCACCGTAGGTGGGAGTGGTAGAAAGGCGCAACACCTCCCGGGACGCGCCCTCGGGGACGCGGAAGCCACCCGGCTGGCCTGGACGCCCAGGGCGGCCAGCTTTGATGCCCTGCCATTGGGCTTGCAACCAGCCTCCCCTTTAGTGCTGCGTGCTCTCCCGTGCCCACTTAAGCTGGTCCTTCTTAGACGGGGGAGCTGGGAAGTGGTGGTGAGGGGTGACTTATAGGGTGTTGGAGGCAAGCCATGTTCAGAAAGGGTTTGCCACTTCCTGCTTGCCAACAGACTCTCCGCTTTCTTTCAGGCAAATCTAAGGTGGATCCAAGCATCTTAGATCAAGTATATCTAAGCTGGGTGCCTCTTCCCCAGTCAGTGATGGGGAAATCTTTTTATGGGAAAGGGCTGATGTTGGCCACCTGGGAGCCAGCCTTTCTGAACTGAATTGGTCAGGGCTTCGACCGGGGCGAATGCAAACAGTGCCAGGTGTGATCTCCTGTCCACCTGAGCCTGTGCCCGCTTGGCGGGGGGGGGTGCCCTCAGGTGTTGAGCTGGGGGGAGCTACCGTAGGTACCCAGGGCAAAACCTGAACTCACTTTTTTGTTGGTTGTGCAAAGCTCTGCCTTTGCGTGTAAAGACTGGCTGAAGAGGGACACATTTTTTAGCTTTTCTGTTCTAGCAAGTTTGGGGTAAGGTCAGTCACTGCTTTTGGATGCCTTTAAGCCCAGTGGGGTTGTGAAGATTTCTGGGGCCAGGCAGCGGGTTGACACCTGGGAACCTTTGCTTTCCTTTCCAACAATCTGATGGGCACCGGACCCCCATTTATTCCCCACTCTTTAATTTTTCAAACAAGAAAGCCAATGTGATTTTTGGGCTGTATCAATAGTAGCGTCAAGAAAGCCAATGTGATTCCCTATGAGGAGAGGCTGCAGCGTTTGGGACTCTTTAGTTTGGAGAGGAGACGTCTGAGGGGGGATATGATTGAAGTCTATAAAATTATGCATGGGGTAGAAAATGTTGACAGAGAGAAATTTTTCTCTCTTTCTCACAATACTAGAACCAGGGGGCATTCATTGAAAATGCTGGGGGGAAGAATTAGGACTAATAAAAGGAAACACTTCTTCACGCAACGTGTGATTGGTGTTTGGAATATGCTGCCACAGGAGGTGATGATGGCCACTAACCTGGATAGCTTTAAAAGGAGCTTGGACAGATTTATGGAGGAGAAGTCGATTTATGGCTACCAATCTTGATCCTCTTTGATCTGAGATTGCAAATGCCTTAACAGTCAAGGTGCTCAGGAGCAGCAGCAGCAGCAGGCCATTGCGTTCACCTCCTGCATGTGAGCTCCCAAAGGCACCTGGTGGGCCACTGCGAGTAGCAGAGAGCTGGACTAGATGGACTCTGGTCTGATCCAGCTGGCTTGTTCTTATGTTCTTAAGAAATGCACTACCTCAGAGTGTGGCGGAGTCTCCTTCTGTGGAGGTTTTTAAACACAGGCTGGATGGCCACCTGTCAGGAGTGCTTTGATTGTGTGTTCCTGCATGGCAGGGGGTTGGACTGGATGGCCCTTGGGGTCTCTTCCAACTCTATGATTCTAAGACAGCGCTCTCCTTCTTTCCAGACAGCCTTTGGATGGATCCATGCTCCAGAGGGTGCTGCCCGGAAACGCCTGCTTTCCATAGAGTTTCTCATCTGCACTTCAACAACGGGTCGGCGCTCTCATTCAATAAGCAGCACTGCTGTCCAGATAAGAGGGGAAGCTGATGCCAACAGCATCCGCAAAGACCAGCAGTATCCAGATCCACATGCAGGGCCTCTTCATCCATTGTGAAACGAGCGGTTCTCAGTCGACAAACGGCCCTCCACATCCCCAGCAGCGACCGGAAAGACATCTCAAAGGACGAGACCAACGTGTCTCTATTCGGCTGGCATCTGATCACTTAATATTCTCGTAACTGGTTTTAGAGAGTTACCAGCATCACAGACTGATAAGAGTTGCTCCACAGCTGACGGCGGAACCCCAGATCAGATGTAAATATGACATTCCGGGTTTTGAAGCAACTTTTTGGAAGTTTTCTATGCTGTTGGGAGCAGTGTTCTGTTCGGGTGGGGTAGTTTCCAGCAATACTCAAATCTCAAAGCAACTCCCGGTATGTTTTGTCCTCCAGAGTTTGGTTCTCAGCACAAAGAGATGGATCTCTTGGGGGGAAAAAAAGTAATACCATATTTTTTAAATACACAAACGTTCTGTCCGAATTCACTTGTTCCAGATAGTTGTAAGAAGTTGTTTCATGTCAAATTCACATCACTTTTGTGTCACATGAGGTAAAGTGGAGATGGCAGACAGTTACTGCGTCCCGTATGTCTCAAAAGGTCTTTAGCGATGGATGGGTTTTTTAGACTTTGCTTCTAAAAAGGCCAGTTGAATGCAGATAAGTTTTGCTTGCTGGATTCCCTGTGGGTCAGTAGCTAGGGAAGTGCGTCTTTTTTTTCAGCCGTAGGTACAAATCACTTTATTTTAGGGCCCAACTACGAATCATGGAGTTCTGGAACTCCACTGCTGTGTTTTGTCACTCAAGGGCAACCAGGGACGTAGCTGGATTGGAGCCAAGGGACTAGAGAAGGGAAGGCGATATAATTTTCCCTCCCTGTGCTGTTTCCCTTATCAAAAACGCCTCCTACTTTTAGCTGGGGGGGGGGGAGGAGAAAAGGAGAATTTGGATTTATATCCCCCCTTTCTCTCCTATAAGGAGACTCAAAGGGGATTGCAATCTCCTTTTCCTCCCCCCCCCCGCCCACAACAAACACCCGGTGAGGTGGGTGGGGCTGAGAGAGCTCCAAAGAACCATGACTAGCCCAAGGCCACCCAGCTGGCATGTGTTGGAGTGCACAGGCTAATCTGGTTCACCAGATAAGCCTTCACAGCTCAAGTGGCAGAGCGGGGAATCAAACCCTGCTCTCCAGATTAGAGTGCACCTGCTCTTAACCGCTACACCACATTGGCACAGAATAAGTATCTGTCTTTTTGTGTTCCCAGGTGGCTTGCGGGCATATCTGATATGGGAAATGGCATAGAAGAAAGGGTTATTCTCTGCTCCCCAAGTCCTGTGATCCTCATCTGGATCTCTCATACCCCGAGTGCTTTTTAGAGCCAAATACCGTGTCAGGACGTCTAGTCGTTGTCTTGTGCCATGTTGCTGTCACTCGGGTGCTCAGATATTCTTCCATTTCTGTGATGGAAGACTTAATAAACTGTGAAACATTTGCTGGGGTGAACGGGTGGGCCATCGATGATCACAGTTGTTGGGCGTGATATGAAAGTCAGGGGGTCTTGGGCAGATGGTCACTTCTGAGTGGAACAACTCCACTTTTGAAATTTCGTTTATTAAAAGATTGTAGAACCCGCCTGCTGTTTAAATCGGCTGCTGTTGGGACTTGGGAGAACCACAGCCAAATGCTAGATCAGAATAGCTGGAAACGTCTAAAAATATGTCACGCAACAAAGTATACCATAAAATGGCCAAAAATCGAGAGAAAAGCAGAGACAGGCAACAACAGTAAAGCTCCAAAGCATCTTCTTGATAGCCCAGGTTTAATCCAATGTGGACATTCTATTGGGGAAGGAGAAAGGTAAATGTCCCTGGGCAGGGAGTTCCGCTGTCTCAAAACCATTGCTAAAACATACTATTCTCCCAGAGCTACCCACTGAATTTCTGAACCTGTCTGCTTCTCATCTCGCCTGATTCCACTCCTCCAACCCTCAGTCCTTCCTGGGGTTGTGTCCATGGGGTTCCAGAGATCCCCAGCATAGCCTTTTTGGAAGTAGTGCGGTACAGTGGTTAGAGAGATGGACTGGGGCCTGGGGTGAATGAACTGTGGAGGCCCACCAGGTCACCTTCAGTTTGTCCCACTCTCAGCCTAACCTCCTCACAGGGGTGTTGTGATGATTAAGTGGAGGGGGGATGTGAAAAGCTACTTAGGGGAGAAAAGTGGGATTTAAATTTTAAAAAAGCAAAAATAACCTTCAGAAATAAAGCTGTCAGGATCTAACCCAGTGATTCCCAACCTGGGTTAAGTGTCCCCTCCGGGGTTTGTGTCAGAGCCTTTGAAGGTACACAAACATTTACTTAGTGGATTTGCTAATATGGGGGTCCAATTTTAGGGAAATGGGTTGCCCGATCCCTCTGGGGGATTGGCGGGATATAAGCGCAAAAATAAATAAATACATCAAAACAAAATGTGAGTGAAAAAAGGTTGCGAACGCCCGAGATAACTTTCTGTAGAAGATTGATGAGAGCGATATTATAACATTGGGACCTCTTTGCAGGGGAGGAGGGGGAACCATTTTGAGGCCGCACTGCATATCTGTAAGAATTCCCAAGTGATGGTCCCCTTTAACAACAACGTTCTTCTATCATTGGTCACTAATGCATTGAAATGGTCCTGTGATAAAAGGATTCTCATCATTGCCAAAGCCTCCAGCTGTTACTAGCTGGCTGTTCGCCAGCTTTCGGATTGCACTTGTACACGCTGCTGTGACATCCCAACGGTAGACCTACGCTGGGACTAATGATCTCGTGCCTTAGTGTCGAACGCTTCCTCCGGCATCCGTACTTGCGATGTTTGTCTTTTTTAAAATAGAATCACAGGCGCCACCTCGCTGTCCGTTTCCACAAGAGCTAAAACGTGAAGAGAAATCACTTTCAGTCGCGGCTTGAATGGTATTGGAGCTAATGGCGAGAATAATGGGCACAGCTCCGGTAGATCTGTTTGCGGGAAAGCGATTGTGATTTCTCTTGCTCGGGAAGCACAATAACACTCTTGTCAAACTATCCAGAATTCCTGTAGCGATGCCGACGTGCGTAGATGGTTCTGGAATCTTTTCTGCATTTAACCTCTGGGTACGAACTGGACCCGAGGCTGAGAGTAAATAGGTAGTCCAAGATCATTTTTGTGTGTGTTTGTGGCTGTGTCTTATTTATGTTACCGATTGGTATTAACAAATCTTTTGGGGGTAGACGTTCATAGTGGCTACGACACAAATTGTTTATGTAAGATACCCAGTTCCTGGACACATCGCTTTGTCACACTGGGATGTAACCAAGAGATGGCATCCCTGGTGAACCTACACAAGTAGCATTGGGCTTAAATCTCAGTAGCTTCCACAACGTTCTGTAAGGGGCAAAAACCCTCTGATAAAACAGGGTACGGTTTCCCATATGCTTTCTTTTCGTGTGTTGTGTTTGTGTGTGTGCGCAGGCGCGCATAAATGTATCCGTTTGTAATGAATAAACCACTACCCCACTGCGTTTGTAAGATGTGAATTGTGTACAATATACGCTGACTTGTTTTATGGGTCTGTGGTTTAAATGCTGGCTCTTCCATCAGGTGATGGACTGTATGGTACGACTGTCCTTGGATCGTATCATTTCGGCATTTGGGTGGGTGAGCGAGTCACATGCTGGTATTTTGTGGTCCCTTGAAAGCAGAAAGCCAGCACTTTGAGACAAAGGCCTTGAAGGCAGAAAGCCAGCACTTCAAGACAAAAGTTTGGCTTTTCCCTAAGGTGTGAGCATTCCATATGCACCAGGTTTTAAAAAGAGTGGCTACAGGAAGTGGAAAGGAATTGTTAAGCTCCCAGCGCTATACAAAAGATCTGAGGAGGGGAGATTATTTTTGTGGACACTGGGCCGTTCCTTTCCCCTTGCCCTTTCATGGGATCGGCTTTGACACTTTTTGTTTTGTTTTAATGATACCCCTTCAGGACTGGGCGACAGCTTTCTTCAGTCGGTGAGGCTGCTATAAATAGATTCTCCCTGTGTGTGGGGGTCGGGAGGGGAGTCTTGCCAGATGGTGCTGCACGGGATGAGGACAGTCGAACAGATGGTTCTTTGGGGAGGCCGTTTCCTGTGTGACGACGGCTTTGCTGGGTTTAGTATAAGATGCCGAGCGGCCTGATTATTCCCTGGCACCGCCTGTCGGGCACGCCACATCGGGAAATGCAGGTGGATAGTCCCTGTCCTTTTCTATGTGGGAACAGACACATCTGTGAAATATTTTTAGAATTATACCC
Organism: Sphaerodactylus townsendi; assembly: GCF_021028975.2. Lineage (NCBI taxonomy): Eukaryota > Metazoa > Chordata > Lepidosauria > Squamata > Sphaerodactylidae > Sphaerodactylus > Sphaerodactylus townsendi. Next base: position 27,069,311 of record NC_059440.1, read on the forward strand.
CACCCATCCCCGAAGAGCTCAGGGCGGCAACAACAAGATCAAACCGGTACAATAAAATAGAATAAATATTTAAAATACAACTATATAACGATATCACAGATCGACTTTTCGATGGTGACTTAACCCCCACTATCCCATGGGAGGTCAGTAATAATAAAACTCAACCTGGCTGGCCCTAAACGCCCGGCGGATGAACTCTGTCTTGCAGGCCCTGTGGAAAAAACTCAAATCCTGCAGGGACCTGCTCTCACTCGGAAGCCCATTCCACCAGGTAGGGGCCAGGACCGAAAAGGCCCTGGCCCTTGTCGAGGCTGGCCAGAGATCCTTCAGGCCGGAGACTACCAGCAGGTTCTTCTCTGAGGTGCGGAGGAACCTGATTGGGCGATATGCACAGCGAGACAAAGGTATAGGTGGACTTCCAAGAACCGCTGCCTTGAATGAATTGATAGTGGTCTGGCTCTGTATGGGGCAGCTTTGTTGATGCTGGCTGTGGAGAGTTGTTCTTGTCTGATAAGAACTCTTGGGTCCTTTCCCTAGGCCTTATGGGTACTCAGGGTGGTTTTTCCCGGATTTCAGAGGCAGCAATGAGAAGAAAACCTCTCCCTGACTGAACATGTGCCAGGCAGCTTGGCTAAACACTCGTGTTATTTTTAGAATGGGTGGGCACGTGCGAGGCAGGAATAGAACCGTGCTTCTCGCCCCTCGCGTCTTTCTCCCAGGGCTGTGAATAAAGAGCGCATTTTGCTGCCAACCCGGGCAGAGGAAAGTCACAGGATAAACATAGGAGGGGAAGGAGGACGAAGGAAATGCTGGCAAGCGCACACGGATGTGTGGAGACGAAGCGCAATAAGGGTACGAGAGATGGCGATATGGAAAAGATGAATCAGCCTTCTTTTTATCTCGCTCATCCTCCAAAATTGTGAGACCTATGTGGTCCTTCCTCTCCTCTGTTTTTGCACAACCTTGAGAGGTGGTTTAAGCTGGGAGAATGGGAGCTTGAGCTTTGTGGCTGAGGGGAATTTGAACTCGGATCTTCCAGTCCTAGTCTGACATTTTGAATGCACTGGCTTGCCTGTTGCCAACAGATATACATGTCCCTTTTCTCATAGCATGGATTATTAATCAGTAAGGTGCCTGGGTTCTCAAGGCAGGACCTGTTTTTCTGCTGTACTACAGCGCCACCACTACACATGGCCAGAGAGTGGTATTGCAGCTACCAGCTCAAGCAGGGTCAGGTGACACAAGGAGCCAATAGAATTCTATCTTGTTTCCAAAAAGACTCTGGCTATAGCTTGGTTCTTCAAAGTACATTTTTGGGTTTCCTGCCTTCTCAGCTTACCCCTTCACGCAGCCAGGTCTAACACAAAGCAGAATCGGTTGTTTCTCCTCCTATACTGGTGGTGTCCAGTGGCTAGGTGTCTTTTGCTGTCCCATGAAAAAAACCATTCTGTCTAGCCTGCTGCCCTTGCTAAGTCTCCGACTGAGCTGATGTGTTCCTTTTGACCAGTTGCCTTTGGGAAATTCCACACAGCATTTTAAAAAAGGAACAATTTTAACCACTGTATATAATGCACCATATTCCATGTGTTGGAGTGCACAAGCTAATCTGGTTCCCCAGATAAGCCTCCACGGCAGAGGGGGGAATCATACCCGGTTCTCCAGATTAGAGTACACCTGCTCTTAACCACTAAGCCACGCTGGCTCTTGAGCAGAGGATGATTGAGAATCCTGCAAGATTCTGTGCTGTGTCAGCTCCTCCAAACAGGGCAGGAAGAGCCAAGAAACCACCTTGTCTCTTCAGCGACCGGCACACCGCAGGAACTCGATAACTAAGCGATGATGATAATTATGAATAGTCATTGCCCCAAAGCCGCTGCAGGGAAGGCTGCTGGTTTGCCACAATAAATCGGGGGCCAGTTACAAAAGCCAGCAACAACATCCAGATCCCGGTCCCTAATTCTCATTTTAATATCTGCCAGAACTTCTAATTAAGCCCTTAACGAAAAGGGAGGGAGGGGGATCCACACTGCAAAGGTTGGCATCCCCCAGTCCAGCAATATATCGGGACATTATCCCCGCCTGCGTCAGCTGTGCTCGGCACCGTCCCTGCAGACAAGCGCTCTTTAATTTGTGTCTGTTTTAACAGCAGATTGATTTTTGCTCGAGATCTGCTCCCCTCGCCATCCTCGGTTTAGCGTTTGACTCGTAATGGGCCTGCGGTAGGCAAGATGTCAATGCGGTCGTGCCCCAGGCTGGGAAGAGATGGTGGCCTCCAAATGGCTTCCCCGGGTGTTGGGGGGTTCTCCTCGCCAGCTGACAAAATAGCCCTGGGAGGCTTTGAACTGGGTTTCTTCTGTGGCCTACATTTTGCGGCCGCGCAGAAAAGAGAAAGGAACCCTGCCTGTCGCTCCCAGCATCGCCGACGGCTCCCTCCCAATTACGATTAAGAATCATTCCTCTTGACATCTGCGCTGCACTCTGTTGCTGGTTGCTGAAACCTCTTGTTAACTGCTATTTTGCAGACAGCTCTCTCAATGGACGTGGCTGGCTAAAAAGGAGCATGAGCTTTAAAGAGCAGGACCCGGCCACTGGGGACATCCACAGAGCGCTTCTGGGTCCACATGGAGGTGGGCAAGGACCTTCTGCAGATTTCTGAGGTCCTTTGGGACGCAACGGCCCACTCAGGACAAGTCCCTGAAAATGTTTGCAGAACTCCAGCAAAAGGTTTTTGGTCCCCCCCCCCCCCACTTGTCCGCGTTCACCCCTCAAAACGATTCCTGCTTTTTCCCATTTTTAAACAAATTCTCTGTGGAATTGATGCTTCAATGCCAGCGTGGTGTAGTGGTGAAGAGAAGGTGCACTCTAATCTGGAGAACTGGATTTGATTCTCTGCTCTGCTGCTTGAGCTGTGGAGGCTTATCTGGGGAACCAGATTAGCTTGTGCACTCCAACACACGCCAGCTGGGTGACCTTGGGCTAGTCACAGTTCTTCGGAGCTCTCTCAGCCCCACCCACCTCACAGGGTGTTTGTTGTGGGGGGGGGGCGGAAGGGAAAGGAGATTGTAAGCCCCTTTGAGTCTCCTTACAGGGAAGAAAGATGGTATAAATCCAAACTCCTCCTCCTTTCAAAGGGCCATTCAGGGAAACTGATCTCTGTCCCCTGGAGATCAGGTGTAATAGCAGGTGATATCCAGCTGCCACCTAAAGGCTGCACCACCAATAAACACTTAAAAATAATTATGTGGAGTTTATTTCTCCTTGGCCCGTCAGCGTTATCTCTCCACTTCCCCGGCCAATTTCATTATCCAGGGATACCCCACGGTGCCTCTCCCCAGTGGTTTTCTTCACATCTGCCTGAGGCTGTCAGACTTCTTGGCCTGAGATTGCCACCTAGCGTTCCCCTGCAGTCATAACTCCAAAGATCTCCCAACAGAAAACCTGGGCTAGACGAAAAGAGGGGGTGGCAGAGGAAAGGGTGGGCTTTGATTTCTAAAGCAGAGGTTAGCAGCTGTTTGGAAACTGGGTCCTCCAACCCAATCTGCTGCTTCCAAGAAATGTAATCTGGGTGCTGAAATGCATTCTGAACTTGTTGAAAGACCCTCTGAAAACTGGGGCCCGGGCGAAACTCCATAGATTCTTTGATTTGTTTGTTTATTGCATTTATACGCTACCTTTCTCCTTATGGGTTCTTAGGTGCAGGCTTGCACAAATGAAGCCCTACAACTGTGTCGCTTAGGAAACAACACACTCCTCGTGTGTGTTTCTTTTTAAGTTATAATCTTAAGGGCCAAATAGCAAACAGTCCAGGGGTTGTGAATGGAATTCAAGGCTCATAGTTTGCCTCCCAAAAATAATTGCTGCTGGTGGTGGTGGGATTGGGAAAGCGGGTAAATTCTTCATTCCCACGCTGGAGGAGGAGTTTGGATTTATACCCTGCCTTTCTCTCCTGTAAGGAGACTCAAGGGGGCTTACAAACTCCTTTCCCTTCTCCTCCCCTCCCCACAACACAGTCCTTTCTCAGCCCCATTTCACTGTGAGGATGGTGGGGATGAAAGAGTTCAGAGAGAACAGTGATTGGCCCAGCAGCCTTCATGTGGAGGAGTGAGGGAATTGCATCTGATTCTCCAGATTAGAGTCTGCCACTCTTAACCACACCACCACACTGGCTTCGATAAATTACGAGAGATCAGGGACTGAACTCTGAAGGACAGCAATGAACACTAACAAGCATCCTTTTCACAGAGCATCCTAAAAAGTCAAAATTTGTTTGGTGATTTGCCAGGGACAGAGACTTCAAAATATGACCTACTTAACAGCGACAATTGGAGTATGTGTTTTTGAATCAGTAAAACTGGCTAAATGTAAAGCATGGCGTAGATTACTATGCCCCATCTTGTTTCTAGGATTCTGCGAGAACGACTGTGACAGTTCAAGGGCGTACAATGGTTGTTGTGCGGGCCTCACCTGTTTGTGATGTCAGGATGATGGAACAGTTGATGGCTAGACATTCCAACATGATGCAGAGATCCCACATGGAAATCCCCAGACTACCAGCCCTGTGGCTTTTCCGTAAAGAGGGAAATGTTTGGTGCCGACATCTTACACAGGCCGGCCGTTATAATTGACAATGGATCCGGATTGTGTAAAGCTGGGATCACAGGTGAAATGAAGCCGTGGTCGACTATCGTGTCAGCTGTCGGCCACCCTAAAGAGAAAATGGAGGACTGTTACATCGGGGGGAAAGCCATCTCCAAGAAAAGCAGCCTGGTTTTGAACTATCCTGTTGAGCGTGGCACCATTACTCATTGGGAGGACATGGAGAATCTGTGGAGACATATCTACAAATATGAGCTTAACTTAAAAGCCAGCGAGAGGCCTGTGCTTCTCTCAGAACCTCCCCTAAATCCTCTTAGGAAACGGGAAATAATGACCGAGGTGATGTTTGAACACTTCAAGGTACCAGCTTTGTACCTTGCCATCCAAGCCACTTTGGCTCTTTATGCGTCGGGACGCACCACTGGGTTGGTGGTGGATGCTGGAGACGGGGTAACTCACACTGTCCCCATCTATGAAGGCTACTGTCTACCTCATGGGGTGTCCAGACTTGACATTGCCGGAAGGGACATTACCAAATACCTCACCCATCTGCTTTTAGACAACAGCCATTTGTCTGCGAGCAGAGCTGAGGAAACCACGGTGAAGGCCATCAAGGAGAAGTTCTGCTACGTAGCTTTGGATCCCAAGCAAGAAGTGGAGAAGAAAACGGAGGGAGTCCTGAAGCTACCAGACGGAAACAGCATCCAAATCCATCTCCACCCCTGCAGGGCACCCGAAATCCTTTTTGCGCCAAAGACCGTTGGTGTCGAGGCACCGGGTCTTCACACAATGATCACCGATAGCATCAGGAAGTGTGACAAGGATATTTGTGGCGACCTTTATGGGAACCTGGTTCTCTCAGGGGGCTCTTCACTTTTTCGGGGGATGGAGGAGAGGATTTCTAAAGAGATAGAACCCAAAGTTCCAAACAAAGTTCCGGTGCGGATCATTGCGACCAAAGAGAGATCATGGGCTTCCTGGCTAGGAGGTTCAATTATCACCTCCTTATGCTCCTTTGTACCAATGTGGATTACCTTAAAGGATTACACAGAATTTGGGGTAGCTGCAGTCCATCGCAAATGCTTTTAAGGTCTGACATCACACCCAAATGAAAGCCTTCAGCAACGACTGATAAAGGGCACATATTGAATGAAATAATCTCACAAATCAATGTTTTTTATATTATCGCTTGAATAAAAGATCCAAAGGTGTTCCTCTCCATAGGTTGTCTTTCTGTTTGTGAGAATATTTTTCATTTTTTGTAGGTTTCACACTTTAGGTTTTGATGGAGCTTTTGGAATGAAGAAAAGGACAGATTTCTTTCCTAATATGAAGAGGAAATTTGCAGTTTCCAGACATTTTCAAGTCAGGCAGGCCAGGAGAATAGGATTTCTCCTACGGTGGAAATATATTGGGAAAAATTTAAATACATATAGTACTTAGTTTCTTATCACATCTAAACCTATCCCGCTGCTTTAACGATACAAAATGTATAATTTATAATTTAGGGCACTCAATTGTAATATTTGGCATATTGATTTATTATTGGGTTTATTCACCACCTTTCCTGAAAAGACTAAGGACGGTTTTTATCATCCAGCACAATAATACATAAAGTCATAAATACTTTAAAATTACACTCTAAATTATAATTTAAATTTAAAAAATCTCAGCCTAAATGCTCACAAGGCCATTCAGGGGAACTGATCTCAGTCCTCTAGAAATCAATTGTCATCCCGGGGGAACCTCCAGGCCCCACCTGGAAGTTGGCAACCGTAAGTCACTGTACTGTTGTTAGGAAGCCATGATGGTTTCTAACGACTATGGTGGGATCGCTGTCCCGTCGCCGAAAGGCTCCCATCGCTTCTCTTCCGCGCCGCTCCTTCAGGTCTTTTTTATGGCCACCGTTTCCATGGAAACATGCAAATAGGCTGTTGGGCGCCTTCTGACCCTGGAGGGAGAGGGGGAGGGATAGACATAGAGTCCTACAGATAGAAAGGCCACGGTTGAGAAGGGAAGAAAGTACCCGGCTCTCCTCCCGCCCTCTTTTCCGGGTTGGTTCGGAAACGCCAGGGCGCGGTCGGGGCGCCTCCCTCTGCGCCTGCGCGGGACACGTCGCCAAGGCTCCGCCTGTTCCCTTCGCCGCAGCCGCCATTTTGTGGGAGCCAGAAGGAGCGAGAGGCAACAAGGAGGACTTCGCCGTCGTCGTCGTGAGGAGAGCCGCGGGCAGGGAGCCTCGCCGCGCGCCCTTAGCCGCCCACTCTCTTCCCCATCCGCCCCCCGGCCCCTGCCCCTTCCTCGCCGGCCATGCCCTCCTCGCCGCTCCGGGTGGCGGTGGTCTGCTCCAGCAACCAAAACCGCAGCATGGAGGCCCACAATATCCTCAGGTAAAGACGGACCCGCCGCCCGGGCCTCGGACAGCTCCCCTCTCCCCCCCCCCCCCGCCAACCTTCAAAAGACCTGCATTTAAAACCTTTTTGTTAAAAATATCCCTTTATAAGTACATTTAAACCCCAGGTTTAAATGTTAATATAGGAATTTTGGGCAGGACGAGGGAGGTATGGGATTAGTATTTTTTTCTTTTTATCTTTTATCCAGCCCCACCCCGCAACTTGGAAAGGCATCTCTCATAGGTGTGAAATTTAAAACCTTCTTTAAAATCCCTTATAAGTACAAAAAAACCTTTAAAAATCCTTTATAAGTACAATTAAAGCTCAGGTTTAAACCTCGTTTAAATGTTCATGTAGGCATTTTGGGCAGAACGAGGGAAGTATGGGGTTGTTTCCCCCATTATGTTTTCCCCTTTAATTTAAACCTCTAAAAATTATTTTAAGTCACATTTGAGCTCCATATTTAAACGTTAATTTTGGGTAGAATGAAGGACGTAGGGGTTGATTGCCCCCCCGAAAATCCTGTTATTCTCTCTCTTTTACTCCTCCCTCCCAACTTGAAAGCCATGTCTGGTAGCTGTATTTAAACCTTTTAAAAATCCCTTTTAAAAACATTTAAACTTCATGTTTAAATGTTCATGCTGGAATTGTATGTAGGACGAGGGTTGTACGGGGTTGGTCCCCTCCATCGTGACATAGCCCTTTCCCCCTTTTGTTTCTTTTACTTCCTCCGACAATTTGAAAGACATTTCTTTTAGGTGTGAGATTTAAACCTTTAAAAATCCTTTAAAAACACATTTAAACTCCATATTTAAATGTTAATGTTGGAATTTTGTGTAGAGTGAGGGATGTAGGGGGTTGATTCCCGCCTCCCCTTATTAGTATTTTCCCTTTATTTTATCTCTTTTTTCCTTCCACCACGTCAAAACTGTATCTGTCCCCACTCCTCCCAAAACCAGCCTTCCAGACGCCAAACAAACATGTTCATGTAATGAACTTACCCATTTGGAAGGGGGGGGGGGAGGAAAAGTCAAACTTCACATTATCGGTAAGATCAGTCTGCTGTTGTGGGGGAGGGGTGGTGGCCGCAAAGCCAATGTGAATTTCCTTTATTGCCAGCTTTTTTGGGGAGTGGGAGGTGGCTTCCCATCACTCAAGAAATGTGTGACTTCAAGAGAGAGGAATTATATTTTCTTATTTTCAGATGTGTCTAATTTTTCTACCCAGGCTTCTCATTTAAAAAAAAACCAATTACTTTGGTCTTTGCCATTGTGGCAAACGCAGAGACCCTTTTCCAGTTTGAGGCTTGGCGGGGGGTGGCGGGGTGGGGATTGTTTTCTCATTGCTGAAGCTAAGCGGAAGTCCTGTAGCACCTTCAAGGCTAACCAGAGTTCTGTTTAATTTTGCTGCGACAGACTAGCTACCCTTCTGGAATCGTGGTGTGTGTATAAATAAATACCAAGAAGTGAGGACATTATCAATGCTTTCCTTAATCCAAATCTGCCCACCAAGTGGCTTTTGAGGCTGCTTAAGGACACCTTTTTTTGTTACCATGGACTGAAATATTTTTCTCTCTCATCTCTTTTACCTTCCCCCATGAGAGACTGGAGGGAGGGAATAAAGAAGAGCTTCACATCATGTGACAAGCGTATACGAACATGGAGTCTGCTTCATCGTGATATAGCCCTTGTCAACCTTTTATTACAAGCTGCTTTGAGTGTGCTGGGAAAAAGAACACCTACACAAACAAAACCTTTCTTTTTATGTTCCAGCGTGTTTTAAAAATAAATGCTACTATTGGAGAAGGAAAATCAATGCAAAATTATATTTAAAAAGTGATGTGTGGGCTTGAAAGCAGAGAGGAGAGTAGGAGGAACCAGGAAATCACAGGGGCCTACCAATAGGTGGTTAAGCAAAGTCAGTACGGTTGCCCAATGTCACTATGTGTTTTCTTTCTCCACTCATGTCATAGTGTGAATTCAGAATATAGAAGGGTCTCCTGAGGAATCACAAGGTCTCCTGAGGAATCACAAGGTCTCCTGAGGAATCACAAAGCCATAAGATTATAAAACAAAAAAGCGGAAGATACAATATAATTATAAACTGTGGGAAAGGATTTGCCAAAATAGGAGACAGTCCCATCAGAACAAGATAGTACATACAATAATAGTGGGGGGTTTTGCTGTCAAGACACAGCTGATGGCGACCCTGTAGTGTTTTGAAGGGCAAAGACTTTTGGAGATGGTTTGCCATTGATTTCCTCCGTGTCCTGAACCTGGTATTCTGTGGAGATCTCCCATCCAAAAGACTTGCAAGGCTCAGAGCCTGAGTGGCTCAAGGTCATGCAGCAAATTTCCATGGCAGTGTGGGGATTTGAACCTGGGTTTCTCAGGTTTTAGTCACCCTTAACCACTAGACCACCCTGACTCTTTACAATGATAGGGAGCAAACCACGATCCTGTTCCCTGTGAGGGATAGGAAATATTACAAATATGGTGTAATTTATAAAGGATAGTGTATGTGGAAAGTTCAGTTTGAACCTGTGGCTGCTGTGGTTTTACATTTCCCCCTTTCACAATTGTACCTTTACTCTCAACTACTCCCTCCTTCACACATGCGATGTCTGTTAAGAGTGACTTAGAGCAGGGACCCCCCAGCTCGTTACACCTGTGGGTGCTTTTGGAATGTTGAGAGAGACAGTAGAATCTACCACAAAATGGCTGCTGTGGACAGAGGGGCCAATCTTTGTGTTTGGCTTGGAACCTCCTTTCCTGCAATGTTGCCAGTAAGCAGTCTAAGGGTCAGACTAGAAGTTTGCCTTCTTCCCCGGGACTGCAGAGGCGCTTTAAAAGGTGGGAGTGGGGAACCTAGAGCGCTTGAGTTACAACAAAAGGTGGGGGTGGGGAACCTAGAGCACTTGAGTTACAACATTTTAAAACAAGCAGTGCTGTCCATGGGTCAGGCGGTTGGATACCATAATGTCTAGTTTGCTCCTAAGCAGATATAAAATCGAAGTTTCTCGGACTCTTGTGAAGCACTTCCGTTCAAAGGCAGTGGAAGAAAGCCAACATTGTCTCTCCTCTTAGGGAAAGGTTCTGTGTAGCTTCCAATGGAAGGGCTTGCTCTGTACAACACTCCCAATATTTCCAAGTCCAAACAGGCAATATTCTGTGTCTGTGGCCAAGCTGAGGGCACTTGGGTGTGACAGGTCCGCCCAGGTGAGCTCAGTTGCATTCCTAGTCACACAGCAGGTAAGGAGCAGCCTGAAGTTCCTTGTTCTTTTATGCTCCATTCAACGAGACTGTTTGGATTGTATCTGAAAACTCAAGAAGCATGTAGATCTCATATGGGGGTTTATGATGTAGAATCCTCTACAATTTCACAACTGTTGTAAATGTATGAAGGTGTTGAGAAGGTTGCTAGTCTATGGGTCACATTTGCCACCCCGATGGAATGATGCTTGCCTAGGACTTGTGAACTCTTGGCAGAAGTGAAATGGATGCTAATGAATTCTGGTTTACTGCTTGGTCTTACACATTATGAAGAAGTGTTTTAGTTTTATATAATGCTTACATTGTTTCATATAATCTTGTGATACTTCATGCAACAAGGTTGGTCACTATTGTAATGCTACATGTGGGGGACTGTGTTCAGGGCAACCTAAGTAAGGCCATGTCAGGTGAAAGAGTCAAAGCTTGACTTGCCAACGGGCAGCTTTGTCTCTTAGAAGCTCTGCTACAAAACCACGCCTTCTTCTCCTCTCCACAAGGTTCACAAAATCAAAGCTCATTAGCACTGATACCTTTGTGGTTCAGGCACACGGACACCTGGGGGGCAGGGAGCCTTGTATTCATTAGATCATAGAATAATAGAGTTGGAAGAGGCCAAAAGGGCCGTCCCCCTGCAATGCAGGAACACACAATCAAAGCACTCCTGACAGATGGCCATCCAGCCTCTTAAAAAGCCCTAACTGTCAGGAAGTTTTTGCTGATGTTTAGGTAGAATCTCTTTTCCTTCACTTTGAACCCATTAATAATTGAATACTGTGTATTTGAAAGCCCTATGTTATTAATAACCCCAAGCATTCCCAGTCTGCCTCATTAAATCCTGATTTCCAGCTCATGCAGAAGTGCCTGAGGGTTGGTGGGCCAGGATTTTAATGGGAGCAGTTCTGTTTCATCAAATTACTTCCTGTGTGTCTTAAAAATTGTTTTTGGCACTCTGTTGCATCATTTCCAAGTAACTGTCAAGCTTCATTTCTCAGTAAGAATTGCCAACAGCGTAGGTTCTAAGCATTGCTTACTAAAGTCCTTGTGATCATATCCCAAAAGTTTGACTAGCATACCTGCTCACATATTGACATTAGACATTTTTGGCTTAAAAGGTAGAACAACTTCCTGGCCTAGCAGCTGCGCTTAATCACCAATGTCACCAACGTCAGGCAAGTAGTATTTACTGTGTCGGTCACAATAGAACCTAGGAATCCTGTGTGGAGTTACTGTCGAAGTCCTTTGTTCACTCCATTTAACTCAGCCTCCATTTCCCCACTCCCTTTCATCACAGCACTGGATTGGATTAACTCCAGCTGCCCTGAGGGTGGAAAGTCAAAGGGAAAACTTCTGAGAAAACTGCATTTCTGTCTGTTGTGAGAATGTGCCTACTTGTCAGTTTTGAGCATTTTTATCCACTTCCTCAGTGGAGTGGAAAATAACAGTAATCCTCCCCCTTATCTACTCGACATTCTTTTTTTGTGTTTTGTAATGAACTGGTATGTTATAAAAGGGATCTACTTGAAATCTTGAGATGGTAGGTTGTGTTTCTAGATTTGGCTGGATGGGAAATAACCGAAATGTAAAAATGTTTCCATGAAATTGCACTAACTGCCAGGTTTCTGTAGTCTGGCAGATTTCAATCAGGTTGGATTACCTAAATGGTACAAGGACCTATGGCGTAAGTGGCCAACCTATGCCGCTCCAGATGTTCATGGACTACAATTCCCATCAGACCCTGCCAGCATGACCAATTGGAATTGTAGTCCATGAACATCTGAGCGCCATAGGTTGGCCACCCCTGATCTAGGGTATAGAAAAAGGATGTAAAAAGGACCACAGTTGTAAGTGGTGGCTTCCACTCGACATATAGTGGTCAGATCTGGGAAAGCAAAAGTGAACCAGTTTAATCCGTCATTAAGGCTAGTACTTCCTGTATAGCTTGGCTAATGCTGGCGTTACCTGAACATCTTGATCTTCTCATTTTAATACTGTTCACCAGGGTCTGTTAAAATGTTAATATTGCATGTAAACAGGAAGGAGACTGCAGTCTTCTAGGTCTGATACACCGATCCCTTGGCCAATTTAGAGGTAGTTGGTGGACCACCAGTTGCTTTATGGAATATCTGACCACAAGTATATACTGTGTGGGTTGTCTGTTATTTTTTATTATTTCATTACAGAGGCATTTGTTATCAAGAATGGAGTGTAGACTACAGTACTGTCATAGCTTCATCTGTTGGCCACCCTCAATAACTGCAGGCATCCCCACAGAATTGTTTAATAGCTTTGTTTTACTTTCTTCTTATGTTATTTTATTTTAATATTTATTCTAGAAAAGTAGAATTGAAAGCTGACCCTACTGAGGTTAAGCTAAAATCTATATAATTGTTCAGTGAATCATTTCTGTTTATAGAAACATTACTTACAATCAAAGAAATTGTCTTTAAAGTGCCTTAGTGAACAGTTAGCTTGAAACAGTTTATTTGTATAGTTGCTGAAATTCTGGAACCAGTTAATAATTTTGTTTTAGATGAAAAGGGGCTGTAGTATAGTGCATGAAGGGCCCACAATGGTGGGACTGAGGAGTGACATCATAGCTGTAGGCTTGAGAATGCGGTATGCCTAATTTTAGGATTTATTCTGACGATGAAAATATGAACTCTTCAATATATATTATTAAACATAATTTGGCATGTTAACTGTTGCCAACATTATTGTGAAGATGTCTATAGTATAAGAGGATTTTTCAGTTCTCCTCGAAATTTTAAATTGTTTTCTCACTGGAAAAATAGAGAAAGTCGTCAGATTTTTTCGTGCTATATATTTGAAATGTGAAAAATCGGTAATCATTTTGCTCATTACAAGACAGAAAATATTATGTGGGATTTTTAGCTCAGTTCTCCCCTAAAATTTTCCAGTTCTTACGCTGAATTAAAAAAAAAAAGACTATGTGTGCCTGGGGAAATTTTTTTTCTTCAGACTTTCATATTTTCTTGCTGCAGCCTGTGTGATGCTTTGCTCCCTAATCAGGAAACCAGTTAAACCAAGATTGTTGTGATTTGACACTGCTTAAATCTCACATATGTCATGGTATTTTAAATGTTCTTGAATCCAGTACCTTGGTTTCTGTATTGGGTGGTTCCTAGGCTTCACTGAGAGATGCTCAGCCAAATCCAGACTGGGCTTGTGGGCAGGGATGGCACTGTTCTGGCACTGCCCTGCCCACTCCACAGTATGGGAAGACCAAATAGCAAAAAAATCCCAAAAACCAGCCAGTCCCCTATAGTGAAAGTGGAGATATGCCACAGAAAGCATAGTGTATCTCCAAGGCCAGCTGTGTTGATGCAAGGGAGCTGAATGGGCAGTGGAAACTGACTAAGGTGGCTCTACCCCAAGAACACACCACACCCATGTGTCTTGGGAGTGCTGACATGGAGCTGGGCACCACAACCAGACATCCCAGGGCCCCCTGCAGCAGCTGGGTGCTGACAGATTTGCCCCTCCACAGGGGAGGGCAAATTTGCCGGCACAAGTCAGCACTGCCTCTAGAGGGGGATTTAGCCCCCTTCCCCAGATTGGACTGCCAATTTCATTTATCGCTCATAAGAATTCTTGGTGCCACTGTTAATGGATCTCCGCAAACCCAGCAGTCCTCATTTTGAAAACATGTGCTCTTGTAAACCCCAATAAGCATTAGAAGCTGCTATTCAATCTAAAGAGCATTTTGTTCTTTCATGCATTGAACAGAGCTGCTTCTGATGTTTTGTGTAATGACTCATCCCACCAAAAGCTGCAAGCCATTGCCCTTTTAAAGGGATGATGTAAGCTTACTTGCCATGAAAAGATTTCTAAAAATGTCTGACTTCATTCTGGATGGATGTGAACAGGTTGTGTGCGTTGGCACACTTTCTTCCTTACACTCATGTCGCCGCTTAAGTTACAGAAAGTGTTCTGTATGGATTCACTGATTTGTAATTGCTAGCCATTTGTTTTGCCACCATTCTTAAAAAGCTGAGAACTGGTTCCACTGGAAAATAGATGCTTACTGAAGTCACATTTTTTGTACAGGTATTGCTGTGGTGCCTTATAGACCTTGTTTGCTTTAGGGTCTGCAAGTTGTACTTTTATCCCTCTCAGATGCATAAAGTAAATGGTCTTGAACCTCTGGGCTTCTTATATTTTTATCCTATCCCCACTTCCAAGGAACATAGGGCAGCATGTGTAGTTGGACCCCTGCTTCCTGTTGTCCTGCAAGGGAGAATAGACTGTGATACACCAACTGGTTAAAGGGATCCAAGTTGTGGGCCCTTCATCCACTATACCAGAACAAACTGTCCTAAAACGTAGGGCTCAAATCTGCTCATTTTTAAAGGAACCGCAGTGTCATTGAAGGTCGTGTATTTTGCTTCCCAAACGTATCTTCTGTACTATCCTAAACTGTGCTTTTTTTATACCTAGCCATTTTACCTAGGTATCTGCGGGATCCTGTGAAAATGTCTTCTTGTAATTTATTCACCAATGACCATTCCCCCACACAATACTTGTCCCTCTTCAAATTAACACGGAAACACTGATTTACAAACATACCCAATGAAATCTCTGTTAATGCATCTTCCTTCAAGAATTGAATGGGGCAGAAACAGGACCCCAATCAGGAAAACATCTGGCGTTAGTAGCACATATCCAGAGCCTCTTACTACTAGTATCATCCCTTTGAAGCCTCATCTCCTGTCCCTGCTGCCCTTAATTCATCATCGCTTCTTAGCATAGGTGGCTCCAAATGGGAATTCAGTCCATGGAGGAGAGGGCCTTCAGTGGCTGCTAACCATGGTGACTAAAGGCAATCTTAGTCATCAGAGGCAGCAAACCTATAAATATCTGTTTGCCCTTCCAACCCCTGAGTTGTTAGGCTGACTTCAGCTGTAACTTGAATTGCAAGATAAATCTACCTGGTATAAGAAGATCAAAGTCTGCATCTACCTCGTTGTTGACTTCTGCCCTTCGCTTGCTTTTGTGTCACGGTTCCTTGAAGATGGGGTGAGTTCCTGCTGGACAGCCGCTTCTAAGGAAGAAGAAAGTTGATATGGGCATGAATTTCAGTCCCTAGTGAGAAAGTATTCTAAGGCATTCATTGAATGCAGAGAGCCTTCCAGTGGAGGCGCTCCTTAGATTGCAGCATTACGCATTCCACATCAGTCGTGAAATTTGTTTAATATCTGCCCAGAGTTGTTTGGAGGACTTAACACTGTAGCTCTGTCTTCTGCAGCTGCTTTGTCCTGAATGCTTAGCAGTCCCCCAAAGTCCACCTACCAATTTATTCATTAGGGAGTTGTGGGTTTTCCGGGCTGCATGGTGCCAGTAGCATTTTCTCCTGACGTTTCGCCTGCATCTGTGGCTGGCATCTTCAGAGGATCAGATGCCAGCCACAGATGCAAGCGAAACGTCAGGAGAAAATGCTGCTAGAACTCGGCCATGCAACCCAGAAAAATCACAACGGCCTAGTGATTCTGGCTGTGACAGCCTTCGACAATTTATTCATTTTTTCAGTGTGTCCCTTCACAGCTTCCATCCTGTCCAGTCCTAACTTTCCTTGTCCTCTGGTCCATGATGCCAGGAAGTAAATGATTGTCCCAACTGCAAAGAGAAGAACTGAGGCCTTGTCCTCAGTTCTGTCCTGAATAACCAGGGAGTAAACAGAATCAGAGAAGCACTACTCTTGTTTGAGTTGCCATACCAGATGTCCCTCTGTAATCATCCACACTGGTGAAGCCTGACTCATCTTGCCCATCCTATAATTAGTTCCATCATTTGCATTTGGAATGAGACACTGTGTTCTTTTCGGGTGGTATTCTCAGTTTATGGAGCAGTGCTGCGTTTGGGCCTGAGTGATGGACGGGTGTGTCTCTCGCACAATACAATGTCTTTTGGATGCTAGATAAGCAGCCCCTGAATGGAACGGGAGGGAAGGTGATGAAAACAGGGCTCAGTTCTTCGCCTGTGAGTCAGGGTGTTTGTGTGTATGATGCAAATTCTTTAGGAGAGGTCTGCTGGAAGCAGCGCAGCTGCGAGATTTTCTTCAAAGAACCCCAGCTGAGAAGTCTCTAAGCCAATCCTGGCCAAATAAGTTCCTTGCTGCGTCCTCCTCTGGCGAATGCCTTGCGCTGCCAGAGGGGCTTTATTGCTAAGCCTCAGGGATGGGTTCATCTGAGCCGGAGGGAAAGCAGTCCTGTTAACAGGGAAGAGCATGCCATAGGCTGCTTCAGATGAACTCTTCCCCTGAGAGCAAGACGCATGCTTAATGACACAGGTGTCAAACTACAGGGAACTGCAGTCCATAACATCTGGAGGGCTGCGAGTTTGACACCTATGCTTAACGCAAATAAGAACCTTCACAGACTTGCCAATTAAACGGGTTGGCCCTGGAACCTGAATAAGTTTTGCAGATAAACTTGTGCAAGTCACTAACCTACAAAAATTCTCAGTTGCCTGCCTGTGCAAATCAGCATATTTTTTTTGGTCCTTTAGAACATAAGTTCTTTAATCACAGTCCAAATGCTTGATGAAAAAAATGGCTCTGGGATTATGAAATTAAAAGGGGTTTTTTTTTTAATTTGCCAGAGTTTGTTTGTTTGTTTGTTTATTGGATTTATATCCCATCCTATCGCAGCCGGCCTCAGGGCAGGTCGCAACAGAAGAACAACTATACACTGAATAAAATTATTACAGTAAGAACAACAATCCAATATTAAACAATTAAAACAATACAATTTAAAACAATAAAACAACATCCCATACGAGAAAGTTGGTAGTTGGTAAATACTAGTCAGGTAGCTTGAGACGGGAGGAGGGAAAGAGATAGACCACAACTGGTTGAAGTAGGGTAGTGATGAGGAATTCAGCCTGTAGCGATAGATTCCCTGGATAGCTGCTCTTTCAAGTATGTTTGCACAACTTTCTGGGGATAGAAACAAAATTGTATTTGTCCAAACTACTGGGTGTGTATGACACTCCCCCCCGCCCCCCAATCGTTTGAGTCAAGAGATCTGCTTAGGTCAGAACTCTTCCAGGGATTGTCTCTGAGCCTTAGTGAAGTGTTTTTTATTCAACCAGAAGCAATCTTGTATACTCATGCGGAAGGATTGTCTTCTCTGAAGCAGGCACGCAAAATGAAGCATTGCTGCAGAAGCGGTCAGGCGCAAATGAACTTTAGTAAGATGTTGACACACCTTCAGAGTAAATGAGGTAGGCCAGTAACTAGATGCCACCTTACTTCCACTTATCTGCTGCCTAATTCCCTCTAATGATAGAGCTGTTGAACTGTATTCGCACCTACGTGGCTTTGCAGTTCTCTGGGAGGGCTCTTGGAGCAAATGTTGAATTGCTAATTGGACTTTGGGTCGAGTTTTTCCTTGAAGGCAAGGAGAAATGGATAGGGGTTCTTTGTCAAGACTAGACCCATGCGTGAAATACAGAGCAATAGATGCAAAAGATTTCCACCAAACAAAACCAGCAGGTTTCTGTCACCGGAGTTCTGGCTCAGTAACTGGCAAGGATTCTGTTAGACTGAAATGTCTAGTTGGTTTCTGCCTTTCTTGAGGGCTCAGACTTGGGCAGGCTTTTGAGTCATCCCCTGTAGTCGCTTTCTAATCGCCAGAGGTAACAAAGTGACTCTCCTCCTTAAAAGTAAGTTCCAGAGGATGGTCTTGGTTTTAAGATTTCAAACTTGTGTGATATTTGCCTCCACCAAGGGCTAAATACATTGAAAAGAACAGCAAAGTTACCCAGGCTTTGTTTTATTTAAAGCCAAGCTCCTGTACCATCGGCGGGTGCAATTATGAGACTTCTGCCCAAGGGGTATCCTTTGGGAATAGGCTCTTTGGAGCTTCCACACTCAGCATCTGTTGGAACTTCCTTGAGGAAGAGGCCCTGTTAGTCCTTGAGAGCCAGAACACTGCAATAGAAGACGTTCAATCCTTGCAAACAGTCTCCCCCTCCGCAGGTGGTTTGTGCCAGTTTCTTGTGCATTGAGGGGGAAAAGCTTCAAACCCTGGACTTGCCCTGCCCTGTGAGTGGTACCTCCTGTGAAGAACTCACTTAGGGCTAACTTGCTGGCAGCAGTTCTGAGGCTGAAGCAAGCCAGACATCGCAGTAGAATCGCACTCCAGAAGTGCCCATGGGTGCTTCCCCTCTGCTGCCTTACTTCTGGTTCCAGAGGTAGCATCAGAGCTCCTGGCTGTTTTGCTTTCTGCTTGCTTTCAGTGCCCATATCTTGGCTGGATCGTAAGAATTCGAAACATTTCAGTCCGTAGGGAGATTAACTGTTTACAACTTTGGGGATTGCTGGGGTAATGCAGCTGTCCAACATGTTTTGCTGTCCCAGTATCTTTTTGGTGAGGGTTTGGAGTGGATTTCTTTGACCTGCTTGTGCGCCAGTCGCGTTCTAAGGCTTAAGGACTTGGAATATTTCTCTTGCCACAACATAAAGCTGCTTAGGCTTAATCTTGCAGACTGTCAAAACTTGAAGGTAGCAGACACCTCGGGGGGCTCAGTTGTGGGAAATATTGGTAGCTCAGTGTGAGGTTGCTGTGACCCAGGAACTAAAGCAGCCATTCTTGGGGATGAAGTGCATGTAACCAAAGTAATGTCCTACCAGTGCATGTAGGAAAGTTGAAAAGGGGGCTCATAATTTATTGGTTAAGTGTGTTCTTTTGTGTACCGGCGATTTTGGAAGGGACCTTGACCTGAAATTTGGACAACCACCATCAGCTTCCTATAAAATGCCAGGGTTGTGTTACATGTTGCTGGTTTTTTTCGGGAGCGTTGTCAGGTGGGACTGAGGAGTGACATCATAGCCAATTTGAACACAATAGCCGAGAGCTTCATTACTCCTTGGTGCTTAATTAGGACGAGACTTCCCAGCGTTAGGACAGCGGGCAGCCCATCCTGTCAGGCAAGTTTGTGACTTTGCGGTGGAGATTTTTAAATTGGGCAGACAAACCTCTCCCATCAAGTCATGGCTTCTGTACCCATCCATCACCTGTGAAACACCCCTCTTGTTGTTGACATTTCCAGCATCTATTTGACACATCTTTATAAATTGTTCCAATGTTTTTGGTGTTAGAAACCATCTGTACATCATTTTATAGTAATTCAAAATGTAGCATGCTGTAAATTTTAAACCCTTCTTCCGCAGTCTCTCCCACTCCCTTCTCCTTTTCAGTGTCAATCCGAGGGCTCTCTGACAAAAGGGAACTTTGATTCTCAAAAGCTCGTACCCCGAAAATCTTGTTGGTCTATAGGTGTTCCTGGGCTTGAATCCATGTGTACCACTGCAGACCGATACAGCTACCCTCTGAAACTATTCATGGGGTAATTGTTTTTGCATGGTGACCATGCCTTCTCTCTGGTCACCACCTGTCTTAATTGCTAAAGCCCTGAGAGGGAATTCTAGAGAAGCTCATTTTCAGAAAACAAATGGGTACACTTATATGGGTGCAGGTGGGAACTACATTCTGCTGTTAACCTTCCTGTTCATCAAAGCTTCTCAGTTTTGTGTCATAGGCAAGCAATGCCCACCCAGTTTATTTTGTTAAACATATTTTTTATTTTTTCACACATAAAATGGACTAAAAAAACACAAGCCCACTGCACATCATATATTGACTTCCAGTTATCACATCTTTGATTAAAAGTTATCTCTAGGTTTATGCCTGTATAATTAAGATATTAATTCAGAAGTTATTTCCTGATTGTTATTCCAATGTTTACAACCTACTGTTTCCTTTAGATTTCAAACCCTGCCACTACCTCTCTGAGTAGGTTTTCAAAAGATACTCTGCAAAAGGGTTTCAGTTTTCTAAAAAATGTTCAAACTGTTGTCTCTTAATAATGTTGTCAACTTTGCCATTTCTGAATATTCTTTAACTTTCAGAATCCAGTCGTTCTTTGTTGGTATAGCAATGAATTCCCACACAGTTTCAAGTGGATTTTCCTAGCCATAAGGGCTAGAAAGATGATTTTAAAAGGAAAAAAAAACAGATATTCTTGCAAACTTGCATTCTCCTCTCAAAACTTGCAAATTTTGCAAACTTGCATTCTCCTCCCATTTTTACACTCTGTAAGTTCTAGGAACATAGATACTTGCACTTCTACATGGGGACGTTGATACTACATTGATAAAGCAAGCACACTTGTTGGTCCATATAGCTCAGTAGTGCTTGCTCTGACTGAACGCAACAGCTGTTTAGAATCTGGGGCTGAAAAAAGTTTTGGGGGCACCTGCTACTCAGGATCTTTCAGATAGAAATGCCAGAGATTAGAACAGGAGTGTTCCAGCAGGGGCTGATGGGAATTGTAGTCCATGAACATCTGAAGCGCCAGAGTTGGATACCTCTGGAATAGAATATAAGGAAAACCCTGCTGGATCAGACTAAAACCCATCAAGTCCTGTGGTCTATTCACACAGTGGCCAACCAGATTGAATCCCTGGGTCTTGGGCGGATGACATACCTGCTCTCCCCCAAGCCACACCCTCTTCTCCCTAATTTCAGAGGATTACTTGTTGAAATGAAAGAGTCATCCTCACTGTTCGTATGCCTGAAATATCTGCCGGATTTGAATCCTCATAGATTCCACATTGCTGAATATGATGGCACCATCATCAGCTGCGGATGTCCAATCATTTGGGTGATTGCAGCTATGTTTGGCTTTTGGCCAGCGTTGCAGCTCTCTGTTGGGAGTGTGTTGTGTGACTGAGTAATGACTGCCAGAGTGCAGGAAGAGCACTTCCATGAACTGCAAATACTTGCGTAACGTTGTTGGGTAAGCATTTGTGCCACCTGTGTGTCTCTGGCACCTGCCAAGTGGCGCTAATGCAATTTCAAAGTACTTATTTCCTGCTTCTAAGTGGGGCTAATAATTCCTTTGCGCGCTGACACTGCCGGTGACAGAAAAGCCCTTGCCGCCAGCAGTTAGTCATGTTCTGTGCAGCTCGATCACATTGGTGATTCACCAGCTTAAGCTTGTGTTTTATTTTCAGAGGTCGTCCCTGAGACCCGTAAGAGCTAAATAAACCTGAAGTGTGGGCTGAGGCAAAAAAGCAAACCCAGCTCCAGCCCCTCTGAAGAAAGAAAACAGCAGCGTGCTGGGAACCGTCTCCTACAAAGCCATAGCGCACTTGCAAATGTAGCGGCACTCTTCTCGAGTAGTTAAATATTTGCACTTGGCTGTTGAAGCAGTAAATTTCTGTAGCAGAAGACACTTGGCGATTAATCCAAGCTTTGTATTGCGACCTGTTGATAGCAAGAAGGCCGTTTAACTATGATGCTCGAGCTATGATGTCACTCGGTCTTGATGCCACAAATGACATTACTAAAGTGGCTGAAGACAGGCTGGGGAGGGAATTGCATGTTTATATGTTCCTCCAATCAAAGGAAAAAATCTCCCGTGTATCAGGGAAGACGCCTAGGCTAGGAGACTTCTTGATATCCTAGTCTTCTGTGTGCAGAGAGTGAGGGAGAGCATCTAACTGCTTTCTGGAACACCTTTGCCACTTTGCCTTCTGAGTGCGAAATGAGTTAGATGATTTGAAACAGGTCTGGAGTATAAAGTCTTAGAAATGCATCTGATGCACTGAGTCTTCTACCATCAGAGGGAACTTGGCTAGAGGCTCTTGGGATCAAATCTTATGAGATTAACCCTTCTCTTGACCGTTGCATTAAGATTATTGTTCCTGGATGACAGGGTTCTTTTCTAATGTGGGTTGGCACGGTTTTGGAGGAGGAAAGAGACACATGATCTGGCTTACTGGGACTCACGCACACGATCGAAACCTTTAGTGGCATTCAGAAGACAGATAAAATAATTTTATCGCCATAAGATTAGTTAATGAACATCACACTTATCCTGAAAAGCTCTTTTTGAAGACACAGTTGCTACAAATTCCGCTTCTCTTGCAGTAACCTCAGGATTGTCATCAGCTAAAAAAATGTAATTTTCTTTGAGTCCTCCATTTTGGGGGTTTGCAGAAAGGGATAAATCAATTGAGAGTGCAGCTGATTATTCAGTGGACTGTGCAAAAGAATATGGACAATAGTTTCTGGTTCTTTAAATGGGCCCCAGCCTCCTAACCCCATAGTCTGATAGTTTGTGTTATCTGGGCTCCTGAAAACTGTGAGTCATTAATTTTCCTAGTACTGAAAGGATTCCTCTAGCCAGTGCTATGTGCATCTGCCAGAACAATGTTCTCAAACATTTTGGGTGGGGTGGGGTGAGTGGGTGCCTTTGGAGCCATTCTGACTTTTGGTACTTACCTATCCAGCGTGTGTGTACAAAGTTGCGCCTGAGCATTCGTGCGTGGAAGCAAAGAGAGTCACTAAAATGCTTTTGGTACTTTTCAGTACTTGTTGACAACATTAAACAGTGACAACCTTTCCTTTAAAGAGCAGGATTCCAGCCGTGGAACTGAACTCCAGTAGTGATGCTCGTGATTCTGTGATTCTCAGCTTCATAGCAGGGCTTTAATTTGACAGACCCACCTGGCAATTCCTGTAGTGGGCAGAAAAGAACCCGGCAGGGCTGGCATTGATCCCCACCTGGTGAGTGGGTTCCCCAGACGTGAAGAAGGCATCCCACAGTTTACTGACCTGTCTGTCGATAGATTATTTTCCCCTTTCCTAGAATAGGATGGATCAGTTCAGCAGTTATTTTTTTTCCCCTTTCCTAGAATAGGATGGATCAGTTCAGCAGTTATTTTTTTTAAATTAGTTTGCCTGTATCTTCAAGCTGCCTTGAGTAACTGGGTCTGTTGGCAAGCTGTTTGCTGAGAAGACGAATTTTCCTTGAAGAAGTGGCAAGCTTCAGACTCACCATAGCAATATCAAAAGGAGAGATCTGTTTCCTGGTGATACAATGCTTCGAGACAGAAACGGCATCCAATATTTAAACAAATGGCTCTTCCTTCCCTCTTTCAGAAGCTGTTGCTGATCTGTAATGGGGGAAGGTTCTTTGGCCAGACTTTGGCAACCCAATGTGGGCTAATTTGCAAAGAAGCAGCTAAAAATAGGGCCAATTATTCACCGCACAGCTGACTTTTTCTGAGATTGCAGGGCTGTCTTTTTGAAACGACTCGTGCATTCTGAAATGGCAAATTCAGGCACTTGAAGATGGAGTCTTCGAAGGTCAGAAGTACTGCCTGCTGAACAGTCTAATTGAGGGATGTTTTTAAGTCGCCAGCCTTTGAAAGGGCAGTGATTAGAATATTTAAAGAAATACAGCCCCGTGAAACCAAAGGAGGAAACGAAACTAATTCTGGGCTCTTTTCTTGGCCACTGTGGTAACTACTAAAGAGAACTCTTTTAGTTTCTCTGTTTGCCCAGGTTTCCTTTCATTCTGTTTATGTTGGGATTTGACTAAAAGCAGACATTTTAGAATTCATGTCTGAAAAATCAAAGTAGTCTAATCGCTTCATCAAGAATAATCAGTAAATGTATTTACCAGAGTTCTGCAGTGTCTGTATTCTATATTTTATGATAATACTTGTGAAACACCCCTCCCCCCCAATCATGATGGAGAATCTCACTTTGGAGTGGCTGATAACTAGAATTTTAAGGCTTAATAGTGAACTCAGTATTTATACCTGGGATCAGATGAGGCATGAGTGTGAGGTTAATTTGCATTCTTACATAATATCCAGTAGTTCGTGAGGCATAAGAGTTTTGAACTGGGTATGGACCCAGCTGCGAGCCAATGAAAATGCTTGTTATGATGTGATCTACAGTGTGCCGGATTTGTTAACCTGTTACAGCTGTAAACAGTCCTTTTGCCTCTCCTTCCCTCTTGTTGTCATCTGCTGTCATTTTTGGGGGACGCCCAAATCTGGAATCCAGGCTAATTAAATATCTCCCCCCCTTGTCCCTTTTTTTCCTGTCTTTCAGCAAACGGGGCTTCAGCGTCCGATCGTTCGGGACCGGGACCCACGTGAAGCTGCCAGGACCAGCTCCAGACAAGCCAAACGTTTACGATTTCAAAACGACATACGATCAGATGTACAGTGATCTGCTTAGGAAAGACAAAGAACTGTATCCCTGCAGAATGCCCCTTTCAAAACCCTGCTGCTGCTGCTGCTCACCTTTGCGAAAGGTGTCTGTCGTCCATTTCCATAAGGAACATGCTGCTACTTGACTGTGGCAAGATCTTGGTATTTTACGGTTCTAGGCAGGGGCTTCAGATGATGCCGGGGCTCTTGGTTGCGCCCTTTAATGGTTTCCCCTCTGTTGAGCAATGCTGCATGCATCAGAACTGTTAGGGGCAGACTAATGTTTCTTTCTCAGGGTGTGTTTGCACTTCCTTACTTTGTGCTGCGGCATTGGATTGGCTCCCAACCCAGTGATCACACCATCATTGCCCTGTAACGGTGAAATCACAGCTGCAGGCTTGCAGCCGCTGATATGATTTCAGATTGGTATGTGATTCCTGCACTGTGGGTTAGTTTCCTTCCCAGTTTTTTTCCTCTTATTAACCCTCCCCTTTGGCCTTCCCCTCTTCTGCTCCATCTACCTGCCCCTGTTTCAACAAGCCTCTTTCTTCCTTTGAGCTTCTTCCTTTGAGCCAGTGTGGTGTAGTAATTAAGAGCTGGTGGATTCTAATCTGGAGAACTGGGTTTGATTCCCCACTCCTCCACCTGAGTGGCAGAGGCTTATCTGGTGAACCAAATGTGTTTCCATACTCCTACATTCCTGCTGGGTGACCTTGGACTTGTCACAGTTCTCTCAGAACTCTCTCAGCCCCACCTGCCTCACAAGGTGTCTGTTGTGGGGAGAGAAAGGGAAAGGAGCTTGTAAGCCACCTTGAGTCTTCTTACAGGAGAGAAAGGTGTGGTATAAATCCAAACTCTTATTCTTGCTTTCTCAGCATCCTCCTTTTAAGGCCTGAGGGCAATACTGAAATGATAGCACCCAGAAACCCTTCCACCTGTCGCATCTCTCTGTTCCTTCAAGGAAGCTCAGCCAGACCTTGGCAAAGGTATTTTTGCTACCCAAAAATCTTTTAACTGTTTTACGCTACAGAGAAAACGGCATCCTGTGTCTCCTCGCTATACCCGCCTCCTTGGACAGCTCCTTCTGAGATTTCCCTCCCCATTCTATTAGATAGTTTTATTTTATTTATTTATTGTTTACATTTTTATACCGCCCCATCCCCTAGGGGCTCTGGGCGGTGTACAACAACTTAAAATACAATAAATAAGTTATTAAAAACATTAAAACAGCGGTAACACTATACTAACAATATAATAATAGGAAGGCGTCCGACTAACCCCATTTTCCATTAAAATTCTCCCAGGGGAAATTGGGGGAGAGGAAGGGAGGCGAGATAGTGACTCCTTCCTGGATGATGGAGTGTGGGGCATTTCCTGTGGCCAATGCCATAATAAAACGGTGGTGCGAACACACCCTTAGAAACAACGGAGTACACCTGGCACCTTCCTCTATATAATTCTATTGTACCGTCCTTTGCCAGTGCAAAGAGCATTCTTTGCTATGGGCAGGGCTGTGGATTGCCCCAAAGTGTGACGTAGCTCGTGTAGCGGTAAAGCAGGTAAGAATTAAAAAAAAAAACCTAGGTCCTCCCGTGTCGTGTCTACAAGGGAAATGTGCTCTTAGCTCAGATCACACATTTTGGAGCAGCTAAAAATGCATCCTTGAAGACCAGAGTTGCCAAGGAGTCAGCATGCTTGCCCGTATTCAACGCGAAGGGTATAGACTCAATATCGTCTCGAGCACATCTTTAGTGTTCAGTATCCCGGGGTGTTTTGGAGATTTTTCTCTTTTTGTGTGTGTTAGATTTAAAAGTCTTTGCAAACTTGCACAGAGTGTAAGCCTACTGTATATTCTGGCTGACCTGGTCCTTTTGCTGAGATTAATAACAAAAGGTGCCAACACCTTTTTAATAAGGCACATGGTCTAATAATATGCAGCCTGGCGCTCAAAGCAAACAAAACTACATTTGAAAAAAAAAGGAAGCTTAAATTGTTCACAGCTCTTAAGTTTATGCTGGATTACACTGGATTTTTTTTTTCAAATATCAGTTATTCTAACTCAGAACTTCTTGAGAACTGGAATTGAAAATTAATCTTCCCAGACCTGTTAGCGGCAGTGGAATGTACGCAGGGAAAATCTTGTAATCTGGAGGAAGGGCTATTCCAGGTGGCAAAAGGTCCTTCTGCTTCTTTTGTACAGGAAGAGGGAAGAGAGTATTCTTTCCCAGGTGGACACACTGAGGGAAGTCCAGTCTTGCAAACAAATGCCCGTCAGCAGTAGGCAACTCCCTGTGTTTGGATGGGGTATTCCAGTAGCTTTTTAAATATAAAAAGGGGGAGTAAAGCTTGCCCGGACTGTGGAGTCAGGAGCACATTGCCAACCAGGCACCCACAAAAACCAGTACAGTTAACAGCTTGGCATTAAGGCCATCCAGTTGGTCAGTGGAACTGGGCTCCTGAGCTTGTGTAGGCTGGGATATGATGGTCAGAGACCGAAGGTGTGGTGTCAGAAGGCCGCCCCTCCGCAGCTCACTGTGACTTGGGTTGTCTGGGCAGAGTTTCAGTTTTGTATTTTGCTGGTGGGAAAACATTAAACCTCGGAAGCCTGCAGCTCCCAGTAGTGGCGGTTTTCTTGACCTGACATAACTGCGCCAGAGACCGCTCTGGGCTTGTACAGCACACGTGGGGGGGGGGGTCGGTTTGTTTCGACAGATGCCCTCGCCCATCAACCAAGACTGTCTGTGAGGTCAGGGTTGGGGGGGGGGAGGGGCAACTCAGAACCTGTGGCCCTCGAAAGCTCATCTGCCCCAGGCCATCTCGCAGACCTAGCTCTCACTGAGGTGGCCAACCTATATCCAAGCTGGATCCTTTCAGCTGGGGGGTGGAGGGCGCCACCATGAGATGGGAAGAGACTCGGGCTGCCGGTTGTCACCTGGCCCTTCTTTTCTCAAATTGACTTTGCAGAAGGGGGAAGGGGTTCAGTTGGCCAGCTTTCTCCGAACTGTAGCTATCAGCTGCCTTAACATTTCCTTTGCAGAGAAAGCTAGGGTGCAATTATGTTTTCTAAAACTAACAAATGCCTTTGCCTATTCTCCCCCAAGAAAAAGCTTCCTATACGTTGAATACTTTCCACAGCCCTGAGATTGCTGGCTTTGAATCTTTCTCTCTGGCAAGCTTAATTTTCTGTGTGCAGAGAAAAGCAGGACCCAGTCATGAGAGTCGCCAACAAGAGCAGGTGACTATCTCAGTGAGAATTCGGTCTCGGAAACACCAGGAATAGCAATTCTCCCCGCCCCCCAGCCCTCATGAAACTAGTGGACCACTTTAACTTGGGGATTCTCCTGGGACACGTGAGGATCCACATGTGCACTGGCTTGCTGTGAACCTAGATAAGAAGTCCTCCTGTCCCCACTTGCAAGTTCAGCCCTGCAACAGAGAAGCGTCTAGTTCTCTTTCCACCAGTGTTTTGCACTGTGGCGACCGAGCCCTGTTCAAAAAGCGGGGAGGGCTGGGAAAGCAAACAGACTAGCTGTTCTTTTTGGTTCTGGGCTGAGTTGCAGCAATGAAGCAGCAGGCGTTGTATACTGACTTTAATAACCAATCCTAGCACAGTCGGGCACAAGGCAGATCTTTGGGCCGGAAGGTTCTTGGGATGGTGGTGGATTGTGATCAACTCCTAGGGGCTACAGAGGAACAGAAGAACAGCCCTGGGAGAAGGAAGAGCTGATAGGCAGGCCCTTTATCAGCTGACTGTGCAGTCTGAAAAGAGAAGTGGACGGAAGTCATCCTCCAGATGATTTGCCCTCCTCTCCAGATTTGCTTACTTTAAGGTACAAGAGGGCTCCATCTTCCAGCCTTCTGTGTCTGAAGCGGCAGCTCCTCTCTTTGTCTCCACTTGGTATCGGCACATGAGTAGTACGTGGGGATTTGTAGGCCCACGTCTTGGCCCCAAGGGTGTTTCCCCCTCTCTAGTGCGAGCTAGACACACTGGATATTTGCTTGGAAGGCTTTGGTTATCCCATCTCCCCTCCCCACCACTCCACTCGAGGAAGCAGCCACCCTGACCAGGCAAGGAAGCCCTACAGTGGTGAACGCAAGGAAGCCAAGGTAAAAAGCTGCATAGAACGGCAAGGGGCGTGGGAAACCTTCCTTTTCTTCTTTTCCCCTTCCTCTAAGAGGGAAAGTAATGGGGAATGCAGGTGTGGGCAAAAATGAGGGGTTTTTTTGGGTGGGCGGGGTGGGGTTAAGCTTCTAGATTGCAATGACTGATAAGCATAATGCATACTCATAAATGCAGGATTTCTGTCTTCTTTCCCCCTTTAAGACACTTAGAAACATCGGTGCCTCCAGGAAATATTGTGGGCAGTCATTGTTGAGTTGTAGACAACATGGCTTGCACTCACAACATCCTGCATGTCGAATCTTTGACGTTCTCCAGTAAAACTTCATGGGAAGTCCCTTTCCTCAGAGATGCCTTGACCTGGTCTCAATGGGAAAGGGTGGCCTAAAAATCGAGTAACTAATGATAACTTTAAAAGTTGCTGGTAGTCAGAGTGGCAGGGCTGAGCGAGATAGGGAGCAGAGGCGGTGTAGTGTTTAAAATTATTTCACACATTTGGATGCTGCCTTTCCACCCACATAGGGCCCTGGAGCTGGGTCAGGGTTGGAGGAAACTCGTATTTGGTTTCCTGTTCATCCATGAAGTTTATTGAGTAACCCTGGGCCCATCGTCCTGTTTCAACTGAACCTATTTCACAGGATTGCTAGAATAAAATGAGAGTAGCAAACCAGGTGAAACCACTGTAAGGAAAATGGATGGGTAATCCTTGGGTAAGTGGGTTAACTCTGCACTGTTTTGTACATTTGAAGACTACCGAGTGCAGTTTTATCTAAGGTCAATGTAAACCATATTCCAAACCAGAGGAGGTGATTACCAACAAAACAATATCATGTGTGTTCTAAACATAACAAAGGAGTTACAGAGTGACAGTTACAGAGAGCCAACATGGTGTAGTAGTAAAGAGCAGGTGGATTTTAATCTGGAGAACCGTGTCTGACTCCCCACTCTTCCACCTACAGGTGTGAGGGGCTTATCTGGTGAACCAGATGTGTTTCCACA
This sequence comes from Sphaerodactylus townsendi, assembly GCF_021028975.2. Taxonomy (NCBI): domain Eukaryota; kingdom Metazoa; phylum Chordata; class Lepidosauria; order Squamata; family Sphaerodactylidae; genus Sphaerodactylus; species Sphaerodactylus townsendi. The sequence continues at coordinate 27,098,723 of NC_059440.1, forward strand.
CTCCTACATTCCTGCGGGGTGACCTTGGGCTAGAAACTGTTCTCTCCGAACTCTGTCAGCCCCACCTACCTCACAAGGTGCCGGTTGTGGGGAGAGGAAGGGAAAGAAGCTTGTAGGCCACCTTGAGTCTCCTTACAGGAGAGACAGGTGGGGTATAAATCCAAACTCTTCTTCTTTAAAAAGTATACTTTTAGAATCCATTAGGAACCCACATTCTGGCGGACCCCATTCCAAAGTCAATAACCAGAATTCCCCATAGAAGGGAGTCTCCTTGGTGCAGATTAATTTCAGTAGGATTCAGTTGTGAATTCTGCTTGGGTCTATTAGCATAATAGTCTTTTGTGACAACACTGGCTGCTGAGTCATATCAGTTGACCATTGCAAATAGCACTTAATTGCAGGAGAAGCATGTCAGTCATCTGTTAACCTGTTATTAGAAAATTAATGCATAGGCAGTCATCTCACCCGGTAGTATAGGCGGAGGCCTTAGAGTCTGCATGTTCTCCTAAGGGCTGTCGACTGATTAAAAATCCTAGCAATTATTCTACTGACTAAATTCAAAGCACACTTGCACATTGCCATAAATGCTGGTATTTTATCCTTCCAGATGTCACCTGAGACAACATACAATTGAACAAATCTCACCACCCATATAAAGCCTCTATTTAAATATGGTAGCCCGCCAGACACAAAATACACCCAATGTGTGCTCTTCAGGCTTAACACTGACCCCCACCAATTTTAACAAATTAACACAATATTTGATTAATCTCATTATTATTATTATTTTTAAATCCCTTAACCCTAGCTGTGAATTCCACTTCTGTTTAAAATCCTGCAGGTCGAGGACTTGTGAATGCCGTGAATCCCATTAAATAGGCTGCTATGCCCACCCTGAACTCTCTGGGTTCCAGCTTTGCTGCCTATGTTAGGGATTCAATTCCAGTATGAACTTTTTTAGATCTTCCTGCCAACGCTTGGAGAGTAATTTTAATATATAAATATAAATTAATATACATATACATTTTAATATTCATATAAATGCTAGACAGACATTGACATTAGGAGACACCATCGGGCTTCCATAACAGATATGCCTTAAAAATCCCATCTTCTACCTAGCAGATTGGACATCTTCACCAAACCCACATTAGAAAATCATGTGTGTGGACAACTGTTATCACATCCCACCTTATCTTTGAACCACAGTTTAATCCTAACACAAACGGTGTGCAGAATTTCTAAAAACGTTCTGAATTTGAATCAATCTTATTATTACAGTCATTGGCCGATTCCTTCAAATACATATACATTCAAAACTCCCAAAAATGATCGCAAACCAAAACACCAGATTACGTTGAAAAAGTGGTTTCAAAAACTATTGGACTCTTCAATATTCTCTATTCTGATCAAATAAATCTACAGAAGCTAAAATAATTAAGTCAAAAGGTTAACCTTAAAATTCAATGTATGTCTTTCTCATTATACTCTTGGCAAACTTTATATACGAAAACAAAACTCCTTAGGAACGTAGGCCCCTTCCGCACATGCAGAATAATGCACTTTCAATCCACTTTCAGTGTACTGAAATAATGCACTTTCAATCCACTTTCAGCAGCTGGATTTCACTGTGCGAAATAGCAAAATCCACTTGCAAACAATTGTGAAAGTGGATTGAAAGTGTATTATTCTGCATGTGCGTTTGGGACCTCACTGTTCAGCACGTGCTGTTTGAAATATTGATTGGTTTGAAATTACAAGTTGTTTTAACTTTTTGCACCCAGCACGGTCCAAGAACTTGGATCTTCCCAGTCAAGTCAAAGAGCTGAAAAGCCTAATTGGCCAGAAGCCATTTTCTATAGTAGGACCATAAATCCCCTATGCAATATTAAAATGGCCAGGGGACATGTTTCACAGTGACATTTTTTTCAAGATATGTTTTATTTCCTTTCCATCCCATTCTCTGCATCGGAAATACCCAGTCCTTTAAGTTAGAGCAGTCAGCCCCTTCAAAAATCAGTTGGATGCTTCAAGATGCCAATTGCGATATTAAGTGTTGCTCTTTCGTTGCCAGAAACGGGCAGTTCCTTTCTGGATGAATGTCAGTTTGATTAAAACGCTGGCGACAAGCCGGGTGATAGTGTGACAGCGACAACATGTAGACAAGCAGGGCAGCAGGAAGTGACAAACACATGGTCAAGAGGTACACACCTCTTGGGGTTATAGCGGATAGTTTGACTAAAATAACTCAGTACACAGCACCAGTGAAGAATGCAAATGGTAGGCTGGGGATGATGAGGAAAGGGATGGAGAATTAGCTGCCAGTGGGCATATTGTGATGGCCCACTAGTGCTGATAGCTTTAAAAGGGAATTATATGTATGGGGAACAGGTTTATCCATGTCTTTTAGTCATGATGACTGAAGAGAACCAGGAAACCTCTGAATACTGGGCCTAGGAAGGAACAGCAGAAGAAGACCATGATCTCAGTGCCCTGAGAGCCAGCGTGGTGTAGTGGTTAAGAGCAGGTGGATTCTAATCTGGAGAACTGGGTTTGATTCCCCACTCCTCCACCTGAGTGGCGGGGGCTTATCTGGTGAACCAGATGTGTTTCCACACTCCTACCTTCCTGCTTTCTTGCTTTACAGGAGATAAAGGTGGGATATAAATCACAAACTCTTCTACTGTGTGTGGGCCCATTGGCTAGCAGCAGTAGCCCAGTACAGACAATCCCATCCATGTGTTCACTTGTGCAAAGGGAGAGTATAAATCTTCCCCACTCTTTCATGCCAGTGGTCTGCATGGGGCTTATGTGCAGACACACCTCCCTGTGATCAGCTGAGTTCCAGAAACAGCATCGTTTATCACAGGGAAGGCCATACACTTGGGGCATTTCCTCTTCACAATCGCCCCACGCACACCACTCAGCCGTCGTGCAAATGGGAGAAGTGTGCTTGTGGCCACGGTCCCTCCCTGTTCTGTGAGTGAACCTGTCCCGTCCCCGTGTGTGGAGCCTACTGAGCAGGACGAGATGGAGCTTTGGTCTGATCTAGGAGTGCTGCTCTTCACACCACTAACTGCATGAAAACATGGCACCTTTTCTTAGTTGAGCCCTTCTATTTTCTATCATAAGTAAACAATTCCATTGGCTAACCAAGAAATTGTAGAATTCCCTTTACCTGCTTGGGCCATTTCACCGTGGGCTTATACTAAACTGCTAATGGTCCATGGTCAATGACAGGCAGCGTTTATGTAGTGTTTTTGAGCATTCAAAACATTTCATGAACGTTGGCTTTCAGTCTTCACTGCAATCCCACAAGGCAAAGCAGCAGTGTCCCAAGCCGTAGATGAAAAATGGTTGCCCGTCTGTACGGTGTGAATCCATGGCAGTAGCAAGATTTGAACTGGGGTCTTCTTGAATCATACCTGTGCTTCTGGTGGGTTTTCTGGGCTGTGTGGCCGTGGAAAACCCCCCAGAACCAGTTGAATTCGGCGGTGAAAGCCTTCGACATACCTGTGGTGTTTGTACCTGGCTTTTTAACCTGTAGGCTCACAGGACAAAATTAATTCAAAATTGAAACGATTTTATAACCTAACAACTCTAAAGGCTGTCCCGTACAAGTGAACTCCAAGGTCATGGCTGCTACCACAAATCGTCATTTCTGGCACATGCCCGGCCTCTCTCGTTTGCTTTCTGATCCCACCAGGGGTTCACATGGAGTTGAGCAAATCACCTCACTCCCTCCTCTGCTTAGCTCTGGAAGGAGGTTTTCAGCACCTGGGTGCTTGAAGCCTGCCTCTTTTACACGATCGCAGTGCTCGCGATCTGGTTTGGAATTGTTAAAAGTGTTTTACATCCCGTCTCCTATGCAAGTTTTCGAGACTGCTTATAACATAAAACCCATGCTAATTTATAACTTGACCCACCAATAGACAAGAGCCACATTTAGGGAGGCTTACGGAAGAACTGGTAAAACGAACAACCATACTTTTGCTTGGTGCTCAAAAGATATTCAGGACCTTCTCAAGAGATAATGTAGGCTGATGATTGGCAGCATGAGATGGAGGTTCTGGGTTCAAATGTAGTTTCTGCCATGAGTTCATTGGCTGGCTTTGAAAAAGGCCCCATTTGTCTCACCTCTTCAATATGGAACAGTCTTTTTACTCCTTCCTGCCAGTGATTCCCAGCCACTTCCATAGGTGTCAAACTCACCATTATGCTGGCAGGGGATGATGGGAATTGTAGTCCATAACATCTGGAGGGCTGTGAATTTGACACCTGTGGTAATCACATCTGTATATGTCATTTTATCTGCTTACTGAGAAGTTCGTTGGCTTGGTTCAGATGCCCAGAGAAATTAGGTAGATGCAAAATTCAAAGTGTGCCACTTCAGACACCTTTGACTGTGTATGAAACTCCATTTTTAGAAGAGTTTGGATTTATATCCCACCTTTCTCTCCTGTACCGAGACTCAGGGTGGCTTACAAGCTCCTTTCACATCCTCTCCCCACAACAGACTCCTTGTGAGGCAGGTGGGGCTGAGAGAGTTCCGACGAACCATGACTGGCCCAAGGTCACCCAACAGGAATGTAGGAGTGCGGCAAAACATCTGGTTCACCAGATAAGCCTCTGCTACTCAGGTGGAGGAGTGGGGAATCAAACCTGGTTCTCCAGATTAGAACCCACCTGCTCTTAACTACTAAGCACAACAGGCATAGAATTGCTCCATCTTGATTTGCGGGCATAAGGAGCAAGTGTGGTGTCCTGGTTAAGAGTGGTACACTCTAATTTGGAGAACCGGGTTTGATCTCCCACTCCTCCACATGAAGCCTGCTGGATGACCTTGGGCCAGTCACAGTTCTCTCCGAATTCGCTCAGGCCCACCTACCTTACAAGGTGCCAGTTGTGGGGACAGGAAGGGAAAGGAGTTTGTAAGTTGCTTTGTGACTCCTTAAAGGTAGGGAGAAGCAGGGTGTGAAATCCTTTTCCCAAATTGAACCCTGGTACCTGCAGTATGAAATCGGCACTGATCATTCTACCACTTCGTGTGTGAATAGACTTTGATGAATGCCAGATTGTGGTAGTATGGCCCCTTCTGCAAATGATTCAATCTTTCAGTCCACTTCCACAATTTATTGTCGAAGGCTTTCACGGCCGGAATCACTTGGGTGCTGTGTGGTTTCCGGGCTGTATGGCCGTGTTCTAGCAGCATTCTCTCCTGACGTTTCGCCTGCATCTGTGGCTGGCATCTTCAGAGGATCAAGACCAGGATACTTCTATTCAGATCCATTCACCTATTGACCTTGCTATCTTCTTTGTTACTCCCATGCTACAGACTTCTCTGTGACTCACATGCCAGGCTACTCTATTCAGATGGCCTCACCTTTTGACCTCACAGCATATATATTCCACTTGCTTTCCATTCCTACCATCAGATCCTCTGAAGAGGCCAGCCACAGACGCAGGCGAAACGTCAGGAGAGAATGCTGCTAGAACACGGCCATACAGCCCGGAAACCACACAGCACCCACTTCCACAATTGTTTGCAAGTGGATTTGGCTTTTCCACACAGTAAAATCCAGCTTCAAAATGCACTGAAGGTGGATTTAAAGTGCATTATTCTACAAGTGTGGGAGGGGCCTATGTTTGAGAGACAGTTTAGAAGCGTGGATTTTGACACTGAGCAGAGTCACTACCCCCAACAGACCTAAGTTGCAGCAGTGAGGTGGACAACAGAAAGTACTGTGAGCAGCAGTGGCGTAGTGGTTAAGAGCAGGTGCAGTCTAATCTGGAGGAACCGGGTTTGATTCCCCGCTCTGCAACTTGAGCTGCAGAGGCTTATCTGGGAAATTCAAATTAGCCTGTGCACTCCAACACACACCAGCTGGGTGACCTTGGGCTAGTCACAGTTCTTCGGAGCTCTCTCAGCCCCACCCACCTCGCAGGGTGTTTGTTGTGAGAGGGGAAGGGAAAGGAGATTGTCAGCTCCTTTGAGTCTCCTTGCAGGAGAGAAAGGAGGGATATAAATCCAAATCCTCCTCCTCCTCCTTTGCTAGCCAGGTCTCGGAAGCTGAGCAGGGTTGACTTTGGATTCAGGATTCAGATTTTTTTTTTTTAACAGTTGTAGAACAACAGTAAAACAAGTTCCCACTAAAACGAACAACATTCCAAGGAAAACATAAAATTATTCACAATGTATAATTTGCTATAAAAATAGAAAGTAAGTATAATTAACGACTAAAACTTAAAGGTCAGATTATTTAAATTTGAAAAAAAAAATCTTACATGATAATATCAGTTTGTTTTTAAAAATTCTGCATGGTGACTGCTTGTGATATACAGCCAAGACTGGAAACAGAAAATTGGAAGGGGCCTCCGGGGTCATCTAGACCACCACCCCTGCACTGGAAAATACTAACTACCATGACCTCTGCATAATGCCCAGTAAAAGGCATAGTAGTCCCCTGTGCAAACATCGGGTCATTACTGACCCATGAAGTGATCATGACGTTTACTAGGAAGACCATGTTTTTGAAGTGGTTTGCCGCCTTCTCCAGTCATCTGCACATTATTCCCAGCAAACTGTTTTACCAACCTAGGAAGGATGGAAGGCTGAGTCAACCTTGAGCCGGCTACCTGAACCTGACTTCTGTCTGGATTAAACTCGGTTGAGCTGAGCCTTTGACTACAGTACTGCAGCTTACCACTCTGTGCCACGGGGCTCTGTTGCGACGTCCAGAGGAAAGCAGACATCCCAGGATGCCTGCCCAATATGACGCAGAGGAAAATTCCTTCCTGATCACAAAGTGGAAACCGGCTTTACCCAGAGCATGTATGGAAGGGCCACGATAGCTGAGCGTTGACTCTCATGATCATAGAGTTGGAAGAGACCCCAAGGGCCATCAAGTCCAACCCCTCTGGAGCAGCAGAAAATAAGTTTGCTCCCTCACCAACATGACATCCCTTCAAATACCTAAGCGTGGCTATCATGTCACCTCTTAACCATCACCAAACTAAACATACCCAACTCCCTAAGTCTCCTTATAGAGCATGGATTCCAGACTTTTGACCATTTTGGTTGCCCTCCTCTAGACCCGTTCCAACTTGTCAATATCTATTGTGGTGCCCAGAATTGTATACAATATTCCAGGTGAGATCTAACCAATGCAGAATAGAGAGGTACAATTATATCCCTTGATCTAGACACTATACTCTTATTGATACAGCTCAGAATCGCATTGGCTTTCTTGGCTGCCGCATCACACTGCTGACTCATGTTCAGTTTGTGATCTACTAAGACTCCCAAATCCTTTTTGCATGTAGTGTTGTCAAGCCAGGTGTCACCCATCCTATATCTGTGTATTTTATTTTTTCTGCCTAAGTGTAGTGTAGTATCTTACATTTATCTTTGTCGAATGTCATTTTGTTTGTTTTGGCCTAGCTCTCTAATCTGTCCAGGTCATTTTGAATTCTGACTCTGTCCTCTCTGTCTGTCTAAATTGTCTGGATCCACAATCTGTCTAAATTCACAGGATCCACCTTGCTGTCAGATGGCCAGCCAGCCTCTGCTTAAAAACATCCACAGAGAGAGAATCCTCCACCTCCTGATAGTTTATTTCAGCTGATTCCCTCTCCCACTTTCCACCATGATCTGACACTCTTAGCAACTCCTGTGTCCCTTGTATTTCCCCCTTCCTGTCACCAACCTAGATACTTCACATCACTTTTGGAAACAGATTTGAACCTCTGGCGCTTCTCTCCCTGTGTCCCACCTTCCCAATTCAAAATATCTGACTGAAACCTCTTCCATTTTTAAATTATTTATTGCAGTCGACTGACCCATACAAATGCAATAACCAAGTCCAAATCGTAAAATACAATGCCAAATAACCAAGCAACACATAAATTCTGTAAACATTGCACTAGAAACAAACTATTAATACAAAACTATTTACACTAAAAATCAACATCAGGGGTCTGCTGGTTTTGCCATCTAAATAGCTCTACCAAAAATGTTGCTACTGCCAATGTAACCTTGCCACTTTTATCTTCTAGCAGAAAGGACTGAACTGTGAACTCCCTCTCAGATTCGACAGTAGGGGGAAGAGCCTTTGTTGGCACCCACGATGGTACAATTTGCAATCTAAAAGATTCAACCCACTTAATGGTACCTTTTAACCTTCAACTGCACTTCGTAATTCTTCAGTTATGAGACAGTAGAGCAGGCCTTCTAAAATAGTGATCCCAACTCTTAACCTGTTGTGCATCCTATGGGGCTTAGACTTGCAAATGAGACATCCCTACCCATGCGAGCTTCCCACAAGAGATTGCCAGTAACTTGCAGACTCCTGTTTCCCGTTCACGGTCCTCAAAACCCAGTCAAGACAGGTGCCGTTCAGTCGGTGTTGCTGGCCGAACTCCTGATTTTTTTTCTGAAGTGCGCCACGCACCCACCAGAACCTCCTGCATTGTGCATTGCAACATGTAGGTGTGAAATCGTAGGCTGAGCTGGCATTAAGGCATTTTGGCATTCAGTTTGAATAATTAGCACACCGCTCCCTTGCTCTTCACACCCAGCAGATGCTAAAACCCCCAGTCCTTGGCAGAACACTCGATTCGCTTGCTGGGGGGCTCAGTTGCCGGGGGAGAGACCTTGGCTATGTGGGTGGGCTGCGTTGTAATGTTTCCAGTGTCACAAGATCAGAGGAAGGGATTTTTGACTCTCAAAAGCTCCCACCCTGAGAATCTTGTGGGTTTCTAAGTCGCTACTAGACCCTGATCTAGCTATTCTACCACAGATCAGCACAGTTATCCTCCAAAATTATGGTGAATATTGGAACGCGGTGGAAGTCACCTGGCTTCTCCAGTGTTTGCGTTTAGGCTGTTACCTTAAAGGGAAGAAGCTTCTTTAAAAAATAATAAAGGTGAGGCTGTTTGGATGCTGGCTTCCGAGTTCCATTCTTGGCCCAGGCAAACACAGAAAAGCGTAAAGCTGAATTTGCAAAAAAACCTGGCCACATTTAACAATGTGCATGCTGACAGTTACAAAACAGGGTGCTGAGACTGGCATGGCTGTATGGAAGAACTTGTTCCTAAATGTGAGATTCATAAAATCATAGAGTTGGAAGAGACCTCAAGGGCCATCAAGTCCAACCCCCTGCAGTTCAGGAACACACAATCAAAGCACTCCTGACAGATGGCCATCCAGCCTCTCTTTAAAAACCTCCAAAGAAGGAGACTCCACCACACTCAGAGGCAGTGAATTCCACTGTCGAACAGCCCTTACTGTCAGGAAGTTTTTGCTGATGTTTAGGTGGAATCTCTTTTCCTTCGCCTTGAACCCATAACTCCTGGCCCTAGTCTCTGCAGCAGCAGAAAACAAGCTTGCTCCCTCACCAACATGACATCCCTTCAAATATCTAAACATGGCTATCATGTACCCCCTTAATCTTCTTTTCGCCAAACTAAACATCCCCAGCTCCCTGAGTCTCTCCTCGTAGGACATAGATTCCAGACCTTTAACCAATTTGGTTGCCCTCTGGACCCGTTCCAGTTTGTCAATATCCTTCTTGAATTGCGGTGCCCAGAACTGTACACAATATTCCAGGTGAGGTCTAACCAATGCAGAATAGAGGTACAATTACATCCTTCATCAGCCAGTTCTATCCAGAGGGGATTATCCAAGAAAACCTAAAGCTTGTCACTTGCAACTTTCTCACAGTACTCTTATTTCCCTGAAATAATGCAGATAGCTCTAAGGCGGGGGAACTGTTCCATTCTCTGGAACCCATGTCCCTGTGCTAACACATGAGAACATAGATCACTGAGAATAAAAATTTATTAATAATTTTGGCAAAGCAGCAGTTAACTAATCAAGCTTTTGACTTTTCCCTCACCCCTTTCTTTAAAGTACAACTTGAAAAATTCCCAAGAGGCATTGAGACATTACGAGAATAGTAAGGGCGGTTGCATCCAGAGAGGGACTGTACCATCTGTAGTCCACTTCTGGAGGGTACTTGAGAAGGAAGGCATCCCAGAGGATTCAGGAGTGGAGGCACCCAGAAATCTTTTTGTCTATTAAGAGCCTCTCGCCCAGGAGGTACACATCTAAGAAGAGTTTCGCTTGGGGAGCGGCTGGGGTTTGGGGGTAGATAGTCCGGGGTTCAGTCCTTGCGAGGCACACTCAAGGATCTGGGATAGACACTAACCTTTTTGCGCATGAGCAGTCCAACCTGGGTTTGCTACCATGTCATTTGTGAACTGGGGTCGCTGTACTGGAACCTGCTTTGTGGCTGCCAGGCCAGAAAGTTTTGCTGAAGAACCTTCCTTCTGGCAGCGGGTGATCTTTGCCCCAGCTTTGAGCCATACCCAGCGTCCGTCCTGTGGGATCGGCACCGTTGTCTCAATGTTCTCTGCAATTGCAAAAGAGTTGATGCGGGGAAGAAAGACACGCGTCAAATTATGGCCATGTGAAGAGCACCCGCAATCGTCACAGCTGAGAGAAGGATGACTGGCACGAGGTTGTTTTGGCAACCTTGCCTCTGGAACGCAGTGCGCTCCCCCGAGAAGACGTAACAGCTTGCACCAGGCTATTCCATACTGATGGAAACATCCTTCTGTTGACGGAAGGGTGACTTTAACTGACTGTGCCCCTTCCTACTGCAGACCCCCACGTGGCCCCTCGTCCTGTTTGTGAGGGTCCCTGTATCTTGGGAGAAGGATTTGGGGCAGGGCACGGTGAGCTGTAGTGGAAGAAGGGGAGAGGGGGGAAGGAAAGTCCCCTTCCTACTGCAGACCCCCACGTGGCCCCTCGTCCTGTTTGTGAGGGTCCCTGTATCTTGGGAGAAGGATTTGGGGCAGGGCACGGTGAGCTGTAGTGGAAGAAGGGGAGAGGGGGGAAGGAAAGTCCCCTTCCTACTGCAGACCCCCACGTGGCCCCTCGTCCTGTTTGTGAGGGTCCCTGTATCTTGGGAGAAGGATTTGGGGCAGGGCACGGTGAGCTGTAGTGGAAGAAGGGGAGAGGGGGGAAGGAAAGTCCTGTTCTGTGAGCTTCATGTTGCTCACAGTTCATTGAACACCAGACAATATTATTCATGTGGGCCCCAAAAGTTTTGGGTGCTGGATCCAGTGGTGGGACTTAGCAGGTTCGCACCACTTTGGCAGAACCGGTTGTTAAAATGGTGCTTGTAAACAACCAGTTGTTAAATTATTTGAATCCCACCACTGACCGGATCCCAGGCTTCTTGCCTGTTTCCATACAGGATCGCCCGTCCTTCCTCCGTCACATCCCTATTTTATCAATATTTTGGCACTGTTCTTAATGCAAACCAGAGTTGGCTAAGAAAACAGGTTTCGAACTTCGTTGCAAACCTGTATGTGGAATGGTTGAGTGTCAAAATAACTGAGAGCCAGCGTGGTGTAGTGGTTAGGAGCAGGTGGATTCTAATCTGGAAGTGGGGGTAATCGCGTGGGAAGGTGGGGAGATAAAACGCTGGTTGTCTATTTGTCTTATCCGTACTCTGGCTGTGGCTACATCTTGGGGTGGGGGCTGTCTGGGAAATGGGGCTACACTCCCCTCTTCACCCTTCTCAACATTGTAGCCCTAATCCAAAAACTCCCCCCCCCCCCACCGGCTTGTTTACGGCTCTTTGAAATGCGAAGATTTGGGGAGCTTATCCCGAGGCATTTGTAAGGGTATTTCTTGAATATCTGAATTGGTTCTTGGGTCTAGTTGGGAGTTCGGGGTTCTCGGGAGCAGGCACGGCTGTATTGAGCGCTGGGGCCATGCAGGTGTTTGCTCCACCCTTTTAAAATAAACAACCTGTAATTCAAAACACCTGTGCCGCTGACAGCTGCGGTCCCTGCCCACAGCCAGGTTGGTTTGTCTGAACAAAAAGTCTCTTTGCCTTTGGAGTTCCTTAACTCTTGGCCCCCACAGCTATACACAGAACGGGATTTTGCACATGTTGGACAGAAACAAGCGGATCAAGCCAAGGCCGGAAAGATTCCAGAACTGCAAAGATGTCTTTGATCTCATATTGACGTGCGAAGAAAGAGTCTACGATCAAGTAATAGAAGGTAAGGGCTGCCCTTGAATTCCAGCCAGGGCAGAGCTGTCAACTGGGCCGTCCTGCGGGAGCCCCAGAATGTAGCCGGCTTGCCGTGCTAACATCTCTCTCGAAATATTAAAGCCCCTCTTGAAAGCTTGAGAAATATGGTTCTGAAATCTGTGCAGCCAGCAGAGTTATCTAGGGAGCTGTCCACGGTGGGACGGGATTGGGTGGGTGACGGCATTCAGTACCCTACGGAGCTTCTCCCCAGAGCTAGCCAATCAAATGATGATAATTTTTTAAAATCACTGCCTGAGAAGGATTTGTGCATCTGGTTGAATTGTGTAATTTATATCAATTGCAGAATTTAGATTGCAGAATTTGGGTAAACTGGTGCAGAATTGCAGGACAGGCCAGAGCTCAAAGTATACACCCTCTTGGCCATGGAACCGGTTCTTATCAGGGACTGGTATCTGTGGTCAGCCTTCTGGGAGGTAGCTTTCGAGCCAGCCATCCCCCCCCCCCCCCCCCCCAAAAAAAAATATCTTTTCTCAAGCACAATTGCTGGGGAAATGATTAAATTCTAACCGTTCCTGCCCTGCTTTCCCACCCTATGATCTTCAAAGCAGCTTTATGGTCTGAAATAAAGCCTTATGTGAATTTAACCTCCATGAACTGCTGTAGTAGAAGAGACGTATGAAACTCCCTGCTAGAACCATTCGTGGTGGTAAAACAGGTGACAAAGCAAAAGCTCTGGAGAATCAAACCAGTGTAACTTGGTCCCTAAAATGACTGGGCCACAGCCACGCCAGTGTGGGGTGGTGGTGGTGTCTGATTTGGTGGCACAGGACGTGGCTCACATGCAGAAGGCCCCCGTGTTTCCTGCTAAAGCATCCCAGAGAGCGGCCATTAGGAATTGGTAGTCAGAAGAACCTTGAGATCCCGCTGCCAGCCGGAATAGACATCACCGAGGCAGAACGACCAGTGGTCTGCATCTGTGTAACCGTGGACTTGTCTATTTAAGGAGTGCACTGAAAGGCTGCTCCACAGTCAACGTGACAGCACAGAGCAGACCCCGTCAATACCCATCCTCCTGTTAAGGTTGATAGAAGGACAGTCAGTGCTTACAGCCTCGTCCCTGTTAACACAGGACCCGTAGCCACTGGAGCGGATATGGTGCACTTCCATATTTTTCACTCCTGCCCTCAGACATGCACTCCTGCCACCTTCAGCATGCAGGTGTTATACAGTTCAGGCGGTGCCTCTCAACAACCCTGTGATGTAGGCTAAGCTGAGGTAGGGGACTGGCCCAGCAAGCTTCATAGTAGAATAGGATGGGGACATTTTCCCCCTCTCGGCTCCAGTATTCAAACCACAGGCATTCAAACAACCGGTTCCTTTATCAGGGTGTGCAGGGGCAAATGGAGTAGGAAGGATGGGACAGAACCCAGTAGGTCTTTTGGGTGTGTAAAAGCGCCCTGCCCGCCCTTTGGCAGAAGCGAAGATGTGTAAATGGCTGCATAGGAAGCGACTTGAACTAAACCAACAACTGCCTTTGTTCTCTTCCCTCCCTGTAAAAAACCAGGCAGTCAAACAAATCCTGTGCAATTAAAGCAAAGTTAAGCAGCCTCTTGCCACGTTGGCAGGGCTGCCACTCTTGTCTTCGGCGCCCGGCTGCGCATCGTCTCCTGCTGCAACGTGGCGGATCTTCTGCAAATTAGAAAGCAGCCGAGCGAAGCTGGCATCTTATAAATAAAAAATGACCAGGGACTGAGGAAAGGGGGGGGGGTGTCCCTCACTGGCTAGGCTGAGCGCCGTGCCCTCGCTCGGGGGCCGTCCACTCGACTGCTGCAGAGCCCGGAGTGCATTAAAGGGAAGTGGTTCAGAACTTTCTCCGGTGGCTTTAATAAGCCACCTCGCCGAGAGATGAATGAAATTGCCACTCGATTCGGCAGCGGCCGCTCCTGGAGAAGCGTGCTTATGCGTAGCCACTTATTTTATAGCGGGTGGGAAGGGCAGTCCATCTATGCTGATTTCCACCTTTCTTTCCCCTTCTCCTCCCCCCCCCCCCACTCTGTTATGCGGTTCTTCGCATAAATAGCACAAGAGAGAGCGCGAAACCCCGCTGACAGCTCCTGCTAGGAACAGATGATGAGATTTTTAAGCCGGCCCGCCTGGCTCACTTTGTTTGGCCTGGCTCCAGTAGAGAGGATGCAAGAAACTAGGGCCGTTAACGTTGGAGAAGCTGCACCTGAGGCTGCGCAGAGTCCATGTTGCTTTGTTGGCTGTCTGCACCGTTCCACAATCTGCTTAGATGCTCTCACCTTACGCGTGGAACAATATTTTCTCAAGACGCGCCATCGTGTCAAATCGACCCATCGCAGGTTTATTTGGCGGCCGACTTATTAAAAAAAAAACCCGAGCGATTTAGAACAAGAAAGCATTTGAGCCGGAGCAGTCAGACAAGAGCTCCCAAATCTGGGTTCTGCTGATGTAGGTTCTGCTATTGGGCCTCAGGTACAGTTCCTCTTAAGGGGAACGGCTTTTGCTCTGCAGGGTGGTCTCTAGGCAATCTTCCCTAGCCAGGGAGGTCGACAGGGAGGCCGTTGTAACAGAAAGAGACATGATTCTGTTGTCACAACCCTTCCTTGGACTGTAAAGAAGAAAGGTTCTGTTTTGTGCTTCACCACTGGGAAAGAAGTATGTGCAAAAGATAACTTGGGCAGGTCTTCATACCAAAAATGGAGTCCGGTGTAAGGTGCTGGCAAGATGCCCTTCGTGGCTGTTCCTTGTGAGTAGCTCAGCTGCCACGGTCCAACGTGGGTGTCTAAATTCTACCACCTTGACCTGGGGAGGAAGCGAATCTCCCTGGGTCTGCAGTCCAGGTTGCATAACCGTGCTGCAGTTCATCAGGTGCACAAACTGAAGAACTCAGGATTTCATTTTAAAGCTCAGAAGGGCGAGTCTGGTGAGGGTTTTCCTTCACAGGAGAGAATGTGTTTATCTCACGTCACCTTCATGGCCTTGTTTGTGTCCCTTTGTGTCCGTTTCAGATTTAAATTCTAGAGAACAGGAGACGTGTCAGCCCGTACACGTGATAAACGTGGACATTCAGGATAATCACGAAGAGGCAACGTTGGGGGCTTTTCTTATCTGCGAGCTCTGTCAGTGTGTAAGTATCAAAGTTGCCATTCGGGGCGTTTTCGTGTGCCAAAACAAGCAAAACTCCAGACCCCAACTGGGGATCAAATCGAGGGGTCCTCTGGTCTGGTGTCCTGTTCCCAGGAAGCAGGGCGTGAAGGTGGCGGCTTTCCTGTGCCTTTACTCGGCACGCTGTTCACAGATATGCTGCCTTCGAGAACTGAGAGAACTTAACAGACTTGCAAAATCAGACCAGAAAATTTGAACTACAGCTGCTCGGGTTGCCCAAAGGAACTCCCAAACAGAGCATTGTAAGGTGGTGATCCTCCCCGCCTCTTCTGCCCCCCAGCCTCTGGTTTGGAAAGCCAGATCACACGCCTGTTCTTGTTAGCGCACATGTGCAAGCTTTCCCAGTGTGTGGTTTGCTGGGCCAATCCAACGAACACTGTAGTCCGGCAGCCAGTTTCCCAAAATGTGCAGCCAAGTGCTCCTGAGAAGCTTGCAGGGGCCCCATGAAGGCTGATGGTCTTCTTTGGTTCAGGCGTATGTGTTTCATCTTCCCCCACCATCTGCTTCAATGATCTTGTGTTAGTGTGAAGCTTTCAGAGTTTCTCTCAAAGCGACAGCCAGCATGGTGTACACTGTAGTGGTTAAGAGCAGGTGGACTTTAATCTGGAGAACCGGGTTTGATTCCCCACTCCTCCACCTGAGTGGCAGAGGCTTACCTGGTGAACCAGATGTGTTTCTGCACTCCTACATTCCTGCTGGATGACCCTGGGCTAGTCACAGTTCTTTGAAACTCTCTCAGCCCTGCCTACCTCACAAGGTGTCGGTTGTGGGGAGAGGAAGGGAAAGGAGCTTGTAAGCCACCTTGAGTCTCCTTACAGGAGAGAAAGGTGGGGTATAAATCCAAACTTCTTCCCATCCAGGCCTTGACTGAGCTGTATCTCATCAGAGCTCAGAAGGTAAGCAGGGTGAACCCTGGTTAGTGCTTGGATAGGACACTACTGAGGAAGTCCAGGGTTACTGTGCAGAAGCAGGCAACGGCAAACCACCTCTGTCCGTCTCTTGCCTTGAAAAACCTTCAGGGTCACTATAAGTTGGCTCTGATTTGACGGCATTTTCCACCCACATTGAAGGCAAACACAACCAGCATTCGTGTAACATCTTGACCGGTTCTTCTGAACAGAGGGATTTGGGGATACACACCGTTCCTTTGACGTGTGGTTTCCCAACCTACAATGCTCTTCCTGTGGTGTGTGTGTGTCATGGCATGTGTGTACGAAACACAATATCAGCTTTGGCTGCACATGTCCAAACTGCTTGGCAAGCCCACTAGGAGAGGGCATCAACAATCAAATATTAAGCACAGTGAGCGTCTGTCGTCTTTGCTACATGAAGAAATGGGGACCGGCTGTGTTTGTAAGTGGGTCAAGAAACCTGGAGCAAACCTGGGAATAGAACCTTTCTCTCCGGAGGGCTCTGGCCTGCCAAAACGAGGTCACTCTGCTTACATTTTGAATGAACCAGCTGGAAAAACAACAGACGTTCTTTAAACTCATTTTTTTTAAAGCAATCGCTGCCCTATTGCGTTCTTTGTTCCACAATTTCCAGTGAGAATTTCGCATTCTAGGTGTTTTGGCTCGCCTAAAGCAAGTTCCCAATCCGCACAATTGAGCGCTTGAAATACGGGGAAAGCCGCTGTGTGCCATGGGTTCCAGAAAAGGAAACTTTTAAGACTTTAGACTCAGGGCTTCTATAACTTTCCATGTCCCTATTTTCTGTAGCAACAGAATACCGCGTTTGAAAATACATGCAAATAAGCTTCATGAACAAATAACAGTTCACACTGCAGAATTCAAAGGCTGACTATTCAGAGCTCTACACCTTGATCTGGAATTTAGCTCATTAAGACTCAATTCTGCCTCTTTTAGAATCTTAAGAGTATCTTCATCCAAGTTACATCCCATGTGAAGGAACCCAGTACCTCGGGCCAGTACCGGGGTTCTTGGTGCTTTCTCTTGGCTCGCGTAGCTTTCGCCTCCGCATCACCATGTCTCTGATCCTTTTCTTTTCTCACCAGTGTGGTGTAGTGGTGAAGAGCAGGTGCACTCTAATCTGGAGAACTGGGTTTGATGCCCCGCTCTGCCACTTGAGCTGCGGAGGCTTATCTGGTGAACCGGATTAGCTTGTGCACTCCCAACACATGCCAGCTGGGCGACCTTGGACTAGTCACAGTTCTTCGGAGCTCTCTCAGCCCCACCCACCTCACAGGGTGTTTGTTATTGGGGGGGGGGGGAGGAGATCATAAATTGAGTCTCCTTACAGGCAAGAAAGTTGACCCCATTGAGTCTTCTTACAGGCAAGAAAGGGGGGATATAATTCCAAACTCTTCCTCTTCTTCCTCCTCCTCCAAGTAAAGGGTCCAAATTAATTAATCAAATAGATGATCTCACCCAAACGAAGCTCTTGTAGTGGACAAGGTTGGGGAAGAAAAACCTGCCGTGTTTTTTTCTTTCTGTTCAGGTTTTCAAAAAGTTGGCAGAAATAGATTTGGTGGAGTAAATTGCCCCTTTTCCTTTCTTCCCCCTCCAGATACAGCACACGGAAGACATGGAAAATGAAATAGACGAGTTGTTACAAGAATTCGAAGAGAAAAGTGGACGGACTTTTCTGCACACGGTCTGCTTTTATTGAAAGCACGTCTGTCTCCTCCTCTAGGCCTTACTATTGCAGACAAAAGAAGCATGAAGTCATGTTCTCAATCGACTGGACTTTCGCCCTTCTCCTCGGAGAGTGACTTTACGACCTACATTTTCTCACAGTTGCTGTTTAAATTCTTTTTTTTTCTTCCTTCCTTGGTGTTTTTTTTTAAACTTTTTTTGGGTGTTTCGATGTTGAAACACCAAAGACGAACTATGTGTATGAAAACAAAGGAAATTATTATAAACGTAAAAGCTGCTTTATTTAAGAGAGATTAAAAAAATCAAGATTTTTGAAAAGCCTTTTCGCCATCTCTCCTCTTCCCTTCAATATCCTACTTTTAACAGTTACAAGGAGGGTTTTAAGGATAAAGATAATATTTCCAGAATGGTCTTGTTTGTATTTTCCAGCTTAAAAAGGTTTTATTTTAGTTGTTTTGGAGGTTTATTTTGTGGAGGAGGATGGGAATACCTTTTTTATTTTAATAGAAGGGGCTGAATGTCTGGGATATATAAAGTATGACTGGGATAAATATCTGTATATTATTAAGAATGATATTGGAAGTCTCCAATAAATCCAAACCGCTCTATTTCTGCCCTGTTGTTCGTCAGGTTTATTGCAGGGAGGGCTTGCATGAGGGTTATGGACAGTGAAATCAACCCCTGTTGGACTGGATCTGTTAGAATATCAGCATTTCCCTCTGCTGACCTGGATCCCAATGAAATCCAGTGTGACGGTCTCCTCGTGATTGCCATGTGACGTTGCCGCCATTTTAAGAGGATTTTAAAATGTTGCAATGGTGCCATGGAGAGAAATACATCTTGTGACCTGCCTCTGAAGTTACCTGCCACCGATGTGGCCGAAACATTAGGAGCAAAAACTACCAGACCACAGCCACGCAGCCTGGAAAACCCAGAACAGCCAAGAGGGCTGTCTCTCCCAATTCTCCCCATTCCTTGCTGATTCTATTTGACCCCACCCACTCTACTAAATGTTTGTATGATGGGGGGGGGTGCTATTTCAGGGGGCACAGCAGAGGGGGGAAACGGAGAGCTCGCTTCTGGGAATATTTCTCTGTTCGTGCTATACGTGATCCAATTCAAAATACTGCTAGTGAAACAGAGAACGTGAAATTGGCAAAATGAGTCCCCATTCTGCAGAGAGGATAGGAATTTCTGCACACTTTGCCAACTCCCTGTATGTGTGCAAAGAAATGCACACTGGTAATTGACCCCCCTCCCACCCCCAAGAGAAGCTAAATACCACGGAAATGCCCTGTCTCAAAGCAGCCTGTGAGTTCTGAATATTTTGTAAAAACCAAGGCAAACCTGAGTATTCCTTGCTTTTGAGTATCTTTCCTTTATTCTAATCATCTACAGTTGAAAAATCTCATTTTTCCGTTCCTGGGTGTTCATAGCTGGTTGCCATGGGGATAAAGGGTTCCAGTTACTTTGTAGAGTCTTAAAAAGACTGGTTCCTTTTTGAGATGGCAGCCATTTTATCGGGCCACTGTTTGGGGGTCTTGTGCTGTCCTTGCCTTGGTAGGAGCCTTCTTTGCACTGAAGCCTAGCAAGGTTTTTACAACAAATGGCCTCCATTTTCAGAAAAAGCTTCCCCTCCTAAACTTTGACATGTGTGGCTTCTGCTTAGGAAACAAACCAGCAAAGATGCATGGATGTAATTTCCAAGCATGAACTGGGATGCTTTTATTATTATTCTGCAGGTGGGGAAGGTTGTAATCAAGCAACTGGTTGTGGAGCAATGTTGTACACATGACCCCAAATCACCGTTATAGCTGCAGCGCCTATAAAATTGTGGTCCATCCCCATAGCAACAGGCCGCATGCTTTTGCAAAATTGGAGGTGTCTGGCTGCAGATCTGTGTCTGAAGTTCAAAGGGAGGGTGGAGCTTAGAAGGGTGGGGGTGGAGCCTAATGGTGCCTGGAGGATGGGCGGGGTTTATGGGAAGGTACCTGCCTGAATCTTCAGGCCAAACCCCATGAAGACTTTGCAATTCTGGTGCTTTTGTGAGGGGATATTAAGTATTGTTTCCAGGCAGTTCTGAATGGTCTTTCCAAGACTTGCCAAACGGGTTGTAATGGGGTTTTTTTCTCATGATGATGGCAGAGACTTAAAGAGCTATTGAGGTGTGCACTGGAGGCTGGCTAGAGAAGGCAGAATGCGAAAAACAACAACCTTCTGCTTGAAAAAGTAGGGATTTGAATCTGAGCCTCTAAGAATTCTAGTCCAATTCACTAAGCACTACCCTAGACTGGCTTGCTTTAATGCCTTCATTAAAATGGTGTACATTGGGAAACCAAATGTTTTTCGTGATGGGGAATCTGGCTGTCAGCCTTCCCACCCCCCCACCCCCAGGTTGGCCTTTTCTGATCCAGACGGTCCCTCTCCGCCACCAACTGTATTCGTGTTCTTTTCTTCCTTTCTGGAAGAAACTTTTTGTGTCTAACTTCAGACTGAGGCTCATGAAAGGCAAATCCAACCTCTGTGTGTGTTTTTCAGCGTGGTGTAGAGGTTAAGAGAAGGTGGATTCTAATCTGGTGAACCAGATTTGATTCCCCACTCCTCCTCCTGAGTGGCGGAGGCTTATCTGGTGAACCAGATGTGTTTCCGCACTCCTACATTCCTGCTGGGTGACCTGGGGCTAGTCACTGTTCTCTCAGAACTCTCTCAGCCCTACCTACTTCACAAGGTGTCTGTTGTGGGGAGAGGAAGGGAAAGGCGCTTGTAAGCCACCTTGAGTCTCCTTACAGGGGAGAAAAGTGAAGTACACATTTTTTAAAACCTCTTTATCTTTTAGCCATAATGGAATTTAATTGTCTACTGAAATTCACTTACTACAGTCTTTCCTTTTTGTTAAGAGAATGAAAGACGAAGGAAAAACAGTTGCCCCTTTTATAGGGCAGTGGAAAGAACCAAAAATACAGTCCCATAATTCACATTGGATTTTGCATTTTCCCAAAGGGAGGGAGGCATTAGAGATGGAGACAATTCAATTGTTTTAAAGCGTGAGTGTGGTTGTCCCTTAAACATGAGAGATCCCCGTCTAAGCATTTCTACCCTCAGGACCCACACAGGTAGCCAAAGTCTGAGTCAGGGCCGATTCCAGATTTTGGGGCGACCCTGTGCAGAGAGCGAGAGCCTGTTGATGCAGAGTGGTGGACTCCGATTTGGAGAACTGGGTCCAATTCCCCATTCCTCTACATAAGTGATGGACTCTAATCTGGAGAACCGGGTTTTGATTTCTGACTCATTTTCATAAGCGATTTACTTATACACTGAACAAAAAGCCCCTCAATTCTGTATTAGTCAGACCTCAGTTGGAATCCCCTGGTCCAGTTCTGGGCCATGCGATTCAAGAAGGATTTTGACAAGCTTGAATGGGTCCAAAATGGTCAAAGGTCTGGAATCCATTTCCGATGAGGAACAGCTTGGGGAGTTAGGTATGTTTAGTCTGGAGAGGAGAAAGTTAAGGGATGGCATGATAGCCATGTTCAAATATTTGGAGAGGGAGCAAACTTGTTTCCTGCTGCTCCGGAAACTTGGACAAGGAGTAATGGGTTCAAGGTACAGGAAAAGAGATTCCACCTGGACATTAGGAAGAACTTCCTGATGGTAAGGGCTGTCCGACAGTGTAATAGACTGTCTTAGAGCGTGGTGCAATCTCCTTCCTTGGAGGTTTTTAAACAGAGGCTGGATGGCCCACTGTTGGGAGTGCTTTGATTGGGTGTTCCTGCAGGGCAGGAGATTGGACTGGGTGGCCTTTGTGGTCTCTTCCAACTCTAGGATTCTATGAAAAAGCTGTCGAGACACTGGGTGCCGTGGTCGTGGTGGTCGTGGCAGGAGCAAGATTCGCATTGATGGCTTCTCACCACTGCTATGCAAGCTTGGGGAGGGGCGCCCTTCTATTCCTTCCCCTTCTATGCACAGTGAGTACCAAAAGGCGTTTCAGGCCTCAAGGTGGGATTTGTGCATTCTCCAGAACCATGAATGAACCCTAATGGGAGAGCAGGAGGGGTTCTCTTTGCTGTACCCAAAGCTACCGGCAGAGGGCGGGAGTGAGCCCAGTCACATTTATGTCTTTGGCCAACATAACACTTTGATGCCCTATTTGGGGGGGGGGGGGGGAAGGTTACTTAGATGTCTCTTCGGAAATTAAAGGTTTTATTTTTTTTTAAAATGGCACTTTGCAAGTCCTTAGATCTGTCCTTGGGGATGCCTTTTCTGCAGAACTAGTCCTCCCACATTCCCCACTCTTTTACTTCCCCCCCCCAATCCCCCCCCATTTCCACCTGAACCACCAGCTTTAAAAACGGTTCTTCCCCAAAGTTTATTTTTTGGACGGCGGGGGGGGGGGGGGGGGAGCAGGTGCATTAGAGGGTGTGCATGCAAAGAGATGAACCACGGTTCCTTCTGGGGAGTGGAGAGGGACCAACACCTCACCGGGGATTTCTTCAAGCTTCTCACCCAGGGAAAGCCAAGATGGGAGGGTGGTGGTTTTTTGGTGCCAGTGACAGCAGCCAGCCCGGCAACCGGAGCACCAAGAAAAGACAGACTCCAAATGTGACCAAGCACCGTTTGGATTAAAGCAAGAGGACACAGAGAGGGGAGAAAAGAGATCCAGTTGTGCAGAGGGTGGTTTTTTTTAAGGACAGAGAGAGAGAGAGAGAGAGGGAGAGAGAGAGAGAGAGAGAGAGAAGGAGGGAGGTTAGTAAACAGAGGGGAGCATCCGCAGAGTCTGCCCCCCCCACCCCACTCCACTCCCCAGCAATGAGCGTTTAAGATGGAGCAGCGTCACTTCAAATAGGTAAATGCCTTTTTTTCCCTTCATGCCTGCCTGCAGCTGGGGAAGGGGGCTTGTCAATTGCACGCGAGGAGACCGACCAGACCCGCACTGGCTCCTCTCCCTTGCCCTGGGCAGGGAAGGCTCCTTGGCACGGGGGTGGGGGTGGGGGTGGGGATCTGTCCCACATCTGAAATTGACTGGGCTGGCCGGGGCGGGGCTGGCTTGGAGGGGGGGGAGGGGGATTTATTTTTGTTTGCGGAGCCTGATTTGCAGATGGGGGGTGGGTGGGGACGAGTGAGGTTTGCTTTTGCCTTTTTTTTTTTACAACAAAGACATCTTGCCCCCACCTGGTTTAGATGCCTTTTCCCCCTTTTAGGGTTTTTTTTTTTGGGGGGGGGGAAGGGGGGTCTTAAAAAGCCATGGCGCTCCTGCACGGTGCGGCAGAGATTGTAACCTCAACGTCCCCAAATAAATAAAAGAAAGGAGGGTGGGTGGGTGGGTGGGAAGGGGGGGGAGCGAGCGAGCAGCTAGCCCAAAATCCATCCCTGGGTCACGTTTATGTTTTGGGGAGGGGGGTTTGCTCCTGAAAGACACACACACACACACACACACACACACACAGCAGCAGCAGCAAGAGGAGACAACTGCACCGGTTGGAGAGGCTGCCCGGGCTCTGTGTGTGCCTCTCTCCCCCCCCCCCCCCAGCGATGGATTTGGCCCCCCCTTTTCTTCCCAGCAAATGAGCCAGAGGAGGCGATTCTTTGGTCTTAAAGGACTCCAACAGAAGGCTGAGCCGCCTGCCTCCCATTTTCAGCCTTGCTAGGAAAAGCGCGGGGGGGGGGGAGGAGAAAGAGGGGGGAAACCCCCCAGATTCACCCCCCAACCCCTTTGTCGCTCCCCCACTTCCAAAAAAGGATGGGTTTGGAACTGGGCTACCAGAGAGAAGCGGCAGCCATGAACAGAGGGGACAGCTCCCTATACTGAACCTTCTCCTGTTTCTTGGCTGCCTCCTGGGTGCTTTCCCCCCCCTCGCCCCCCCAATTTGGATGGGATCAATTGCTCTCCGGTGGTGTGCGCTCCTTCGGTGGTGCAGCCTGGCGATGTGGCGGACCTCTCTCGGGCTCAGGGCTTCGGCGGAGCTGCTTGGGATTTGCCTGCAGAATATCCATTTTGGGGCTGAATAATCCCGGGAAAAGGACAGAAGGAAGCAGAGAGAGAGAGAGAGAGGAATAAAAACAGAGGCACCTTCCCCAAAGGCACCCACTTGAGGGGGAGAGAAAAAAACAACAACCCCAAGACTGTGTGTTGCTTGGATAGGCTTGAAAAGTGGGGGGCCCTACCTTCTTCCCCCTCTCTGGACTGCAGCTCGACTTGAAAACCTTGTATGTGACCATCTCTGACCTCTGCAGGAAATCTTGGCAGCATCCTTTCCTCTCTTTTTTCATCTTGGGCAGGGGGCCGGGGGGTGGGCTGGGAGGGAGTGTCGCGGCTGTCCATTTGCAGCGGATGCCCATGAATGCAAACACCATGATATTTATGATCCTGGGGGCCTCTATTGTTATGGTAAGGAAACGTTTCTTGGCATAGGTCCTTACCCCCTTCCCCTCTTCTCCCCCCCCATCCCCTTTTCTTGTGCCTTTAGTCTGACCGTGGTGTCTCCTGCATGCCTTGTCGTGTCCTGTTTGGATCTGTCTAGCTGTGTGTGTGTGTGTGTGTGTGTGTGTGTGTGTGTGCGTGTCTCATTTTTGTTTTAAAAAAATATGTTTTACTGCACTCTCCTTTTTTTAGCAATGAAATGCGAGTGAGATTTTTTTAAACCCCACCGTCTCTAGACTTGACCAGCTACCTTCTGGCCTCTTTCAGGCAATCGCGTGCTTGATGGATATGAACGCACTCCTGGACCGATTTCACAATTATATCTTACCGCATTTGAGAGGTGAAGACAGAGTTTGCCATTGCAATTGTGGGAGGTGAGTCTCCGGGGGGGGGGGGGGCTGGGCCTGTCCCGTGGCATGGGGGGAGGGCGGGGGGGAGGGGGAGGGAAAGACTGTCTGCACCCACAGAAGGCACGCAAGGCTCCATCGTATCCCCTGTAGATTTTGCCAGTCCCGGGAGCGGGTGGCATTTGGGACCTCGGGTTCCTGGCGATGCCTGATCAGGGTTCTGTTTCTTGGATCAGAAATGGGAATCCGTAGCGTTGGAGCGATTGAGACACCTTGCCCTGGGATTAAAGCAGCCTTTTAACTAGGCCTTGTGTTACCTCTGAATTGTGGCAGGGTGGGGGGTGCTGAAGTCTTCAAGGGAAGTCTTGGGGCATTTAAAGAAGATGTTCCAGATCCCAAGTTGCGCCACTGTGCTGACTCACCGTCCCGTCTCTTGTATCGATCGGCCCGTCCTCTTCAGTGGGCAGTTAACTTATGGGACTCCCTGCCACCAGGTGCGGTGACAACCCCTGGCTCTGATGCTTTTTTTTCTTTTAGAAAATGGGGTTAGACAAATGCCTGCAGAAGGACTGGTTTGCAAGTGGCTGCTAATCTTGAAGGCTCGATGGATCCTCCATGGCTAGGGGCAATCTACTTCTGAGTAATACATTCTGGGGAAAGTCATCTCTGACCTGTGCTTTGCTTGTGAACTGGCTGGGCTGCTTGGGAGCAGAATGTTGGATTCAATAGACCTTGGTCCAATCTAGCAAGGCTATCTGGTTCTGCAAAACCTGGCCCCTGGCCTGCTTTATTGGTTATTGTTATCATTATTATTTAATCGCATACACCTTGAAGGAAAGATGAACTTTCCGGGTCACCTGCCATACTTAGCACAACAATCTGTGTCACTTCTATAGCCGTGCATTTGGACCTCTGGTAAGGGAGGCTGTTCTGTAACTGATAGCCATATGCTGTCTGCCAAAAAGGTTGGCCCTGTGAAGGCAGAGCCATCTTGGACAGCTCTTTCCCTCTTGGGCTCATTTTAGGTTATTTCATTCCGGATCCAAAATTTGCTTGGCTCTATAGGAATCTGGAATGGCTTTGAACGTTCCGTGTGTGCCTGTTCCGGATGCCGAATTCAGAACAGCCAAGTTTCTGTTTCAAGTTGTTTGCTGGGTGGTATTGGTGGGGAGGGGAGGGGGGCTTCGGATTGATACGTTGACGAGTTCCTCAAGCTTGCCAGATGTTGAGTGGATCTGGTTCTGATAAGGGCCGGCCACTTCTTCAGAAACTTGAAGGGTGCACCTCAAATATGTGGGTTTTAGGCTCACTGGAGAAATGTGCTTTGCATAAAGTTACTCCAGGCTGTAACGGGGAGTCCCAATAACCGAAGTTCAGAAGGTGACCCACTTCCCAATTACCGTGGCCTCCCCAAGGGAAGTCCTGTTTGTTATGTCATTCCATAGTTCTGCAGGAAGATGGATGGCATCAGAGTGTGGCATTTTCGCTTGCCCGTTTGTGGACGTTCGCTTTCAGGCAGGGAGAACTGAGTTCAAAACCCGTGGTTTCCTTCTCTGGAGGGAAGACAAGACAGAAATATACTAACTTGCTGGCGATCGGTTTTGATTCGGTGGCTTTGTTGGGGGAGTCTCTGCTTTGCCTGTTAAAGGTTCCACGTTTCTGTCTTGGGTATCTCCTGTGCAAGAGTTGTAGGTACCAAGTATTTTCTCCTGTCTAAATCTTGGAGAGCTACAGAGATTAAGCCAAATGTTCCTGTGGTTTCATGTGATTTTGAGCAGTTGTGTAGGTTGATGGAGGAAAGGGTTGTAACGAAACGTTTTGCGTGATCACTCCGAGTCCCTGGTGTTCCTTTTTGAAGGTTCGCAGGTATGAGGGAAAGACTCTTCTCTGTGAACTGGTGAGTTTAGACTATGCTAGGCTGTCTGGACCAATGATTGGACTCAGTAGAGGACAGATTATGTAATCCCTAGGAAAGTGGCCCCCTCTCTGGATGGCATGGTCAATGGGTCGAACAGGGAATTTCAGGACTGTCCATGCTGAATAATAAATCTCTGGTATTGGACGGTGTTCTTATTAAAGGGTTCTCCTTAAATGTCCACTGCGAATGGTGCCAGTTGGCTTGGGG
The DNA here is from genome assembly GCF_021028975.2 of Sphaerodactylus townsendi. Lineage (NCBI taxonomy): Eukaryota > Metazoa > Chordata > Lepidosauria > Squamata > Sphaerodactylidae > Sphaerodactylus > Sphaerodactylus townsendi. The sequence goes on from NC_059440.1 coordinate 27,125,488, forward strand.
TGGCCGCCTTCAGCTCCCGGTGAATCCAAAAAAGCATGTTAATCGACGATTAGATTTTTTAAAAAATATAAAACAGAAGAAGTTTCCCACCTGCTGTTAGCAAGCATCTCTGGTCTCTGATTCTATACTCTTGAGTTTTTCAGTGCTTCCTGGCATTCTTTCTCAAAGTCTTGGGCGGGGCAACGAATGCAGAGAGAATCCCACAGTTGGGAAGATCTTGAAGGTCACAGGCGTCCGACAGCAACCCAGACTTCCTGCAAACCCAAACAGTCCTGATGTCAAAGGGAGGAAGAGGAGAGGGGGAGCAACATCTGGCTCTCCAGATGTGCCGCAAGCAGATCTTCTGGGAAGCCAAGGCATGCTAAACAAACGAATGGGAGAGTCCTTGCAGAGTACATTTATGTATTTCTTTGCAAAACAAAATCCCACTTTTTTTGACCAGTCAGGCGGCTTGCATGAAACATGCCCAGTGCCTAGCGTTGCCAATCTCCAGGCGGTACCTGGAGATCTTATTGCCCGGTGACTGAGATCGCTTCCCCTGGAAGAAATGGCTGCTTTGCAGGGTGTACTTTATGGCATTATGTCCCGCTGAGATCCCTCCTCTCCTCAAGCCCCGCCCTTTCCCAGCCTCTACTCCCAAATCTCCAGGAATTTCCTAACCCTGAGTTGGCAACCCCTGTGCCTGGATCTCGCTCTATCTGACCCCTCCCCCAACTTCGGCTGATCCATCATTATTTTATCCCATCCTTTTAAACAGCCCTCCTCCTCATTTTATGTTAGACTGTTCCTTAGTCCACGCCTTCTCTTCAGTGGCCCCTGCACTGTACGATGCGCTCCCTCCAGAAGTTCACCAGGTGCCCGCTCTCTTGGAGTTTTGGCACCCAGAAAAGACTGTGAGAGCCAGCGTGGTGTAGTGGCTAAGAGCAGGTGCTCTCTACTCTGGAGATCCAGGTTTGATTTCCTGCTCTCCCAATTGATCTGTGGAGGCTTATCTAGTGAACCAGATTAGCTTGTGCACTCCAACACATGCCAGCTGGGTGACCTTGGGCTAGTCACAGTTCTTTGGAGCTCTCTCAGCCCCACCCACCTCACAGGGTGTTTGTTGTTGGGGGGGGGGGAGGCGTTGCCAACTTATTCCTTTCTTTGATGGCTTTTGTAAGTCAGTTATCCTCCTTAAGTGCAAAAAAACTCCAAACAAACTTGAAATTGTGTGAATTTAACAGGGAAAAAAAATATCGGCGCAAGGACACTGGTGCAAAAACTCGCACTAATTCAGTTTGCGCAAGGCGAAAACAACAAGGAAACGGTTTTTTGAGACTGAGCAGAGAACGATCAGCAGAATTCAGATACCTTTATTTGCACACAAAAATAAATTAAAATTTGTTGAACAGTCAAATCAATACATTATATAAGGGGAATTAATGGCTGTATAGGTCAGCCATTCTGTTCCTGTTTTTGACACACCTTGGTTGTTAGTACCAGTGAAAGAAATTTAGCAGCAGCGCTAGTGGAGTCTGGATCCTTATCTGAGAAGAGTAAGGAAAGTTGATTCTTTTTTTTTTACTTTGGGTTGTTTTAACTTGTAATAGTGGGGTAATTAGTTTCTCTCACATCTCAGTATGAAGCTGACGGCCCAGCAGTATGTGGCAGTAGCATTCCTACTTAGTAAAAGATGAGACAACATCTGTGGTATGTTTTGGAAACCTTAGGAACCTAGGGCCCCTTCCACACATGCAGAATAATGCACTTTCAGTCCACTTTGCTGCTGTGTGGAAGAGCAAAATCCACTTGCAAACAATTGTGAAAGTGGATTGAAAGTGCATTATTCTGTCTGTGTGGAAGGGACCTAGCTAGTCCTTCAGATTGTCTTCAGAGGTGCTCATGTACTTGTTTTTATTGCCTCTAGAAGTTAAACAGGTGGTGTTTGATGGCCAGGCCGTTTTGACACGTTGCTTATGGAATACTGTCCTCCAAGGTATTTGCTGGTGTTGTCTTTGCTGAATTTTAAGTGCCTGGTCAACAGGAGTTTTTATTTTCCTGAGCATCCCCTAATTTGCTTGCCTGTTGTGTTGCATCATTTAATTTTATTTCCTTTGCAAAATGTACCGCCCGTGTTTCCAAAAGATGACCAATGTGGCAAACCATCTTTTTAAAAAATACCCAGGAGAAAAGATACCTAAATATAAGAACATAAGAACATAAGAACTAGCCTGCTGGATCAGACCAGAGTCCATCTAGTCCAGCATTCTGCTACTCGCAGTGGCCCACCCGGTGCCTTTGGGAGCTCACATGCAGGATGTGAAAGCAGTGGCCTGCTGCTGCTGCTGCTCCCGAGCACCTGGTCTGCTAAGGCAATTGCAATCTGAGATCAAGGAGGATCAAGATTGGTAGCCATAGATTTTCTCCTCCATAAATCTGTCCAAGCCCCTTTTAAAGCTATCCAGGTGAGTGGCCATCACCACCTCCTGTGGCAGCATATTCCAAACACCAATCACATGTTGCGTGAAGAAGTGTTTCCTTTTATTAGTCCTAATTCTTCCCTCCAGCATTTTCAATGAATGCCCCCTGGTTCTAGTATTGTGAGAAAGAGAGAAAAAATTCTCTCTGTCAACATTTTCTACCCCATGCATAATTTTATAGACTTCAATCATATCCCCCCTCAGACGTCTCCTCTCCAAACTAAAGAGTCCCAAACGCTGCAGCCTCTCCTCATAAGGAAGGTGCTCCAATCCTTCAATCATCCTCGTTGCCCTTCTCTGCACTTTTTCTATCTCTTCGATATCCTTTTTGAGATGTGGCGACCAGAACTGAACACAGTACTCCAAGTGCAGTACTCCAAGTGCAATGTGAAAATATCCGGGGTAGGTTAAAAATAAATTATTAATAGCAGCAGAAGATAAAAACCATGTCAGTGCAACATTTGCATATATATATATATATATATATATATATATATATATATATATATATATGTCTACCCTGCTTTGCCCGTAGTATTGTGGTGCGCTGGACTGCCTCCTGGGATTTCTCCTGGTTTGCTCTGACGTTTTGGGAAAGAGGCGAGCAATTTCAGGAGGATGGGGACATCTGGAATTTCCTGGTCTCATCAGCGTCTCTGGAACCGATGCTTTATTTTTAAAAAATGTGATGGTTGAGTGCTTGGGGTTCCTGAAACAAAACTGGACTAGTTTCTGTAATTTCCCCCGTTCCTGCTGAAGCCCCTCCCACTACCCTTCTAGCCAGCGTGGTGTAGTGCCAGCGTGATGTAGTGGTTAGGAGCAGGTGCACTCTTGTCTGGAGAACCGGGTTTGATTCCCTGCTCTGCCATTTGAGCTGTGGAGGCTTATCTGGGGAACTAGATTAGCTTGTGCACTCTAGCACATGCCAGCTGGGTGACCTTGGGCTAGTCACAGTTCTCTGGAGCTCTCTCAGTTCCACCTACCTCACAGGGAGATTGTAAGCCTCTTTGAGATAGGGTGGATATAAATCCAACTCTTCTTCTTCTTCTTCTTCTTCTTCTTCTTCTTCTTCTTCTTCTTCTTCTTCTTCTTCTTCTTCTTCTTCTTCTTCTTCTTCTTCTTCTTCTTCTTCTTCTTCTTCTTCTTCTTCTTCTTCTTCTTCCTCCTCCTCCTCCTCCTCCTCCCCCCCCTCCCCAGATTCCACCTCCAAATCTCCTGGGGTTTCCCACCCTGGAGCTAATAACCCTGGATAAGCAAAAGGGACTCTTCTAGCCATAGTGCTGGTATACTGGGTTGTTTGGAGAAGGACTTCTCATGTGTTGGTTCCCCCCTCTCTTTGGCCTTCTTCACGCCCTCGCTCCCTCCCAGCCTGTTTGATTTATCCACAAATCTGCAAGCCAAGCATCACACAAGTCAACTAGCTCTCAGGCAGCAAGTCCCTGGAGAGGACCAGGCCACCTCGGAAGACTGTTTGCAAGCTGACGGCGAGCTGAAAAGCCGAAAGCACAGGCAGAGAAAACTTCTGTTACAGCGTCCCATACGAGAACTTCTCTCCTACTTAGTCTTGAAAGACTACTTTGCCATGCAGTGGGGGGGTTAAAAGTGGTGGGCTCTAATCTACAGAACTGGGTTCAAGTCCTTGCTCCTCCATATGAAGACTGCTGGGTGATCTTGGGCTAGTCAAAGTTCATTCAGAACTCTCTCAGCCCCCCAGACCTCACAAGGTATCTGTTGTAGGGAGAGGAAGCGAAAGGAGTTTATAAGCTTCTTGGAGACCCGTTACAGTTGAGAAAACAGGGTATAAAGGCAAACACTTCTCTTCCTCTTCTTTGACTTCATTTCTGAGCACAATTGAGATAGCTGTTTCATCTAAAACCCTAATGGGTCCTTCTTTGTTGACACACTCCATCAAAGAAGAGAAGAAGAAGAAAAGTTTGGATTTATACTCCATCTTTCTCTCCTGTAAGGAAACTCAAGGTGGCTTACAAACTCCTTTCCCTTCTCTTCCTACAACAGACACCTTGTGAGCAGTGGTGTACCTGCAGAAAATGGCTCCGGGGCAAGTAGTGAAATTGCCCCCCCAATTGCCCCCTGGGAGAGGGGTAGAGGGAAAGGGTGCCCTCAACCTCTTGCCTACTTCTCCAAAACAGGGAGCGTGCTGGCCAGGGAAGAGGTGGGCTGGCGGGTGGGCAGCAACAGCAGCAGCAGCCCGAGGTGGGCAAGCAGCGGGTGGGTGGCTGCTGGTGGATGGGGGCACAGGAGGAAAAGGAGGTAGTGGTGCAACAGCAGCTCTCATGGGTGGGGGGAAGGGATGGTCAAATTCACCCCCAAATTACTCTCACAAGTGGCGCCTGTGGCACCAGCCCCTTCTGTCCCCACCTAGGTACGCCACTGCTTGTGAGGTAGGTGGGGCTGAAAGAGTTTGGAGAGAACTGTGACTAGCCCAAGGTCACCCAGCAGGAATGTAGGAGTGCGGAAGTTAACTAAAAAAATGAAGTACAGCCAGAATAGTGGATGTATCTGTGGACATCTCCCACATACTGGCCATGGCTGACTCTGCTTATCTTCTAAACCAGGGGTAGGGAACCTGCGGCTCTCCAGATGTTCGGGAACTACAATTCCCATCAGCCCCTACCAGCATGGCCAATTGGCCATGCTGACAGAAGAAAACTGATAAGGGTGGAGTTCCCTGTTTCCCTCGTTCTAAACTCGAGAAGCTTTGGCTGATCCTGGGCTGTTCAGGCTGGGAACAGGAGTTGAGGGAGCCTCTTGACTCTCAGATGTTCAGGAACTACAATTCCCATCAGCCCCTGCCAGCATGGCCAATTAGCACATGCTGATAGGGGGGGCTGATGGGGTTGTGAGTTCTGGGCATCTGGAGAGCCAAGCGGAACCCTACCCCTGGGCTAGAACTATGAAGATACAAAACAGGGAAATCCTGGAAACAGCACAGTTACAACAGGATGCTGTGTACAGAGTCCTGCAAACCCAAGTTGTAATTTGCAAGCCGTCGTGGAGAAATCCTGTACAGGGAAACAGCCAAGCCTTTGAGGGATTGTCTGTGAGCCGAATTGTGGCTCTGCCAACTGATTGTGGTTAAAATAAATCATGATTTCGTGCTACATCTCAATGGAGCTAGAAACTTAGCCAAACAGGGAACATAAGCCCCCGTATCTATGGATGCTTCTGCTTCAGGTTTCTGTCCCTGTTGATGTTCTGTTCACTGTTATATTCTTGAGACTTTAGATCAGGGGTGGCCAACTTATGGTGCTCCAAATATTCATGGACTACAATTCCCATCAGCCCCTGCCAGCATGGCCCTGACCATGCTGGTGCAGGGGGGGCTGGGAATAAAGTATTAACTATGTTTATCCTGAGCACCATATGGGATGACTTTCACCCCTGGTCTAGATTATCATATCTCTTCACAAGCTGTTGCAAATTTACAGAATTTTTTCTCCTAGGGTCAGTCTGGCTTTAAACATTATTAGCTACATTTGGTGGCATCTGTTGCAGTTTCATTGCCTTACCCATTCTTTTGGCGTGTTCACCCAGCTATCATGCAGCATGCAAAAGGCTTTCCTTCCCTCAAGCATGTTCCTCATGACACCCCATGCGATGTAGGTCAGGGATGTGAGAGAGTTGCTGCATGCCTTACATCACTCACTGGAGTGTCACAAGTCTGTTAAATCTGTTTCTCTCTGCTTGTGTGGAATTAATACAGTTTCCCATCAGGGCAAGACAAAATAGATGTCAGAAGACTAGAGTTGCCATCATCCAGGTAGAATGACATACTGCACCAGGGTGCCAATTTCCACTTTTCCTTTTTAAAAGAAAGTCTCCAGACCTTTTCATTCCAGAGCTATAAAGGCAGCCTGCACATTTCCCCTTATAACCCTGCAAGGCGCAAGCTTTTGTGGTAAAGAGTTCTTGAGGTTTGAACCCCCCCCGATTTCATGTCCAGCTTCCGCATACCCGTTTGTGGAGTTTTAAAACATTTTTTGAGTGTTTTTCTCGGGTTTTTGGCCTGCAGGGGGCCCATTGTTCGGGCTAAGCTTGGCACCAAAACTTTCAGGGAGTTGTTTTGGTGGACTCTCAAATGATACTACCCAGGTTTGGTGAGAGTTTGGTTCAGGGGTCTTCCAAAAGTTGCTAAGGACTCCCCAAAGTGCGGCCCTTACATCCTCCATTGTTTCTAATGGGAGCTAATAGAAGCATATGGAGGCTACACCTTTGAGGGTCCAAGCAACTTTAGAACCACCCTGAGCTAAGATTTCCCTAGGGCAGGTGGGGTGTGCCCCCCCGAAATCCCCCATAACCCCCCCCCATAAAAAAAATCTATCACCTACGTCCACTGCTTCTAAGGAAACATGCTAAACAGACTCTTTTTTCAAGGAAACGAAAAGCTGGGAAACAGTAGCAATTAGGTCATTTTAATACTACAGCAATTGGTCAGTTGCAGATTTTAAGAAGCTCTATGTTGAAGGGAGGAAATGTTAGCTGTTGCAGGGCTAGGACAAGGAAAACATAAGGATGCTTTGATACTACTATAGATTCTTCTGTATTCACAGCAATAATAAGAGTTACAAATGTATTTATTTATTGTTTACATTTATACCCCGCCATTTCTCTGGAGACTCAAGGCAGCTCACAACAAGCATACATAATAAATATAATAGACATATAAAACATTTTGAAACATGCTTCAATAAATTTCTTTGTAGTTAAAAACAACCATTATAAAAACAAAACCTAACAAGGTAGCACAGAAAGAAACAAACGCACGCACCAAACAAAAAGATCTGTCTCCATAATATACACAGTCATGGTCTGTTTATGTCCAAAACAAACAGAGGTCCCTTCCGCACATGCAGAATAAGGCACTTTCAACCTACTTTCAATGCACTTTGCAGCTGTGCGGAATAGCCAACTCCACTTGCAAACAATTGTGAAAGTGGATTGAAAGTGCAGGATTCTGCGTGTGCGGAAGGGGCCACAACAGTGTTTCTTTTGTGACTCATGTCACTGATTCGCACATGCAGGGAAATGAGGTGATGTGAGTCAATATGGTGATAGATCTGTTGGTACCAGGAGGCGAATCACATTTTGCAAAACTCCCCTCTGTTAGCAGCTCTTCCGAATATAGAAAGCTATCCTGGCAAGGAAAAAGGGGTACCAACTTTTGCCCCTGTTAGGGTCAGCGTTCTATTTTTAGGGATTTTGATGCATTCCAAGCTGAACCACCTCTTTCTCCTGCATGTGTGAACAAGGGCTGCATATTTAAGGGGTGATGGTGTATACAGGCAAGTTACAAGTGTATATGGGGTTGAGAGAAACAGTGTTTTAGCCTGGGAGGTAGGGGGCTATATGAAACGTGGTCTTCTTGGTGGTGTTCCTGGGGTTATCAAATTCCCTTCCTAGATAGTCCCGCTCTGCCCCAGATCATGTGGTCCTTAGAGATATGGCAAAAATCACTGTTTTTGCCCAGAGGGCTTGGGAGGAAAGCCAGACTCTTAGGCTCATTCCGCACATGCAGAATAATGCACTTTCAAACTGCTTTCAGTGCTCTTTGAAGCTGAGCAGAATAGCAAAATCCAATTGCAAACAGTTGTGAAAGTGGTTTGAAAACGCATTATTTTGCGTGTGCGGAAGGGGCCTTAGTTTAAATGATATTGTTTGCTTGCAGGGACCTGGTTTCAAATTTCCTCTCAGCTACCACTTGTGGGCCATCCACCATTTCTCAGCCTAAATGTGATCTCGCCAGGTTGTTCTGAGGATACAGTGGCAAAGCACATCAGGTATACAACCCTGAAGTCCACGGAGGAATGTAGGATGAAAATTTAATAAGGATCACTCTTGCCTGCTTTTCAGTTTCCGGCTGATCAGCAGAAACTGTGCATTTATGTCGATTTTTAGAGTTTGTTGTCTGTTTTTATCCTAACTTGCTTAGTGGGCCTTTCTGGTCGCCAAAGTGGGGGTAAGCATATTAGAATGAATCAGTGTCGTTATCAAGTGACTTGAGTTCAATTTTGCAATGGCTCTGAGACTGTCAAAAAGAAATGCCAAACAGAAAATATTGTTGGTTACAATATCTAATGTTATTAAAATCCCTGTGTAAGCACAGGAGTCAACCCCCGAGACACCCCTTCTGGCACAACACTCAAAGACGAGAACGTTTTGTTATATTGCTCAAAAATATCCCTTCAAAAGAGTCGGGTTGCCAATCTCTAGGTCGTAGCTGGAGATTTTCCTGGGCTTATAGCTGTTCTCCAGGTGATCATAGAATCATAGGGTTGGAAGAGACCCTAAGGGCCATCAAGTCCACCCCCTGCAATGCAGGAACACATCATCAAAGCACTCCTGACAGATGGCCATCCAGCCACTCTTTGAAAACCTCCAAAGAAGGAAATTGCATCACACTCTGAAGGAGTGCATTCTACTGTCAAACAGCCCTTACTGTCCAGAAGTAAGGGGCTGGTTGCACGATTACAACAGACTTTCTCCATGGAGGCTTCCACCTCCACCAGCCACCCCTACATGTTCTCCCTTTGCAAGTTTTCCTTCTGTTGTACAGTCTTAAGGGCAAAGCCCCAGGGCCCCACCAGTTTGGAAAGAGCATGCCACCATGGAGATTAGAATCTCCTCCAAAACGTAGGGACCGTGTTGTGTTCCGGAGAAAAGCTGTGTGTGGAAGCAGCCCCAGAAAGTCACAACTGGCGAAGACAATCCAGTTGCAAACTATTGTTCTGGCACATCGAAGAAGAGTTGAATTTATATCCCCCCTTTCTCTCTTGTAAGGAGACTCAAAGGGCTCAAACTCCTTTCCCTTCCACACCCCCTCACAACAAACACCCTGTGAGGACAGGTGGGGCTGAGAGAGCTCTGAAGAACTGTGATTAGCCCAAGGCAACCCAGCTGGCGTGTGTTGGAGTGCACAAGCTAATCTGGTTCCCCAGATAAGCCTCCACAGCTCAAGTGGCAGAATGGGGAATCAAACCTGGTCCTCCAGATTAGAGTGCTCCTGCTCTTAACCACTACACCACGAAGGCCCAAGATCTGAGCATGCATGGGTGCCATTTAACTTAAGTCATATCTGTTTTAGCTGTTCTCTTCCGTAGCATTCTCACTTTCTGAAAATTAACATCCTTATATACTGACTCACCCTATTTGGGGTGGGGGGATTGCTTTAAATGGGAAGTCCTGTTGCTAATTAATCCTTTCCTGGGAGGTGACCTCCTTCAACCACCTACACCTTCTTAAACGGAGACGCTAAGTTTCAAAGCATCTCCCCGCTTTATTCCCCGGTCCTTTCTTGGACTGGCCGCTGCTCACGGCTAGAGCCAAATTCCATGTTCTCTCCTTTTCTTTTAGCAACACCCTCTCAAGCAGTGTTGGGGGAAAACACAGCCCCGAGCCAATTCTCATGTCCCTCAGACCGGAATCGCAAATTAATCTTCGAAAGAGCCAACCAGGAGTTCTTTCGAGGCCGTTTGAATGCACGTGTGAAGCCAACAGACCCGGACAGACAAGGAGGGGCAAGATCCGCCAGGGGAGTGGTGGAGGAGTAGCCACACCCATGCATCTGGGAGGGGGGGGGACACTCAGATTTTGCACCGAGCTACATTTTCCCTAGATACGCCTGTTTTCGAGGTGTAGTTTTCAGGAGTCAAAGTTCCTTTTGTCAGATACAATAGAGTAGAAATGACTTGGATACTGATCCAGCTAGCCTGTAAGGTCTCAGGAGCTAAGCAGGGTTGGCCCTGCCAGGTATTTTGATGGGAGACCTCCAAGGCATACCAGGGGCATGACGCGGAGGCAGGCAAGGGCAAACCTCCTTCAAGGTTCAGACGCTGGTATCTTAAAGGATGTTGGGGAGCAGGTCTTAGAATAAGGTGACCAGATGGTCACCTTTGTGAACTTCAGAGGCCTGGCGGGTAGATGCGCGACGCGGCGAGGGTAAGCCCCAGCTGTGATATTATTCTGCCTCTTGGGGCTCCCAGAAGGCCGCATCATGCTCGCTCTGCGGCCAGCGATCACGCTTATGCACCCCTGAGTATGCTGTGACAGAGGCCGGGCAACTGGAAGCGCCCAGAAGAAGGTAGGAGCAGTCGCGGCAGCCTTCCAAAAAAGTGGGACACTTAAGAAAAACCCGCATGGTCATGTGGACAAAATTGTTTTAAGGCGGGACTGTCCCACCAAAAGCGGGACGTCTGGTCAGCCTATCTTAGAAAAGACTCCACCCAAGACCCTGAAATGCTGCAGCCAGTACTGAGTTAGGTAGACCAACAGTCTAACTCTGCAGGTGTGCATAAGTGCCACTGAGTCACAAGCAGCCCACGGCATCCCAAGCAAGGAGCTTTCAGGGTAAGTGAGAAGCAGCAATGGTTTGCCACAGCCTTCCTCTTCAGAGTCTTCCTTGGTGGTCTCCCATCCCAGACTTATGGTGACCCCAGGAAGGGGCTTTCAAGGCAAGTGAGAAGCAGAGGTAGTTTGCCAAAGCCTTCTTCTGCAGAGACTTCCTTGGTGGTCTCCCTCCCAAGTACTGACCCTGCTTGGCTTCGGAGATCAGGCAGCTATAAGAACATAAGAACAAGCCAGCTGGATCAGACCAGAGATCGACTTCTCCTCCATAAATCTGTCCAAGCCTCTTTTAAAGCTATAACCTTCCACATACCATTCAACAGACTGTGTGTTGTGTGTAAAATGCCACCAAGTTGCACTGACGGTGACCCCAGCAAGTGTCTTTCAAGGCAAGTGAGAGGTGGTTTGCCACGGGCCGGCCATCTTCTGCAGAGCCTTCCTTGGTGGCCTCCCATCCCAGCACCGACCCTGCTTAGCTTCCCAGATCTGAACCAAGACCGAACAGCAGCACGCATGCCCTAATTCTCCACTCCTGACGGCAAGCTGTTCTTGGCGCTTGCATGATTTATGCACCTGGTTGTGTTTTCGATTTCCCAGAGGCCGAGCCCTGCCCCCCTTGTCAGGGGCCTTTGATGGATCGGACGGGCTTTTTCGCCACAGGTGCCAAGAACACGCGCGGCCCCCCTGCGTCCCCTTGGGGAAGAGAATCAAGTCAGTAGCTAAGAACTGGGAAAGACGGGCGCAGGGGATGACAGGCAAGTGAATTAGACCTCTTTGCTGCCAAGAAAAAGGGGAGAGGCTGTCCTCTTCCATTGCTGTGTTTTCCCGGCCAAGTCTATCGAGCGACAGTCTTCCCCAGCTAATGAATTTGAGGCTGCCTGCACCTTCCCCGGTGCGCCGTGTCAGCTTGCGTTATCTTCACCTGGAAGTCGGGGGAAGGACCAAAGGAGCCATTCGCTCCTCTGTGCTCGGTCGGTGTGTTTAAATAATAACTGAGGTCAGCCCCAAGCTCTGGAGGAACCCAGCGCTGTGATGCGATCTACTGTCTTCCTTTGGGATCGGGGCCATCTCTGGGTGCAACGGGACTGTGAGCAGCTGGGAGTCTGATCTTGGAAAGGTCTGGGCACGTCACCTTGTGTGCATGGTAGAGAGGAAGAAGAGTTTGGATTTATACCCCACCTTTCTCTCCTGTAAGGAGACTCAAGGTTTTGTCGAAGGCTTTCACGGCGAGGAATCGCTATGGAGTGCTGTGTGGTTTCCGGGCTGTATGGCCGTGTTCTAGCAGCATTCTCTCCTGACGTTTCGCCTGCATCTGTGGCTGGCATCTTCAGATCCTGAAGATGCCAGCCACAGGCTCTGGCCAGGAGGAGAATCGCTGCTAGGAACACGTGCTATCCAATCTGGAAACCACACACATAAGGTGCTTACAGCTCCTGTTCCCTACAGCCTCTTCCTCCACAACAGACTGCACCTGGTAGCAGGGCAGTGGTGGGGCTGAAGGAGTTCTGAGGGAACTGTGACTAGCCCAGGGTCACCCAGCAGGAATGTAGGAGTGCAGAAACACATCTGGTTCACCAGATAAGCCTCTGCCACTCAGGTGGAGGAGTGGGGAATCAAACCCTGTTCTCCAGATTAGAATCTACATGCTCTTAACTACTACACCATGCTGGCTCTCAGCGTGAGAGTAGTGGTTGAGGTAGACATCTGTGTGCATTCGGAGTAGGATTGGCCAGGGTGGCGAGCTGAGAAATTCCTGGATATTTAGTGATGGAGTTTGAAGAGGGAAAGGAACTGAGCAGAGATGGGATGCCATTGGGAGATAGCAGTGGGCGGTTTTTACCACTGGGGGAATGTGTTCATCATCCTCGCTGCCACACAATGACACCACTTTTGGCGTGACCCGGAAGCGTGGGATTGTGACAGAGGGATGCTCTAAATGATGGATTTGGATTTGTACCCCCGCCTTTCTCTCCTGTAAGGAGACTTAAAGCGATCTTGTGAGGCAGGTGGGGCTGAGAGAGTTCGGAGAGAACCGTGACTGCCCCAAGGTCACCCAGCAAGCTGCATATGGAGGAGTGGGGAAACAAATCCAGTTCGCCAGATAAGAGTCCGCCGCTTATGTGGAGGAGTGGGGATTCAAACCCCATTCTCCAGATTAGAGTCCACTGCTGCCAACCTCTGCACCACTGCACCACAGTGGCGTGGCATAGCCGGGGGGCAGGGTGAGGTCGCGGCCCAGTGCGTGCCACCAATGCTTGGGGCGTGGCCAGGTCGTTCCAGGGGCATTCCGGGGCGGGGGCAGACGGGGACATGGCAGGGGTGCAGGATGCAGGCATGCCCCAGGCGCAGTTCCCCCACACTCCACCCCAAGCTGTGCCAGCAAACAGTACAGTGTGCAAGAGCTCTGGGGGGAACAGATGCAGTCAAGAATCAGAGCTGCAGCAAAAACTCAGTGCGGAAAAGCCCCCCATGAGGCTGTTTGGCCTGCCTTAGGCTTCAGAAAAGCCCACCAAGACTGTTCGGGCTCTGCTGGCGATGCCCGTGGGGACGTGTGGTGTGCCCGACACCCAAACCAAGGGCATCCGGGCGTCCTGCTTTGCTTGAGGGCTCCACGAGTCAGCTTTGGAAAGTTTTTCCCCTCGCGAGAAGGGTGGGATGACGAAGGCAAGCCGGGTGACGCCGGAGAGAGCCCATGAATTAGAGTGCCGCTAATGGGTTCTTGTAATCGCTGCATAACACGCCGGAGCATGAACAGCCTCGTGGGGGTCTTTCCAATGACCTTGCTGGCAGCCTTGCGCATGGCGTGTGCAGGTGCCCGGCCTGTCTTGATGCGGCGGCTCTTTGCTGCCATCGACAGCGATCAGCTTAGGAAAATTATCTCATCGATCGGCCTGTTTAAAGTGCAAGGGAGATGGTGACTACGTTTAAATGCGCATCGTCTTGGTGGGCTGCTGAATGGCACACCTGTTCTTTTCCTCCCACCTTTCCCTGTGTCATTTCCCCTCCCTGCAGGCATTTGAGTCATGCTTTCTTGGCAGTTGACGTCCTGTGGTTTCAATGGCTGCGTCCTCCCTGGGTTTTTACCTGTTTCTCTGTGTCTTTACCTGTCGTTTTTACCTGTAGTTGGTAGAAACGGGACATGGGGACAAGAGCTGAACTGGGGAGGAGGATAGAAGGACCCATGGGGAACCTCCGGTGCCCAAAGTCTGATAAAAACTTGCAGGTAGCCCCACGAAGAAGAAGAGTTTTGGATTTATATCCCACCTTTCTGTCCTGTAAAGAGACTCAAGGTGGCTTAGGGCCTCCTTTCACTTCACTCTCCCCTGGCTTGACACCTTGTGAGGCAGGTGGGGCTGAGAGAGTTCTGAGAGAACTGCGACTAGCCCAAGGTCACCCAGCAGGAACGTAGGAGTGCGAGAACACATCTGGTTCGCCAGATAAGCCTCCGCCACTCAGGTGGAGGAGTGGGGAATCGAACCCGGTTCTCCAGATTAGACTCCACCTGGCTCTTAACCACTACACCATGCTGGCTCTATTCCTCTTGTGCCCAGAAACCTCATCCTATTATCTGGACTCTCCTGTAAGGATGCCAGATTCCAAGCGAGACCTGGGGATCACCTGGAATTGTAGCTGACATCCAGACTACGGAGGTCTCCTGGAGAAAAGGGATGCTCTAGAACAGGGGTAGGGAACCTGCGGCTCTCCAGATGTTCAGGAACTACAATTCCCATCAGCCTCTGTCAGCATGGCCAATTGGCCATGCTGGTAGGGGCTGATGGGAATTGTAGTTCCTGAACATCTGGAGAGCCGCAGGTTCCCTACCCCTGCTCTAGAAGGTGGACTCTATGGCATTATGCCCCACTGGCCTCCTTAGGTTCCATCCCCAAATCTCCAGTAGTTTCCTAACCGGAGGTGGCAACCTGTCCCGCTCTCCCCTGTCGGTGGGCGACTCCTGCCTCTTTAATTCCTGCAATTACGGCTGTTTTCAACCTTTGAGCCACTCAGCCACCGAGCGCCGTCTTTGTTGTGTGTCAATATTTGGAAGTTAGCTCAGGTGTCTTAATCCAGCGCCGTGTCTCTTGCGCATATTCAAGAGGACCTCTGATGAATTCCTCCCCCGCCCTCCAGGGAGGTGACGGAAAGGAAGGAAGGCATTGGAAGCCAGGAGGCCATGTGTGCGTGGAGGGGAAATTCTCCAGAACTGCACAGATAGAAACAGGGAGGGTTGTGTGTTTGCAAGACCCCTTTCCCCCCCACCCCCAATCATTGCTGGCAAGTTGCGTTCATCTGCAATTGTCCGTCTTGCATCAACTTCTGGAGCAGGGTGCGCAATTAAACTACCTCCTTTAAAAAAGATAACAGCTATTTTAAACCTGAAAGCTGGATCTGGCTGTGCTGGTTACACAATCGCTGCAACTTGGAATGCATTAAATGTTTCTAGATTAATGAGTGTCGGGGGTGGGGGAAGCACAGTTTTCTCTGCCCGGGGGGTTGAAATGCACCCACCCCTCAGAGTCTGAACTTAAAAGTGAGGAGAGGGGTCATTCATGCACACAAACCCCTATTTGAAAAGCCCCTTTGCGACAGCACGGAAAATGGGGACTGTTTTCAAGCAGGGTTCCCCGAGCCCACACCCGAGCAGAGGCGCTCGGGAGCAGACGCTGGTCCTCAGACCTGCTTTGCTCGGGAGCGGCATCTTCAACTGCGTCTTCCTGCACGCTGCAGTAACCAAGTTCCTTCTGCAGTGGCCTGATGCAGGCTGTTGCGATGCCGGGAGGCATGTGCTCGATGCTGGCTGTCTTTCCCAGAAGCCGATTGGCTGCCCGGCTGCTGTGGCAGCACATGCTGGAGTGGCCCCAGCCCCTGAGCGAGCAGAGCCAGAAGCCGCTGGGACTGCGAGTGTGTGAGCATTAGGGACAGGGCAGATGGAGGAAACAGAACAGCAAACATCCCCTGGAGCTGTAGGGAACCATGATCAGTATGTGCACGTTGGAAATGCCGTCGTGCAAGGCGAAAGGGCGATCTGGGGCGACACGTTTTTGGAGAAGCGTTGGTTCACGATGGGGCAGATCTGAGCCGAGGGGCACGATCCACCGTGAAGGCTGCCCTGCAAGATTTGCATCGAGCGTCATGGGCCATGCAGCTCCCAGTTGATCTGGGGTTTGCTATTGTGAACTTTCTGGGTGGATCACTTGCCATAAGAGGTGTGTCTAGGGAAAATGTAGCCTGGTGCAAAATCTGAGTTTTCCGTTACACACACACGCACGCAGGCACGCACGCGCACACACACACACACACACACACACACACACACGCACAATTTTCAGTTTCAAAACAAACCACCAAGTTCCATTTTCCACACTGCCAACAACTGCTCCGATTGTGACCGGCTCAAGAAGCACTGGAGGTCGAAAGACCCCAAACACCATCTAATGGCAACTATCTCCCGCAGCCATCTTATGCAGGGGCGTACTGCCCACGGGCCTTCCCCCACCACAACCAAATTTTTTTTGCACCAGGTCTTGAATCAGTATATGGACCTGGAGAAAGGAGGAGGGGTGTGTGTGTGTGTGGGAGGGTGATTTTCCACCCCTCCACGTGACTAAACGGCTGCAGCCCGGGGACATTTGACCCCATATGTCCCCGTGGGCGGTACGCCCCTGCATAAGATGGCTGCGGAAGATGGCTGCCCTTAGATGGTGTTTGGGGTCTTTCGACCTCCAGTGCTTCTTGAGCCGGTCACGATCGGAGCAGTTGTTGGCAGTGTGGAAAATGGAACGGTGGTTTGTTTTGAAACTGAAAATTGAACCTTTTCCATTCAGTGCAAGTGCTTCACTCTGAGATACAACCTGGTAGCATGAAAGTAGTTTTTGCGGCAGCGTCTTAGAATTCCAAACTCCCATCGCAGTTTTCCCCACATCAGTCTTTTGATACAAAACAGTGGTGTGCTGGAAACTGCGATTGGATCGTAGAGCTTCGTGGCTTAAGAGAGAACCGTGAGCTGGGAAATGCCCAGTTGAGATCCCATCTTGTCCACGGATTGATTAAATAGCCCACGCTCCCAGCCTCAGTCCCTCATCTGTGATATGGGGATAATAAAGCTGGCCTACTTTGCTAGGCTGTTGTCCATCAATGCATATGAAACGCTTTGAGCCATTGAAAACACCTCAGGGTAGCTGAGGGCTATTATGGGAAACAGCCTTTTGGGGAGGATTTTCCAAGTTTGTTCGTAGTCTACTTTGAGGAGGAGGGGAAATTCCCACCTGACAGACGTCTCTGCATCTCACTTTTCACCTCGCTGTCCTTTTAGTAAACCATTTTTACCCATTGGGGAATGCCTTATTGAAGTAGTATTAGTGGAATCTGCTAGCGTTTCTTGGCAATATCAATAGGAGTATAGTGCCTAGATCTCAACTTTGAATTTTATAATTTGTATATGGTTTTAACTGGGATTGGGGGTGAATTGGATTTTAATTGTTTATATGAATGATGGACACCGCCCTGAGCCCTTCAGGGAAGGGCGGTATAGAAATTTAATAAAATAAATAAAATAAATAAAATAGATCAAGGGATGTAATTGTCTCTCTCTATTCTGCATTGGTTAGACTTCACCTGGAATATTGTGTGCAGTTCTGGGCACCACAATTCCAGGAGGATATTGAAAAGCTGGAACGGGTCCAGAGGAGGGACAACCAAAATTGTAAAAGGTCTGGAATCCATGCCCTTCAAGGAAAGACTTAGGAAGCTGGAGATGTTTAGTTTGGTGAAGAGAAGGCTGAGAGGTGACATGATAGCCATGTTTAGATATTTGAAGGGATGTCATGTCGGTGAGGGAGCAAGCTTGTTTTCTGTGGCTCCAGAGGCTAGGACCAGGAGTCAAGGGTTCAGTGTAAAGGAAAAGAGATTCCACCTAAACATCAGGAAAAACTTCCTGACAGAAAGGTCTGCTCGACAGTGGAATGCACTACTTCAGAGTGTGGTAGAGTCTCCTTCTGTGGAGGTTTTTAAACAGAGGCTGGATGGCCACCTATTGGGAATGTTTTGATTGTGTGTTCCTGCATTGCAGGGGATTGGACTTGACAGCCCTTCCAACTCTAAGATTCTATGATTCTATGATATCCTCTAGGCCAGTGGTGGCGAACCTATGGCACGAGTGCCAGAGGTGGCACTCAGAACCCTCTCTGTGGGCACGCGCAGAGTTCCCCCCCCCCATCTAGGTTGGCCTAGGCTGCTGGGCTCGATTATTAGCATTAAACCTAAGACCTAGTTTTGGTGAGGCAGTGTAGGTAACCCTGTTAAGTGCTGTTAAACCCCACTGATTTTCATGCGAAGAACTAAAGCACAATCCTTTACCTGGGAGTAATCTCGGTTGCTGGCAATGGGGCTTGCTTCTGAGTAAACCCTCCTAGGGTCACGATTCACCTGTTGGAAGAGTTGGACGGCTGCTTCAAAGCAAAGTCAGCCGCCTCGGAGCCAACCGTTTTTTGTAAACTAAAACCTCAGTATTCAGGTTAAATTGCCGCGTTGGCACTTTGCGATAAATAAGTGGGTTTTGGGTTGCAATTTGGGCACTCGGGTCTCGAAAAGGTTCGCCATCACTAATCTAGGCATAGAGCAAGGGTCACTTAAGAAACCGGGGGACAGAAGGTGTGAATTTCTCATGTTGTGCTGGGAATGGGATTAGATGAACCTGGGTACTCCCTTCCAGCCTGGCATTTCTATATGGTGATTGTCGCTTTCAGTGGGGAATGGATGAGGATATCCCTGCTATCAGTCACAATGGCTACAAGTCATAGTGGTTATCTGCTGCCTCTGGTACCCAGAGGCAATATGCCTCTTTATATCAGCTGCTGAAGAGCACAGGCAGGAGGGAGATTTGACGGTCATTCCACTTGTGGTACCCAGCTGACCACTGTGTGGACAAAATTCTGGATCAGATGGGCAGTCGTTCCAATTCAGCCTGGATCTACGTATGTCCTTGTGCCTCATAGACGCGGCACGCGTGACCTTGAAGGTGCCGTGTAACGCTCAGCCACCCATCAGCCTCCAGCTGAACGTTTCGGAAAGACTGGTGGGATAAATGTGATGCTTTCCTCCTGTATCTTTAACACACACAAAAACCAGCTCCTCCTTGCCTTTTAAATCCTTTGCGAGATGGGCTATCGCAGAGTCAACAAACACAGCATGCATCAGAGTTCAGCCTGACACAGTTTTTCCACGAAGGGCTCAAATGGTCAAGCTGGAGACAAGAACACAGGTTTTAAGGATGCCCTTCTGTGAAATACTGGCAACATCAGGATCTCTCTGGCAACAGTGTGGAGGCCCAGAATTCAGGGCCCAACATTTCAACAGGGAACTGATGTGCTGTGCCTGATTCCAGGGGGGAGGGTCTCACTACTTTAGCTGTAGACTCTGCTCATTGTCTAGTCTTCATCAATAGGGTTTGCCCGCTTCTAGGTATTATATCTGTTAATTTATTGATTTTAAGTGATTTTATATTGTATATGTTGTAAACCACCCAGAGCCCTTTGCGGTTGGGCGATATAGAAAGTTGAATGAATGAATGAATGAATGAATGAATGAATGAATGAATGAATGAATGAATGAATGAATGAGGGTGGTAAATACAACCAATCCACTTTTACACCCTGAGGGCTAACATACTTGTTCTACGACAGCAATGCATTTTAAATCTTTATAATGAAAATTCTTGTGTTTGCATAAATCCAAACAAAAGTACTTCTTGAATCTCTAACCCAAATAATGCTTTCATCCTGCAGTATACACTCACATATAACTATACCGGTGATGGCGAACCTTTTCGAGACCGAGTGCCCAAATTGCAACCCAAAACCCACTTATTTATCGCGAAGTGCCAACACGGCAATTAAACCTGAATACTGAGGTTTTAGTTTAGAAAAAACGGTTTTATCCGAGGCACATGTTACTCAGGAGTAAGCTTGGTGAAGCAACTGTGCAACGCTTCAAATGGGTGAATCACGATCCTAGGAGGATTTACTCAGAAGCAAGCCCCATTGCCAGCAACCGAGCTTACTCCCAGGTAAAGGATTATGCCCAGGCCAACCTAGATGCGTGTGTGTGTGTGGGGTGTGTGTGTGTGTGATTTTCCACCCCCTCCCACATGATGAACTCTGTGCACGAGTGTTCACAGAGAGGGCTCTGAGTGCCACCTCTGGCACCCGTGCCATAGGTTCGCCACCACTGAACTACACTGTGTGCAGCACAAATATTAGCAACCTGTAAACAATCTATCGTTATTCCACACCCAAACACAATTGTGGAATAATGATAGATTATTTACATGTTGCTAATATTTGTATTGCACACATTGTAGTTATATGTGAGTGTATACTGCAAGCTGAAACCATTATTTGGGTTGGAGATTCAAGAAGTACTTTTGTATGTATGTAAACACCAGAATTTTCATTATAAAGATTTAAAATGCATTGCTGTCTTGGGACAAGTGTGTTAGCCCTCAGGGTGTAAAAGTGGATTGCCTGTATTTACTCAGTGCACCCACCCTACATTTTTTGAAGATGGTCGCTTCTAGGTGGTGGCTGGCGATCTCCTGGGTTTGCAACTGATCTCCAGGTGACAGAGATTGGTTCACCTGGAGCAGGGGTGTCAAACTTGCAGCCCTCCAGATGTTCATGAACTACAATTCCCATCAGTCCCTCCCAACATGAGCATTGGCTATGCTGGCAAGGGCTGAGGGGAATTGTAGTTTATGAACATCTGGAGGGCCGCGAGTTTGACACCTGTGACCTGGAGGAAACAGCCAATTTGGAAGGGGGGGAGGCTCTATGTCATGGTACCCCACTGAAGTTCTTCCCCTCCCCAAACCCCATCCTCCTTAGGATCCACCCAAAAATCTGCAGGAATTTCCCAACTTGGAGCTGGCAATCCATTCAATGAGAATATTGCTTCTGACACCTGTGCATTTTACAGCATTCTCCCTTGTGATTCCAGGATACAGTGCAGTTTAGGGAACACACTAACAGAATGCTGTT
This sequence comes from Sphaerodactylus townsendi, assembly GCF_021028975.2. NCBI lineage: Eukaryota > Metazoa > Chordata > Lepidosauria > Squamata > Sphaerodactylidae > Sphaerodactylus > Sphaerodactylus townsendi. Next base: position 27,146,339 of record NC_059440.1, read on the forward strand.
CCGCATTCATTTGTTTTCTAAAATCCAGCTCCACTGTGAGTGGGTATAAGAGGCCATGCTGTTATATTTCTTGTCCTGGCTAGAGCGTGGCAGGGTAATATGTCTCCTTTTCTGAGTTTAGCTAAAGGGTGGAAATATATATATTTTTTTAAGTAGAGAAATTGACCCATCAAAGATCCAGGGGGTTAGGGAAGGTTTTAAGCATGGTTGCAGTTTGTAACTCCTGTCGATAATCCCAATTCACATGTTGTTAATCCATTCAAACATCATTTCATGTTGTGCTTTATTGATGACTGTTTTGATCCCCATCAATATAAGAAGGAGTCTTTCCTTTCCGATTCGTCTGTTTGGTAAATAAAGATCTAGGAGTTACTGGTTGACGCCGCGATGTGTATATATCGATACATTTTCTCTTTTTCTGCTAGCATTAATTTATAGTGTGGGTTAACTTTTATTTAATGCCTTGTGGCGACTTTCTGATTTGTGCAGAACTTTTTTTTTAAGCTGCTTGCGAAACTGAGCCAAGTTTCTAGCCCTCTGTGTGACGGCAACACCAACATTTTAAAAGTGCGATTTGTTATTTATATGCATATGCATATAGTGCTGATTCGAGGACACTCATGAGTGAGTGTGTTGTAGTGGTTGTTGGACCGAGATTTGGGAGATCCAGGTTCGAATCCTTCCTTTGCAGTGGAAACTTGTTGGGTGACCTCGGGCCAATCACAGACTCTCAGGATTGTCTTGAGGATGAATCAAAAGAGAGGAAAATGAAGCACATGGTTTGGGTCCTCATGGAGGAGAAAGGCAGGATATGAATAAATAAAACAATAAATGTATTGTCGAAGACTTTTACGGCTGGACTCAACTGGTTGTTGTGGGCTTTCTGGGCTGTGTGGCTGTGGTCTGGTAGATCTCGTTCCTAACATTTCGCCTGCATCTGTGGCTGGCCAGCCACAGATGCAGGCGAAACGTTAGGAGCGAGATCTACCAGACCACAGCCACACAGCCCAGAAAGCCCACAACAACCAAGATAATAAATGTTGAAAAATGTATACTTTTAACGGCAAAAAATTGGTGCCAGGAAACAGAATAGTGTAAAAATAAAGAATTGCGGGTTCCATGTTGTAAAAAGCTCAGAACAAGAGGCTTGTAGCTCAGAAGGCCAGGAGCCGGAACTTGAAATTGTCCTTCCTACGTGTAAGGGTCTGTTACTCCAGCCAATAATTGAGACTCAGGAAAGAGCTTTATTGTACTGTGTCAGGACCTTAGTTGCAGAAAGCCAGAGGTGGCGCTCAAGCTTTTGCAGCAGGTCTATATCTTCAAACATTGCCCATATCGGCGTTCCCCCCTCCCTCTGGTTCCCACAATAGCCTGCATAAGAAAAGGATCATGTCAAGAGAGTATTGTTATGTGCTCTGCTCAAGGAGAGCGATAGAGCTCACTTCCTTCTTCAGGAAGTGGGGGGAAGGAGTGAGGTATGCATACTTCGCTAGTTACAAGCACAGACATAGAAAACAGAGTAGGTTCTCAGGTCTCAGGTTAACATAAGGCAGTGATGGCGAACCTATGGCACGGGTGCCAGAGGTGGCACTCAGAGCTTTCTCTGTGGGCACGCGCAAACAGAGTCCCCCCCCCCCCGCCCACACACATCTAGGCTGGCCTGGGCTCGATTATTAGCATTAAACCTAAGACCTAGTTTTCGGGAAGCAGTATGGGTAACCCTGTTAAGCGCTGTTAAACCCCACTGATTTTCATGCAAAGAACTAAAGCACGATCCTTTACCTGGAAGTAAGCTCGGTTGCTGGCAATGGGGCTTGCTTCTGAGTAAACCTTCCTAGGATCGTGATTCACTCATGTGAAACGTTGCATGGTTACTTCAAAGCAAAGTCACTGACTACCATCAAGCTTACTCCTGAGTAACACACACCTTGGAGCCAACTGTTTTTTCTAAATGGAAACCTCGGTATTCAGGTTAAATGGCCGTGTTGGCACTTTGCGATAAATAAGTGGGTTTTGGGTTGCAATTTGGGCACTCGGTCTCGAAAAGATTCGCCATCACTGACATAAGGTGACCAGATGGTCACCGTTGTGATCCGGGCCGCAGAAGCACACGGGCTTCTGGGGCTTGCCATTTGCCACCCTGTGACAGAGCGGCAAACGGCAAGCCCCAGAAGGCCATGCGCAACTGCGGCCGGGCGCACGGGAGGCTGCCGCAGTGCCTTGCGCCCCCAAGGCAGTGCAGCAGCCTCCCAAAAATCGGGACAATTTGTAGAACCCGCGGGACGCGGGACAAATTGTCTAAAGGCGTGACGGTCCCGCCAAAAGCGGGACGGCTGGTCAGCCTAGGTTAACAGGAAGTGCAAGGTTGACCTTGGCTCCAGGAAGTGCAAGGTTGACCTTGGACCCTACCAACCAGCCTGTTCTCCTCGAGACTCCCCAATCGCTGATACTCTCCTTTCTTTCCCCCTTCCCCACCTCCCAACAGGCACCATGTCCACTACGTCATCCCGTACGATGGAGACCAATCCGTGGTGGATTCTTCAGAGAATTACTTTGTGACTGACAATGTAACCAAGCAGGAAATTGACCTGATGCTGGGACTTTTGTTGGGTTTCTGTATAAGCTGGTTCCTGGTGTGGATGGATGGGGTGCTGCATTACGCTGTGCGAGCTTGGAGAACAAGTCGACGGTATGGTAAGTGGATTGTCGCCAGGAGGGTGGAAATGTGGTTGATTTGCCGAGGGGGGTTGCAACTGGGGGTGGGGTGGGGATACAAAAACCTGGGCCCTGGGAGCTTGCTGATGTAACCTCATAAAAATGGGTGAGTGGTAGATACTTAGGAAGAGGGGTAGTTGGTTAAGGTTTTGGACCAGGATCTGGGAAAGTCCAGTTCGAATCTCCTTAGGTGTTTTGAGAAAAAAGACATTTAAAGTTTCCCATTTTTAAAGACTGGAAAAGATTAAGTTTTAGATCAACGTTTAAGCTGTTTAGAATTCGAAAAGTAGTTGGTGCTTTTGCTAGATATACGATAAAAGACCAACAACTTGAAAAGCACAGTGAGATAAAAACAGCCAAGAATGCACATATGTGTCTTTGGCAAAAGGGCGATAATAGCGCTCCATGATGAATATTTCTCCTGAAAAGTGCTCAGCAACTCAAAAAGTTTGGGAATATCTGGTGTATAGACTTAAAAAATATATTATTATTATGCTATAATGGTATGTCAATTGCCTATTTTTTAATATTTAAAAAAGCCACCAGAATAGCCTCCTGGTTGAACTGTGATCACCAAGGAGCATCATGGATATAAATTATAGACTGAAAGGTACCAGCTGGGTGCAGGGGGTTGGACTAGAAGACCTTATGGCCCCTTCCAACTCTATGATTCTATGAAACCGAAAAAACATGAAAACCTGCCACATGGAAGTCCGGTTGGCGTGTGCCAAACCGGCAACCGCAGCAACAACAAGGAAGTCTGCCCCCATGTGGAAACACTTGAATTCAAGCAATGTGAAAGATATTTCTCCATCTGAGGTCCCAGGAAGCAGCTGCCGGCCAGAGTAGGCAATACTAAACTAGGTGGACCAGTGGATCGCTTCTGTCAAAATCAGCTTCAGAAGGTTGTATGAACTTTCTCCTGCAAAACTGTTTAAACCTGCAGGCGTCTCTTCGTATTAACAGCAGTGGCAAGGACAACTTTGAGTGTTCAGGCGGCTGGTTTTTTGCAGCTGATTTTGTGTCAGTTTGAAATTAATGGTTGCAAATTTGGGAAGGAAACGTTTTAAGCAAGCGGAAAACCTGGCTGCTTCGGCAGGTGCTCTTGGCACAAGGACGGCTCCTTCTCTCTCCTCCCCTCCCCACACGTTTTCCATTTGTCGCCTGTCATCAGATCTCCAGCAAATGGCTCCATGTGACGTGTCAAAATAGCAGAGTCACCTTTTGATTGACATTGTTGTCTGCACCAAGGAATCCTGGGGACTGTGGTCCTCAGGAAGGGTTGGGAGATCTCTGCCGCACAATTCTCGGCCCTGTTGCAATCCTAGGGGTTCTTGGGAGGAAAGCCTGATGCTGAAATGAGATTGAAACTGGCTTAAACATATAAAAAGATTAGCCTTGCGATGACTTACGAAAGCATCCCTGTTTCAGATCGCATTTGAACCTGAGTAGCCGTCAATAAAGTTTGGAAATTGTTTATGAGCTTTATTAGATGTGAAGCCATCACATTTATGATAACAATAATTGCAATCACCCTGGCATAACGATGCTGTTTATTATGTAAATGAACACCATCACGAATTGGCATACAAGAAAAATATAAGCTACTGGTGGATGGATCCTTCACAAGTAAACAGGCTGGATTCAAGCCCAGTAGTACTTTAGAGGCCAATAAGATATACTTTTTTTGAGAGTCGAAGCACCCTCCGTCAAGTTCCTGATGAAGGGAGCATTGATTCTCGAAAGCTTAAACCCCCCAAATCTTGCTGATCTCTGGCCCCTTCCGCACATGCAGGATAATGCACTTTAACTCCACTTTCACAATTGCTTGCAAGTGGATTTTGCTCTTCCTCACAGTAAAATCCAGCTGCAAAATGCATTGAAAGTGGATTAAAAGTGCATTATTCTGCATGTGCGGAAGGAGCCTCTAAGCTGTTTCTGGACTTGAATCTAGCTTTTCTGCTGCAGACCAACTTAGTAGCCTTCTGAAACTATTTTCATAAGTGGGGGTGCTTTTCGGTGGCAGGTGTTGTGGCAGCCAGTGTGGTGTAGTGGTTAAGAGTAGGTGGGTCATCTGGACAGCTGGGTTTGATTCTCCACTCTTCCACAGAAGCAGCGGACTCTGGAAATGGAATAACAGGATGCACATTCATTAATCAGGCATTCAATGCCCTTATTAAAAAGTGTGCGATGCTGTGCAAAATCAAAGGATCGTCAGAATTAAGAATTTGGGCCATAATTGCTCCTAGATCCAGAAACCTTTATTAGGCATCTACAGCATCAGGACAAAAGGAAAAGCTAAATCCAATAGAGAACAGTGAAAATAGTGTGAACAGAAGCCAAGGGAACCTAGTTCAAAGTGCACATCAAAAATTTGGCTACGATTTCCGTTATTTCAGCCTCAGGGTTGTTAAGCAGAAGAATCACCTTTGCACTGTTAGAGAGACCCGTGAACCCAGCCAAGGTTAAGCAGAGAAATTGGGCCTAAAGCTGTCATACTTTGGGCAGGAGAGCAAGATGTGTTCAAAGGAGTCGGTATAGGAAAGGCAGAAAGAACAATGTCGATCTCGCCCAGGGATGTTTAAGAACCGACCTTGAAGTAAAGACGATGGATGGGAATTGCATCTTGCTCTTGAGAGTGGCCATCTCAGTTTATGGTTTGGGAGCTGGTTCAGAAAATGGGCAACACAGAGCTTTCGGGGAGTGAATTGCTCTTATATTATTTATTTATTTTTATTTATACTTTGAGCTTTTATACCACCCCGTCCCCAAAGGGCTCCGGGCGGTGTACAGCATTTATTTATTTTATTTATATTTTAGATTTATAGGCCGCCTCTTCCCCGAAGGGCTCGAAGCATAAAATAGATACAATCATAAAACCATCATAAATTAGCTAAAACCTATAAAAGCAGCGAAAAACTAACTAAACGTTAACAAATGAAAGTATAGGTATAAGTGTAGGTGGCGCCCGATAACCTGACATTAAATCCTTCCCCCAAGGGAGGAACGGCAGGTCCCGTCAGATGATACAGGCCCAGATGTGGGAGCCAGAAAGGGGGGGAGGCCACCATCAGCAGCTGGTCCCTCCAAAGGCCCGGCGGAACAGCTCCGTCTTACAGGCCCTGCGGAACTCACCGAGATCCCGCAGGGCCCGGACAGCTGGCGGGAGAGCGTTCCACCAAGCAGGGCCAGAGCCGTAAAGGCCCTGGCCCATGTGGAGGCCAGCTGCATCATCGAGGGGCCAGGGACCACCAGTAAATTGGCCTCCACTGAACGAAGAGGCCGTATGGGGATGCGGTCTCGAAGATGAGTGGGTTTAACCAACAAAGGACAACCCTCGAAGATGAGTGGGTTTAACCAACAAAGCACAACCCTCTTTGAGCGAAGCATATTTCAGACAATCGAACAAAATATAGCTGCTAAGTTGTTGTCAGAATCCAGCTGAGACCTCTCTTTTGCTCTCTCTCTTTCTCCTTTCCTCCCTCCTCTTCCCTTTGCAGACAATTCGTGGTCTTGGATCCCGAAATTTTGTAACTTCAAGGAATTCAGAAAACGTCACCACAGGCAGTACGAAGAGCCTACTGGAAACATGGTACATATCAAACAGAAGCTGTATCATAACGGGCATCCCAGCCCCAGACACCTCTAAAAAACCCAAGACTTATGAGGGGTGGTAGAACATGCCTTTGCCATTGGCCGAGAGGAACGTCTGTATGCCCGTTCCTCGACAGATGCCCGCAAAGGACTTCCTGTTACTTCCCCACACGGCGTGTCCTCACGACACGCAGAGAATGCACAATTTACCCGTGTCCCTGATGCAAGGCACTCAAGACGTTGCACTGTGGTTACCATTTTATTGGTGGACTTGTGTATATATGTAAAAACAAACCAGATAAATCAAACAGAAAGAGAATTTGCATTGTATTTCCAATCCCATCTTCTTCGAAGGTGTCCTGCAAATGGCGATGTTTCCCCCCTCTGGTTCGTTTTTGTTTGGAAATCTGTCGTTGTTCCGGGTCGTCTTAGGTGAGTCCAGCCGGAAGGGGCGTTGCTTAGCGTTTTGAGAACTTTTAAATTGCTCTCCAGTTGTCTCCGATTCCCTCTCCCCGAAGTCCTTTCCGGTGTTAGGGTGTCTTGTTCCAATGCAGATTTGGTTTTGAGTTTCATGCCATTCGGTAGCTACAATCTCTATCTTGTCCCATTTCAATTGCTGTTGGAACCAGGTTGGTAGATTGTTTTTTTCTTTTCCATTTCCTTTTCTGTTTCTAAAACAAATGGGATGTGTAGATTCCCCCGCCTGAATCTGCTGTTTCTCAAGGACCAACCAATACTGTTGTGCCACGTAAAATTTAGCAGTTCACAGGTTGGATGTAAGTAAGGCAATATTGCTCGGGCATCACATTGGTGTTATTCCACTGGCTCTGGTGGAAATGCAGCAAAGTTGGTTTCCGTGTCTCTTTGTGAATGCTCCGGAGTCTGTGTCGACCCATCACATATTCCCTGTCTTGAGAATTATTACCCCTTTTATATATGTTGCATTGCTAAAGCGTTAGTGACCGAGTCTTGAAAACCAAAAGACATTTTGTGATTACTTGCTCCTTGCCCGTAGAACATATAACAGGAGTCTCTGGTGACCGGTAGCTGATTCTCCAAACCATCTCTTACGTGATGCAGACACCAAAGAGTTAACTTCTTGGATGTGTTGGCTGGTCTTATGAATGGTTCAACATGCTATGTAACAGAGCTTCTTAGGTCAACCTAGGTTTGAGAAGTTTCTCCAAACCATGGTGGGCTGTGATCTTGGCTTGCTCCAATACAATTCAAATCAGAAGGGCCCTGCTGGACCAGACCAAAGGTCCATCTTGTCCAGCATACTGTATCCTGTGATGCCTAACCAAGTGCTCTTGGAAGGCCTACAAGCAGCTCATAGAGGCCAGAGCCTTCCTTAGTTGCTGCCTTTCCATAACTGCTGTTCAGAAGTGTTCTGCCTCTGAAAATGGGGAGGTTCCATGTAGCCATCATATCTAAGAGCCATCGATGGACCTATCTTCCATGAATAGATCTAATCTTTAAAGCCATCTAAGCTAGTGGCCATCCATTACATCTTGTGGCAGAGAGTTCCACATGTTAATTACCTGTCGTGCGCCAAGGAAGTCTTTGTGCAAGTCAAGATCATAGTTCATCAAGGGCTGGGAATGGAGGGTCTGGACAGACAGGGAGGAGTTAGTGCCCTCAAGTGTTGGAGCGTTTGCAAGACCTCCTTTCTAAAACCCACTCCCAAAGGCTAACTCTTCTGTAGTCTCACCATGTTAAAAGACCCATTGTTTGAATCAACCCTGATGTTGTACATGATGGGGTAATTCTGTCCGCCCTCCCCCAATATTGTTGCGTATCTATCAACTCACTATTTCACCCAAATAACCCTTTATTTTAATGCAAATGATTTAAAATGCATGAGGTGCGCTGTGCCTTTAAGATCAACAGGCAGAGGAGATTCTGTGCCCTTCCTCTTAAAGGGATACAGTACATTGCTAAAAGTAAAACTTCAAACTCTTGATGGTGATGGGACCTCTATATCTTGAAGAGCTCAGTGCTAGGGCAGAGTAACAGGTGCAGAGTCTTCCTTCAGCCTTTGTGGAATAAAATAAGCTACACCTATTGAATTTCTGCTTGCCAGGTAGCTATTAAAGGCGCCAGAGAGTGGAGAAGCTCTAATCTATGTTTTTACAGGCATCATTCTCCCCCTCCTCATTTATTTAATAATTTGATTTTTTAAAAAGAGAAATCAATTATATCCTGCCTATTTTATATAAACTCTAGATGGCTTACAATTAAACTAAAATAATCAAGTGGAATTGCATGCATGCATTAGGGCATAATAATACATGTACTGATAAGGAACAACCTAGCCAAACAATATCAGGGTAAGTCACTGTTGCTGCACCAATCGGAACAGGGCAGTTTGGAGAGGAAGAAGAGCACAAAGATGGCGGAGCCTGGTACGGGATTGGTGGATTGAGGGGGTGGAGCTTAGTGAGGTAATGATGGGGGTGGGGCCTGGTGAGAGTGAGGCAGTTTACGAGATGGTGCCCCCCAAGCCCAAAACATGAGGGTGCATTAAATAATAACAAGCCAAAGAGAGAATAACAAATGAGCAGAAAAACCCTGCTCCTTTGTAAACCTACTAGTTGCTTATGTAACTCTGTGCTGGATTGTGGCCCAGGGCTCCCTCAACCCTGTGTGCCTTCATGTAGAAGGCCCGACATACTTTGTGCAACTTCCTTTCGAGCGACCCCGCGCAGACTCGGCGCGGCCAGCAGGTCACCTGGTTGCAAGCCGCCATCTTCCAAAATCCTAGGCAAACACTAATGTTCCAAGTCATCTCCGAAACTTGTTGAAATGGTCCCCGTCCCCTCTTTTCGTTCTTTTTAATTTAATGAACCGAGTTTGACTAGAAAGGCCCCAAACTTGTTCGTTGTTGACCCCCCCACCCACCCCAAAAAAGAAATTTGGACAAATCCTCCTTCTGAAACTACTGTCTGTGATTACTCTCTTGTTTGATTGCAAATGTCTGTGTGATTAAAACGGAAACAAAATTAACATGCAAGAAATCTTATTGCCAAAACGAACCCCAACCAATGTATGGTTTGTTTTACTTTGTTCTTGGTGCTTTTTTTCTGTCAAAAGATCGTGTTCATTAACTCCTGTGTGTTTGTGTGTGTGGGGAGACACTCTGATGAAACTGAACGCCATCTCCATTTTGTTTCTGTACGTTGCACATCTTGCTTATATATCTATATCTATATATATATATACATATATTTTCACAGCTGTTTTTTCAAAATGCCTTAATTTTTCATATTTGTGTTTGTGTGCTTTTCCCATTCAAGGGGTTTACGAAGCTGGAAGAGATTCTGAAAAACCATGATCTTGGTTGGGTCTACTCTGAGGCAGAGGGCTTTTTTTAATGAAAGGATCATGGCTTGTATGGGTCAAATCTAGGGTTCAAAGCCGTGGTGGGATTCAACTAATTTTACAACCGTTTCCAGTGGTGGGATTCAAATAATTTAACAACTTGTTGTTTACAAGCACCATTTTAACAACCGGTTCTGCAGAAGTGGTGCGAACCGGCTGAATCCTACCTCTGTTTCAAAGAGCAAAAAATATGCCTGATATTGGTGTGGCGGAAACTAATACAGGACAATAAAACAGAACCTACTGCACTATGACTATCAACAAACCCAAGGTTTACAATATGTAATAGTGTGTAAGTTGAATCAATCCAAAGTGTAAACAAAGAATCACTTGCAATTAGCAAGAATGTAAATGTGAGACCACATCCCAATACCGTTAGAACCAAATCCAAAAGAGCATATTGTATAATTTGGCTTTGTTGGCAGGCATAGTGTAATAGGTTCTTGTTTTTTGTTTCAAATCTTGAGTTGCCAAACTCCAGATGGGGGGGTGTGGAGATCTGCCAGAATTATAACCAATCTTCACACTTGAGGGATCCGGTCCCCTGCTTTGGAGAGTAAATCTATGGCGTTATACTCCAATGAGGTCCATTCCTTCCCCAGGTCCCCTTCTCTGGCCTCTACCCCCAAATCTCCAGGAACTGGCAATTCAAAGTTGGCAACCCTATTCAAATCTGATTTTTTCTGAAGGAGTGGGAGGGTATTCTGCGATGCAGCTAAACGTTTTATAATCTAAGAAAGCAAAGCCTAATTAGGTTGTGGTGGGCTTTCTGAGCTGTGCGCCCGTGGTCTGGTGGATTTTGTTCCTGACGTTTCGCCTGCATCTGTGTCTGGCATCTTCAGAGGTGTGTCACAGAGAGAAGTCTAATTAGGTCTACGCAAAAGTAAGTCTGTTTTATTCAGGGGGCTTACTCACAGGGAAATGTTGTTAGGATTGAAACCTCAGTGAAATGTTTCGGGATCTTTATATGAAATGTCACAGGGCACAGTTGCAAGAGGTAGACCGTGCTCCGCCTTCCATATCTTCTTCCTGCCCCTTATTTTTCAACATTTGGATTTGATATTCTGGACATAGATCTCGAGCTGGCCAAGGAACGACGAATGTCTCAGATCATCCAGTTTGTTGCTTGCTAGCTATCTGGAGTAGAAAGCTTTAAACACCATTGCTCTGAATAAAATTTTTGTTGAATTTATTAAGAAAGTGATTCCACAAACACAGATGACGTAAGTCATAGACAATTGGCTCAGGTGCCACAACGAAAGGAAGCCTGTGTGCCGGAAGCCTGTGTGTGTAAAATTTGAATGTGAAAAAGCGTCACAGGGAGTTTAGCCAGTGTGATAGCCTCATTGATTCTTCTGAAGTTCAGATGCTCAACCAGAGGTGGAGTTTGTTGGAGGAGGAACTTGGTGGCTTGATTTTGGAGACAGAAAGGGTTCAACCCTCTCCTTCAAAAGCAGGGGTGTCAAACTCACAGCCCTCCAGATGTTCATGAACTACAATTCCCATCAGTCCCTCCCAACATGAGCATTGGCTATACTGGCAAGGGCTGGTGGGAATTGTAGTTCATGAACATCTGGAGGGCTGCGAGTTTGACACCTGTGTTCTAAAGGATCTCTCTTGCATCTCTTGCTCATACACAGGGGTGTATTGCCCATGGCGTCATGGGGTAACCCATGTTCCTGAGCACACGCCATTTCGTCACCTGGGAGGGGACCAGCTGGGTCCCTTCGCCCAGCCTTTCCCACGGCATGGCGACCTCACTGGCGCTGGTAGCTCCCCCCATGCCAGTACGCCACTTGTTGGCTGTTTGCCAAGAGCCCGCCTTGGCCACCGAGCTTCACCCCCCTCCCAGCCTCCCTGAAGGCTGGCTTCTGCCCTCCCCAGACATAAGTTTTCATGAGTCATTTGACACCTTGCAAACACTTGAAAATGAGGCACCATGCTCCCATTTGAGTCGGGCGTCCTGTACTTTCACATGGAGGATTTGTGCACAATTTAAAAACGAGCACGGTTTCAAGTAAACTTTGCGTTAGCAAAAAAGTTGGCGGTGTTCTCCACAGCAGCTGGCTGCTCTTGACGCATAGTTGAAATTTTACTGACTGGCTTGGATTAGGCATGCTCCAGTGTGATCATGGGCAGCTCATGCATCATTTAAAGCAGCGACGTTTTGAGTGCTCTATGATGCTTTTGTGCACGTACAGTTGACAGCTTTCACAGTGGGGCCGGGCACACTTAACAGCTCACACAACAGTTTCCTGCTTGTAGTGCAAGGGCACGAGAAACATTTGTGGTGCAGTTGAGACTAATTTTGAACTTTGGATAAAAAGCCAACTTTTTTAAAAAAAAAAGCATTTGAGAATGCTGCTTGCAATATGCTATCTAGTTTTAGCTTTAAAAGGGGCTTGGACAGATTTATGGAGGAGAAGTTGATTTATGGCTACCAATCTTGATCCTCTTTGATCTGAGATTGCAAATGCCTTAACAGTCCAGGTGCTCGGGAGCAACAGCCGCAGAAGGCTATTGCTTTCACATCCTGCATGTGAGCTCCCAAAGGCACCTGGTGGGTCACTGCGAGTAGCAGAGAGCTGGACTAGATGGACTCTGGTCTGATCCAGCTGGCTTGTTCTTATGTTCTTATAGTTTGAACAGAGATATGTTCAGCCATTGTGGTGACCCACTAGTACATGGGTCACCAACACTTTTGAGCCTGTGGATAGCATTGATATTCTGACATAGCATGATCTAGATGCAGTGACGAAATGGCTGCCGCAAGAGGCGGAGCCAGCCACAAAATTATTGCCAAGCTTAGCTTCAGTCACACAGTGAAGATCCTTGTGCTGCGGCAGCAAGTGAGGCTAAAGCGATACTTTTCAAAAATTCTGCATATCAAATCAAATCTCCTCTAGCCAATCAGAAGTCCTGCTGATTTTGTTTCTGAAGTGAAATCATAGAATTGGAAGATACCCCCAAGGGCCATCAAATCCAACCTCCTGCAATGCAGGAGGTAGAAATGATACACCTGGAATGCATCCCTTTGCCTCTTTCCCAGTTTCCTAAAGACCACTGCGCATGTGCACTTGGCAACTTGCCATTAATTTATGTCACTCCCCTTCTGTTACGAATGGGACCATGCTGATTTCAGTGTTCCAGAAATGCAGTCCTGATGCGCTCATACAGTTTGGCAGTGGTGAGGTTCCTTGCCTTCTAATCGAACACAGAAGGGCGCGCGCATGCATCACTGAACCATTGATTTCCGAATGATTACATCAAAAGTGCTTTTTGGGGCGGTGGGGAGGGGAGGGGTTTTTTTGCAATGCCCATATGTTCCATATCAGTGGGGAGCGGTGGTTAAGAAATCAGTTGAAAATGCAGAAAGCCGTGGGCCATTGCATCCGCTCCAATTCTGGACTTAATTTTAGAAACTCTTCAAATGCAGTCGGAATTCCGGAGGCGCAGCGTGCCGGGCAGAGAGAGCTTTGGAAATAACACGAGGCCCAGAACAGAGGGAATCAGTTCATCCTCGCAAGGACCGAGTTAATGAGCAAGGCCCAGAAGACCAGTCCTTCAACTAAAGCGTCTTCTGCAGGGGTTCGGGGAATGCGTAGGAGGCCCTCACGCTTGGTTGCAGCATTCATTCAAAAGCTGTAGGGATTGCTTGAAGGCTGGAGTCTGGAGGGGGCGAGTGGGGAATTTGCTGCCCCGTTGGGACATGTTCTATTTTGGGAGCTGCCTGGTTTTACTTTTTTTTTGGACAAGGGGCTTATGGAAAGCTTAGCGGCTTCGCCAGCAAAAGAGGGCCGGAAAGGAGGCGGCGGAACAGCAGACCCTGAGGCTGTGGCTTGCGTGTGGGAGAACATGTTTGAGAAATGCCTCTGGGCATAAACTGGCAATATGTATATATATCTCGTGCAGCTCCATGCTAAGCAACCCTTGAGATGCTGCAAAGAAGCCGCTGTGGAGGTTGTGGGAGGGAGGCAGGCCCGGGGTGGGAGAAAAGCAAGAAGAGAAATTCACGGGGAAAGCTAGACTGCTTGCGCACACGCACCGGCTTCCCTGGGGGCAGTTCCCTGATGCCAATTGTGCAATTAAAAGGGAAAGAAAGAATAACAGCCAGACGGAGGTCTCAGAACAGCTTGCCAATTATTCTGGGGACTTTCCTATCAAGGGCGCTCCCATCAACCTGCTTCAGTGAACCTTGAGGGCTTTTTTTCCACACTATGTTACCTGCAGGCTGGAACCTGTCTCTTGCAAAGACTGATAATGTGTGGTGGGCAGGAGCAGGACTTTTGCTTTTAAAAATAAACCCAATGATCACACCTGCAGAAACAGGGGAAGGCCCCCAGATGCAATAAAACAAGCATGCTAGGCAGGGCCTAAAACCATGTCATGCTAACTTTCTTCCTGCAAGGAACTTTTTGTTGTTATATAGAGGAACCATCAGCCATGCAGAGGCATCTAAAGTAATTCAGTCCAGACTCGAGATGAGGGTCTGGGTGGTCTTCTTATTAACCCCTCATGGTGGACCAAGGCTGTAACCACACAAATGGGGGAAGGGGCTGCCCCATCATACATGTACTGCTAATTTGCAAAGTACAACCAAGAACACAGTTATAGAGGACAGTTAATATAACCCTGCATGATGATAAGGATGAAGAGTAGTAGTAGTAGTAGTAGTAGTAGTAGTAGTAGTAGTAGTTTGGATTTATACTCAAGGTGGCCTACAAGCTCCTTTCCCTTCCTCTCCCCACAACAGACACCTTGTGAGGCAGGTGGGGCTGAGAGAGTTCTGAGAGAACTGTGACTAGCCCAAGGTCACCCAGCAGGAATGTAGGAGTGTGGAAACCCATCCGGTTCACCAGATAAGCCTCTGCCACTCAGGTGGAGGAGTGGGGACCCAAATTTGGCAATCCAGATTAGAATCCACCTGCTCTTAACCACTATACCCTCTGGCCTGGTCTCGCCCAGCATGCTTTGTTCTGTGGGAGAGGAATATACAATCTACTAACCTCTTTATGTGGAAAAGAGCATAGTCTCTGTCCAAAGCCTGAAAGAGGAAAGGCAGTTTGGGATAGGACATATGTTGTTAGGGATCCCCCGGGCCCGTCAAACGTTTTTCTAAAGCGGATATGGCCACATGGGGCTTTTGCCCAGCAGGGCTTCAGATTTTTAACGTTGCTTTGGCAGCAGCTGTCCCCGCGGCATAAGGATTCTGACTGTGTGACTACAAGCCAACAGGATAAACTAGAAAAAGAGACTTCGGGCTCATAGAGAAAATGGAGTCGGAGCAATTCCACCGACGTAAGACTGCGTCAACAGACACCGGGGACCGCAGTACCTTTTCCTCCTTGTTCACAGACTTCTCTTTAGCGGGTCTCTTTTTTAAAAACAAAAGATGATTGGCTACCAGCTGGAGGATGGAAAATGGTCTGGGGAAATAACACTTCTAAATTCGGAGCTACGGTTCCGCGGCCCCGCATTATAACTGCGTTTCCTGCCAGCCCACACACATGCCGAGAGATGGGAGAAATGAGCTTATCCATCACAGACCGTCACCAGCGGTACCAACTTGGATGTACCTTTGACAGGGCAGAGCACCACAGCCCGAGGCAGTCTAATTGGTTCTCTCTCTCCCGTCACCCTTTGGCCCCGGCCATCCATCACGGCCTTGTCCTTTGCTCCCCGTAACACAGGAAGATAAAAGATCCATCACGCGAAGGGTGCAGATGGGCAATCGTCGTCAGGGTCGGCTCCAGGAACCAGGGCGCACAAAACCAGGTTAGTGCAGATCCCAGCCTTGTACGCAAGGCCACACCGAAAAGATTGCCAAGTTCTTTTGCATTGGGGGTGTGTGTCATTTTTAAAAACAGCCCCCACTCCCACAAACTTGGTTAATTTGCTTCAGCTACATCACGGTTTCCCATCGCAGGAGGTGGTGATGGCCACTAACCTGGATATCTTTAAAAGGGGCTTGGACAGATTTATGGAGGAGAAGTTGATTTATGGCTACCAATCTTGATCCTCTTTGATCTGAGATTGCAAATTCCTTAACAGTCCAGGTGCTCGGGAGCAACAGCCGCAGAAGGCCATTGCTTTCACATCCTGCATGTGAGCTCCCAAATGCACCTGGTGGGCCACTGCGAGTAGCAGAGAGCTGGACTAGATGGACTCTGGTCTGATCCAGCTGGCTTGTTCTTATGTGGTCAGGGGCCCTTTCCGCGCAACACAAATAAAACGTTGCCGGGCAGGAAATGAAAGGTTTCTCCCACAGAGTTCCCCATGGTTTTTAGCTCAAGATGTTTTATTTCTAGCCTGAAGACCTTTCGTTTGCACGCTATTTCCTAGTGATTCTTTTTGTGAAAATGTCTTAAAATGTTTTCACTTGCCATGCGACCTCTTTAAAAAGTATCCCACGCCTTTCCGCAATTCCCGGACTTCCTTGTGGACACCATTTTCTGGGCTCACGATGGCCATCTTGCACTATAGTTCCATCAGTTTTTTTAAAACATTTGGGTGGGTGGGTGTCATGTCTACGTAGCTACCAGAGAATCACGGCTTGAGGCTTTGAAGCTTCATAGCTATGAATCTAAGAAGTAAAAACAAAACAAAACGGAACGACCACAAAATGGCACCTGGGAAGCATTTTCAAGTGGGTGAGTGCAGACAAACCGGGGGGGGGGGGGGGGGGGGGGGGCTTTGAAAATGTTTGGAAAACATCTGCAGGAACTTGTGTAGAAAGGGCCGCTTGTCTTAATGCTAAAAAACATTCGATTTTCAGTCAAATGTTCGCAGGAAGCTATGAAACAGCCAGAGCCAGTTGAATGTAGCGGTTCATCTTGGTCAGACGAGATCCAGATTCAAATCTTCCACTTATCCACAAAGCTCGCTGGCCCAAGACTGATCTGGGGACAATCTCCCTCTTTCAGTCCCACCTACCTCACAGGGACGTTGTGGAGACAAGGGACCAAATCCTTCCCCTCAGACCCATCCTTTTCTCAAAATTGCCTGGAGGTGTACTGCTCTGTGGCCGCACGAGTGGTGGGCAAAGCAAGATGGATCCCTCCTAGCAGTTTGTAAGGTCTTTTTGATAATTTTTCTTAAAATCCCAGAACAAATTTGGAAGGGGGTGTGGTTTTGTTCTTCCCGCCGTTGGCTGAATCTTTGCTTCTGTTTTTATACGTGGCTCATTAGCATCTCCCTGCTAATTGTTCTTAATTGCTTTGTTTATTCTCCATCCTTGTTTTGGATAGATTAATTTTTGCTAACTGCTGTGAGGCTGAATCGCAGGAGAGACACAGGATAGAAATTGGAGGGCAGTAAACAGATAAAACCCTCCCCCCCCCCACCCCCGAGCTTAGATCTGCGGTCACGGGGCCTAAACGTTGGGAGAAGGGACATGCACAACGGATGCTCCCGAGATGTACAACTGAATGCTTCTCTTCTCAAACAAAGGTAATCCCCTGCCCTCTGCCGCTGTCTCTGCCTCCCCACATTTCTGTCAGGATGAATTTCCTCACAGCTGCCTAGCAATCCCCGGTGAAATGGCCACAGCCGCAAACCTTGTCGCTTTGTGTAGGCGCCTAGGATTTGAGGCAAGGGGCGTGAAGGGCGACATGCCAAGACCAGCCAAAACATGGGCACGGAGGAAGGGCGAGCATCGTGGAGGCGTGTGCTGCTTTTCTCACGGGTACTGACGTTTGGCTGGAGGTCAGCTCTAAAACCAAGAGGCGGTTTCTGAACTTGCTCTTTCGGCGTGCAAACAATTGTCTAAATATCCACGGGCCCAGACGGGATTAACTGCTCTGTTTCCCTTGACACGAAAAGGACATGACGAGCACCTTGCAATTCAGGCAGAGCCTGCTGAGACTGCACAGCTGTGGCAGAAGCAGAGAACATCCAGCGGTGGTTCTACAAACTGCCTCACCTACCTCCATATGAAAAAAACACATACTACGTTGTTGTAATTTGACTGCCTTGCTGACAGGTTAGCTTTCTAGAGGCAGGGTATGGGGGGTGGGGGAAGGGAAGGTTGTGCAACAGACCACTGAGTCAAAATCCATGGCTGTCCCCTAATCCCATGTGGTAGAGGCTGTGAAAGGCATATCTAAGAAAATATCAGGGCAGGGGGTCAGGATGTAGTGGTAGAGCAAGTCCTCTGCCAATACAAGGGTTCAGATTCCTTGGCGGTTCCAGTTTAAGAGCTTTAGGTATTAGGTCAGAGGTGTCCATCTCTGGCGCTTCAGATGTTCATGGACTACAATTCCCATCAACCAAGCAGGGGGCTGATGGGAATTGTAGTCCATGAATATCTGAAGCATCAGAGTTGGACATCCCTGTACTAGATAGAGAAGAAGGCCTGGAGGGAAATAAAAACAGGAGAAAATGGCAACTCTATGGTATATCACAGACCTTTCCCCAGACTCTACCCTTCAGAGACACCACCCCCAAATCTCCAGGAATTTCCCAGGCCAGAGTTGGCAACCATCGCTACTAGAATCTGAATAAATAATACTGGAGGCAGCGGTCAAAGTCAGTATAAGATAGTTACCATGTTCCTGATTTGAAAGCTGTGAACTGACTGGTTCCTATTTGGGGTATAAAACCTAGAGCAGTGGTTCTCAACCCTCCTAATGCCGCGACCCTTTAATACAGTTCCTCATGTTGTGGTGACCCCCAACCATAAAATTATTTGTGTCTCGGTTCCTAAGACCATCGCAAATATGTGTTTTCCGATGGTCTTAGGCGACCCCTGTGAAAGGGTCGTTCGACCCCCAAAGGGGTCGCGACCCACAGGCTGAGAACCGCCGACCCAGAGGCTAATTAAAGAGACCAACGGCAGGGCAGAGGTAGAAAATGTAAAATTAAAAATACGCCTCTTTTTGAAGACACCTGCGCTTTTCTCTCTACTGCAAAGCAGTTTACCACTGGCACGCTCTGAATAAACTGACACAAAAAACAAGAGGTTTTAGCAATTCCCTGTTTTGGCAAGGGAACTCTTAATATTGTGGAGTTCCATTTTCTTCTGATATACACACAGAGACACGATTATTCCAGGTGTCACCTTGAGGTATAAAAACAGGTTCTGAACCTTAGAGCCGTGGCATTCTCCCTCTCTTTCACCCGTTGACAGACGCTGTCAGCTCAACATGATGGGAGCCAGAGAAGGGCCCCGAGGCACCACTTCTTCCAGCATCCGCTGCGTGCACAACCGTCGGCCATGTTTGTTTGGTTCTTCACACAGACTTCTCCAGAGTGAGAGGCAGTGGCTGGCTCTTGCCGGGCTCTACCCCTTCAGCTTTCAGCCATTCCATTTTCTGCTTGTGTTGCAGGACGGCATCTGCTACCCGGGCATCTATCATGGCCTCTGTGAGCACCCCATCCGCAGAAGCGTAGGCTGCAGCCTGAAGCAGGAAGAGAAGGAGAGAAAAATCTACTTTGAAGTCCCTTGAAAATCCCAGGGCATTGCAGGCTTCCTTGGAGCGTTTCCGCAAAGAAATCTTTTAAGATTTCGGCTCACTTTTGACAGGAAATGAACCCCTCCCCCCACTTCAAGAAGAAGTTATAGATTTATATATATATTTAGATTTATATACCTATCTCTCCTGTAAGGAGACTCAAAGGGGCTTACAATCTCCTTTCCCTTCCCCTCCCACACAACAAACACCCTGTGAGGTGGGTGGGGCTGAGGGAGCTCCAAAGAACTCTGACTAGCCCAAGGCTGGCATGTGTTGGAGTGCACAAGCTAATCTGGTTCCCCAGATAAGCCCCCACAGCTCAAGTGGCAGAATCAAACCCGGTTCTCCCTGTTAGAGTGCCCCTTCTCTTCACCACTACACCACGCTGGCTACAGAGATTAATTTAGTTTGAAACATTTTTGTGCCGCCTTTCCATCCAATCAGGGGCCCCAAGGCAGCATGCGTAAAAACATTAAAACATTCGAAGGATTAAAAAGAAAATGTTACCTGATAAAATGATTCAATAAAAACACAAAGACCAGAACTGGGGGAAAGGCCCAACGACTGTTACGGCAGAATCAACTACATTAAATAATTACGAAGCAAAATGAGGTTTGAAAAGAAAAAGCAAGGCTTGCTGATAACCAATTTTTAAAAAGTTTTCCTAAGCAGATTTACAACAATAAGTAGTTCAGCTTAAGCGGTTATTTGTGTAGTTGAAATAGGAACACATTTTCCCCTCTTTATAACTAACATCTCTGCTCGCAATAAAACCTATTACCCTGTTTCCCCAAATATAAGACATCCCCTAAAAATAAGACATAGTAGAGGTTTTGCTGAAGTGCAAAATATAAGGCATCCCCCAAAAGTAAGACATAGTAGAGGTTTTGCTGAAGTGCAAAATATAAGGCATCCCCCCAAAGTAAGACATAGTAGAGGTTTTGCTGAAGTGCAAAATATAAGGCATCCCCCAAAGTAAGACATAGTAGAGGTTTTGCTGAAGTGCAAAATATAAGGCATCCCCCAAAAGTAAGACATAGCAAAGTTTTTGTTTGGAAGCATGCCCGACGAACAGAACACAGAAAAATAAGACATCCCCTGAAAATAAGACATAGCGCATCTTTGGAAGCAAAAATTAATATAAGACACTGTCTTATATTCGGGGAAACACGGTATTACCCCCCAAAAAAGACACTCCAAAAATTAAACCTCAGAAGCCAGACCGAAAGAAGGAGCCATTAAAGACAAGAAAAAGAATACAGCTTTGGGGTGTCCAGTGTGTGTTTTGGAGCTGCAAACTCCTTGCGATATGGAGG
Organism: Sphaerodactylus townsendi; assembly: GCF_021028975.2. NCBI lineage: Eukaryota > Metazoa > Chordata > Lepidosauria > Squamata > Sphaerodactylidae > Sphaerodactylus > Sphaerodactylus townsendi. Next base: position 27,166,797 of record NC_059440.1, read on the forward strand.
CTGGCGTCAGTAAGACGCAGCGCTTTGATCAGGCGTGCCAAGCGATTTCCCTCAGACACGGAATTAGTGGTGGGGAGGGACCCACGAAGGTGCTTACGTCATCCCCGGGGACCATCAGGCCAGGGGCTTTTCGCCCTCTTTTTATTCCAGCTGCGGCCCCGGAGTTCATACTTGACTGCCTCTTCCAATGACTTTCTAAAAATAGACCTGCCCGGGGCCCCATTGTCAGGAAAGCAAGCTGGAGAAGAGCGTGGCGAGACAGTCCAGCTGCCCCTTCCAGGAACAGCTCTCAATGCACTCAAGAAGGGGGGAAAAACTCAAAGCACCCAGTTTTATTGAGATGTTACCTTTTACATTAAACTGGACTTTGACCTGTCTTGCCTCGCAGAGCCGACAAACTCGCATTTGCGTATTCCTTTACAGATTTTCATGTCGCATCTCTCCACCTCAACTCTTTATGACTAGCAACTTATTCATGAAAAAAAAATCACATATTTGAGGTTTAAGAAGCTGAGTTCGGCATGGGGCAACAGAAGAAGAAGAGTTTGGATTTATATCCCCCTTTCTCTCCTATAGGGAGACTCAAAGGGGCTTACAATCTCCTTTCCCTTCCGCTCCTGTGAGGTGGGTGCTGCTGAGACAGCTCTGAAGAACTGTGACTACTAGCTAAAGGTCACCCAGCTGGTGTGTGTTAGAGTACACAAGCTAACCTGGTTCACCAGATAAGTCTCCATAGCTCAAGTGGCAGAGCGGGGAATCAAACCCGGTTCCCCAGATTAGAGTGCACCTGCTCTTAACCACTTTCCCACTGTATTGTCGAAGGCTTTCACGGCCGGAGTCACTTGGGTGCTGTGTGGTTTCCGGGCTGTGTGGCCGTGTTCTAGCAGCATTTTCTCCTGACGTTTCGCCTGCATCTGTGGCTGGCATCCTCTGAAGATGCCAGCCACAGATGATCCTCTGAAGATGCCAGCCACAGATGCAGGCGAAACGTCAGGAGAAAATGCTGCTAGAACACGGCCACACAGCCCGGAAACCACACAGCACCCACTTCCCCACTGTTTCTCCATATCCTACCCATGTGAGCACAGTTATCTGTCAACCTCCAATTTCTTTATAGGCTTCTCTTTCTTTGAGACAAGCCCCCCACCCCCCGGGTCTATTTTCAGTCCGAAAAGAGGCAAACTGTTTAAGGTTACGTCTGTTCGGCACTCTCACCCCCGTTGCATAACTTACATGCATTCTGCCAATTAGGCAAATTTGCATGAGTTTAGATAACTTAATAGGACGGCCATACGATTAATCAACAAAGGTTCCTTCCACTGGAAGAATTTTAAGTGGAATAATCAATTCACTGCGCAAAAAAATCTGCATGTAAATTAAAACCGCTCCCGAAGAGAAACAGCGTTTGCTTTTTATACACCTATGTGATGAAAAAGGCAGGATGTCGGAAGAGGCATTTTCTGGGCGGGAGAGAAGGGGGAAGCCTGCAAGTGTCTTCAGGCTCCTGAAAATCTCCTCTCCCCGCCCCCTTTTTAAAAAGCCACATGTATAGTCCGGATGATTTCAGAGCTGTGATTGAAAGGGTGCGGGCAAATCCAGGCGACACTCTTAGAACGCAGAGAGGATTCAAGTGAACCTTAGATTTTGGTTCCGTCTGCTGAGTGACAATTACATGCCCATCAAAACCCAAAATAAATAATGCAAAATCTGTACAGTGTACAACAAGCTGCAGGATTTACGTTTCCTTGATGCAGAACTTAACGGGAACGTTTACACACACAGACGGTTTGTTTGCTTCATCGACAAAAGAGGTTCTGTGTGGTTTCCGGTCTGTATGGCCGTGTTCTAGCAGCATTCTCTCCTGACGTTTCGCCTGCATCCGTGGCTGGCATCTTCAGAGGATCTGATAGAGGATCTGAAGATGCCAGCCACAGATGCAGGCGAAACATCAAGAGAGAATGCTGCTAGAACACGGCCATACAGCCCGGAAACCACACAGCACCCCAGTGATTCCGGCGGTGAAAGCCTTTGACAATAAAGAGGTTTCCATTGCAATGTGCTTGGGTGTTATTAAACGTCAATTTTCTGGCCAACCCTTGGTGTGAGGCTAAGCCAAAGGACAGTCTGTTTCTAAGGATCGGGCAGACCCAAATTCAAATCCCCACACTGCCATTCAAAACTCACCAGGTCAGTCACTTTTTCTCAGACTAGCCTACCTCACAAGGTTAATGTGTGGAGAAAACACAGGAAGGGGGGGAGAGCCACGCAAATTCCCCCCTCCCAAGCTCATTGTAAGGGCAGGACAGAAAGCGTTAAGGCTCCCAAGGGCCTCAAAATGATTCTAGGAGAGATTTTGAAAAACCCTGCGAAGGAGGGGGAGGAAGGAAAACTAATTACAGAAATTAGAAATATGAATTGGAGGTGAATCAAGCAACTGCTGCCGGAGGCAATTAAACCTCCCCTTTGGGATTCATTCAAAGGCATGGGGTGGGGGTGTGTGTGTGCACCCCCCCCCAGAACAAAAGGCAGCTGAAAAATTGTGGCCATGACAGTCCTGTGTTCTGTGACTGGCAGGATCCACTGTGGTTTTGTGCTCTGAAAACCACCAGCTAAAGAGACTAAGAACTTTCCCACCTGGCTGGAAAGGGCTTGCGGAGGGGACATTGTGGCTGCTTGCAACAGACTGAGGTGAAAAAGGGCTGGCGGGGGGGGGGGGGGGGGAGCGGAAGAAAGGAGAGGCGAGAAAGAGAATCAATCTTAAAATACCTCAAGACATCAATTTGCGTCAAGGCTGTTTGGAGGACGTGAAAAGAAACAATACACCTGCCTAGCCACAGCTGCTGTTTATCAGCTCGGAAATGCAGGCGGGCCTCGGGGGGAGCGGGGAGGTGGCACTGCGGTCCCCTCTCATTTCCGCTCCAGTCGGAACCAGGAGTGTCTTCCAGCGCTCTTTCGCGCCGCAAGCCTGCCGGTTTTGAGTTTGCACCCAGCCCACCTAATCCCTCAGCCAAGGGAGGATGATAGACAAATAATATGGAGCAGTGCCTCCGTTTCGCAAAATCCGGGTACGGAACCTGGCTCCTGCCAAGTTTCTATCCCTCGTGACTGCAAAGATGTACCTGAAGGTATGCGGGCAAGGATTATTTGAAACCTTAGAAGCTAAAGGATGGGTGGAAGAGATCTATGATGGCTGGGGCGGCTCTGATGACCCTCGACCCCCCATGTTCTGTGCCCTTCCCCAAAACTAGCAATGACATAATGCATCTATTACATGTTTGTCCCGCCCCTTCTCCATGCAGCACATGAGGGCCTGCTCTCTTGTCAGTTTATACTTCTCAGTGAGACAGGCAGAGATGAGAAGAGAGCAAATATCCCTTGGTCACCGACTGTGCTTTGAGGCTGAGCATGGATTTGAACCCAGGTCTCCCCAGAACACAAACTGAATGCTTGAAATGGAGGAGGAGGAGCAGGAAGAGGAGGGAGAAGAAGAAGAGGAGGAGGAGTTTGGATTTATACCTCATCTTTCTCTCCTGTATGGAGATTCAAGGTGGCTTACAAACTCCTTTCCCCACAACAGGCACCTTGTGAAGTAGGTGGTAGCTGAGAGAGTTCTGAAAACCCAGCAGGAATGTAGGAGTGCAGAAATACACCTGGTTCACCAGATAAGCCTCTGCCATTTGGGTGGAGTAATGGGGAATCAAACCCGGTTCACCAGATTAGAATCCACCTGCTCTTAGCCACTACACCACGCTGGCTCTCCATGCTTCCCCAGCCCTCAAATTCTGCAAAATGAAAAGGGGTGGGGGAACGAACCACATAAGAGCATCCGATCAGAACAAAAAACGCCCACCAACCAAATCGACAGCCAGCTTTCGGGTCCTCTTTGCGAGCACTTTTTCTCCTCGTCCTCCCGTCAAGAGTTTCTATCTTACCTGCCAGGCCACAGCGAGCTGCGAGATCTCTCGGCCGGACATGCCTTCTGTCAGCTTGGCAATCTCCGAGCACTTCTTCCCATAGTCAAACTGGGCGAGCTTCAGGCGCCTGATCAGATAATGCAGACGCGTCAGTGGAAAGACAGACCACGGCAGGAAAGGAAACAAGATGCAAAGAAGCAAAGAATTGAGCCCGTCTCACTTTTCTCAAGTGGGCCTCACAGCTCTATTTAGACCAGTGTGTGTAAATTGCTGTGGGTGTGTAAAGTGCCGAGCGTGTGTAAAGTGCCGAGTGAGTGTAAAGTGCCGAGCGTGTATAAAGTGCCGAGGGAGTGTAAAGTGCCGAGTGAGTGTAAAGTGCCGAGCGTGTATAAAGTGCCGAGTGAGTGTAAAGTGCCGAGTGAGTGTAAAGTGCCGAGCGTGTATAAAGTGCCGAGTGAGTGTAAAGTACCGAGTGAGTGTAAAGTGCCCAGGATGGGACTTCCAAGGCAAGTGAGAAGCAGAGGTGGTTTTGCCATGCCCTTCCCCCACGGCCCTCCTTGATAGAGTCCAGATATTCACACGAATCACTTACTGCTTGCCCTCTGTGGCCGGCTTGAGGACATGCTTGTCGAAATACATGCGGACCAGCCGTTCCCTCTCCTCTAAGCCTGGTAGCTTGAAGTGAACCATCTCATCTATCCGGTCATTGATCGCCCAGTCGAACTGCTCTGGCTGGTTACTGGCTAAGACGAGCATGAACCTGTGGAAAGAAAGAGAACAAGGCGGTGAGGCGCGGATGCCCCCATCCTGAATTTTCTGCCCTGCTCTTCGGTCTTTCCCGTGAAAGCAGACCTGTTGAATTTCATCTCTCCTTCATGCTGGAACAAGCAAAGCAAACTCAGAAGGACCCACATTTGCCCTCACATGGGCATCTCCACAAAGTCACTGAATGCCCTTAAACAAAGCCATGCAGCTACTGAATGTATTCCTTTATCTGAGGGACAAAGATCAAAGCATAAGGCAAAACTTTGGAGTGTCCAGTCGCTGAAATGTGCGGCCCCCCCCCTTACATATTTGATTTACCATCTTATGCTACCCTCTTAGAGGGGAGTCCGGCCGTTCCCTCTTCTTAGGGAGGCCTCTAAATAAATTGGGTTTTGGGACGCCTGATATCTTTGTACTGACCGCTGCTTTTAATGGATTTTATTGGTTTTAGTAATTGCACTGATTGTAATGATAAATTGTACACATGTGGATATTGTTGTGCACCGCCCAGAGCCCTTCGGGGATGGGGCAGTCTACAAATCCAATCAATCAATCAATCAATCAAATGTTTTATAGTATTTTTTTTACTGTCTTGCACATTTTACCCTGCACAGGATTCAAGGTATCATATCTTTTTCTTGTTCCTTTATTTTTTCCTCACAACAGTCCTATAAGGTAGGCGATGTTAAAATTGTTTTGGTTCTTTGCTTTCCACTTTTAGATTTACAGAGGCATTTGGTATTGTGGACTGAAGTTGTATTTGCACGGGTTTATATCTATGACATACGCTGCTTATTTATGGACGCCCCCAAATTAAGTTGCGCACAGAAAATATAACACAAAGAAACAGAAAACAGTAGCAAGATAAAGAGTTGGGGATACAATGTGGTTAAGGAAGAACTGAAAGCAAGAAAGGGAATTCTCACCAAGGGGCAAGAATGAGAAACCTGAAATTGTTTCTGAGCATGGATATAACTCTAGTCCATAGCCAGGGTAGGGTGGGGTGTGCGAGTCGCTTGGACTGTGTGCTGAAATATGCAGCCAGCCCGCTTGCGTCAGTGTCTCAATTTAGTCAATTTACTTCTCAAACTGGATAAAAACCTGACAAGCAAAATGTGGGAGTAGAAGGGGCACATCAATCTCAAAAAGGAGAGGCACAGCACAAGCTGTGAAAATGTTCCCGAACGCTTCCCTCCCAGCTAACAGCCTCTCTGGGGGACTCTGCCTTGGAAACGGGCGGCCATTTTGGTATGACAGGGCGGCCATTTTGAACGCTGCCAGTAGTTCCCAGAAAAACAGTAGACATCCGAGACCGGTTTTTCCCAGCAGGCTGGCTGGAAGCGTGAAATTGGCCACATTAAAAACAAGCATTTGTTCGACAGTGGGTAGAACTGGCTGTTTAACAGGACTCTGTGGGCGGATTTACATGCATATATTGTGATGTCAGGCATCAGTGCCAATTCCCTGTTTCGTCGGCTGAACGCGCCTTCGCTCGAGGAAGCCAAGGCTGTAAACTATTTCAATGCACGTAAAAAAACCTGGATTTTTCTAGAATCCTTTTACTTGGGCATTGGGTTTGAGACACAAAATAGGCCACCTACAGTCCGGATAAACAAGATCCTGGTCATCTTCAAAATCCAGGAAGAAACAGAGAGGCCTGGTTCTTGGGAATGGAAGCGGCATTTCGAAAAATTCTTTTTATTAAGAATCCCAACCCTTCCAAAGCAGAAATAAGCGGACGGGGTTGAATAAAGGTTCAGAAACTAAAGTGAAGGGTGTCTGTGTCAAGGCCCTGAGCCCCGGCATCATCTGGGGTGCCCCTCCCCAGGGTCTGAGGAGCCCTTTCTCCAGCCTCAGGCAGGGCGTCTGGGTGCAGCTGCGCTTCAGTGGCCCTCTCTCAAGGCTAACAGGGCCTGAGTCAGGCCTTAGCAACAAGGGAGCATCCTTCACAGCCATCCAGGTCCTCACCTTTTTTATTCCCCTCCCTAAGTCTGGGCTCTGCCCCCAGCCCTTCCCTCAGAACCTGTAAGGGCCCTCAACCAGTCCAATGGCTCCTTTCCAGCCAGGCTGGGCCCCACCTCCTCCCTGTTACTGCCCCAGTAGGGCAGAGGCCAGATGGGCTTCTGGTGCAGTGTTGGGCCATCCCTGGGCGCGGTTTGGCCCACTTTCCAGACTTCTTCTGCCACGGTGTGGCCTTTGGAGCCCCAATAGCCGCTGGCCCATGGCGGGGCTCCTCCCTGCAAGCTGCCTCATCCTGTTGGGACACAAGCCATAGCCCCTCCCCACTGCTGTTGTTTTAAGCTACACTGCCATTGACCATGGAGGTTCCACTTGTCCATCACCTCCACTAGCCTTTGATGGACCTTCAATGCTCTGAATATAGCCCCTTGAAAGCATCCTTACTTGTTACTGTGTTGTCCCGTCCGGTGAAGGAAGGCGTTCAACGTTGCCCTCAGGTCTTCGCTGATTTTTTCCTGCAAGAGACAACATTACAAGCTTACAAGCTCCTTTCCCTTCCTCTCCTCACAAAATACACCTTGTGAGGTTGGTGGGGCTGAGAGAGTTCTGAGAGAACTGTGACTAGCCCCAGGTCACCCAGCAGGAATGCAGGAGTGCGGAAATAAGCCTCTGCCACCCAGGTGGAGGAATGGGGAATCAAACCCGGTTCTCCCTATAAGATTCCATCTGCTCTTAACTACTACATCATGCCTTTTGTGAACTTCCAATGCCTTTGGCCTAAAGGGGTCAACTCATCATCTTCAAGGAGAGCGCTGCCATATCAGCAGCTGGCCCAGTGGTGAGCTTCGTTGGAGGAGACAGAGGCCCCGGCCAGAACGCTTACCGTGGCTCTCTTCCTCAGGAACGCATCGGCTTCGTCCACGAACAGCAAGAGGCTGGGAAGGAAAGAGGAAAACATGAGTGAGGCAGAATAAGGGACTGGATCCACCTCAATTTTATCTTTACAACCCTTTGGGGTAGGACAGGTGGCAAACATGCGACTGGCACAAAGACGCCCACCAAAGCAGGGAGGGGAAGAAGAAAGTTTTTAGACCCAGCTTTTCTCAATCGTCAAGGAGTCTCAAAGTGGCTTAAAATCACTTTGCTTTCATTTCCCCACAACAGACACCTTGCAAGATCAGTGGGGCTGAGAGAGTTCTGAGAGGGCTGGGACTGGCCCAAGGTCCCCCAGCAGGCTTCATGTGTAGGAGCGGGGAAACAAAATCCAGTTCAAAAGAGTCCACCACTCACATGGAGAAGCGAGGAATCAAACCCGGTTCTCCAGATGAGAATCTGCTGCTCTGAACCACTACCTTGTCTCTCCACAAGGACTGAACTTGGAACTTGCGCTACACCAGGCATGTTCCAAACTTCCCACGGGTGTCTGCAGCTGGCTGTTCTATTCTTTGGAGCCAGGTAACTCTGCTTACATGGGGCTGAGGTTCAGCCCAAACCCTCTTGCCTGATGCCCGAAGTGAAGAAGACAGGACCGGTGCAATGCAGCCGATAATCCCCTGCGGTGTGGGAATGTTCCTCAGCCTCCAAATCAATATGGAAAGGTATCCCGCCAGGGAAGTCGTAAACAAATGAGCTGCAGACTTGTTTGCGCAACTGTGGCAGACACACTGCCGGTCACATCCCCAGCGGTGCGGATTGGCTGGCACCTCCCGTTTTCCCACAGACCACAAGGCCAGTGAATAATTTAACAAAGGCCGCCAATCCATTGTTAAATACACACACCCCGCCCCGACGCTCTTCCTCTCTCTCTCTCTCTTCAGGTTTGCAATAACACAGGCCTCAAAACTCCACCAAGGGACGTTGGCTTAGCCAAGTCTTAAATATTTCATTGGGTTGCTTTTTGTGCGTGTGCGTTCATTCTCTCCTGTTTTTTTCGTTGTTCTTTAATGTGGGAAATAGAAACGCTCGAGTGATGAATGTGCCGCAGTATCGACGCGGACGTGGGGAGAGGATGTCTGTCGGAATTCATCAGAAGGCGCATGTATCAACAATTAGCCACACTCGTGGCTAGCCCCGAAACCCCTCCCCCCAATGTCCCACCCTGAAACTCAGAAGGGTGGTTGAATATGTTGAACCGTGGCACCAGTATTGACTTTAATGGCTCATGGTGGGGGGAAGACGGCTGATGGAACGCCAAATCACACCACGGCTGTGACGGGGACCGGATTCCCTCTTCCATGATGGGAGAGACAATCTGACGTCAAATGGAAGACTGAGGGTTAAGTATCTTTCTGTGCCCAAAACAGGAAGCTGACTGTTGGTTCGAGACACGGGACTCTGGTCTGTCCTGCTCAGTACTGAAACTGGAATCTTCTGGATACAAAACAGGCAGTCTGACCATGAAGCCGAGGAAGTTACATTTGATGGAGTCATCGGATCGGTTTGTCCAGCCTGATGTCGGCAGCTTTCGTCAACTGCAGCTGAGAGCAAGTGTGCTGTAGAGGTTTAAGAGCGGTGGACTCTAATCTGGAGTTCAATTCCCCGCTCCTCCAAATGAGCTGTGGGCTCTTATCTGGTGAACTGGGTTTATTTCCCTGCTCCAACACATGAAGCCTGCTGGGTGACCCAGGGTTAGTCTCAGTTCTCTCTGAACTCTCTCAGCCCCACCTACCTCACAAAGTGCCTGTTGTGAGGAGAGGAAGGGAAAAAAGTTTGTAAGCAGCCTTGAATCTCCTTACAGGAGAGAAAGGCGGGGTATAAATCCAAACTCCTCCTCTTCTTCCCTTTTACATTTTCTGCAACGACATCTCTTTCCTGTGGCCACGACCTTTCTTGGCTTTCCTTGGTAATGCTTGAAATCCACACAGATCTGTGCTAGTAAAGCATTTAAATGTGTTCCTGACAGACATGCCGAGATACAAGAAGGGCCAAAGGCAATGTGGAGAAGCTGGGGAGTATATGGGGAGGGAAAGAACATCTGGTCCCAGCAAGCCACAGGTAACCGCTTACCCTCTGCGACTGGTATTGGCCCAGTCAAAGACCTTATGCATGGCAGTAACTCCTTCCCGCCCCATGGGGGCGACGTCTCCACCGGTCATGATGGCATAATCCATGCCAGAATGCATGGCTAATTTCTGGAGAAGAGGAGACAAAAAGAGAGAAAAAAGAAAACCCAGCAATCATTAAAACATTTACCAGTTCAACAATACGCAGGGATGAGTAATTCTGTGCCTCTTGGGAAGATAATTTGTGCATTGGAGGGGTTTGGACTTGATGGTCCTTGAGGTCTCTTCCAACTCTATGATAATACAAAACTCTGCACCTCAATCTGCACACCCCCTTTCAATAGCAAGTGGCTAGACCTCATTCTCCAAGAACTCAGAAACAGGCTATTATGCCAAGTTGCTAGCCCTCACGGCTGTGCGGTTATACTTAAAAGCCCGCAGGGACGCCATCTGCTAAAATCTCAGAAGCCGTCAAAGCAGATAAACATTATTTTTTCGCTGCCTAGCAAAACCAGAACAAATTATGCAAAACACTTTTTTAAAAATGCAAAATAAGCTGTGCAATATGAGAGGTGTTGTACATTTTGATAGCTTTTTGGTGAGGGGTTTTAACTGGTTCAGGTTTTTTTTAGCAATAAACATGCGCTGTCCTGGCTGTCAGGCGGCGATCCCGACTCCTTTTTGTGCAGAACTGTGATCCAATCTCATTACCTTCGCAAAGAGAGTTTTCCCAGTCCCGGGAGGGCCGTACATGAGGATGTTCCGGTACAAGCTCTTGTTATTCCTGGTGTTCCGGGTTGCGATGGCGATGTCTCTGACGCGCTCCTCCAGCTTGGGCTGCAGAATAAAAAGGCAGTGCTTGACAAATGGAAGGAATCCACTGCCCTGCCCTGTCCAGCATCCTGTTCCCTCCAAGAACACCAGCGCCAAGAAGCCCACAAGCAGCATAGGAAGAACTGTGACTAGCCCAAGGTCACCCAGCAGGAATGTAGGAGTGCGGAAACACACCTGGTTCACCAGATAAACCTCTGCCACTCAGGTGGAAGAGTGGAGAATCAAACCCGGTTCTCCACATTAAAGTGCGCCTGCTCTTAACCACCACACCACGCTGGCCCTTAAGCTGCAGGAAGTCTTCTAAAGCCTGATAAAATCTCCTTGAAGGATGGCTGGATCCACCCCAATAATTGGGCTACCTTGCAGGGAGCATTTTTTTGGCAAGGTTGGCCACAGAATTCTCCCACTGATCCACATTACAAGGTTGTTGTAACAGCGCTGCACTCAACAGGTTGGGACACTCAAATGCTAACAGCTGGTATTACTTACACTGAGAACTACTCCTTCGAGGGCGTCTTGGGGTTTGCTGGCAAGACGCTTGCCCACCTAGGAAGAAACAGAAGAGCCGTCAAGTTACCAGCGGTGAATTCATTCCTGTGCCAAAATGCTCTGCTGAATAGGGAGGTCGAAACAACTCAATGAGGCTTCTAAAACGGATCAGTTGATGACAGCATCTTTTGACACTTCCAATAGCCTTGATGGGTTTCTGTTTTATGATGGCATTTTGGTATCATTAAAGGCAGCCTATTAACGCACGTTCTCCCATAAGCAATACCGTGTTTCCCCGAAAATAAGACAGAGTCTTATATTAATTTTTGCACCAAAAGATGCTTTAGGGCTTATTTTCGGGGTAGGGCTTATTTTAGGGGAAATACGGTACCTTCACAATTCATTAAGGAAGGGTTTGGCAGCCCTGTTGCTTCCCCGTCACGTGTGATGTTCTGCATCCTCATTGGCAGGGAGCACCCTGCTGGATCATACCATCCTGATCTGTAACTACTGGCAGGGTTTATTTTTGGAGTAGGGCTCATATTTTAAGCCTCCTCCAAAAATCCTGAAAATAAGCATTAGGGCTTATTTTCGGGGTAGGTCTTATTTTCGGGGAAACACGGTAACTTTTGCCATTTGCCCACTCGCCTAGGGCGAGCAGCCATTGCAGGAGAGCAAGTAAACAGGGAGAAACAGAACACCCTTCTTTAAAAAAAACCCCATCAGGTTAACGGTGCTCCATTGCTCGGTTCTTTAAGGCTAGAGAGAGAGCACTAGAACAGAAGCCAAAGGATGGAGGAGAGGGAAACCAAACCAGGAGATGGTTATGGGGGGAGGCCAGGCTGGGTCGTAAGAAAGGAAGGTCCATTTACCTTCACGGGATGCTTGAGACCCTCCAGCAGGCTGATGCGGGAAGTTTCCCGCACTAGGGACGGCTTGCCCAATCGAGCCTCGATGTACCGTCCGGCGACAGCAGTAGCGTTCTTAGCACTGTAAATGCCGACCGCTAGGAGGGTCAAGCCAGCCACCTGGCAAAGGAAAAAGAAAGGAAATGAACACAGATTGCGCGCAGTGTGGTGGAGAGCCAGCATGGTGGAGGACATGGGTTCAAATCCTGGCTCTGCCACAAAACTTGGGAGAATATTGTGAGGATATTTTCAAGACGAAATCAGTAACTAAATTGGATGAAGAAACCGGCATAAGTAAATACATTACTGCATATAAACAGGCACAGCAGTTTGGGGCCCCTTCTCTTGACTGTGCCCATGGGGGTCTTGCTGCTTCCTCTTCCGCAACTTCCTTGTTAGGGGGTAGAACGCCTGCGGGTATGCTCAGGTGATTGGATGCTTCTGCCAATAGAGTAGGCAAGATCTGGGGCTCGTGATGCCACTGGATAATCCCTTCCGGAGGTCAGCAGCCACAGAGGGACAGCATCGGAACAGGTAACGGGAAACTCATCCTGTTTCAAAGCCTTCCCTGAGTGAGGCTCCGCTGAACCTGATGGACCTCAGCAGCGAAGTACAGGGGCTTTAAAACACACACACCTGCTTGGGACTGAAGAAATAAGGTATGTTGGTCTCTGTGGACTTGGAAAGCCACAAACAAGGCACATAAGAAGAAGAAGAAGAGTTTGGATTTATATCCCCCCTTTCTCTCCTGCAGGAGACTCAAAGGGGCTTACAATCTACTTGCCCTTCCCCCCTCACAACAAACACCCTGTGAGGTGGGTGGGGCTGAGAGAGCTCCGAGAAGCTGTGACTAGCCCAAGGTCACCCAGCTGGCATGTGTGGGAGTGTACAGGCTAATCTGAATTCCCCAGATAAGCCTCCACAGCTCAGGCAGCAGAGCTGGGAATCAAACCCGGTTCCTCCAGATTAGATACATAAGCTCTTAACCTCCTACGCCACTGCTGCTCCTTGAGCTACACTGGGCTAGGGAAGCAACAGGTGATGCAGAGCAGAAAAACCAGTTCTACCCAGGGGGGTTGGGTTCCAAAAGGTGCCGCACTGGATCATACTGCTTGGCACCCTGGGCCGGTTCTTCACCCAAGAGAAGTCCACGAGGAGTTGGCCAAGCTGCTGGGATTGAGCTCGCTCTCTGTTCAGCCAGGCCTACATTTGCGCCCCCCCCTCCATTTCCTCACACACAAACACCTTCCCTGGGAAGCCTTGCAGGAATTTTGGCGCTCCGACCAAAAACCGCACCGCTGGGCTGTTATGCACCAAACGGAAATGAAGCTGGCAGCGGTCGCCTAGCAACTGTCAAAGCACCCCCCCCTTCCAGTTGTCCCTCAGCAACTGCTACAGGCTTCGCTTCCCCTTGGAAATGGCCGATAACCTGCCAGCCCCCTCCGCAAGCTAATTACGGGTTGGGCCAAAAGGCGAGGGGCCGGGGGCCACGATAGGGTTGCCGGGTCCCTGGCCATGGTAGGGGACTGGGGGGAGCAGGGTCGCCTGATCCAGGTTGGAAAACTCAGGAGGAAGAGACCTCAGTGGGGTACCCGGCCTTAAGAGGCCAACCTCCAAAGCACCCGTTTTCTCTGGGGGAACTGAACTTGGTAGTCCAGAGATGAGCTGTAACCCCTGAGCATCCCCAGGCCTCCCCTGGAGGCTGGAATCCCCAAGACACAGGTGCCCTGCCCGCTGCTGAGAAATCACAACCTCGTTTTTTCTCCACCAGCCGACGCTCAAGAGGGAGACCGCAAGATACCCCCTTTAAACTGAACGGCTGCCTTCCCTATGCAGGTATGGTGGGGGGTTTGGGGAGGGGGGGAAGAGAGAGAGAGCACGGAGTCGCCGGGCCTGGGGGCTGCAGCAGCCGTTGTGTCCCTGCGCCAGCAGAGTAATTAGAACAGCTGAAAAGGGGGGTGGGAGAGAAAGGAGCAAGTCTGAGCTCCGCAAATCAGACAAATTTGGCAGTCCTGGCCAACGTGTGGCAAGAGGTGCCACCTAGTGTATCCTCAGAGCAAATGCTCCTAGTGGTAAAAGTTACAGGTAGTCCCCCTATGCAAACATTGGGTCATTACCGACTGATGAAGCAACAGTACATCATAGCGTTCACTGGATAGACTATGTTTACAAGGTTCGCCGTTGCCTTCCCTAGTGGTCTATTCTTTACTCCTAGCAAGGTGGGTTTACTAACATGAGGACAATGGAAGGCTGAATCAATCTCGAGCCGGATACCCAAAACTGACTTCTGTCGGGATTGAACTCAGGTTGTGACCAGAGCTTGGACTGCAGTACTGCATCTTAATACTCTACCCCAAGGGAACTTTGCTCCACAAGAAAATCCCACGGCCAAGTAACATACCCACCAAAACAACAGTAAATGTTTAGGTTCTCCACTCTCCATTAACAGGTAAAGAGGAAGAACACCCCACAGCTAGCCAAGAGAAGAAGAAGAGTTTGGATTTATATCCCCCCTTTCTCTCCTGTAAAGAGACTCAAAGGGGATTACCTTTACCTTCCCCCCACACAACAAACCTGTGACTAGCCCAAGGTCACCCAGCTGGCATGTGTTGGAGTGCACAAGCTAATCTGGTTCACCAGACAAGCCTCCACAATTCAAGTGGCAGAGTGGGGAGTCAAACCCAGTTCTCCAGCTTAGAGTGCACCTGCTCTTAACCACTACATTCATATAATTTTGAACACAGATTTATTACGGCTCAATAACGAACCATTGAGGGCAGAGACTATCTCAAGCTGGACAGTCACACTCAATAGATGAAATATTTTAGCTCACAGTGTCAAACAAGGAGGCAAACAGCAGAATCCTATGCAGCGTTACTCTAGTCTAATCGCAATTAAATGAATTGATTTAGAACAGAGTAACTCTCTTTAGGATTGTGCTGAAAGATCGCCAAATGCCAGATGTTCCCTCTTTCGCTTACCGTGGCTGTCACTTTGTCCCAGTCAGTCACAAAGGCACGAAATCCTTCCCCAAACAGAGTCCCTGCTGTCCTAGGAAGCAAAACACAGACGTCACAAAGGCAGAGAGCAATGGAGAAAACATCTCTCTGAATGTTACAGCCTTTAAATCTGCCTCGTTGGGAGGAGAAAACATCCTCAAAACTTTGATCAGTCAAGCCAAAGGGACAGAAGGTTATGGCCAGATTAATTTATCCTACCCATTTAGGATCTGACCAGTTATGGAATAAAAAGTCCTTTGAATGTTCCAAAACTAAAAAGGCCAAGGGTGGGCAGTTGCCAGATCTACCAAGACACCCGGGTTCTTAGACAAATGGGGACATTCTGATTGGTTAACATGGATCACTTCTGTCTTAATGCATGAGATCTTGATTTTGCTTTGAAAAGTCAAAGTGCAACTGAGATTCAGGACCAACAACAAACAATTTCACCAATGAGGGAAGCCAGGACACTGCTGTCGCACACAATGTACTAGCGGGTATAAAACGTACTTGAGCGAATCCAGCACCGTCTGTCGGTGCTCAGCTGCCTTTAGCCGGATTTGTTCTCGGATCAGGTCTGCATTCTCCCGTTCGGCCTTTGCACGGGCTCGGGCCTCGGCTTCAATGCGCAACATTTCGTTTTTGTGTCGAAGTTCCATTTCCCGCTCCACCGTAGCTGGGGGTAAAAAACAGAGTTGCAGGTAGCAGTCTGATCAAGAAACTGGGGGTTAGGGAATAAATGGCAAGGCAGAGGAAACATGAGAAGTTCTGAAAGCCTCTTAGGGATAAAATGGGGGCATCTGTGAGGCAGTCAGCAAGCCCCTCTGGATGCAAGAAGTGTCTTGCTGAAGCAAGGCAGAGTTCTACTTAATCCGGGGCTTGGCGTCAATCAGTACCTGCCAGGTGAACAGGTCATGAAGACCAGTCAGAACCCACCACTAAGGTGGTGCCTGAATCTTTTAAATAAAATTTTAAAAATTAAAGATTAAAATTAAAGATTAAAGATTAAATTTTAAATTTTAAAAATTTAAAATTTAAAAATTAAAGCTCTACCTACTCTTTAAAGTTATACTGCTTTGGCTCATGGAAGCTCCGTTTAGTTATCAGAGTTAATAAGACAACATACGTTCTGCAGCCAATTAGGGTGGAATGGTGGGCTAGATAATTAGATTAGGACCAAGGTGACCCGGGTTCACCCCCACCCCTGCCCCACGTGAAGCTCTCTCAATGCTGTTAGAAAAAGATGGCTTTCCTCCTGAAATTTCCACCCCATGTTTTTCCATATTCTAATATTGGGGGCAGAGGAAGCAGCCACGCTGCCTCCTGAGACATGGTGGGGCAGGAGAGCCTCTCTCGCTTATCCAACAATCCATGGGAGCTTCAGAGCTCCCAGTGGTTCGAATGTTGAAGGGACACGGGAATGAGATGACGCCACTTTGCCTCCAAAGGAGAAGAAAAGACAAGCAGCCGGGTTCTCACCACGCCTGATGGCCTCCTGCTTCTGCACCGACTCCTCCTGCTTCCTCAAGTTCTCTTCGTTGAGAAGTTGCTGTGGAGAGAAAGCCACCGTCCCAAAACGAGCTCTAAGTGCCATGAAAGGAAAAGGAGGAGGCGCCCTGGGCTCCCTTGGTGGTCTCCAAATACTAGCCGAGGCTGATGATGCTTAGCTTCCGAAATCTGACGAGATTGGGGGGGCCATCCAGGTCAAGGTGAAAACAGACAGAGGTGGTTTGCCATGGCCTTCCTCTGTATAGCAACCCTTGGTGCGCTCTCATCGAAATACTAACCAGGGCTGCCTTGCCTAGCTTCCAAGATCTGAAGAGATCGGGCTAGTCTGGGCCATCCAGGTCAGGCCAAAGACAAACAGACATGGTTTGCCCTTACCTGCCCTGTGTAGCAACCCTGGACTTCCTTGGTGGTCTCCCACCCAAGTACTAACCAGGGCCAACCCTGCTTAGCTTCTTTGGCCAGCCCAGCCCAGCCTGCACTGCTGAAGATGCACAGAGGGAAATAGGGGGTGTGCATTTTCAGGATTGAAGAAGATGAGGCAGAGAGACTCACCTGCTGCCGCATTTGGTCTTCGTAACGCTGCCTGGCCAGCTTGTCTTGGTACTGCGCTCTCTGTGAGAACAAAACACAAAGGGAAGGCAGAGAGGAGGTTAAATGCAACAAAACAAAGAATGCTGTTTTTAAAAAGTTAAGCTTAGCACAGAAAGAGCTGGATGGCTGGTAAAAGGGAACCTCTGCCAAAGAGATCATAGAATCATAGAGTTGGAAGAGACCCCAAGGGCCATCAACCTCTGCAACGCAGGAACACACAATCAAAGCACTCCCGGCATATGTTCATCCAGACTCTGTTTAAAAACCTCCAAAGAAGGAGACTCCACCACTCTCCAAGGCTGTTGAACAGCCCTGATGGTTGGAAAGCTCTTCCTAATAGTTAGGTAGAATCTCTTTTCCTGCACCTTGAATTCATTACTCCTTGTCTTTGTCTCTGGAGCAGCAGAAAACAAGCTTGCTCCCTCTTCAACATGACATCCCTTCAAATATTTAAACACAGCTATCATGTCTCCCCTTAACCTTCGCTTCTCCAGACTAAGAAGGTCAGAAGCACAGTTTATACGTGCATGCTTGCTCCCAAAGCCATAGTTTGGTACCGTTAACCCCCTCTCTCCCACTTCTCATGCATCCGTGCCTGGTTCAATCAAAGTCAGCCGGACCCAAACCAGATATGGCGGTGCAGCTTCCTGGTGGTAATGGGAAATGTCATCAAGTCACAGGGAAGGGAAAGGAGGGACTCTTACAAGACACCTGTTGCAATTGATCCTCTTGATCCTCCTTGATCTCAGATTGCAGATGCCTTAGCAGACCAGGTGCTCGGGAGCAGCAGCAGCAGCAGCAAGCCATTGCTTTCACCTCCTACTTGTGAGCTCCCAAAGGCACCTGGTGGGCCACTGTGAGTAGCAGAGTGCTGGACTAGATGGACTCTGGTCTGATCCAGCAAGGCTCTTTCTTATGTTCTTATGTAATTGTTGGTAATTATGTGTAGTAAAAATAATCAGTATTTGTTTAAGAAGAAGAAGAGTTTGTATATCCCCCCTTTCTCTCCTGTAGGAGACTCAAAGGGGCTTACAATCTCCTTTCCCTCCCCCCCTCACAACAAACACCCTGTGAGGTAGGTGGGGCTGAGAGAGCTCAGAAGAACTGTGACTAGCCCAAGGTCACCCAGATGGCATGTGTTGGAGTGCACAGGCTGATCTGAATTCCCCAGATAAGCCTCCACAGTTCAAGTGGCAGAGCGGGGAATCAAACCCGGTTCGTCCAGATTACAATGCACCTGCTCTTATCCACTTCGCCACTGCTAAGTGAATGAACTACCCCAATATTGATTTACGACACTTCTATGCCACCCTTTTTCTGTGGACCTCAGAGTATCTTGTGGTCTCTTCCTTCCTTTTATTAGCTGATGAGCACCATGCGTTTGTCTTCATGTTCTGGTTGCAGGTCTTCCCAGTGCTCACCTGAAACCGGACGCTGCTCTTAGAAGGCCCGCTGGGCAGACCCAACCTACTCTGTTCGCTCTTGCCATGTGTTTATCATCCCCACCCCACTTCAATCCTTTAGACTTCCTTACCGCTTGCTGCTGCCTCGTCTCCTCACCAAGTGTTTTCCTCCTCTCTTCTGCTTGGATCCGGACCTGTTCGTTTTTTAGCTGCTCTACGGCAGCCTCATACTCCTAGAAGGCAAAAATCACAGTGAAGTTAGGGGAAACCAAGGCTGTACAAATAGAGAAGCATGGAAGAAAGAGGGAAAGTTGGATATTAGACTAGCACACAAATGGTTAAGCTTATTAGCCCCCCTCCCTTTTTTTTAAAGTGACAGGCCCAAGGACATCCAGTGAAGTTCCAGGGCAGAGCAGGAATTTGAACCTGGGTCTCCTAGAACTCGGTCGAGGTTCCTAACACCCCCTCCAAGTTGGCTCTACCGCCTTAAAGCAGAGTTTTGGTCTAGCACCCTCTAAGCAACTGCTTTTTAGAAGAAGAAGAGTTTGGATTTATATCCCCCCCCCCTTTCTCTCCTGTAAGGAGACTCAAAGGGGCTTACAATCTTCTTTCCCTCCTCCCCTCCCCACAACGAACAACCTGTGAGCTGGGTGGGGCTCAGAGAGCTTCACAGAACTATGATTAGCCCAAGGTCACCCAGCTGGCATGTGTTGGAGTGCACAAGTTAATCTGATTCACCAGATAAGCCTCCAAAGCTCAAGTGGCAGAGAAGAATCAAACCTGGTTCTCCAAATTAGAGTGCACCTGCTCTTAACTACTACACCACGCTGGTGTTAGGAACCTCTTTAACAGCAAATATCGGCGACAGAAACTTTGGCATGAACAGGTACTCTGCCGCTAAGCCATGGTTCTGCAAAGAACTCCAAGCTGGATTCACTGGCTGTCCAGACTGTAACTCACCTTCAGTTTGGACTGCTGCTCCAACTGCAGCGTCTGCTCCTGCATCTGAGCCAGGCCGAGGGCCTCTTTTGCATGGCCTGGAAGACAAGAACATGGCTGGTGAGTTCCCCCCAGGGCAGAAGGTCAACCCCACCACTCTCCTTTTGCAAGAGGGCTGCAGGACCAGGCTTTACAGATTTAAATCCCTGTAAACCTGAGCCACAAATCATCTAGGACAGGGGTGTCCAACTCTGGTGTTTCAGATGTTCATGGACCACAATTCCCATCAGCCCCTGCTGGCATTGGGGCTAATGGGAATTATAGTCCATGAATGTCTGAAGCACCAGAGTTGGACACCTCTGACCTAGGAACTAAACCCACCTCCCTCTCCCCGACAATCGAAAAAGGACTGGTCTTCTCCCCAGCTGGCTGGCCCAGGAGAGGAAGTGGAGGCTAAAGAGCCACTAAAGACACAGTCCTGGCTTTTAAATTAACAGATTGAGGGAAAATTGCAGAACTGAACATGGCTTATTTTCTGGGTGTGAATCCCAGCCTTCACCTCCCTTCCACGCTGTGGCTATTCAGAATGTGTAGGCATTTATGCAGGCATTAAATCAAACCAGAATTCTCCCTAGAAATGAAAATGACTAAACTGTGTATATTTTACTGTAGTCACATTAGAAGAAGAGGAGGAGTTTGGATTAACATCCTGATTTTCTCTCCTGAAAAGAGATGCAAGGCAGCTAACGAACTCCTTCCCTTCCTCTCCCCACAACAGACACCTTGTGAGGCAAATGGGGCTCAGAGAGTTTGGAGAGAACTAGGACTACCCCAAGCTCACCCAGAAGAACTGTAGGAGTGGCGAAGCAAATCTAGTGCACCAGATGAGTCTGCCACTCACATGGAGGAGTGGGGAATCAAACAATTCTCCAGATTACAGTCAGATTAGAGAATCTGTTTTATTATAAGTGGGATTGTTCAACTATTCCTTAATTGCCCACTTTCAGAGGGAGGCTCTCTAAAGGAAGACAGCAGGCAGGAGGTGCCAGGAATTGGACACGGGACAGTCGGAACACCACTGAGCCCTTCTTTTTTAGAGCTGTGGTGTTTTGAGCCGAGAGGAAGGGATTTGCTCCAGCACAGCTAGCAGCACTGACTACACATGGTAGGAGACATGTGACCACTCCAAGGTCAAAGAGCAAGGAACTGATGCAACCGTCTGCAATCCTGGAAAGAAAACAGCCGACCCATTTCTCAGTTGCACGACACAAGGGCTGCCGAATGCTGCCTGGTTTTCCATAAGGTATAAGGCAAAGCATGCTTGCCCACAGGGAACACGGGAAGGCACTATGACCCACAGAGCAGAGGTTCCCAACCTGGAGTATGTGTACCCCCCCCCCCAGGTGGGCTCCAGGGTGTTTGGGGGTCTGCACAAAATAATTACGTAATGGGTTTACTAACATGGGGGTACAGTTTTAGGGAAATGGATTGCCAAGGGGTACATGAGTGAAAAAAGTTTGGGTACCACTGCCAAAGGGACTAATGAGCACCACGCCTGCCCATAGGGAGGAATGGCCACCATGCTTAGTCGTTCTGGGCAAGGGCGCCCTGCATTATCTCCTAAGGGCAATCCCTGCAGTCTCTATGGGCAGTCCCCGGGTCTTAGTCCGCCCCTCCGCCTCCCAGGGCAAAGGGGTTCCGGGGCATGCGAGGGCTGCTTTGGCTCCCTTCTCTCTCAGCCGGACTCACGGGAGGCGTCGAGGTCTCGGGCGGCCTTGGCGGCGCGCTCCAGCCCGGTGGGGTCGAAGTTGCTCCATTTGTCCTTGGGGCGGCTCCCTTCGCCCGCCCCGTCTGCGGGCGCGCCCCCAGGCGGAGGCGGAAGCGGGGGCAGCCCGGAGGCCGCCCCCGGATCGCCTCCGCCCCGGTTCAGCCCGAAAAGCCACGACATGGTCCCGCCGCTTCGCCCGACCGGCAGGCAGAAAACCCCAGCTCCCCACGCGGAGACCGCGCCGCTCCTTCCGCGCAGGCGTCATCCAGCCCCTTCCGACCCCTGTCGAACGCTCATTGGTGAATATCTCGGAAGAGAGTATAAAGTTCGATTTCGAAAATGCATGGTCCAGGTGAACACTTCCGGTCTCAAAATGCTACCGGCCCTCCATTGTTGTTTCGCTAGTCACAGGTGTCAAACTCGCGGCCCTCCAGATGTTATGGACTACAGTTCCCATCATCCCCTGCCAGCATGATGGTTGCAGGGGGTGATGGGAACTGTAGTCTATAATATCTGGAGGGCCGTGAGTTTGACACTTAGAAAGCAACTGTGTGTGGCTTCTATTCTTGAAAGAGGGGGGCAGGGTTTTTGGGGGGGAGCCCAGTCCAGTCCAACGAAGGAGCGGTTGCCAGGACCCAGCCCTCCCCTTGTGCTTTTCAGAAAAGTGGGGGAGACTGTATGGGGAAGAGGGGACCAGAAATGACGTCTTGCACATCTGCCAGCCCCTGAGCTGGAGCTTCTCAGCGCTCCTGGGAGAGGGGGTCCGACCCCTGTGCAGAGTGGATGCCAACAGCCCGGGACGCCTTCGCACGGGACCTCATGTGCAGGTTGTGGGGGCCCCGCTAACTTTCTGAGGCTCTTTGGACAAGAAGCTCCTGTACAAAAGGGATGCCAGCAGCAACCCAGGATGACGCTTCTCAGGGCGCCGCCTTCGCACGAGACCGCAGGTGGAGGTTGTGGGTGACTCCGCTAACGTTCCAAGCCTCTTGGAGCTGGCAGCCCCTTTGGACAATGGAGCCGAGAGCCTAGGGCGGCCTTTCTCAGGCGCCGCCTTCGCACGAGGCCGCACGTCGAGGTTGCCTAGTGTCGGAGCCTCTTTGGAGCAAAAGCCCCTTTGCAGAGTGGCGCCCAGAGTCTGAGACGCGCTTGTCGTTCATGCCTTTGGCCACCTGAGGGCAGCAGCAGCGTCCCCAGGGGCTCCCATGCCCAAAGAGGCTCGTACACTCCACAACCTCGACGTGCGGCCTCGTGCGAAAGCGGCGCCTGGAAAAGGCCGTCGCTATAACGATCGTTGTAACAGCCATTGCTATCGTTATTACGCGTACACCGCCTTCTTTAATATCACGTACAACTTCTTTGTGCCTCTTCATTGGTCGGGCTAAAGACTTGCGATGCGCGGGGGGGGGGGGGGCGGGGATAGGATAGATTAAACTTTGGCCATGCTGGTAGGGGCTGATGGGAATTGTAGTTCCTGAACATCTGGAGAGCCGCAGGTTCCCTACCCCTGGATTAAAGCTTGGCCAAGTTCTGAGATCAGGGACGGGCAGCGCGGAGGGTCATTTCTAGGCGGTTGGCGGAGAACGCGAGGAGGCGGTCCTTCTCCTTAGCAACGGGAGTGTTGATGGCGTTGTTAAGGAGGATGCAGCTGATGCTCCCGGCCGAGCCTGCAATGGAGGGAGCTGCCGCTTTGGTGGTGCGGGGCCGCGGAGCTGCGGGCAGGTGCGGAGTGACTGCTGAGCGGGGCAGCTGGGTGCATGGGCGTGGGGGAGACCCGAAACACTGTGAAATGGGACTGGGGGAAGGGGAATGATCTGGAGGTGGTGATACATTCACAGGACGTTTGGTGGAACTGATGTCTCTCCTTCCAGTTGTCTCGTTAAGAATCTCAGGATTGATGGTTCTTCACTGTTGCTGTTAAGAGCTGCCCAGCCAAGTCTGAATGAGTGGCATGTTGATAGTTGTTTGCAAAGTACAGATGGGAAAGGCAGCTTTTTTGGCAGGGACCTGACGCCCTGGCTTCAGTTCAGAACCAGTGACAGGAACACTCAATTGTACAAGGAACAGACTGAATAATTCATTTCTGTCACTTAGTTTCAACAATGTACCCATACCCTTCCCCTACAGTACAAGAGACTCCGCCTGTTCTCCATTGTTGCCTTTTGGTGGTGCCTCCCAGATAACTCGCATCTGGGATTTCTATATTCACATATTTTGTCCAAAGTTATGTTATGAATCCTGCTGTGTGGTTGGGATTTTTCAATTTCTTTTTTTTACTTTGTAGCCCAGTTTTAGTGCATGGTTTATTGTATGTATTTTATTACTCATATCACATAAGTTTTACGTCTTGTCATGTGCTTTGACTCTTGAGTGAGAAAAGCAGTCAACGAAGGAAACAAATACATTTCAGTTTGAAGAGTAACCAGTGCCCAGCATTACGAAGTTAAAAACATAAGCACGAAAAATGTTTGGTTCTTTCTTTTAAAGGGAGGGACCAAAGAAGTTTCTGAGCAACAGCCAAAGAACCAGCCCAGTGCATAACCTCAGTTTCCTAGGTTCTGGCAGGAGCCGCACTTTTCACAATGGTAGCTTGGGAAGATCATCGCTGGATGGGGGAGAATTTGGTAAGAGTCACACAGCAGACAGGTGTCGGTTCTCAAAGGCTTTTGCACACATGAAAGCCCAGAACTGTACTGCAAACGTTTGCGTTCTTGCTGTGCAGAAAATGAGAGGTAATCTTCATTGTACTCTGTGTGACAAGGGAAAACCGAGATTCCAGAACTGGTTTCATGCACATTTTTAACCAACTTCATTTAAACTGGGCATCTGAATGCAACTTGGGTTGTTGGAATCTGTTGCAAGCCCTCTGAAAATAATTTAATCCTTTAATATTATTTATTAAGAAAATGAATAGTAGATCTTTTCTTACAGTGAAGCTGTGTACAAAATGCCTTCATTCTCATCCTTTTATTAGAATTTGATGGGTCTCAGGGTGACAGATAATGGGGTCTGGAGGGCCGGATTTAGCTTGGCCCTTCTTAAATGTGTGCTTTTCCTTAGGTCAACCACTTCAACACCTTACAGAGACCGCAACCATCAGTAAACTGGAAGAAAGCTTGAGGAAACTTAAAATCCAGATGGACAGCTTGGCCTCCAGTCTGAGTTTCCATACCAATGAAGACGACATTTTGGATCTGGAATTGTCCAGTGACTCGAGCCCTTTTAGTTCCATTTGGCCAGAAGCTTCTTCAGGGAGTTTTGTGAAACCCAGTATTGGAAGCCCACCAAAGGCACCATCAGAATGGTTCCTGAAATCAAAACACCTGCTCAGATCCTTAGGTGGTTATTCAGCGTTGACTCACTTGGGACTTCCTAGCTTTGCCTTGTCCTCAGTGGACCGGGTGGCAGGAATGCCAGGAAGTGAGATTACAATTGAGAAATCCATGCCCACCACGAATCTCACTTTCCCGTTGAAGCTGGGAGCTCCACACGTGATCGGTGTCAGATCCCTGTTGCCCCCTAAGATCCCTGTCAGATCTTGCTCTCCAGAATGGGCACCGCTGTTCCCCGACAGAGGCCGTTCACTGAGCCTTGACCATTCTGAGGCTCGGCGCTCGCGTTCCTGCTCCCCGGCCTCCAAACGCTCCCACTTGCTCCGATCTCGATCTCAGTCCCCACGGCCTGTCTGGAGACCGAATTCAGCCAAGGCAAATGCCTGTGCTCAGCCTCCACCACAGCTCGGGAAGCCCAGAGGCTCCCGGAAGAAGAACAGACCCGTTCGGCAATCGCGATGGGGGACATACAGGCCAGGCACCTCGGCCCTCAGATATGACACCCCCAGCCAGGCGACAGGCAGGGGAACGCCGAATAACACTTGGACTCCTTACAGTTTGCCTTCTGCTGCCGTCTCCTCACCTACGGCCCAGGAGATCAATGAACGGTAAGAGGAAGCAGAGGCGGAGCACTAACGGGACATGTGGGGTCACATGTCCCTGGGTGCACACCAGCTGGTCAAGAGGAGAGGTGGAGATTTGCCATCCCACCTCTCCCCTTGGCCCTGCCCCGCCAGGCTGTCTGGTGGGGTTGACTGAGGGGCGGCCTTCAGCAGGCTCCTGCCAGCTAAGGTAAGTGGGGCACAGGGTGGGGGGGGGGTGCCCAGAGAAGGTGTTGCCCCAGGTGCCGTTCCCCACCCCATGCCTCCAGAGGCATAGCTAGGGAAAATGGAGCCCGGGACAAAATCTGAGTTTTGCACACCCCACCCCATATGGGTGGCCACCCTCCCCCACCACAACTAGGGCTCTGGTCAGTTTTAGGTTTCGGGTTTTTGTTACAATTTTGGGAACAATTTTTGACTAAATAAATTACATAAAAATAACAAGTTAGGGTTAGGGGTCAGGCAAGGGTAAGGGTTGAGGTAAAATCCCAAAATCTGAAACTGACCGTAGCCCTATTCGCAGACTGCATCCTAGAACTCAATGTAACACTAAGGCAAGCCCGAGCCCCTGCCCATGTCTTCACCCTAACCCTGACTTATTATTTTTATTTGATTCATTCAGTCACAAATTGTTCCCAAAATTGTAACAAATGCAGGTATTTACCTGCATTCCCCTAGCTGGCTGTTAAGCCAATGAAGTGCAGAGTGAGCGGATAGAAAAAGTCTCCCGATGCGGATTTTCAAAATACCTGTCTTGTTGGAAGCAGATGCAGTTATGCTTAGCTCACTCTTCAACCCCCTACCCAGTGGTGGGATCCAAATAATTTAACAACCGGTTGTTTACAAGCACCATTTTAACAACCGGTTCTGCCGAAGTGGTGTGAACCGGCTGAATCCCACCACTGCCCCTACCCCTGGGGGCCGTTGAATGGTTTTCTTTCTGCTTGCTTTTCCTGCACCTTGGAACTGATGGGGCACAGCTCCATTCATGGCTGAGTAGGCATCATGGCTAAAATGGATCCTCCAGATTCAGAAGCAGTATACCTCTGAACACTCAGAGGAAGGTTTCAGCCTGTGCAACTGTGCTATGGACCTTCTGGGGGTTTGCCTTGTATATGCGTGTTTGTGTGTGTTTCCTGGTCTTTGGTGTGTCCCGCTCCTCTTATGGGCCAGTGAATGGGCCAGCTGGCTGGCAAAACCAGTGAATGGGCCAGCTAGCCGAGCACCGAGCCAGCTTATTACACACCGCCCACAGACCTCATAGCCAGTTCCAGAGGACCCCCAGCAGGTATTTCCCAGCTTGGGAAATAAGTATCTGAGATCACGCTGAGGTCTGTTCTAAGGAACCGATGTAAGCTCCGGCGCTGTTCAGTTTTTAAGAGAGGCTGCCTCTGTAGACAAACGTTTCCTTTTGGCTCGGCAGATTCCAATTGCACAAAACAAGTCAGCGCCCTCTCAGTAAGCTCGGTCTTCAAAAGGTGTGTTTTAAAATCCAATCTGGAGCTCTTCAGCGTGCAACTTTCCTATCCCTTTTACCAGCTTCGAAATGTGTGGGCTTGAGAAAATCAATTTCCAAGTTATCTTGCAGAATAAGAGGAAAAGAATCCCTTGTGGGAGTCTTTAAATTCTCTGTTTCCAGCTGTTTCCTCCTTTCACAGTCCACCGCTTTCCGATTCCTTTCCTTTCTTTGTCTTCACTGTCCCTGTGTAGATTCAGAGCAGTTCATCTGGGGGCCTAACCACAGAAAGAAGAAAAACCCTACTGAATCGGACCAAAGGTCCATCTAGTCCGGCATCCTCCTTTCCCACACCTTCCAACTGAACCCCCCGGAAGGTTTGTAGCACAGCTGCACGGGCTGAAAACTTCCTCTCAGTTTTCAGAGGTATACTGCCTCTGAACCTGGAGGATCCATTTTAGCCACGATGGCTACTCAGCCATGAATGGAGCTGTGCCCCATCAGTTATCTGATCTCCAGCGTTTTGTAGTGCATCAGAGTGGGGAGTGGAAGGATGCTGAAAACACTCCTGCCTTCTCATTGGCTGCCCAGGTTCCTGCAGATTCTGGCAGAAGGTGCCACGGGCAGCTCCTCGGTCGAAGTGTCCCCGTACCAAAAAGAGTTGGCGCGTCTGCGGCTGGAGCGCTTGCGTCTGGAAGAGGCCTGGCTGCTGGAGCTGAAGAGGCAGCAGGAACTGGAACGAACCCGGGGCCCACAGCCCAAGTGGCAAGTGCATGTTTTTGACCCCTGGGGGGAGGTTGCAGGTACTTGGCGTCAGGCCCCCGGAGTCTCCAAACAAGGACTCGGGGTCACTAGAGCCAAGTTGAGGAAGGAGCTGCGTTCCTGCTCTACAGCACCACTGTGGCAGGTGGCAAGAGAGCGGTATTGCAGGCACCATCCCAGCAGGAGTCAGGTGATCCAAGGGGGCCAATAGAATTCCTCTCGGACCTGTCACTCCAGCTCCTCATTTCCGAGCAATCTGCCACGCAAGTAAGTCTGAGATCCCAGCTAACTTTCAAAATTATTCAACGTAGCCTGGATTACATAAGATTCATTTCCATGACATGCATGTGATGTGTAGCTAGGAACTTAGTGCTGTTAGATGGACTAACTCCACATATTTACAGACCTGCTGCTTCTTTACCACCTCTTATATATTTATAGAGTGTACTGGTTAAGAGCAGGTGCGCTCTAGTCTGGAGAACCAGGTTTGATTCCCCGCTCTGCCGCTTGAGCTGTGGAGGCTTATCTGGTAAACCAGATTAGCTTGCGCGCTCCAACACATGCCAGCTGGGTGATCGTGAGCTAGTCACAGTTCTTCGGAGCTCTCTCAGCCTCACCTATCTCACAGAGTGTTTGTTGTGTGGGGGGCAGGGGCGGGAAGGGAAAGGAGATTGTAAACCCCTTTGAGTCTCCTTACAGGAAAGAAAGGGGGGTATAAATCCAAACTCTTCCTCTTCTAAGAGGACCAGATCCCCAAAGGGTTTCACCCAAACTAGTCCTGCCGAGGAGCCCACATTCGGACGACAGACAGTGCACACGAAGCCCTTTCTCTTCTGTTTCAGGTACGAGATAAGAAACTCCCAATTCCATTATGAGGCCCGCAAGAACAATGAGCTGCTGAGAAATAGCCCGGATGTGCAGTCAGTGTACAAGTATCGGCAGGAGTTGGCAACGGCCTCCCAGGAATTCCAGCAACATCCCGGATCCACCTACCTGGAGACCTGCTGAAAAGGATCAAGGCAGGGGATTTAATGAACTTAGACCGGAAGCCATCAAGTGATGTATGTTTGGCAGGACTGTACCACTTTGGACTGCAAATATTAGGTTGCCTCATCCACTATTAAAAAGACGGCTCATAGAAAATGTGTATGTTGATGGCCAGGTTCTAAATTGGCCTTTTCCCTGACCGGCGAGCTTTCCATATGCACATTCAGTATATGTGGGGGTGCATTCTTAGCATCAGGTGGTACAGCCCTATAACACATGCATCAGACACAACCCATACGTGTTTATCTCTTAGGCTAAACAAAGCCATGAACCTACCTAAGAACAACGGCAGATTGAAAGAATGGTTTTCTGGGGTGTAAAAAGATCTCCCCTTCTCCCAAAGATGATGGGAAGTGGAATATTGATATGCGAAATCTGTGTTTTACGTTTTGAGCTTCTCAACAGCAGGTCTTTTACAAAATCTCCATGCAGTCTGTTGCATGCCCCAGTCTCTGGGGTGACTAGGGGGGGTGGGGAAGAGTTTGCCTTGGGATGGTTAAATCCCCCCCCCTCCCAGGTTCACTGTTTATGAAATAAGCATTGTGGGAAACTTGCAGGAAGGAGAGGGGGAGCAACTGATTTCCCACTCAGAGAGCCAGCATGGTGTAGTAGTTAAGAGCAGGTGCACTCTAATCTGGAGAACCGGGGTTGATTTCCCGGTTTTCCGCTTGAACTGTGGAGGCTTATCTGGTGAACTAGATCAGCTTGTGCACTCCAACACATGCCAGCTGGGTGACCTTGGGCTAGTCACGGTTCTTCGGAGCTCTCTCAGCCCCACCCACCTCACAGGGTGTTTGTTGTGGGAGGGGGAAGGGAAAGGAGATTGTAAGCCCCTTTGAGTCTCCTTGCAGGAGAGAAAGGGGGGATATAAATCCAAACTCTTCTTCCTCTCCTACACATGAAGCCTGCTGGATGACTTTGGACAAGTCATTGTTCTTCTGAACGGTCTCAGCCCCTCCTACCTCACAAGGTGTTTGGCAAGCTATCCCCAGTGACTCAAGTAAATCAACAGGTTCCCATGGTTAAGATTCCTGCCCCTTGTCAGGGGCAGCCCAAGGCCTTCCCTATAGACTCCCCGAGGGTCTCCAACAAGCCCTGCGCTAAACTATTTTTCACCGCTCCGGAAAGGAATCATCTGCCAGGTCAAGGGCTCTTTGTCGTCCTGTATAATTCACTGTATTCCAGAGGTTGCGTTACAGCACAGGGGGAAGCAATTGTTACCACGACGAGTCAAAATTGCACGGCAAAGTCGAGGAAGATCTGGGAGGGAAAAGGGATTCCGGCTTACAAGAAAAGGGCAAGG
Organism: Sphaerodactylus townsendi; assembly: GCF_021028975.2. Classification (NCBI taxonomy): domain Eukaryota; kingdom Metazoa; phylum Chordata; class Lepidosauria; order Squamata; family Sphaerodactylidae; genus Sphaerodactylus; species Sphaerodactylus townsendi. Next base: position 27,196,376 of record NC_059440.1, read on the forward strand.
AGGTGCCAGCAAAGACTGGGCTCTCAAGCTGCGTTTTCCTCCGGGTTTTTTTTTAAAGACACAACAAACTGCTATTTTAATGCTGCCACCTGTAGCTGGCCTTGGTCCCCAAGGAGTCAGATGCTTCTGCCTCGGGCCTGGGAGACTCTCCCCTCCCGCCGAACCGCAACGCAACCCAGTTCCGGTTTACGCGACAGAAGAAAAACTGTTTTGCAGCAAATGGCCCGGGAATCAAAGCTCGAAAAGGGCCGGGACTATTGGAGCGGGGGGACTCCTTGTCCTCCTTTCCTCAGCTACAACAAAAACACCGAGACAAATAAATAGAGTCCTTGTAAGGTCACAGGAATCCCCAGTCTTTTGCCATGAGGAAGAGATCGGGAGGCCAGGGCTGGTCTCCGCAGAGCCGATTTTTTTTCACACCAAGCGAAGTTTCAGGAACGGACGGCCGCTAGAGGGGGCCAGAGTGCTTTGGAGCATCTTGGGGGGGGGGGGGGGAAGGGAACAGATAAGGAGGAGTTGGATCCTCTCCTAGTCTGGGTCCCCGTCTCTTCTATCTCCTCCCGTACTTTCCCTCCGCTCTGCAGAGGGGCTTCTCGATCAAACGGTGTTCAGGCTCTCGGTCGATGTCGATAACTTCTCACCGGCGAGGCTGCAAACAGGATCGAGGAGGAGATGGTCAGTTTTGGGGGTTGGCCAATGGGTAGAGGCGTATCTGGGGAAAATGTATCCTGGTGCAAAATCAGAGTTCTCCGCCTCACTCCCACCCCGTATGGGCGGCTGCCCTCCCCCACCACGACCAAACAACTTTTTTTGCACCAGGTCTTGAAGTCAGTGTATGGACCCGTGGGGGTGGGGGGTGGAGGAGGAGAGATGTGGGACCCCCACTTGACTAAATGGTTGCAGCCCGGGGACTTTTGACCCCATGTGTCCCCCTGGTCGGTATGCCCCTAATGGGCCATTAAAACAATATCAGTTAAGTTTTGGGGTCTGGTTGGTTTGGAAACAGTGATTCACTTAACAGAGAATACAGAGCAGGCATAGGGTTTACATAGTCTCTATCTCAGTGAATTTTTAAATCGGTTCCACTACAATAAGGGATCTCTCTCCCTGCTTAGCTTCTGAATTGTGACATTCTGGCTAGGACCCAGGCCATGACCCGTCGCTGCTGACACAGGAGCAGCAGTGGCGTAGGAGGTTAAGAGCTCGTGTATCTAATCTGGAGGAACCGGGTTTGATTCCCAGCTCTGCCGCCTGAGCTGTGGAGGCTTATCTGGGGAATTCAGATTAGCCTGTGCACTCCCACACATGCCAGCTGGGTGACCTTGGGCTAGTCACAGCTTCTCGGAGCTCTCTCAGCCTCACGCACCTCACAGGGTGTTTGTTGTGAGGGGGGAAGGGCAAGGAGATTGTAAGCCCCTTTGAGTCTCCTGCAGGAGAGAAAGGGGGGATATAAATCCAAAAAAACTCACTCACTCTTCCACTAGAGGGAGCTCCATCATTAAGCAATACTACAATTCATGAAGCCGGAACAGGTCCAGAGGAGGGTGACTAAAATGGTTAAAGGGCTGGATTCCATACCCTATGACAGTGATGGTGAACCTTTTTGAGACCAAGTGCCCAAATTGCAACCCACAACCCATTTATTTATCGCAAAGTGCCAACACGGCAATTTAACCTGAATACTGAGGTTTTCATTTAGAAAGAAAGGTTGGCTCCGAGGCATGCATTACTCGAGAGCAAGCTTGGTGGTAGTCATTGGCTTTGCTTTGAAGCAACCATGCAACTCTTCCAACGGGTGAATCACAACCCTAGGAGGGTAAAGGATCGCGCTTTAGTTCTTTGCATGAAAATCAGTGGGGTTTAACAGCGCTGAACAGGGTTACCTACACTGCTTCCCCAAAACTAGGTCTTAGTTTTAATCAATGCTAATAATCGAGCCCAGTGGCGCAGGCCAGCCTAGATTGGGGGGGGGGGGCGATCCCTCCACATGATGAGTTCTGTTTGCGCGTGCCCACAGAGAAGGCTCTGAGTGCCACCTCTGGCACCTGTGCCATAGGTTCGCCACCACTGCCCTATGATGAGCAGCTTAGGGAACTGAGTATGTTTAGTCTGGAGAAGAGAAGGTTAAGGGGTGACATAGTAGCTTTGTTCAAATATTTGAAGGGATGTCATGTTGGTGAGGGAGCAAGCTTGTTTTCTGCTGCTCCAGAGGCTAGGACCAGGAGTAATGGGTTCAAGGTGAAGGAAAAGAGATTCCACCTAAACATTAGGAAGAACTTCCTGACTGCCAGGGCTGCTCGACAGTGGAATGCACTACCTTGGAGTGTGGTGGAGTCTCCTTCTTGGGAGGTTTTTAAAGAGAGGCTGGATGGCCATCTGTCAGGAGTGGTTTGCTTGTGTGTTCCTGCATGGCAGGGGGTTGGACTGGATGGCCCTTTGGGTCTCTTCCAACTCTATAATTCTGCTATTTCTCATCCCATGCGAAGCCAGTTACGTTCGCCAGTCCCGAAAAGATGCTGTCTTGTTTCCATCCTCCCCCAGCCCTTGGACTTGAGAAACCAACCAAGTAGCACCAGGATTCTGGGTTCTGTTTGCCCAGTTTTGCAGGAAAGAGACCCCGGCCCCGGCTCACCCGGCTGCATGTGAACCATCCGGCACAAGCCTTTCCCAGGAATGTTCTTGTACACCGCCTTGACGCACACTTTGTTGGTGCTCCCCGCGGTCAGATTGGACAGCAGGACACTGTGGATCTGCGGCGAGACGCTCAGGAGGTTGGAAGGGCCCGCCTGCCGCCGGCACCTGACGCGGTAGCCGAGGACCTCGCCATCCGCAGGGTCCCAAGAAGCCTTTACGGTTGTGGGTCCCAGGTCTTCGAAGCGAAGGTGCTTCACTTTGGAGTTTTCTGTTGAGTGACAAAACAGAGGAAAGAATTTAGGATATCCTCTACAAACAGGACTCTTTGGAGGCACCTTCAACGTTCTGGCAGGCGCGGCCGCAGCTGCACCATGGCTGCCATGAAATAGCTGCCATAATTCCCCACAACAACACACATAAAACGTTTTCAGGCAGGAAATAAAACGTTTCCTCCCTGGAGTTTGACGACGATTTCAGCCCAAAACATTTTATTTTCAGTCTGGAAATATTCATGCTGTTCGATTTGCACGCTTTGCTCATTTGGAACTCACCTTCCTGAGTGCACGCTTTGGCCGAGAGGGCTCTCTCTTTCCCTGATTTATAAATAGCGGAGACGGTCACCAGGTAGGTTGTGTTGGCTGCCAGGTTCTCCAGAACGGTGCTGTTCAGACTCCCGTCCACCACCACCAACTTGACCGAATTGGCAGGCAGAGGTCCGTACAAAACTTGGTAAGAAGCCACACTTTCTGGGGTTGGGGACCAGCTGACCCGGACGCTGTGGGGTTTGGATTCCGATATGAGAACCCGGACCGGGCTGATGACCTCTGCAGATGAGAAGAGACCCGTTCAAAAGCTTTTCCCCCCTGATCATTCACGCTTCACCTCTCCGTTTAAAAGCTGTTCAGGCAATGTCCCAACATACGGTTGCAATCAACACAACAATTTAGACTACAATGTATTGTTAAAGGCTTTCACAACTAGAATCAACTGACTGTTGTGGATTTTCTGGGCTGCGCAGCCATGGTCTGGAAGTTTTTGCTTCAAACATTCCGTTTGCACCTCTGAAGATATCCCCCCTTTCTCTCCTGTAAGGAGACTCAAAGGGGCTTACAATCTCCTCCCCCCCACACACAACAAACACCCTGTGAGGTAGGTGGGACTGTTACCAGCAGGAAAATAGGAAAAATATTTTCCTGAGCCTGCCACTGAACTACACTGGCTAAGGATCAGAGTAAAGAGACCAGTGTTGTCCAAAAGCCCCCACAAGTCCTGGAAAGAACATGTATATACAAATGTGCTGATATTTCACATGGTTTCCTTCTTGCCTTTTTCCCTTTTAAGGTTTAATGTAAGCCCCTCAGTGTTGGATTTATTATTTGCCAAATGTTTAGGATTATACTTTAGCTAGTTCTCCAGTTGCTTTGCTAGGTTTTGTTACTGTTAATTTTAGGATTCTCTTTGCTTATATGTTTTATATAGGCTTGTACCTCGTATTGGGAGGTTCTTTTGTTATAAGGTTAAGGGATCTCTATAGAGTTACTGTAAGTGATAGACAAGAAGAGAAAATGGATATTAGGAAATATTCTTCCTTACTTCTTTATTGTATTAATAGAAGAAGCCTCTTAGGATTAGTAGTTTTATTTTAGCTAGGTAACAAGGAGGTAGATCAGAAAATGCAAAGTAAGGACAACTCCTTCTTACAATCTGATAAGTTTGTCAACCTCAACAAAAGACCTTTTTGGACTTACAAGGAGTGCCTTGGCTGTTTGAAGGACATCACCCTACGACCCATTGGACTATTGAAGTTTCCACTTCTAGGATCTCAAGATTCATTGGCAGCCTTTTCTTCTGGGACTTAATCCCATCAGCAAAAACAAAAGACTGTTGTCCTCCTCTTTGTTTTAAATTGTCTGTATTATGTGGCAGGGGACTGCCCCCTTCCTCCTCTGATTGGGTGAAAAACTGTATAAAAAGGGCTGTGTTTCATTCTGTACTGGGCAGTCTGGCCTGGAAAGAGCTTGAAATCACAATAAAGAACCTCTGCTCTGAAGGCAGCCTGCCTCTGCATCCACTCACTGCTGCCAAAGCTGAAATCACTCTGAAATCACTATCGCTCATTGCTGACAAAGCTGAAATCACTCTGAAATCACTTTCTAGTTACCCCTGGCTGTGGGTAACAGGGCTGAGAGAGCTCCGAAGAACTGTGACTAGCCCAAGGTCACCCAGCTGGCATGTGTTGGAGTACACAAGCTAACCTCGTTCACCAGATAAGCCTCCACAGCTGCTCTTAACCACTACATCACTGCTGCTCTCTCGCTTACCTTCCAAAGTGGTGACTCTGGTTGTCTGCGGTGGGATGTACCTCTCGTTGGACTCAGGAATGAGGGCGACCTCGTAGGTAGTTTGAGGCACGAGGTCACTCACAAGGATTGTTGTGTGATCACCAGTGAGCTGTTTGGTCACTTTCCGCCTGGGTTGTCCAGTCGGGGCGTACTCCAGCACGTAATATCCGGTGTCACGGGTGAGAAGTTTGGGCCACACGAGCCGGAAAGTGCTAGAAGAGATGTTTGTGGCACGCAGGCGTTTGGCCTGGATGACGTCTAGAGAAGGAGACACGGGGAGAAGTTCATCTTATTTCCACTTCCTTATCTTTTTGTGCATTTCCATTTTTACCTGTTTAAATGTTATCATGATTAGAACTGCAGATGTAGTGTAGGACAATGGTTAGAGAGTCCCGGCTGGGAAGACTGGGCTCAGATCTACATTCGATCGCAAAACTCAGGCCCCTCCCGCAGATGCAGAATAATGCACTTTCAATCCACTTTCGCTATTGTTTGCAGGTGGATTTTGCTATTCCGCACAGTAAAATCCAGCTGCAAAGTGCATCGAAAGTGGATTAAAAGTACATTATTCTGCATGCGCGGAAGGGCCCTCAGTGAGGCTAGCCTGGTAGCTCTTTCAACTTGCCCTTTCTTGCAGGACTGTTGACTCCGCTAGGGGCAAGGAACTCCCCCATATCAATCCACCATTCCCAATGCAGAGACTCAGTGGAGTGACCTGCCCTTAAAGGGAGCTGCCTGTTGTATCTCTGCATGAATCCATTCCAAACTCACTTCATCCCACCTGTTGGATAAATTGAATCCAAACCGATAATCGGTCTCATGAAGACAAACTTTTTTTTTTGCAAATAGAAAGTTTGGGAGACACACACAATCATGTGCATGCCCCCCCCCCCCTCAAATAATACGAAGAAAATCCCTTTATAATGTCTGTCTTCCACCTTGCAACAGCGGCAGATTCTCATTGGTAGTTCATAAGACAAAGAATAATGGCCCTGCTTTTTTTGGGGGTGGGGGGCATCAGACCTGCTTTGGACTTGAATAAACAATAGAGAAACAGTGCTGTGTATCAAAGAAAGACCTTGTCTGGTCTGATCTAGTGATAAAGACCAGAGTTGCAATAACATTTTCTACCAGCCCTGATCTATGACCTTGCCTGCTGGCTTACAGTCTAAGAACACAAGAACATAAAAACCAGCCAGCTGGATCAGACCAGAGTCCATCTAGTCCAGCACTCTGCTACTTGCAGTGGCCCACCAGGTGCCTTTGGGAGCTCACATGCAGGAGGTGAAAGCAATGGCCTTCTGCGGCTGTTGCTCCTGAGCACCTGGACTGTTAAGGCATTTGCAATCTCAGATCAAAGAGGATCAAGATTGGTAGCCATAAATCAACTTCTCCTCCATAAATCTGTCCAAGCCCCTTTTAAAGCTATCCAGGTTAGTGGCTATCACCACCTCCTTTGGCAGCATATTCCAAACACCAATCACACGTTGCGTGAAGAAGCGTTTCCTTTTATTAGTCCTAATTCTTCCCCCCAGCATTTTCAATGGATGCCCCCTGGTTCTAGTATTGTGAGAAAGAGAGAAAAAATTCTCTCTGTCAACATTTTCTACCCCATGCATAATTTTACAGACTTCAATCATATCCCCCCTCAGACGTCTCCTCTCCAAACTAAAGAGTCCCAAATGCTGCAGCCTCTCCTCATAAGGAAGGTGCTCCAGTCCCTCAATCATCCTCGTTGCCTTTCTCTGCACTTTTTCTATCTCTTCAATATCCTTTTTGAGATGTGGCGACCAGAACTGAACACAGTACTCCAAGTGCAGTCGCACCACTGCTTTATATAAGGGCATGGCAATCTTTGCAGTTTTATTCTCAATTCCTTTCCTAATTATCCCCAGCATAGAGTTTGCCTTTTTCACAGCTGCCATGCATTGAGTTGACATTCCTATGGAACTATCAACTAAGACGCCCAAATCCCTTTCCTGGTCTGTGACTGATAGCACTGACCCCTGTAGCGTGTATGTGAAGTTTGGATAAGACAGACACCATTCTGCCTTGTAGTCTAAAACAGACATTGTTACCTGGCTCTCTGCTTTTACCATTTGAATCAAACAAATGTGATTTTCCCCACACATCAAAAACAAACATAACTTGTCTTAAACACCCAGGAGACATATTCAGATTAGTAGGTAAGGCCAAAGTACTGAGAATATGGGGTCATCTAGATATGGGTGATTCTTCAGTTCTCTCTTCTTTAGACCTAAACATGTTTTCTCCCCCTTTGTTGTAAGGGTCTCAGCAAGCAGAATTTTGGAGATGCCGGTTTATAAGACACACGAATGACCCGCAGATGGCAGCAGAGACCAAATCTAATTGAAATGGAGTTTGTTTTGTTTTAATGTGTGTGAGAGAATTCCTTCATTGGGGCCTGAACTTCAACTGGTTGTTGTGATCCACAGATGTGTAATAAAATTGTTAAAAAACCTCCCCAATATAGGTTGGGAAACATGGTGTGTGTGTTGGGGGACGGGGTCAGCAGACAGGGCTGGCTATGTATTTTCTAAAGGGGCCAAATATCAAAAATGATGCCCCCCATATTATATACATGTTTTTTCCTTTATCTATACAGATATTACCAACATTTATAACATATATATATATATATTTATTATTTTATTTTATTATTTCGATTTCTATACCGCCCCGTCCCCAAGGGGCTCCGGGCGGTGCACAACAAATTAATACAAACAAATAAGAAGGCAAACCATGCAATTAAAACAACAACAACCCATAAAGCTCCAACATTAAAATATACTAAATTACATTAAAACAGCGGTAATATCATAATAAAAAGGCACCCGGTAAATCCTTTCTTTAAAACCCTCCCCTAGGGAGCAACCGGACTCCTCCATAGGAGGATGTAATCTTGATGTAATCGAACAGAGGCGCCATATATAATCAACAACTCTTTTCAATGATAAAATAAATTGTGTTGACTACTGTGAATTGTTAACAAATTATTTATTTACTTATTGGGTTTAAATCCCGCCCTATCCCTGTGGGTTAATCATACTTTTACATTACTTCCTCTGTGTGCGTGGTTTCCTATCTTGGGGCTGCCATTTTGTGGCTAGCTCTGCCTCTTGGAGCAGCCATTTTATGGCAGCGCCCATTACCCTGTGTCAGGATTCGGAAAGCGCTCACAGTTCAAAAAGGTTGCCAACCCCTGGCAAGATGTCTGGTTTGGCAGAGTCTCTGGCTTCCAAGAGGATGGTGTTTGGAATATGTGATTGGTGTTTGAAATATGCTGCCACAGGAGGTGGTGATGGCCACTAACCTGGATAGCTTTAAAAAGGGCTTGGACAGATTTATGGCTACCAATCTTGATCCTCTTTGATCTCAGATTGCAAATGCCTTAGCAGACCAGGTGCTCAGGAGCAGCAGCAGCAGAAGGCCATTGCTTTCACAGTCTGCATGTGAGCTCCCAAAGGCACCTGGTGGGCCACTGCGGGTAGCAGAGTGCTGGACTAGATGGACTCTGCTCTGATCCAGCAGGCTAGTTCTTATGTTCTTATGTTCTTAGGATGCAAACTTGGCAATTTTAGCCTGCCAGTCTCTCTTCATCCCTGGCTTCTTGTTGACATAAGTCTATCAAGAAGTCACAGGCAGGAAATATGACCTCACTTGTCCTAGAAGGGAGCAGCAGAGGGAAAAGAGGAGAAATTCTGGCAGTTGGGCCTGCAGGAGGCATCAAAACCACAAACCGCACCCCATTCCTTTGAAGTACCGTCAGATTTGGCATGGACTACGCTACCCGCTCCTGCCAGCCAGCTTGGCTGATCTGAGTCCCTTTGCACCTGGTGAAAAAGTCACCAGAGCGGTCTCAAACCAGATCTTTGCAAGCAAGGAACCCAGAGGCTACAGAGCCAGTCTGGTGTAGTGGTTAAGAGCATCTGGAGAACCGGGTTTGATTCCCCACTTTTCCACCTGAGTGGCTGACACTTATCTGGTGAACCAGATGTGTTTCCATACTCCTACATCCCTGCTGGGTGACCTTGGGCTAGTCACAGTTCTCTCAGAACTATCTCAGCCCCACCAAACCCACAAGGTGTCTGTTGTGGGGAAAGGAAGGGAAAGGAGCTTGTAAGCCACCTTGAGTCACCTTACAGGAGAGAAAGGTGGGGTATAAATCCAAACTCTTCTTCTTCAATGTTTGCCATTTCTGTCCATACCTGGGAAATGGCTGGCATGTGCAGGCTCAGAAGGGCTTTAACCCTTGAGCCTCCACATGGTTTTGCCCATCAAAAGCAGGATCCTCGGTTTATCATCCGCATTTCAAAGGGAAAGCAAGGCTACGTTTTCAAAGGATGTAATTTCCTCCCCTTTAAAGTTGTAACAGCAGAGTGGGGTGGACCTTGTCTCGAATTGCAGAACTGAGTGGAGGTTGCAGGGTTAAAAAAAACCCCTCTCCTTTTCTGTACACAACCACCAGGCAAATTGAGGCTGCCGTTTGTGATCTTTGTTCACTCTCAGACTGGCGCAGATGTTTTTGCTGCCCTGGAGAAATTCAAATTTTGCCCTTTACATCCTACCAATTCCTGACCGAGCAACGTTAACAATGGCCCATTAAAACATTGTGAGTTGAGTGGAATTTGGTTTTGTTTTTCATGTTACCACTTGGTTATTTCTTTTCCTACTGAGCTGAAGACAGGGAGCATGGGGGCAGGGGGGGGGCAGAGCCACAGGTGGGTCTTCCTGGTTTCCCAGGGCAATAGCCCCCCGTCTTCTCAGCGCCAACATTTCAAGAAGCATCAAAAGCACAAAACACAAGCCTCTAATACAGGCTCAGGCCGAAACCACAAAGCTGGTAGCTTGGGAACATGCCCAGAGGTTGCACTATGATATCATGTACAAGTCCGTCAAAGCCCGTCTTTGTGAAACAGACAAACCGGCATTGTTTCGAAACGGGCTCGTCCTCCCTTTCAGCCCTCCGAATTTGCCAGAAGACTGCGGGCGAGGCAACCCAGCTCGAGAGTCAAATGACAAAGCCACGGGTCAGAACCCCCCCTGGGTGGTATCCCTCGACTAAAAACACAGCAGAATTGTGAAGCATCGTCAACATTCATAGGTTTTTTAAAAAATAAACTATGAAGGCAGGCAGAGCGTGTTTCGTCAGGTTGCCTGTGTGCTGAAAAGCTTGGGTGGAAGACGGAATGGATCTGGACCACTCCACCCCAGCAACGAAGTAAATTATGGAATCTAGCAACCATTTCGGGCAGGCACAAAAATCTCAGCGTGGCCAGACTTGTCTGCCCCTTCCTGAAGGCCTCCATGGAGATACCAGTGGCGAGGCAATCCCCTCCCAGTGGCACGGGTATTTTGGCAAGCAAAAGGAGCACAACTTGAGCAGAATGTACCAGTTACATTAAGTCTCCTTTTGCTACTTCCCTTCCGGAAATACACCCCCAAAAGAGCCAAAATTAAAGCCCCAGACTTTTGGTTGGGAAGGAACTGCATTCCATTCCCACCTCTATTCTGGGATAGTTAAGACTGCCAGATTTGGAAGTAGACTCAAGGGTTGTACCACATTCTTTTTTTTAAAAAAAATGCATAGATTAATCCTTTAGATAAGTGGATTCTTCGTGGTAAATCCCCCTATCAGTCTGAAATTGCATTCTAAGATAAGGAGAAAGTTCTTTTACGATCTGTTTTCTGCGGTGTACAGTGAGACGCTCCTCTCCTGCTTCCATCACGCTGCAACACAGGGTTGTTTTAGGAAACCGAAAGCTTGAAAATAAAACTGATTCCTGAAAGTGAGGAGGGGAGAAATTCTGCCAAGAAGTGGGTGGAAAGTTTTCCCAGTTCCCTAGTAACCCTTGTGAATTTCCAAACTCTGAGCAGACCCGGAGTTCCAGCTGCTGGGTAATAAAGGATCAAAGAGGAGGTGTATTGTAAGTAAGGGACAATTCATCAAACCAAAATCTTTTTTGGGGGAGGGTGGAATTTGGGTTGCCAGAAGATACCTGTTCGGCAAATGGTCCAGCAAAAGTCACTGAAGGCAAAAACCACACTGTGGACTGAAATGGGTGTATGGGAGTTTATTCAGGGAACTTCAGGAGCCAGATGTTCAGGACCATCTTCATCAGCCCTGCCAGCATGGCTAATTTTCATTCTAAGACAGGGGTTGATGGGAATTGTAGTTCTGAACATCTGAGAGCTGCAGGTTCCTACCCTGGGACTATGTTTTCTTCAGATAAATTAGGAACTACACTTCCCATCAGCCCTGCCAGCATGGCCAATTGGCCCTGCTGACAGGGCTGATGGGAATTGTAGTTCCTGAACATCTGGAGAGCCGCAGGTTCCCTACCCCTGGTTTATCTCCTTTGCCCAGCAAATCCAAGGGATTATAATTTTTCTAGAAGAAGAAGAAGGAAGAAAAAGAAAAAGAGGAGGAGGAGGACGACGATGACAACAACAACAGCAACAACAAAAGGAGTAGTAATAGGAAAAGTAGTTTGGATTTATACCCCACCTTTCTCTCCTGTAAGGTGACTCAAGGTGGTTTACAAGCTCCTTTCCCTTCCTCTCCCCGCAACAGATACCTTGTAAGGCAGATGGGGCTGAGAGAGCTCCGAAGAACTGTGATTAGCCCAAGGTCACCCAGCTGGAGTGTAGGAGTGTGGAAACACATCTGGTTCACCAGATAAACCTCCGCCACTCAGGTGGAAGAGTGGGGATTCATACCCAGTTCTCCAGATTAGAATCCACCTGCTCTTTACCACCACACCACACTCTCTGCAAAACAACCTCACGGTTTCCACTGAACTACATTTCCCAGGGCTCTTTGAGGAAAGACAGGGAAACGGAACTGCTACAAAATAGAACTTTCCTTCAAAAGATTATGTTTGTTTATTTGCTGTCGAGCTTCACTCAGCTTGCGGCAACCCCGTAACAAAGCAATAGACCAGGGGTCTTCAAACTATGGCCCTCCAGATGTTCAGGAACTACAATTCCCATCAGCCCTGCTACTTGGCCATGCTGGCAGAGGCTGATGGGAATTGTAGTTCCTGAACATCTGTAGGGCCATAGTTTGAAGACCTCTGCAATAGACGAACAGAGCTGGTTTGCTATTGGCTGCCTCTCTGCAGCGACCCTGGGCTTCCTCGACATCTTGTCTAGGTACCTGTTATGGAGTCTCTCAGCTCCTTGATAATGATGGGCAGGTCGTCCACATCCACGAAATGCAGGTGTTTCTCTGGCGGCTGGCTGGCCGCAGCCGAAAGCTCCAAGTAGTTGCCTCGGCCGGTGCTGATGATGAAAACCGTGACCCCCAAGTCTTTGAGAAGCTGCATGGGTTGGGAGACATCATCTGTGGAGAAGCCATCCGTGATCCACAGCAGCACCTTGGGCACGTCAGGCCGGGCGCCGGCTTCTCCCGTGAACAGCTTCTCCTTGGCGAAAGAAAGGGCTTTGCCCGTGTTGGTGTCTCCCATCACTTGTTGGATGCCCCGGATAGCGTGCTGGACCGCCCCGCTGGAAAGGTAGCGGTCGAACGGGAACTCCATGGCCGGGACGGTGCTGATGTGGACCACGCTGGTCTGGACATCATAGGGGCCAAAGGTGAAAGGTCGGAGGAGGTCGGCAATGAACTCCTTGACTCTGGAGAATTCGTAGTAGGAGACGCTGCCGGAGCTGTCCAGCAGGAAGAGGAGGTCCCCTTCTACATCGGGGACGGATGGATGAGGACCTAGGGAAGGCAAAGGGAAAGAATGGAATGGGTGATTAAAATCCACAATGATTTCCAGCCCGGGACTGCTTGGGGTTGTGGATCCACCAAAGTCAAGCTGCAAAGAAATTGAGCAGGGGGAACCCACAGCCTTAAATCTGACAAAAATCAAAACTTGAAACTTGAAAGAAAGGATTGTGATGCAGCGCGCCTCTTCGGTGTACAGACAGGCTTGAGTTCAATCCTTGGCATCAGCAGTTTGGGAAAGCTGGTCTGGGGAAAGACCCACGCCCGTGATTTTGGAGGACTCCCACCAGTCAGAGTAGAAAATCCTGCATTAAACGGACCAGCTCCAAAGAACTGTGACTAGCCCAAGGTCACCCAGCTGGCGTGTTTTGGAGTGCACAAGCTAATCTGGTTCCCCAGATAAGCCTCCACAGCTCAAGCGGCAGAGCGGGGAATCAAACCCGGTTCTCCAGATTAGAGTGCACCTGCTCTTAACCACTACACCACACTGGCTCTAAAGTTTTACCTGGTGCCCGTTTTTCAGTTGCTGAGCAAATGGTATTTTGTTTGTGTGAGCTTTGAGCAAAATAGGTACGTGCAGCTTATGGTATGGACGCTGCTCAGATACTGACGTTAGCAGCTTTGCAATCTGTCCTAAGCCGCACTGGAGGGAATTTGCCTGAAGGGCAGGGTGGTGCAAACCTGGAAAGTACATTTCCTAATGGCCCTGTCAGTTGGCTGTCTGGGGGGAAGGAATATTTCAGAGGGGGACAAACACGGGCATGCTCCGAACACCTCTGATGTCAGCCCAGAGTTGTTCACGAGCCCCACCCCGTCACATTGCTGAAAGCTCTTCACCCCGTCATTGACGGGAAATTCATTCATTCTGCAGTCAACACATCATTCATTAAAAAACCACGGGGCCAACAGGTCTTTGGCTAATAATATACTAGAACATCATTATCCTGTATTAACAGTATCAAACAGACCTCAGGAGCCGCTGTGTTTGGAACAGACAGGCTGTACAAGGTACGCCACCTTTGATTCCCAGCCTGCATTGACAAGGACCAGGTGCCGAGCTGTGGCTCACAGAGGATCTGCTTTGTATGCAGAATGCTCCAGGTTCAAACCACAACATCTCCAGTATAATAAAGAAGAAGAGGGTGAACGATTTCTCTCTGAGACCTGCTATAATTTAGCAGGAGCAGCACCCTCAAGAGAGTCGCTGGTTCATTCCCGGCATCTCCAGTTAAGAAGACCAAACCAGATGGCAGAAACCTTAACCTGAGATCCTAGAGAGCTGCTTCCAGGCAGAGCAGGTGATACTGAGCCTTCCTCTCCCCACAACCAACACCTTGAGAGAATTCAGAGAGAACTGTGACTAGCCCAAGGTCACCCAGCAGGAATGTAGGAGCGCAGAAACACATCTGGTTCACCGGATAAGAGTCCACCCACCGCTCATGTGGAGGAGTGGGGAATCAAACCACCAGTCAGAGTAGAAAATCCTGCTTTAAACGGACCAGCTCCAAAGAACTGTGACCAGCCCAAGGTCACCCAGCTGGCATGTTTTGGAGTGAACAAGCTAATCTGGTTCACCAGATAAGCCTCCACAGCTCAAGCTGTGGGGAATTAAACCTGGTTCTCCAGATTAGAGTCCACCTGCTCTTAACCTCTACACCAGAAGAGCTAGTTTAGCAGGGAATTGAACCCAGAAGAATGGGAAACCTCATTTTAACAAAGCATCCCCCCATCTCTAGGTGGAAACAAGGACCAAAATGGCAGTTTCCCAGAGAATAAAGACCAAGAAATTGTAAATGGCAATTGGTATACAGGGGGCATAGTTGTCAGATTCTCTGTTGCTCTTTAGTTGGTCTCCTTGGAGAATTGGCAGTTTCTTCCTGCCAGGCCTCCCTTGGCACACTGGCTGGTATTCCCACACACAGCAGAACTGCCAACCCCTTCCCGTCTCCCATCTTTGCAAAACATCACGCCTAGCAGGCAGGCGGATCCTGACCTCCGGGTGAAAAGGGAGATCTTGTTTAGAACTTTCCTAGCCCTGCCCTGTTTGTGCGCAGCATCGGCAACTGGGCTGCTTTGCCGAACAGGCTCAGCAGTAGCAATTTCGGGAGCGTCCTCGCATTTTTTTCTGGCAGGGCCGAAAAAGAAGAAGGGAGGGAAAATGTCCTTGCGGACAGCGCTGACTTTTTCTCCCGTCGGAGTCCATCTGGTGCCAATTTCCTTTTAAAGTCACAAATTTATACCATCGCGAAAACAAGCTGGAGGGACCTAGAACACAAAGGGTGACGAAGCAGAAGAAAAATTCTGCTTCTCAGACACTTTCCTGCCTCTCAATCGGGTCATAATAACAAGAATACTCAGATCCTCTGAAGATGCCAGCCACAGATGCAGGCGAAACGTCAGGAGAGAATGCTGCTAGAACACGGCCATACAGCCTGGAAACCACACAGCACCCCAACAAGAATACTATTGTGCTGGCTGCAGTGGGGAAGGGGGGCATTTTTCACTCATCTTTAATTTTACTGTGAAAGGTGTTTCCTCTCTGGGGGCTGATGGCCTAAAGATGTTTGTTCAAACGAGCACTGATGGAGCCAGCAGGGCGTAGCGGTTAAAAGCGATGGACTCTAACCTGGAGAACCGGGTTCGATTCCCCACTCCTCCATGTGAACAGCGGACTCTAATCTGGTGAACTGGATTTGTTTCCTTGCCCCTACCCATGCTGGGTGACCTTGAGCCAGGCACAGTCGTCTCTGAACTCTCTCAGTCCTGCCTAACTCACAAGGTGTCTGTTGTGAGGAGAGGAAGAGAAGGATTTTGTAAGCCACTTTGAGACTCCTTATGGTTGAGAAAAGCAGGCTATAAATCCATACTCCTTCCTCTTCTGGTGGGAACTATCCAGTGCATTGACTTTAGGGTTACCAGACTGGGTTGGGAAATTCCTTTAGATTTGGGGGTGGAGCTTGGGTTGTTGTGAGAATCAATCACAGGAGGAAAGAGACATTAAACAAACCAGGAATAGAACATGTGGCACTCATTCATCCATAACAGAACAGACAAAAAAGCTAGCGGTCCCCAGTATAACCATATCGTGCTGGACCCTGTCCGTTTGCCATTGCTTGCGGCAGAGGGGGAGCATCGAAATGGCCCAATTGGCCTCAATCCCATACTACAATCCACCAGAAAACCACAAGTCTGGTCCGGAGGACTCTGCTGGAATGTGGATGCCTCATGCCTCACCCACTGCTTGAAAAACCAGAGCCAGGAAGTCCAGAAATGTATTTGAAGTCGCATCTGTTCGTGACTTCCTGGTATGTTCTGACAACATTGTGCCTGGGGCTAGAAACGTCCTCAACGCAAATGTCCCGTCAGCTTCGGTTTGCGCTCATCATGAGACAGGACCCGTTTATGCTGACTGTCTGCAAGAATGAGAGTCTCCCGCTCTATGGGGCAGGTTCAGCATCCAAAGGGGCAGGTTCCATGGGCTGACCTCTGCTGGAAACGCCACGCTGGGCTAAAAGGCTCTTCAGTCTGATCTGGTGATGGCAATTCTCAGGTTCTTCTTTCAAACCCCGAACTGGTCCAGCCAGCCTACTCTCTTCGTTGGTCAGGTAACCCAGTCAGCAATACAGTGGCGTAACGAGGGGGATGTATAGGAGTGTGTGGACCCCGGGCAGAGGTGGGATCCGGCAGGTTCTCACAGGTTCCCGAGAGTAGGTTACCAATTATTTGTGTGTGCCGAGAGGGGATTACTAATTGGTGATTTTGCCATGTGATTTTTGCCTTCCTCTCAGCAGTAGCGCGCAGAACGCTCTCCTCTCAGCAGTAGCGCACAGAACTTGAAGCAGTCTAGCAGGAGGTGCACCGGCGTGTGTGGCAGCCTGCGTGCATTCGTTTCCCGCCCAAGGACCGGCGCAGCGGCTGCGTCCTTGCCACAGCTCCGCCCAGGAATGCCCAGCCACGCCCCCGTCGTGCCCTAACCAGCCCCATTGGCGCTACTCTACAGTTTGAATCCCACCACCATGGGAACCTGTTATTAAAATTTTTGGATCCCACCACTGACCCCGGGTCCTCTTCCTTGGAGGTGCATTGCAGTGACGTGCCCCCCTCTCGCAATTGCACCCTGGCCCTGAACTATCAGTGGATTTTGGGGCAGGGGCGCAGGTGAACTCCGGTGAGCAGGGCTTGCCCTGCCCCCGAACTCCACATGGAGTTTGGCAGGCACAGCTATGGTGGGGGAGGGGCAGTGCCCAAGGTTAGTCCCGGCAGCCATTTTATAAAGCTACGCCTCTGCAGAAATATTAAGTGGTACAGCCGTCCTTGGCCTACTTCGTCTTCTGGAAGGGGGTGAGGGTCGGGGTAGGGCACCTGCTTTGCAAGCGGAAGGTACCAGGTTCAATCCCAGATATGTCCAATTAGGAGGAGTTTAGGAGTTTGGATTTATATCCCCCTTTCTCTCCTGCAGGAGACTCAAAGGGGCTTACAATCTCCTTGCCCTTCCCCCCCTCACAACAAACACCCTGTGAGGTAGGTGGGGCTGAGAGAGCTCCGAGAAGCTGTGACTAGCCCAAGGTCACCCAGCTGGCATGTGTGGGAGTGTACAGGCTAATCTGAATTCCCCAGATAAGCCTCCACAGCTCAGGCGGCAGAGCTGGGAATCAAACCCAGTTCCTCCAGATTAGATACATGAGCTCTTAACCTCCTACGCCACTGCTGCATTAGGGCAGGTGATGTGAGAAACCTCCCCATGAGACCCTGGATTGCTGTGGCCCATCAGAGTAGACAAGACTGTTTTTGACAGGCCAACATGCTGACTTGGTCGAAGACCAAGTTTGATTGATTGTGTCTGTTAGTCTGCTGTGTTCCAAGAGAAAATCTCCCTGCCTGCAGAAAACTAGTTTCATTCAAGACTCTACCCTGACATGCTACTGTTCTTCATGCAAGTGTTGTTTTTTTACAGGAGGGGAGGGAGCCAGACCTGTTCCTATAGTCTAGATTGAACATGCTATTCTATTTGCCTCTGGTGAATCTACATATGCAGGGATGCCAGCCTCCAAGTGAAACCTGGCCATCTCCAGATTATAGAGATAAATAATTTCCCCTGAGAAAATGGCTGCTTTGGAGAGTGGCGCCTGTGATATTGTGATACCCCACTGAGGTCCCTGCCCATAAGCTTCATCCTCAAATCTCTAGGGCATAGGTGTCAAACTCACGGCCCTCCAGATGTTATGGACTACAGCTCCCATCATCCCCTACCAGCATTATGCTGGCAGGGGATGATGGGAACTGTAGTCCATAACTTCTGGAGGGCCGTGAGTTTGACACCTGTGCTCTAGGAGTTTCATAACCTTGACTTGGCAACCTTTCCACCCACCGCCAGTGGCCAAGGCAGACCCAACAACTGTATAAATGGGTCTTTACTTTGTCGTACAGACAGACTTAAACGTAGAAGCCTGGAAATGGAAAGTTCTTCTTCCCCCTTTCCTGCTCTGGTCTGGCATCCGCTGTGCCAGTTTCCACGGCTGTTTGAGAACCCTCCCTTGGGCAGAGCTGAGCGTTCTCCGAGCAACGAAAGATGCCCCACCTAACTGTTTAATTAACCTCTCTCCTGGTTGGATTCCTTAGTCATCCGACACGGGGGAGAAACAGACCAGCTCTGGAGAAAGAAACCCTCTGGGGCGGAGAAGGGGGCAAATGCAAGGCAAACCAGACCTACCACAGAGACCCCTAAGCTGCATCGGCCGGGGGGAGCCGTCCCTGCCGACAGTAATGTGGCATCTCCTGCCCCCTGCCCAGCGCCAAAGGAAAAAGCAAAGGGCAAAGTCCGTGGATGGATCTGAGCTCAAACATCACCTCCCAAGCTAACACACGTCGAAGCATATCCATTCCTTCCCTGCCGATCTCAGAGTCCCACAAGGACCCTGCGAGGTAGAACGAGCAGGGAAAGAATATCGGCCAGTGGACATTGTTGTCTCCTCCGATGATGCCCTGATGAAGACGGGGGCAGTGTTTATAAGCAGTATTTTTCTCCTGCTTCAGAATCAAACCCAAGTCCCACCCCATAAGCCTGCATGCTGATTACTCACTGCCGAAGACTCCCTGCTGTATGCTGTATTTATTGTTCCTGCAACAGCTTATTCCATGCTGGTTTAAAATCTAAGAGGATGTCGATCTTCAGCCGAAAGATATGTGGGGGCGGGGACCAATGACCCAAAAAGGCAGGCCGAGCTCTACATAGCTGCTTCATGTTCATGCGCATGTGCCTTTAGGTCTTTATTAAAGACAAGATGGATGCGCACCCCACTGTGATGTTCAACTTCGGGAGATTTATGGCTGGGAACTTTAAGAGTGTCGGACTGGAATGTCAGAGGCCCAGAATCGTCACTCTGCTGTGGAAACTCACTGGGTGACCTTGGGCCAGTCACACACTCGCAGCCTGACCTACCCTGCAGGGGTGTTGTGAAGATAAAATGGAGGAGAGGGGAACGATGTAAGCCACTGTGAGTCCCCACTGGGAAGAAAGTTGGAGCGTAAATGAAGTATATAAATAAATAACATGAAGGATATAATAAATAACAGTATATAATAAATTAAGTATATAATAAATAACAGTATGGCAAACTCTGATCTGGAGAACCAGGTTTGATTCCCCACTCCTCCACATGAACAGTGGACTCTTATTTGGTGAACTGGATTTGTTTTCTCGTTCCTCCACATGAAGCCTGCTGGGTGACTTTGGGCCAGTCACAGTTCTCTCAGAACTCTCTCAGCCCCACCGACCTCCCAAGATGTCTGTTGTGGGGAGAGGAAGGGAAAGGAGTTTGCAAGCCGCTTGAGAAATAAGGCAGTTGTGGACAGTTCCTTGAGAAAGCAGGGATAGTTCCGGGGGGGGGGGGGGGGGGTCAGTTGGACTGCTTGGGTCATTTAATCAGAACCAGCCTGAGAAACTGTGTGGCATAGTGGTTAGTGCCATGGGAGGCCTGAGTTCGAATCCCCACTTGGGCTATGAAGCTCGCTCAGCCTGCCTTTCCACCTTGCTCTAGCAAAAGGCAGTGGGGTGTAGTGTTTAGAGCGTCTGATAGGAGCTGGGAGACCCAGGTTTGGACCCTTACTCTGCCCTGGCAGCTTGCTGGATGGCCCACTCTCTACCTAACCCACCTCACAGGATTGTTGTGAGGGCAGAATGGGAAAGAGGAGAACGACACAAGCTGCTGGAGAGAATGGTGGGATGTAAACAAAGAAAATCAGTGGATGTCACAGCCAGGCTCTGGGCACGCTCAGCTGCACCGGTGTGCAGAATCAAGGGCCCGTGTGCTTGATTTATAGTGGTTTCTTCCAGAGGCGACAGGAACGCAAGATTTCCCCGCTGCCAAGAGCGATAAGGCCGCCTCCGTTAATTGCACATTAGCCGCCAACTTTTTGGTCTCCGTCTCCTCCGGCTCATCACTTGCAAAAGAAAATGATGTTGTGCTGGACGAGAGATAAGGGCAAAGCCGTTCATGGACTTGAGAAGAAAATGGAATCTCCCTGCCCAGAAGGAGGACACGGCAGGTTTCCAGAGGACCAAAAAGCAGAAAAAGACCAGAGGGAATTTGCTGCTTTTTGCAACCAAAACAGACTTATAAAAAGACTCAGGCCAATTTATGGAAGATGATTGTTAGCTGGGAGAACTAAAATGGAACCTCCACAATCAGGAGCAATATATCTCGGGGTGCTTTGTAGATGCTGGGGGGAAATAGGGGCATTTGTGCACTGTTTGGAGGCCTTTAGAAATGGGATGATCAATTTAAGCCTGTTGTCTGATTAAACATATTACTCACCTGAATTAATTAGATTTGATCAACTGAACTGCTTGTGTTTGCTTAAACAGAAAAATTATTTCAAAGGAAAAAAAGACACATTTTTTTAAAAAACCCTAATGAATGTCACACAAAGAATCCTTCTGAGAAGAGACATTCTAAAATTCTGTCATCCGCACCCTTGCCTAATTATTTGCATTGGAAAGAATGTTTTGAAAATATTTATGGACAAATTGTTTTGATCAGTGAAAAGGTTTTCAGTGAATTTACCAATCAATCAGCTGCTGTAGTGGTTAAGAGCAGGTGCACTCTAATCTGGATAGCTGGGTTTGATTCCCCGCTCTGCTACTGTGGAAGCTTATCTGGGGAACCAGATTAGCCTGTGCACTTCAGCACATGCCAGTTGGGTGACCTTGGGTGAGTCACAGTTCTTCAGAGCTCTCTCAACCCCACCCACCTCACAAGGTGTTTATTGTGGAAAGGGGAAGGGAAAGGTGATTATAAGCCCCTTCGAGTCTTCTTACAGGAGAGAAGGGGTGTGTGTGTATAAATCCAAAATCTTCTTCTTCTATATCTGGTGACAAATCTCACGGAACTAAGTCCAACAGAACTGAGTCAGTACTCCTAGGATTATGCTGTATACATTGTCCGATTTACTGGATTATAAGCAATTCTTCTCTTTTAAAAAAAATTAATGAAGGGTTTGATCCAGCAGATTCAAAGACGCTCCCTCCTGACTCATACCCAGCCAATATGGGCCTAATTAAGGGACGACAGGGACGACAGAGGAATCTTGCTCGGACTCTTGATGTCTTCCAGCCCTACAGTTCTGTGATTCTGGCTCCCGATTAAACCGCCGGCTTCCGCCGAACATGCAACAGGGCAGCGGTCTCTGCTTCTTCATCAGCAAAACTGTGCCCGGGCCGGAGCCAGCTGGCCTTCCTCCCTGGAGGAGTTCTGTACTGTTGGAGTCCCACTATTCAGCCCTGCCAGAACTCAAGCTCAGCTTTTCCAGGAGGCCCTGAAACAGAAGCTGCAGGGTTTGTTGATGGATCTGGCGCATTCTTGGGTCATGCTGCAGAATATCTGGTTTAGGGGATCCCGAGTGGAGATTTGGATTTCTCAGCAAGACGGTTGGCCCCTTCCGCACATGCAGAATGATGCACTTTCAGAGCACGTTGAAGCTGGATTTTACTGTGCAGAAGAGCAAAATCTACTTGCAAGCCATTGTGAAAGTGGATTGAATGTGCATTATTCTGTATGTGTGGAAGAAGTGATGTCCAGCCGTCCAGAAGAAAAAGGATTTAACTAGATTCATGGAGGATAGGTCTGGCATGTTAGATGCGTGAAGCATCCAAATTCAGAGGCAGCACACTTCTGGCTGTGTATGACCTAACCGTCGAAAATGGAACCTGCATATGCAGAGACAGTTTACCTGTAACAATGTAATCCTATGCAAATAAATGGAATAAACAGAACCTCTATGCTGAGTGGCAGTCCACTTCTAACAGTACACCTCAAGCACTCCTATAGAGGAAGATGGAACCCCCATATTCAGAGGCAATCTATCTCTTAACAATGCAATCCTATGCAGATAATTATGCCATCTATGTGGAGGGCAGTCCACTTCTAACAGTATACCTCGACCAGTCATACACAGCAACATGGAACTTCCATATTCAGAGGCAGTCTACCCCAAACAATGCAGATAAATGGAATAAACAGAACCTCTACATTGAAGGGCAGTCTGTTTCTAACAGAATACCTCTAACAGTCTTACATAGAAACATGAAACCCCCCTCATATTCAGAGACAGTCTATCTCAAGCAATGCGATCTTATGCAGATAAATAGAACTCTGAATCTAGAGGCAGGGAGTTCCATAGCCTGCCAGAACAGCTACTCCAATCCAAGCTGGACATCCCAGGCATTTTCCCCTTTGCTCAGGGAACTACCATTTTATAGGGCCGTGGTGGCGAACCTTTGGCACTCCAGATGTTATGGACTACAATTCCCATCAGACCCTGTTATGGACTACAATTCCCATCAGCCCCTGTTATGGACTACAATTCCCATCAGGCCCAATTGGCCATGCTGGCAGGGGCTGATGGGAATTGTAGTCCATAACATCTGAAGTGCCAAAGGTTCACCACCACTGTTATAGGGTCTGGTAAAACTAGAGCCAAAAGAAAGGCTGTGAACTCAGAGTTGTCTCATACTGAATCAGACATCAGTCTCTCAAGGTTGGAATTGTCTAATCTGACTGGAAGCAGCTCTCCAGGGTCCCAGACAGAGGTCTTCCACAATGCCTACAATTGGATTCTTGTAGTTGGAGATGGCGGGGATTGAACCTGAGATCTTCTGCACGTCACCGGCCCTTTACTCTCTTCCCCAAGCACTCTTCCATATATACAGTGCCCATGCGAAAGTAGAACTGAGTAGTCATTTTCTTAAAACCCCACAGAAAATCCTAATCACAGAACTTTTCCCACTGGTCTGGTTTCCACACTTCGCCTCTCTTCCCGTCCTCGCAGGGTCTACGATTTCTTGTTTGTATGATCTTAAAGTCTGGCAGAAGGCAGTTAACAAGAAGGAGAGCCACAGGCAATCAGCAAGTAAATATTAACTCGTCTGGATAAAGATAGCTCAAAAATAAAGGCAGGGAGAGAGGAAGAAAACTCCAAACAGTCACGCAGGTCGTGAATTCCACAGCACCAGACGGGGCTTTGCAGCCGGGTCACACTTCCATAGGCCGAAGGGAATGATCCATGCACCCTATGTGGCCGTTGGGAACAGCCTGAGAAAGGGCCAGAGTGTGAACATGACAACTCTCCAGCTTGCATGAGGGTGAGGCATTTGCCCCCGTGCCAGCAAAGCAGACTCTTCTTTGGAGAATCGGGTTTGATTCCCCACTCCTCCACCTGAATGGCAGAGGCTTATCTGGTGAACCAGATGTGTTTCCGCACTCCTACATTCCTGCTGGGTGACCTGGGGCTAGTCACAGTTCTTGGGAACTCTCTCAGCCCCACCTGCCTCACAAGGTGACTGTTGAGAGGAGAGGAGGGGAAAGGAGTTTGCAAGCCACCTTGAGTCTCCTTACAGGAGAGAAAAGTGGGGTATAAATCCAAATTCTTCTTCTTCAATCTCTGCTAAAGAGCCAGGGCATTTTTCCCCTGGTTTAGGCTGTTGGAAGCCCTGCCACTGGATGAGGGGAGGGGAGGGAAGAAAAGAAGGGCTGGGGTGAACTGGGAGAGGCAGCCGTGTTAGGCATGAAGACAAATTTGTTTATAATTGTTTTTTTAAAAAGGGTTTCATATCACAAAATTGTCAGCACTACATGAGATGTGTTGTGCAGGGACTGCAGGCATGGAAAGAGGCGGCCAAACTTTTTTTGTGGTGAGGAATGCAATTGTATCACCTGCTAAATAACGTCCCTCTATTTACAGGGCTTCCCACTCTACCCAGGTTGTCGGTAGCCCTAACTATTTGTGGAGGCGGGTGATAGGATGGGTCTGTCCCATTTTTAAACGTTTAAGAAACCCTGCCTGAATATCTCTCTTATTCAAAAAAAAAAACCCCTGTGCCTTCAGTTCAATCTCTCTCCTAAATACAGGGAACAGTCGTTACTCATGCAAAGAATAGTTTGACTTCTCTGTCTTACAGTACAAGCTACTGGGGAGATAGACCATTATGTATTATTTTCACCAGCCTCACCAGCCTCATCATCATCCTCATTTTTATTTATTGTTTGTTTATTACATTTGTATGCCACCCTTTCCCCTTACATATTCAGGACAGCTTCCATCAGATTTTTAAAAAATGCGATAAATGTAAGGATTAAAACTGTAAAAAGCCCTAACTCTAAAACCGGACGGTGACTGAATCTCATGTTAGCTGTGGGATGCTCTTATCATTGATAACAATAAAAGAGGAGAAAGCGGGTAGGGGAGTGAGAAGTCAATTGATGCCTCAACCATAAACCTGCCTTTCTCCTCAAAGGGAATCCAAAGCACCTTTTATCATTCTTCTCTCTTCTGTTTTATCCCCACGACAACCCTGTTAGGTAGGTCACCCAGCAAGCTTCCGTGGCAGAGTGGGGATTTGAACCTGCGTTTCCATGATCCCGGTCAGGCACTTTAACTGTGGCACCACGCCGGCTCTCCTTGCTTCTTTTAATGCATCAGGCACTGGGATGGAGGAATGCAACACATTCTGTATTTCCAGTCCTCTGGGAGCAACAAACTAACTTTCCAAACAGGGAGAAGGGGAGCGCACCACCCCAAACAGCATCTCTGGAGCGACTTGCCTTCCACGCGCACCAAGTATCCCTCCCTGGGATGCAGCCAAAAGCATCACGTTCCAATCAATCGCCTTATCTACTGCCAGAGTATCTCTGCTACTCCAAATCTACTTCTTTTCCCTTTCAGGGGTCAGTCCCTTTACACAACTCCAGTTGACTTTGGAAAACATCCAAACACACTTTACTTTTTTTTTTTCTAACAAACCCCCTGGGGGACGGGAGAAATCAGATGTGAATCTTACCTCTGTGTGGGATACTTTGTCCCAGGATGCCATGAAGCGACAGAAAAACCAGCAGGATCCTGGCACACATAGCAATTCCTTGCGCCTTTGCAGCTACCTTAAACCCCAAACCTGGAAGCGGGCAGAAGCGATCACAGTCATATTAGAGAATCTTGCACTGGGAGTCCCAAACTCTGCTTTTATGCCATTCTCGCCTGGAGCAGAGACACCCCCTCGTGCATGGTAATATTTTTCCCCCTGCGCAGTTGCGAAATCTCCAAGTCAGTTTCTCTCTCTTTTCTTTTTCTCTCTCTCCACCCCACCGCCTCCTGTAAATCCTTTTTGACAGGAGTGGCTGAGAGTCAGCCCTTCCTTCTCTGGCAGTTGCTGCTACTGCCGTCTGGAGGGGGAAAAAAGTTTAACTCCCAAGTTTTCCTGAGTTTAACTTGTGGAAGAGGACACAGAAAAGCCAGTTGCTGAATCTGAGTTGGGGGAATCGCCCAGTGGATTTTCCTAATTTCCGGGCTTCTCAAAGGGTTGCCAAGTTTTATTCTGGACGATGTGGCAATGGTCTTTTGGATAGCAGCTTAGATGGGCTGCAGAGACTTCTCGGAGTTTGGATGTTGATGGGATCCTGTGCTCGCTCCAAAGGATCTTTGCTGCTATCAAGAGCCTCCAGGACAGAACTTGGCAGCTCTGTTAAAGGTACTTCATTTAAATCACAAACAAACCCCATCCATTCTTTTGCCAACACAACAACACAACACAAAGTGAACTGGGGGCATTTTCTTGGCAGGGAAATCCAGCATTGGGGAAACTTCACGTGCTAAATTGCTGCATGCCAGGCTGCTTTAAAATGCATAGGAGCACAGCTAGTAAAAAAGGTGGCAATCTCAGAAGTCCAAAGTCGCAAGGAACCCCAGCTTCTTCACTCAGATGATTGCACCCCCGATACCAGAAATGGGACTTATGTTCAAAGCCAGTGTGGGTAGGATTTGCAGCCTGGCTGCCAAATTTTTTAAATTGCAGGGCTCTTGTGTCATTAGTGTCTCTTCACCCAGAGATACTTTTCTCAGTAGAGAAAGGCAACGTTGCGAGAAACTGCCATCTCTTTTGATTTTTTGCTCAGGAAGCCGCATTCAAAGGCACAGGTGCTCTGCCTGGGGGAAAAGTTGGCAATCCCAGATCGGAGATTCTACACACATTTCCAAGGATGTTCATCCCACCGGGCAGTATACATTTCCACAGTCCCATTCAGAACTGAAGCCTTTCCTTTTCTATTACATCATGATGATTATGGCACTATTTATAGGGGGGAGCCGGATCTTTCCCTCCCATGTTATTTTTCTCCAGTGGAAACCTTGTTCAAAGAAACTTCACTCGCGGGTCCTATAAATCTCTCCCAGGCCTCCCCAGCCTTGGGATCATTTCCTGTTGTGATCCCTCCCTTTATCAAATGTTTCTGCAGTGAGTTGCTTTTTCAGAGTAAAGGATCCTGACACCACCCCCACCCCCCCACCCCACATCCATGCAAGTGTTTTGGTAGCAGATGCCTTTTTTTTCATGCAGTTATCCAGAGGAATTTTAATAGCTACCTACTCCCTTCCACTTGTATGTCTTTCAAAACAGATTTAAATTCTTTTTTATTTATTTAATGGATTTGCCTTTGGAAAAACAGGCAGCCCATGGCCCAGGTTAGACCAATCTCATCAGATCTTGGAAGCTAAGCGGGGTCAGCTTGCCCCTTCCGCACATGCAGAATAATGCACTTTCGATCCACTTTCAATGCACTTTGCAGCTGGATTTTACTGTGCGGAAGAGCAAAACCCACTTTTAAATAATTGTGGAAGTGGATTGAAAGTGCATTATTCTGCATGTGCGGAAGGGGCCTTAGAACACCCTTCCCACTTTCTGAGTAGGATAAAAGCACCCAGAACGCTATTTCTGCTCTACTGTATCTGACAAAGGCCCCTTCCGCACATGCACAATAATGCACTTTTAATCCATTTTCACAATTGTTAGAAAGTGGATTTTGCTATTCCACACAGTAAAATCCAGCTGCAAAGTGCATTGAAAGTGGATTGAAAGTGCATTATTCTGTACATGCTGAGAACTTCTTCCCTGATGGTCTGTAAGGTGCTACCGGCCTTGAATCTAACTGGTCTCCAAATAATGTGTGCATAATAAGTGCCGCCAAGCCACTTCCGACTTCCGCTGACCTGGTGAACTGAAAACCACCGAAACATCCTATCGTTAACAGCCATGTCCAGGTCTTGCAAACCGAGGCCACGGCTTCCTTTATTGAGTCCATCCGTCTCGTATGGAGTCAATCTACGAATAATGCCAACCTCCCAAACTGGATGACGACAGTAGGAAACTATGCGATTCAGAAGGCATAATGCGTACAAGAAACGAGGCCGAAAGAACAAAGGAAATTAGCCTGTGGTTTTTTCACAGGGCGCAAAGTTAGAATCCTGCCCCTCTTCTGAAACACTCTGGAAAGAAGCAGGCACGATGAATGGCCCTGTGCAAATTGCCTTCAGAGGCAGGTTGATGTGTAATATGGCCCAGCCTTGTTACAGTCTGCCCAGGGCTTAAAGAATACTGTCTAGGGCACAAGAAAGCCATTTTCACACACGTTCCAGTTCTTCTGGCTCATGTCTGCACTGGCTGGAAAACTGGCACCAAGCTGCTCTTGGTGTTTACAAGAAGAAAGCCGTCCCAAGTTGGCCAAGTCTCGCTCCCAGTCAGTAATATTAGCTGGGTGACTCAGGCTCACATGCCCATTAATTCAGACTGGCCAAAACGATTCCTCAGATTTAAGGAAGCTCCACGCCAACCGGTGGGATTGCTTAGGGAAAGTAAAAGATCCCTGGGCAGGTACGAGGGTATCTCCCCACACACTGCACCTGCCAATCCACTTTCACAATTGTTTGCAAGTGGATTTTGCTATTCCGCACAGTAAAATCCAGCTTCAAAGTGCATTGAAAGTGGATTGAAAGTGCATTATTTTGCATGTGCGGAAGGGTCCGTGGTGGTACAGGAATCTTTCTGGAAGAAAAGGATCTTCCCAGCTGACCCTGCTGGGAAATCTGAGTGGCTCATCCTTTGTCACTTTATGGGAATCCCAGAGTCCCCCTCACAGAGTGACCATTTCTCCTGCCATCTGTGGTCAGGGCACGGGGTTGAAAGATGACGCTTTGACTGCCCACGTTGAACTCTTGACTCATGTCTCGCTCTGCAGGCAGAAAGCTAGGGGAGGAGTCACCCATGCTATATAGAACAGAGTGCTCAAACCTCTGTTGCACTTTGGCCTAGCTCAAATGGTTGATTTTAGCTATCTACACCCCACGGGTCTCCTGAGAATAGTTGTGCGGGGAATCAAACCTAGTTCTCCGGGTTAGAGTGCACCTGCTCTTAACCACTACACCGCACTGACTCTAGCCAGGAATGCAATTCTTTCTCCTGGACTGGACCCCGCACAATTTTAGATCCAACCCCAACCCCTGGGAACCCCACCAGCCCCCTGGTTTCTTTAGCAAATAGAGAAGGAGTGGAGAAGGGGTTATTTGAGGTGGAAATCATCCCTGCTTCTCCTTCCCCTTGAGCGACTCCATCACAAATGCAAGCTAACGCAGGGTGAGGTCCCGGTTCCAATTCATTCTCAGCTCCTGGTAGTTGCTCCGGCAGGTCGCTTTGGATCAGAGCGCCAGTTGCTTGAAGGAGCCTTGGGGCAGCCGGCCTGTCGCAGCGCACCAGCCAGTTAGGGCGAGAAGCAAACCCAAAATGACTTCTCAGCCAGCTTGGCATTCTGAGGAGCTGGGGAAAAGGACGGGAATCACAGCCCACTTCCAGCTCTGGTAGGGTCAGAGGGACTTTATATGGCTGCCAGACCGGGCAGGAGGCGGACAGAGAAACAAAAAGAGAAACAAAAATGGAGCAACAGCACTTTTGTATGATGCCCTCGAGCGCTAGGATGATATATAAGAGAGCCAGCGTGCTGTAATGGTTAAGAGCAGGTGCACTCTAATCTGGAGAACCAGGTTTTATTCCCCGCTCTGCCACTTGAGCTGCAGAGGCTTATCTGAGGAACCAGATTAGCTTGTGCACTCCAGCACATGCCAGCTGGGCGACCTTGGGCTAGTCACAGTTCTTTGGAGCTCTCTCAGCCCCACCCACCTCACAGGGTGTTTGTTGTGGGGGCGGGGGAAGGGAAAGGAGAGTGTAAGCCCATTTGAATCTCTTTATAGGGAAAAAAGAGGGGTATAAATCAAAACTCTTCTTTATCCCCAAATCCCCATCACTGGCAGCCTCCAGGAATTATCTCCCACCCAATTGCACAAGCCGTAAAATAATGATCACATTTTTCCAAAAGCACTCCCAGCCAGGATAATGCAGCAATGGAAAATGTATACATTGGGTTGAGGCCTAACGTTCCTCTTGCACAAACGGGAGAGCCAGAAAATCCTCTCCTTCCCACCCCAGGATAATAAAAATAAAAATCGCTGCTTTGCTTTTTGAAATTGGGCTTCAATATTCACAGCCCAAGGCGGAAACGTACAAGCGAGCCAATACAGAAAAGGCCGTTGACAGGCGATATGGACTGAAATAGGGATTTTGCATCTGGAACGGATTAGGGAAACTGATAATGAGAGGAGGGAAATAAATGTATTTCAGATGCTTCTGTTTAGTTTAGTTTTTTTTTTAATCAAGGCAACCGCAGGCTGTTCTCCCACTGTGCAAGAAAAGGATTCAGTGCCTGGAACAAAATCCAGCATCTCAAATAATAATAAGTAGAGTTGGATTTATATCCTCCTTTCTCTCCTGTAGGGAGATTCAAAGGGGCTTACAATCTCCTTTCCCTCCTCCCCCCACAACAAACACCCTGTGAGGTGGGGCTGAGAGAGTGGGGAATCAAACCCAGTTCTCCAGATTAGAGTGCACCAGCTGTTAACCACGATACCACACTGGCTCGAGAGCTCTAGCTGTCATTATATGAAAATTTTTCATCCATGTGGCAGATTGATGAAGCTTAGGTCCTGGATTCTACGGGGTCAGGGGGTAAATGTGGTTGTGTACTTAATTACCCTGGCCTTCCCCTTCGAGACAGCCATAATTTCGTAGCCAAAATGCTACTTCCTTTACCTAGAGTCGCTTCATTTTCTGACACTTCAAAAATATCTTTTTACAAGTATGAAATGTTTCGTTTTTATCAGCCGCTGACCTGACAGCCACTCTCCCAACAGACTGCGACAGATGTTTGCAGCTGGCCCCCCCAAATTCCCAGTGATGCTTTTGGGGGAAGGGCTATGTAATTTTAAAAACAGCAGAACTCCCAGGAGCAGGTTATACGAGGCAACAACTTGAAGGGATAAAAACGTTCCAGCTCCTCTCAAGAACGAGGAAGAAGCTAGCCACTGGTTTGGTTGTACACAAACGGGTTTTAATTTTAATTGAATCTCAAAGGCAGCTGAATGAACCACCAAACAGTCTTTAATAGGTTAACAGAACTAACAAAAGCAGAAGAATGTCTTCGCCCACTTGTTAAAAACAGGCAGCAAGAAAGGTGTGCGTGGGCACCCATACTCACATGGGCACCACGTTGGGCATCCATGTTCTATTATAGGTCCCTTCTGCACATGCAGAATAATGCAGTTTTAATCCACTTTCACAATGGTTTGCTAGTGGATGTTGCTATTCCGCACAGTAAAATCCAGCTGCAAAGTGGATTGCAAGTGCATTATTCTGCATGTGCGGAAGGGGACCGAGTGGCTCTCAAAAAAATACCTGTTAACTTTTGCTTGGGTGATAACATGGCAGCGCATGGACAGTTTCCCTCTTTAAATTACAAAAACGAACTCTGCAAAACAAAGTACGATTCTGCTGCTGGTGCTAACCAGACATGCCATGCCAGTGCCAAGATGGTGTTTATTCCAGCTGGTGGTCTGGCTCCATTCATACAAACCCAGGCCTTGCCATGGGAACCGACGGACGTCTCTTCATGCCATTGACTGCTTGCTTTCCTATGATGGCTTGGCGCCAACTCTTCATTGGCAGGAGGCGATGTTATCTCAGTGTGAAGATCTTTGGCAGCAATTCTCTAAAAGGAGAAGAAGGAGGTAGGGGGAAAATAATCATTTGGAGAAATCTATTTATATTCACCAGCGAAAAAACGCACACCCAGTTACGGGCAAGAATAGAAACGTTTGCACGGGGTACAGTCGACTGCTCTGAGTCCATCAAGGATTCCTCTAGAATGCTTAGATCTTGCTGTTGAAGGCACATCTTTTCATGCCAACAATCGGTTCTTTCTTGCTATAAACTCCCTATTGTCTTCCCGAGGTTGGCGGACAGCCACTAGTAGCTATTTGTACATTTATGGACGGCATCTGTGCCCTTTCACACGGAGGAGAAGCTCGGCCTGGCTGGGAAGGAGGGAGGGGACCAGCGTAACTTAATTTATGATCCCCTCTAGGCATAGGCTCCTGTTCAAGGCGAGTGGCATATGATTTCATTTGGAGCTGGGAGGTTTTGTGTAAAGGAAAACAGAGCTCTCTGCAAAATTGATGGTGTCCTCTTTGAGCCAAGTTTACAACACGTCTGCATGGCAAAATAGTCCCTCTGTCTTCCAGTTTCCAAGGGGGCCAAAACAATTTCACGTCTTCCATCTGAATGCGATGGATGAACATAGAGTGTCTTTGAATTACTTTGTGTGTGTTCTGAGGGTGGTAGATAAGAATGCCAGTCTTCTGGTGGGTTATACCTATACCATTCTGCACCAATAGCTGGAGGCTCTATCGTACCCAATATATTAAACAAGGTTTCCTAAGCAACTTAAATGATTAGTAATAATAACTTTTCTTTCTTCCCCTTCTAGGTATAGTGAGAACTCCAAAAGACTGTAATGCTGTTCACTAAATGAATTTTTTAAAAAATCAAATACTTCAGTAGCTACAAAGTTTGAATTTGAGTTATGGAAGCATGCCTGTTTGAGTTCAATATTTCGTATGTAAAAGACACAAGACACTGAAGTGTTTGATTTTTGTGACATTTATTACATAAACAGTATTACAGTCCTCTGGCTTGCGATCGATATGCAACTGGGCCTAGAAGGAAAAAGAAAGGTTATCATCACTAATCGTATAAGCTGCTTAGAAAACATTGTTGAATATATTGGGTTTGATAGAGCCTCCAGCTACTGGCTCAAAGGGGTATTAATATAACCTATTGGTGCACCTACCCACTGATTGCTACGGTGAGTCTCCAGGTGAGACCTGGGGATCCCCTGGAACTACAGCTCATCTCCAGATGGATGCATTGTGAAGTAGACTCTGTGGCACTCCCCTGCTGAGGTCCCCGTCCTCCCCATGAAGGGGCACCGTAAGTTGGTTGTGACTTGATGGCACAAAAGGGAAAGAAAATCCTACTCAAAATTTGGCACAAAGAAAGTGAAAATGATGCAAACATAAGATTCGGTTCACCCAAGGAAGAAGCAACAGCCAAAGCAGAATATTCGGCAAAGATGAAAGATTCGAAAGCATCCCTATTCGGCAGGAACGAAAGATTCGAGATCATCCCTATTCAGCAAGAACAAAAGATTCGAGATCATCCCTATTCGGCAGGGACGAAAGATTCGAGATCATTCCTATCTGAAATCAAAGAGGTGAACTAGCAAGATTTGGAAAGCCAGTACTATACAGTTGCACAGTCCAAGGATGCCCGGATCATCAGGTAGACTGAAGGACTGCTCTGCTCTGCTTGCGCGCCGAAGCACTGCCGCCAACTCTGCACAGCGGGCCGCATTCGAAAGAGTTCTTTGTGTCAGAACAAATCCTCGTCCGCTTCTTCTCAATCGGAGATGCTAGCTGTTGTCTATGCAGATTAGCTTCCCTGCCGAGGAAGCGCAGGCCCGTCAAGAGGGCTGCTGGTACGGCCATGTTGCCCTGGCTCAGCTTCAAAAGGAAATCATTCTGCCGGGGGGTGGCTGGGGGTGAGGGACAGGCCAGCCGAACGCACCTGGCACGAGGCGGCCTTACTGCAAAGGTTAGAAAAGTGGTTTCCTGTTGTCGATGGACAAAGAAGCTATTTGTAGTTCAATACCTGCCTGAGAGAGAAAGAGCTCGATTTTGAGATAAGCGTTTAGCAAACTGGCTTCTTTCAGGGCCGTTCCCCTTTCCTCGGCCCCACATAATTGTTCCTCAGGACGACATCCAAGTCTTTCAAGTCCAACGTGGCCTTTCCAGAATTTGCCGCTTGGCACCTTCATACTCTTGGAGATGAATTTGGTTTCTGTGGTTTTGGGGCGGGGGAATGACAGGCCATAAAGATACAGTCAAAACCTATTGAAGCCCAGCCAGGTTCTTTAGATCATCCACCCAGAGCAGAAAGCCCCTAGGCAGAGGCCGCTGAAGGGGACTGTGGCCAACAAGGTGAAACAACAAGGCACTTTATGGGTGCTGTCGGAAATGGGTGATGTATTTCTTCGGAGTTGGAAACAGGAAGCAGGAACTAATGTCGGTGAAGATAACATCTTTGACAGGATACCTCTACCATTCTTTTCTGGTGGGCTGTACCATGACGCTGCTTTCTACCAAATCGGGCCATCCATCCATCTAGATAAATCATTAAGTCTTTATTATGACCAGCATAAGATTAATAACAGCCCAATCTGGACCTCTCTGGCGGGTGGGGACGGCGCTGCTATAGGGCCATCCTGCTGCCTCCAAAGTGCCGGGGAAGCTCCCCCCCCCAAAGGAAAGCACCAGCCAGCTAAAATCCCCCATTGAGGATGATGTACTTATGCCACGTTTAGTAATAATGCACTTTCAATCCACTTCCAATGCACTTTGCAGTTGTTCGGAATAGCAAAATCCACTTGCAAACAATTGTTTGCATTATTCTGCATGTGTGGAAGGGACCTTAGACCCTTCTTCCGGAATCACTTTGTGGTTTTTGTCGTGAAGGGACTTGGGGAGATTGTGGAGGAGTCCAACTAGATTAGAGCTTCCACTTGGAATCTGATGTGATCCTTGTCTAGGAACGAGGCTTAAAATAAGAACCTGTGAAAAAAAAATCACAGCACGTCAGCGTGTTCATGTGAAGGACCACGTGGTCCCTTCCCCAATCTGTAGCAGCAATGCATTTCGTGGCTGCATCCCAGATCGGGATACAGCACAAGATTTTAACAGGTCACTGGCGGGGCAGATTTAATTTGTCAGGTTATTGTTCCAGTTCTCGGATGCTGCCGCGACAAATGTCTTGGTTGTGTCGGGAAGTGTGGTGCGATATGACAGATGCGCGAGCGACGTTTGACTCTGTTGGGTGTTCTCCAGCAGTCATAAATATGAGGAAACCCATGAAAGACGTTTCCTGAGACCAACAATTGTATACAAGATGAAAGAGATAACGGTGAAGGGCGAGTAAGCAATGCACCTTGGGCATGGAACATAATGTGCTGATATGCCTGGGCATATGCACCCTAGCAGACTGAAAATGCCTTCTAATTACCGGAAATGTGCCCAAAAAGCCCAGAAAAAGGTATAATAGATTTGCAACGTTTAAAAATCATAATGACCTTGATTCCTGCCCCCTAAAAAAAGGCTACCACCAAGCCTCAGATAAAGAAAATGAGCTATTGAGAACAAGTAGTAAACATACTACAAATACGCAGTAAAACTCCATGTGTTGTAAACTATCTTGCATCTACTGCTTCGCAACAAGGGTCCGTAAATATTTGAAGAAATAAAATTAATAAATAAATGTTACTTATTTAGTATCACACAGACTCTCCGAGAAGCTTGCGAGGGGAGATGTAGGTTCCCTCCCCCATCCCATTTTATAGGAGGAGGAGGAGGAGAAGAAGAAGAGTAGTTTGGATTTATACCCCCCTTTCTCTCCTGTAAGGAGACTCAAAGGGGCTTGCAATCTCCTTTCCCTCCCCCCCCCCCCACAACAAACACCCTGTGAGATGGGTGGGGCTGAGAGAGCTCCGAAAAGCTGTGACTAGCCCAAGGTCACCCAGCTGGCATGTGTTGGAGTGCACAAGCTAATCTAGTTCCCCAGATAAGCCTCCACAGCTCAAGTGGCAGAGCGGGGAATCAAACCCTGTTCTCCAGATTAGAGTGCACCTACTCTTAACCACTACGCCACTGCTGCTCCTTGTCATGCCAGTCCTGACCCTAGCAGGTTGCTTTGCTCATTTCAGAGATGTTTTTTCTTATTGCAAATTCCCTACAGAGCCCAGATGACATCAAATAAAATTTCATAGGTGTTGGGTCACTGCCCATTACACTGTCTTCCTCTGGAGCCAAATGTCATGTCCAAGCATTTGACCTTGGAAGTCTGATACCACATTATGTTTCAGATCCTTATCACAAAGTTCATACATCTCTGTAATCCCCATCTTGATGGCATGAGGAAGGTAACTGAAAAACCCATTTGCGGATTAGGAAAGAGAGTCTTACAGGACGCCTGCCAGTTTGGACTTTTGCTTCCGTTAATGACAAATAAGGGCTTTTAATTCCCAGGACTGCAAATACTTTTGAAAAGCCTTGTCCAAATTTAGCTATGCAAACAAACTGCGCTTCGGAAATCTTCCCTTGTGTTGTTTAACTGGCAGCCAGATTCAATATTTACCCAGGAGACTGGGAAAGGCCCGCTGCAGATGGCCCGATTGACCACAGGATACCAAACACGCAGAGGGGTTTTTTTTAACCTCTTTTGTTCCTCTTACTGTTTCATGATAACACATAAATAAATACAAAAAGAAACATCTTTGGCTGAAACTCTTAAGAAACGGGAATCGCATCAGGGGGCTCAGAGACAAACTCCGGATGTTGTGAAGTTCATAAGGGCATCATAGTATTTTAGTATCAAACCTATTCCCTGTGAATTACTGCTTTTTGCCTGATAGGCATAGGAAGGAATCTTAGAAGAGGTATTCTTCCATTTTTAGAAGCGACATTTTCCTTTTCTTCCCTACAAGAGATATAACGACCGTTTCCCTATCAGAGAAGACGTTTTCCCTTCATCCAGATGAAATAAAGAATGATAGAAGAGGCATTCTCCCTTTTTTCCCAAATACGAAGATACAGAAGAAGAAAAGACATTCCCCCATTTTAGAAGGAGAAGAGGCATTCACCCCATTTTAGAAGGATATAGAAGAAGAGCCATTCCTCTATCCTGAAAAAATATAGAAGAAGAGCCATTTCCCCATTTTAGAAGGATGTAGAAGAAGAGGCATTCTTCAATCTTAGAAGGGTATAGAAGAAGAGGCATTTCCCCATCTGAGAAAGATATAGAAGAGTAATTCTTCCATCTTAGAAGGATATACAAGAAATATTCCCCATTATTAGAAAGTTATAGAAGAGGCATCCCTCTGTTTTAGAAAACTCAGCTCCCCTTTGCCCACACGCAGGAGGGAGTTTTAGAGGAGGTATTCCTCTCTCTTAGGCTCATTCCGCACATGCAGAATAATGCACTTTCAAACTGCTTTCAGTGCTCTTTAAAGCTGTGCGGAATAGCAAAATCCACTTGCAAACAGTTGTGAAAGTGGTTTGAAAACGCATTATTTTGCGTGTGCGGAAGGGGCCTTAGAATGGGCATGTTTTCCACACTTTCTCACACAGAATGGATGCATGTTCTAAGATTATACCTGATGCAGCACAATAGCAACTGTGGTGGAAATGCCAAATAAACTTTAGAGAGATTTAGGTTTCCATGAAGCTGGAGTTTACCTTACCAGATATTCAGTCTTTTCAAGCCATAGATTTTTGTCTCTGCTTCTCCTATAACCTGCCTGTTCCCAGTCGGGCTTCTCCCCTATTCCCTCCCTCTTTACTGGCTAATCTGGGTCTAACTCTGACACCCAGTCCCAGAACTTCTTATTGTTTAGATTAAATGTTAGCAATTGAGCATGAAACTTGTTTCCAGCGCTGCTTTTTATGAGCCCTCCGGAGAACTGGCCCTTGAGTCGGAATGTTTGCATGCCGACCTCTACGGCAGTAAATCTTTCCCTGATGGTTACTTTGTTCTTGGCAAAAGTCATGTGGTTCTAAGCAAAACTTTTCAGCGCCAGACCTCAAGAATGTAAATTGATGTCTCTGTTGATAGATGATCAATGGCAAACTACCGTAAGAAAGGCCTTTTGATACCCTACTTTTGCATGTCGTGAAATGGGTCCAATGTCGAGATCTGCTTTATAAGATCAGTAGAGGATCATAGACTTTGTAGGCAGAATGTCTTAATTGTTGGCATCAGTTGCTTTATAAGAAAAGATCTGAGCTACAAATATTGGGAATACCTTCTGCTTGTGACGTTGAAGAGCTGCAGGAAGCAATTAAACAGAATAGACTTCAAGCATAAGTTGAGAGTAGGTGTAGGGGTAGGTGTTGGGGTAACACTTGGGGTAACAGAGTAGGGGAACTCTCTCAGCCCCACCTACCTCACAAAGTATCTTTTGTGGGGAGAGGAAGGGAAAGGAGTTTGCAAGCCACCTTGCAAGACTCCTTACAGGAGAGAAAGGTGGGGTATAAATCCAATATCATCATCATCATCATCATCATCATCATCATCATCAATCATCATCATCATCATCATCTTCTTCTTCTTCTTCTTCTTCTTCTTCTTCTTCTTCTTCTTCTTCTTCTTCTTCTTCTTCTTCTTCTTCTGTTGAGCGAGAACACTGTGTCTCACTTCAACCACCTTACAGGAAGTGGTGGGATCCAAAAATTTTAGTAACAGGTTCCCATGGTGGTGGGATTCAAACAGTGGCGTAGCGCCAATGGGGCTGGGTGGGGCATGACGGGGGCGTGGCCGGGCATTCCGGGGGCGGGGCATTAATAATTTCTCTGTTACTGTAAAAAAAAAGTTCCTAATTTCCAGCTGGTATCTTTCTGTCCATAATTTAAACTCATTATAGCAAGTCCTATCGTCTACTGCTAACAGAAACAACTACTTCTCCTCTAATTGACTGCCTGTCAAAAACTTAATACTTTCAAATACTTAATTTTGTTTCTAGAAATCAAAAGAAGGATACTTTCCTTAAGCAAGGAACTTTACCATATTACCATATTACCAACAGGGAGAATTATCCCGTTTTCTACCTTCGCTAACCAGCCACATAGGAAACAACAGGACTTTATGATTTTTGGACCTAATGGAATTTCTAATGGAAAAGCAGACCCAATTAGTAACCCCCTCTCGGCACACACAAATAATTAGTAACCAACTCTCGGGAACTGGTGAGAACCTGCTCGATCCCACCTCTGCTTACAGGGTTATTGTGAGGACAGCATGGGGGACATCGGGGGTGTGTGTGTGCGTGTGTGTGTGAAATCACCAAGTATAGTACCCTGAACTTCTGCAAGGAACAGAAGAAGAGGAGGAGTTTGGAAGGAGGCAAAGAATTGTGAAAGCCAGGTAAAGAGAGAGAAAATATGGAGATATTGGCCAGCTGAGATCATACTTAATCTTGGAGGAGAGATTCATGCATGTAGGTGGGAGAAGAGTCCTGTTTCATTCCCTGCAAATAATACCTCATCAGTCCATGGCTTGTAATAATATAATGGTAACCTGGATCATTAGTTTAACGACTTTGTTTGATCGCACAGCGAGTTCTGCAGCAAATCACAAAATGACAGGGCAGCCCTCAAGCAGTGAAAGAAAATAAGATATAAACAGAAAATACAGAGACAAAATGCATCAAATAGCGGCAAAATGACCGCACATTCTATAGGTAAATTCGCAAGGTAGTAATCATCCAATAAATATTCCAATAAATATTATATCACAGCTCTTCTACAGTTTTTCTGATGAGCTTGACTCTATTTTTTAGGGTCTTTTTCTATTATGGTTCTTGATATTGTTGAAAAAGGAGGGAATTAGGTTTCTGAATGAAACAGACTGTGGCTCATTCCGCACATGCAGAATAATGCACTTTCAAACTGCTTTCAGTGCTCTTTGAAGCTGTGCGGAATAGCAAAATCCACTTGCAAACAGTTGTGAAAGTGGTTTGAAAACGCATTATTTTGTGTGTGCGGAAGGGGCCTAAATGTATCCAGAAATCCTGCTCAGAATCAAGAAACTGTTGATGTTTACAATTATTTGTCTATTTTATTTATTTGTCTAATTTTAGAATTGGGTTTTGTCTAATTTGTCTAATTTTAGAATTGGGTTTTGTGACATTGGGTTTTGTCTAATTTGTCTAATTTTAGAATTGGGTTTTGTGACAATCTTTATTGGATTATTGATCTCTATATTTATTGGAATATGTATTGGATTATTACTACATTGCGAGTT
The DNA here is from genome assembly GCF_021028975.2 of Sphaerodactylus townsendi. Classification (NCBI taxonomy): domain Eukaryota; kingdom Metazoa; phylum Chordata; class Lepidosauria; order Squamata; family Sphaerodactylidae; genus Sphaerodactylus; species Sphaerodactylus townsendi. The sequence continues at coordinate 27,235,713 of NC_059440.1, forward strand.
TACTTTTAGAATGTGCAGTCATTTTTCACACAGTTACAGTCAGGCGAGTTGCTACTGGTAGCATTTTGTCTCTGGTTTGGTACCTTTGGTTTATATCTTATTATATTTCATTATAGTTCCCTTTACTATTATTAGTAGCCGTGAGTATAGTGTTTTGTTCTGTTGGTTTGGTCTTTGATCACTGTATTCTGTTAGAGGCAGTAAAGCCCTCAAGTAATGTGAGGTTTTTGCTTGCAATGCAAAGCTATGGATATTCCCAAATTCCTCATTAGCAAGAGCTCGTCTGGTTTTCTGGTTGGTGGGAGGGGGAAGCAACTAAAGGGGAAAGGATTCATGATAAAAGGATTATAAAAAGATTCATGGTGTGGAGAGATTATTTTTTTCTCTCACACAAATACTGGAACTCAGGGGCAACCCAATGAAGTCGCTGGTCAGTCCCTTCAAAGAGAGACAGAAAGGGAACATTTCCACATACATTATGAAATGAACAAGTGGAACTCCCTACAAGACATTGCAACAACCACTAGAAGGCTTTTAAAAGGAAATACATGAATGGAAGCCATGTTTCCCAATGGCTATTGGCCATGATGGGTAAATAGAGCCTCTCTGTTCCCAAGCAGTATACCTCTGAATGCCAGTTACCAATGGCCACTGCAGCAGGAGGGTCCGTCTTCTTATAGTGGACTTTTCAGGCTATCTGCCCAGGTCCGATGAAGCAGGACTCTTCTGATGTTACATTCTATCGTGGTTTTGTTTTGGATGGTCTTAAATGGCTCAGACAGGCATTGTTTTGGGACATGAAAGCTGAGAGATAATTTTTCTCAGAGTCTGGAGTGACCTTGGTGACTCAAAAAGGTTCCTTTTTCATGCCCTCGCCCCCACCCGGTGAGCAAGGGCCCCAACTTAGGTCAAGATTAAAATAGAATGAGAGGTTTGTTCCTGGCCAGCTGGGACCGGGCAACGTGGGCCGTGTGTCTGCCCGGGCATGCAGCGTCATGGAAACGGCATGAAGTAAGAGGCCTCCAGGGAAGGGGTGCCCAGCTATAGCATCTACGCAGACCTTGGAAAGTGCAGACGCAACAAAAAAGTTGTTAGCGTCAGGTGAATCATGTCCTTTGGATAAAAATGGTCACTGAGTTTCCCCTTGGGGTCTGAAGCACTATCAAATTGTGGCCAAGATTTCAGGGCGTCTTGGCTGGTTCAAGATTCGGGGAACCCTACACTGCGAGGGCTCGGGAAAGTTTTGGAAATCATTTTACCCAAAATCTTGTGCGGAGGGCTTACTTTCAGCTGCTCCGCTGTGAACAAATTTGAGCCTGGAATGACTGGAGAAAACGATATCTGTTGAATTACTGGCTGGTTAAAGGCACTGGACTTCTCACTCCCCCAAACAAGTTACCAACCACTCTTCATCCCTGATCTGTTTGTTTTGACCAGTTTTGGCTTTGTTACAAATCCCAATGATCTTGGGTGACCTGAGTACCAGACAGAAATTCAACTGATGGAGCCTTTTAAGCTTGGAGCGTTGGGGGGAAGCTGCACCTGTTGGACTTCTGTTCTACGACCATTTAAAGAAGCCGGAGGCTGGCCAGCTTATTCACCAGAGCAGTGCTCAGAACGTGAATGACTGACGAACTTTGTGTCTCTTCCAGTCTCCACTGGGTGGATTTTTATAAGATCCAGGGGAAATGGTTGTCAGTGTTTTCAAATTTCCCTTGGCACAGCCAGGAGCCCAGCTGAGAAGGAAAATGTGAGGAAAATGGTTAAAAATAGAGCACCTTTGGACAGCCAACAGTGCTTTCTCCCCCATCCCTTGAATTGGGCATTTTCTATGTCTCTGCAAAACAAAAATTGGGAGCAAAGGGTTTTTTTCCCTAACAGCAATGCCCATCCAAATACTTTGTGAGCAGGTGAGTATCTTGCAACATTCAGTATTCCCCGGTGTGGTGTAGTGGTTAAGTGCAGGTGGATTCTAATCTGGAGAACCAGGTTTGATTCCCCACTCCTCCACCTAAGTGGCAGAGGCTTATCTGGTGAACCAGAAGTGTTTCCACACTCCTGCATTCCTGCTGGGTGCCCTGGGGCTAGTCACAGTTTTTGGGAACTCTCTCAGCCCCACCTGCCTCACAAGGTGTCTGTTGTGGGGAGAGGAAGGGAAAGGAGCTTGTAGGCCACCTTGAGTCTCCTTACAGGAGAGAAAGGTGGGGTATAAATCCAAACTATTCTTGTTATCCAATCACCAGAGAGGTTCTTGAGTGAAGCCTCTCCTACGCAGCTGCCTTGAAGTTTCATTTGGGTAGGTGGGGGCATCAAATAATGGCATTAGAAAAGGAGCAAACTATTTACAGACAGAACAAGCACCCCATAGGGATGCAAGAAGAGCCTGGGATGATGAGAGCAATGGTCCAGTTTTCCACAGTGCCAAGCAGATACTTCCACAAGCACGGGCCCCAACTGTGCCCTGTGGTTGCCCACCAGAAACTAGTTTGAATGTCAACCGTGAAAGCCTTCAACAACACCTCTTTGGCCCCTTCCGTGCATGCAGAAACATGCATTTTCAATCCCCTTTCACAATTGTTTGCAAGCGGATTTTGCTATCATGCACAGTAAAATCCATCTGCAAAGTGCATTGAAAGTGGATTGAAAGTGCATTCTTCTGCATGTGCGGAAGGGGCCTTTCTCTCTTTTTAAATGGCATAAAGGCATTTGCACTGCCTGCTTTGGGTCTCGGCCAGCAGTTAAGAGAAATGTCACCCTGGGCCGTTGTTCCAGCCAACCTTAAATGTCATCCATGCTGGATCCGAGAACTATCTACCATTCCGTTAGCATGGACGGGGAAGGTCTTGGTACCCCGCAGTGGAAAAGCTGAACAATTCGTGTTTCTTTCGTGTATAAGCGACTGTTGTTCCTCGGCCAGCTTGGGTCGCTTTTGGCCTCAAAGGCAGCGAACAAAGAAGTGTGCCGGCTACTCCACCCACCTCCTGGCGGATGACGCAGCTTGTAGAGAGGAAGTCTTGGCCACAAACCGGTGTGCTGCTTCCTCCAGCCAAGATCTGACTGGGTCTTGGACATTCCTTAGCAGCGAGGCACGAAAGACCTCCAAGGCCATCAGCCTAACCAAGACTAGCTCCTGCTCACCTCCTTGTGGGAGCCTAGTTTGCTCTAAATATTTATCAGACAAAAAGTTCATGTTGTCTTTTCCCACGGCTGCTAAAGATGCAGCCTCTTGAAAGGGGAAAAGACAAAGTGGGGGGGACGTAGCCTGGCGTGTAGCCCAAGGAGAGCTTTCTGGACTTTGGCTACGTGTTGCAATTGATTCTTGCGTGGAGAATTCCATCCAGGTTAGAGGTTAACCCTCAGCCAGTTACATGGGATCGATTTCAGAACCTTGTAACATAAGAACTAGTTTCTGGTGTATACCATAGAGTTGCCAGCCTCCAGACCAAGCTGGAAAGCAGTCTGTGTGTTACTGAAAGAAATGAAGGGCTCTAACAGGAAGCAAAGTCCCGGGTTCAAGTTCCGTTGCTCCTTTTGAGCTGATGTCAAATTCAACTCCCACAGACGGAGGCTGTGTCCAACGGCAAATATTCTTTTATTTGAAAAACAAAATCTGTTTCAGAAAAGGCTGTGGAAAGGAATGACACTAACTCCTCCTAATAACAGGGGAAGCGAATTGCCACCAAACACCCACGGCCGACTTAATTATACAGCCTGGCAGGTTGCTAATTGTTCTCTTAGTGATGGGTGGTTTTGGAAAAAAAGTAATCTTGTCAGGTGAATGAACGCGGTGTTTTAATTTTTAAATTAGGTACAGATTTTTTTAATACAAGAGAGACTGAGACCCCTTCCGCACAGGTAGAATAATGCACCTTCAATCCACGTTCATTGAACTTTGCAGCTGGATTTTACTGTGCGGAATAACAAAATCCACTTGCAAACAATTGTGAAAGTGGATTGAACGTGCATTATTCTGCATGTGCGGAAGGGGCCTGAGAGAGAAGTGTTGTCAATTTCTGGTTGGGAAATTCCGGGAGATTTCGGGAGTTGCAGAGTTTGGGGGGAGGAAGGGACTTCAGCAGGAAATAATGCCACAGTGCCCACCCTGCAAAGAAGCCATCCTCTCCCAGGAAACTGATTTCTGTACTCGAAAGATCATTTGTAATTTCAAGAGCACTGGTGGCTGGCGTGGCTTTGCCGTGGACCCGTCACAGAGAAAAGTATTGTAAGTTTCCCAGAGATAACTGCCTGGTTTCTACATGAAAATGTGACACCGGACCAGAGGGGCATTTGATCCGATTCAGCAGGGCTCCTTCTATGTCACCAGGAGAGTAAATGTGAAGAAGAGGAAGAAGAAGAGGAGGAGGAGGAGGGAGGAGGAGGTGGAGGAGGAGGAGGAGAGGAGGAGTTTGGATTTATATCCCCCCTTTCTCTCCAGTAAGGGGCTTACAACAGTGGTGGGATCCAAAAATTTTAGTAACAGGTTCCCATGGTGGTGGGATTCAAACTGTGGCGTAGCGCCAATGGGGCTGGGTGGGGCATGATGGGGGCGTGGCCGGGCATTCTGGGGGCGGGGCATTCCTGGGCGGGGCTGTGGCAAGGACGCAGCCACTGCGCCGGTCCTTGGGCAGGAAACGAATGCACGCAGGCGCAGGCTGCCACGCACGCTGGTGCACCTCCTGCTAGACTGCTTCAAGTTCTGCGCGCTACTGCTGAGAGGAGGGGCGTAATTAAGGCAAAAATCACGTGGCAAAATCACCAATTAGTAACCCCCTCTCGGCACACACAAATAATTAGTAACCTACTCTCGGGAACCTGTGAGGACCTGCTGGATCCCACCTCTGGCTTACAATCTCCTTTCCCTTCCCGCCCCAAAACAAACACCCTGTGAGGTGGGTGGGGCTGAGAGAGCTCCGAAGAACTGTGACTAGCCCAAGGTCACCCAGCTGGCACGTGTTGGAGTGCACAGGCTAATCTAGTTCCCTGGATAAGCCTCCACAGCTCAAGCGGCAGAGCAGGGAATCAAACCCAGTTCTCCAGATTAGAGTGCACCTACTCTTAACCACTACACCACGCCAGCTCTCCAAAGGGAGTTTGGTCCCCAGCATGTTTATAGACCTCACCACCAGTAAACGTTTACACCTTTACAGTAACTGTGGGCCTCTTAACTGAACTGGAAAATTACAGCAGAGGCGGTATCCCCGTGTCGGGAGCCAAGGTTCCAAAGAAGAAAAATTGTGTTTTCTTTCTCTGCATCGTTCCAGCGCAGCTGAAGTTCGGTCTGTGATGAAATCTCCGTGATGGATAGGATGCGGGGGCTGGAACAGTTACCTTGTGCTCGACACACACGCGGATAGAGGCGAACTTGGTCCAGGCTCGAGGGCTAGGATTAATTACACCATTTCAGTGCTAAACTCACACTTGCTGCTCAGCGGAGCCAGAATGTAAACTACTGAGAGAAAGCTGAAGGAATGCACCCTGTCAGTCTCTTGAAGAATAAGGAAAAACAGTGTCAAGTTGTTAATTCCAGTGGATGGGAAAGAGAAAGTTGGACGTATTGGCTAGCCCTGTAGCTTCACATCTTCCCACTCTCCATCCCATAATATTCTTTCTGTGCAAAAGAAAGGGAGTCCCCCCCCCCCACTCAAACATAATACTAGAATTCAGAGTAGAAGAAGGGTTTGGATTTATATCCCCACCCTTTCTCTCCTGTAAGGAGACTCAAAGGGGCTTACGATCTCCTTTCCCTTCCCCTCTCACAACACCCTGTGAGGTGGGTGGGGATGAGAGAGCTCAGAAGAACCGTGACTAGCCCAAGATCACTCAGCTGGAGTGCGTTGGAGTGCACAGGCTAACATAGTTCACCAGATAAGACCACAGCTCGTGGCAGAGCGGGGAATCAAACGCAGTTCCCCAGATTAGAGTGCACCTGCTCTTAACCACTACACCATGCTAGTTCTCAACAAGAACAGGTTACAGTGGGCTACTCAGGGTGCTAATGCACCTTTATATGATGTGGGAATAACTTATGGACCTTATGGAGTTTTGAATAAAGTAATGCTGGATGGTAGCTTCAGTCCTGGGGGACCTCAACCCCACATCAAAAGCAAAAGCAGATTTGTCTCTGCCCAGGAGATGTTACCCTCACTCTGATTTGGCTTCAAGATGCCAGCATGGAACCAAATCCGATAGGTTTACTGAGGATGCCGTGTAGCCAATCCTGGTTTGGCTTTGTGACATCATCCCGCTCAATGATTGGCTGTTAGCAGGATGATGTCCCAAAGCCAAACCAAAGCGAGGGCTTTCCTGTCTTCCTTCCGAATGGGGAAACGTTTCTTCTCTGTGGTGCTTCAAGCAATCACTGAAATAAGAATGATGTGTTTTCTGAAGAGGGGATTTGAAGTGGTTTGGAAAAAGCTCCCTAATTTTTCACTCTGTTCTAATGATGACGATTTGCTCTGTATTACTATATGAGATACATGACAGACCTACATCAGCAACAACGGAAGAAGAGTTTAGAAGTTTATCTCCCATGTCTGGCACCTGCCACTGAACTATTCCTTCTTATCGCACAGTAGATATCAGATGGAGGAAAATCTGCTTGAGCTACTGACTGCCTCTGGATCGCTGCCCAGTGTTTCTTCTACACACAGGGAAACTTTCCCAAGTATAGAAAGGCAGACGCTAATAGATAAGAGTACCCACAGTTTGTATTTTAAAAGAACTAAGCTTCTAAACAGCCAGTGTGGTGTAGTGGTTAAGAGCAGGTGGATTCTAATCTGGAGAACTGGGTTTGATTCCCCGCTCCTCCAACTGAGTGGCAGAGGCTTATCTGGTGAACTAGATGCATTTCTGCACTCCTACATTCCTCCTGGTTGACCTTGGGTTAGTCACAGTTCTTCAGAGTTCTCTCAGCCCCATCGTCTCACAAGGTGTCTGTTGTGGGGAGAGGAAGGGAAAGGAGCTTGTAAGCCATTTTGAGTCTCCTTACAGGAAAGAAAAGGGGGTATGAATCCAAACTTGTTCGAGTTTAGATACCTGTTGAATTTGAGAGAAAGGTTGGAGTTTGCCTGCATCTGGAAAATCTGTGCTTTAATTTATCAGGTGTCTGTTGTGGGGAGAGGAAGGGAAAGGAGCTTGTAAGCCACCTTGAGAGAAAGGTGGGGTATAAATCCAAACTCCTCCTCTGAAGGCCCTCTTTTTGTTGGGAAAAAATATTTCTCCAACACTGCTTCCCTTTCTTGGAGAGCTCGCAGTAAAAGAGCCCTTGCCCTTGACACGGCAAACGACATGGTCTTCTTGCAAGACATCCTTGAAGCCACCCAATACACAATAGGCCTGGGGAACATTACAGGCTAAGTATACTCAATGTTAGCAGCTCCAGCGGCTTCAAAAGAACCAGAGACAAAACTGCAGCAACGGGCGCACAAAAGATAAACAGCCGTTTCCCTAGCTGTGAATCAAATCAGAGCCTTGGAACGCGGCAGGATGAATTGTTCTGAAAAACCATCTTATGACGCACATACAGAAAACTGAGTAGGGAATCTCAGAGGTGGGAACAATTTTAAAATAATTTGTTCTTGGGTAGGCAGAGTCAAGGAGCAATCTAAGGGGTACAGCCAGGCTATAGGGAGGTATTCTGAGCAAAGCATAGGAGCCTGCCAAGTGAAATGTAGCCGCACAAACCTTTTAAAACATTTTGAGGCAGGAAATGAAACGTTTCCTCTGTGGAGGTCTGCATTGTTTTTACCCCAAAATGTTTTATTTCTAGCCTCAAAACGTACTAAACGAATCCCCTTTTAAAATTATACTCCAGTTGAAATGTTTTGAAAATGTCTTAAGGTTGGACTATCAATGGACTATATTTCTCATGCTTCTCTGCTTCCCCAGCTCCATTTTCCCAGCTCAACCTTGTACCCCTTGCCTGTTCATTTTCAGCATTTCTTATTTTTAAAATTATTTTTTTTTGGGGGGGGGGCAATCTTTGAAGCATCAAGTATATGAGGATTAGAGAATCCAAGTATGAAATTGTGAAGTACTGATGCATCAATTCAATACAGAACTCAAAAAAGAGGGGAAAAGTCATGTAATGGTAGCCATGAATCCAGCGGGGTGTAGTGGTTAAGAGAAGGCAGTGGAGGCAGAGGCTTATCTGGTGAACCAGAAGTGTTTCCGCACTCCTACATTCCTGCTGGGTGACCTTGGGCTAGTCACAGTTCTCCCTGAACTCTCTCAGCCCCACCTACCTCACAAGGTGTCTGTTGTGGGGAGAGGAAGGGAAAGGAGTTTGTAAGCCACCATGAGTCTCCTTACAGGAGAGAAAGGTGGGATATAAATCCAAACTCGTCTTCTTCTTCTTTGTCGTTTCGAGGGGTGAGTACAGACATGCATTGTTGCAAAGGTGGGGGATTGAAAACATTTTAGAAACATTTTCGGTGATTTTTGTAGAAAGGGCTATAGTGTACATGAATCTATGTTTAATATCAGATTATAATACATAACTCTCTTCTTGTAACTGGAGTCAAGTCAGCCTTCTCTATACAAGTGGACCCAATGACTCTGTGTAGTAAGAGAGGGGAAGGGTTAAAGGTGTTTTACCATCTAAAGTAAACCTCCTCTCTTCTGTTTTCTCAACAGGCACGGAGCCAAATCCAACTCCCTCTCATTCCTCTGCTTTGCTTATTACCTGCTATTTTACAACATGCCTAGGGAGGGAAGGAACAGACGGCCTTGAATTCATATATATACAATTCGCCCCCAAATATTGTAAACTAGGAATCGGGAGAGAGGTGAAATGTCAGGAGAAAATGCTACTGGAACATGGCCATACAACCCAGAAAACCCACAACACCCTAGTGATTCCGGCCATGAAAGCCTTCGACAATACATTTCTAGTTGTCGTCGTTTTAATATTTGGAGGCAGCTGGTGTTTCAAAAAAAATGCAGGAGCAATAGCAGTGCTGAGTTTTTAGGAATGTTCGCCATATTTTGTCCCCGAAAAAGACTCAATAACATCTCTGGATACACTCTGGTTAACAGCTGGTATTGGAGAAGGCTTCTGGAAAAGTTTTGGAAGAAATCAAAAGGACATCTGGCCAATTCCTCCGTCACCCAGTGGGACAGCCCAGCATGAAACAATATGTATAATTTGGATACATGCATAGTTAAACAAACAAAGGAGGACATTTTGCCTGTAAAGTGGAATCAACTGCATGCTCTTATTATCCTATCTGTTCCACGGAGATTGCATCCAATGAGTTAAAGGCCTGCCGTACCTGACAAAAAGCAGAAATCTGGCACACCTTGATTGTAAGACATGTCTAAAATAGGATTTTTAAGCATTCTCTCTCCTAACAAAGCAAGCCCAAAAGGAGTCATAGAATCATAGAGTTGGAAGAGACCCCAAGGGCCATCAAGTCCAACCCTCTGCAATGCAGGAACACTGTAGTCAACCCCGCAGGGTCGTCGCTAAGGAATAGGCGAGACGCGGAGGAGGTTTCATCTGGCGGAGAGCGTCAGCAACAGGAAGCGCGGGATTTCGTGATCCTGACAACTCTCCCCTGTGCTGGTCTCTGGCACCTTTTATTAGGGTTTCCTTGTGGGCGTGTAAAGGAGGTGGGTAGGGAGATGAGCGGGAGACCGGGAGACCTGGAGATCATCATGTGATGCATGATCTCACCTGGCTGCTACGTGCGGAGAGGAGCATCAGCGTCTGGGCCTAATCCTCACCTGGGGGCAAGACCATTGTCCCTGCGCCCGGTGACTGAGCCAGACAGTTCATGACCCATGACTCATAGGGGGATGAGGAGTGGGGGTGCGGTGCGACCAGAAGGCCGTAGGTCCGTTGGCGTCCCAACGTTCTACCACGGTGCTGCTGGGTCAGCAGTGCATTACTACAAACACATAATCAAAGCACTCCTGACAGATGGCCATCCAGCCTCTCTTTAAAAACCTCCAAAGGAGGAGACTCCACCACACTCCGAGGTAGTGCATTCCACTGTCAACAGCCCTGACAGGCAGGAAGTTTTTCCTGATGTTGAGGTGGAATCTCTTTTCCTTCACCTTGAACTCATTACTCCTGGTCCTAGTCTCTGGAGCAAAGGAAAACAAGCTTGCTCCCTCACCAACAAGACATCCCTTCAAATATCTAAACATGGCTATCATGTCACCTCTTAACCTTCTCTTCACCAAACTAGACATACCCAGCTCCCTAAGTCTCTCCTCATAGAGCATGGACTCCAGACCTTTGACCATGTTGGTTGCCCTCCTCTGGACCCTTTCCAGATAGGACGGCACGCTGAACTCTATGTTTTAAACTAACTGCAGGTTGGGGATGGGGAGGTTTTGCGTGGGAGCCACTTAGAACACATTTATGCTTGCCAAATGCCAGCTGTGTTTATCCAAAAGACTAGCAGAGGGATACCTTTATTAGAAACATCCAAAATACCACAAAAGCAGTCTAAATATTAACAATTTCATATAGACTTGATGGTCTTCCTGGCACTTCTCAAGCGTATCTTGACTGTCATGAAGGCTAGAAACTTACTTTTTAAAAAGAGACCGTGCCCGGATTCTCTAGAAGCTGGATTCTGATACAGGCATCGGCTTCAGAATCACAGTGCGGATCAGCCCCAATAATATATTGAAGCCAAATGGCTTAAAGCCAAATGACAAAATAAAGATTTACACAAGACTAATGCTGTTGGCCATGGCTTAAATTTTCTTCAAGACTAGCCTTTGCACATAAATGTAGGAATTCTTCAATGGACTCAAAAAGGTCTAACTCTTTTTATGATGGCGCTTTTAGCTGAGTCCTGGGAAAGTAGACCCCCGGGGCCCCTTCCATACCTGCAGAATAATGCACTTTCAATCCACTTTCACAATTGTTTGCAAGTGGATTTTGCTATTCTGCACAGTGAAATCCAGCTGCAAAATCCATTGAAAGTGGATTGAAAGTGCATTATTCTGCACGTACGGAAGGGGCCCTGGAGCCGTTACAAACGTTGGCAGGATTGTGTGGAATGCTTCCTATTAAAGGGTTAAAATACCCTCTCCAGTTTCTGTGTTTTCTCTCTGTCAGAGAGGAGCGCTTGATAGAGCGTTGTTGGCTTTTGTAATATTACTGTTCTGAATAAAGTTAGCTTGGTATTGACTCTCTGTCTGAGCCTTGTCTGGTAGCTGAGCAAGGAGCTTAGAGAAATAAAGCTGGATTCCCTGGGGCTGGCCTTGATTGCATTACCGCATCTCCTGCGTGATGGTTTCAGAGTTAAACAGGAATATCGAGCAATTCGGTAACCAGCATTGGCAGCAGGAGCCTTGGTTTACCCTGAGCCGTGCGCTCCTGACTGAGCCGTGTGTTCAGGAGAGGTTGCCGACCCAGCCTTTAAATAAGAGGACTTGGTTTCTGAAAACAAAATCACTTTGCAGGGCAGCGGGTGGCTAAGGCCTCTTCCGCACATGCAGAAAAAATATACCTTCAATCCACTTTCACAATTGTTTGCAAGTGGATTTTGCTATTCCGCACAGTAAAATCCAGCTGCAAAGTGCATTGAAAGTGGATTGAAAGTGCATTATTCTGCATGTGCGAAAGGAGCCTAAGTCTCCTGTAATATGTCATGGCGAGAATCTGGGGCGAGATCCACAATCGGACAATGGTGGGAAGGGCAATTTGGAAGAGTGGCTACAGTGCTACAGATCCTGCTTTGGAGGCATAGGAAACCGGGAGGATGAAAAGGACCATTAAAATTGACAGCTAGCCTAGTGTAGCCAGAGACTTCAAGGCAGTGTGTGGCAAATTCCTTAGGGTTGCCAACCTCCAGCTAAGACCTGGAGATCTCTTGTAATCACAACCAAGCTCCAGACAACAGGGATCAGTTTTCCTGGAGAAAACGGCTGCTTTGGGGCCAATGAATGGGGGGGGGGGGGGGCGTCTGGGAAGGGATTTCAGCAGAGACCTTTGCACTCTGTTTGGCCCTGAAGGAAAAGAGCTTGAGATAGAAATGAGGTAAAGGAATAATGGTTGGAGGTCTGGAGATATTGCAAGTAACCTCCGCACTACAGAGACCAATTCCCCTAGAGCCGTGGTGGCGAACCTTTGGCACTCCAGATGTTATGGACTACAATTCCCATCAGCCGCTGTCAGCATGGCCAATTGGCAGGGGCTGATGGGAATTGTAGTCCATAACATCTGGAGTGCCAAAGGTTCGCCACCACTGCCCTAGAGGAAATGGCAGCTTTGGAGGGCGGACTCTATGGTATACCATAGATCCTAGGAGAAATGGAAGTCCTAGAGCAGGGGTAGGGAACCTGCGGCTCTCCAGATGTTCAGGAACTACAATTCCCATCAGCCCCTACCAGCATGGCCAATTGGCCATGCTGACAGAGGCTGATGGGAATTGTAGTTCCTGAACATCTGGAGAGCTGCAGGTTCCCTACCCCTGTCCTAGAGGGACATCACATCCCTGCTGAGTTCTCTTCCCTCCTCAAACTCCACCCTCTCCATGCCCCATCCTGAAATATCAAGAATTCCCCACCCCACAGTCGACAGCTCTAATGGGAACACAGGTGGTTGGCTGCCACAGACATGACTTTCGCCAGTCTTTGATGAGCTGCAGACAGCCCAGCTTGGCAACCGGTGGGCATTTCTCTGACTGTTGATAATTTGTACGAACCAAAAGCTCCATCTCCGCTGTTTTTCATGAGCCTGCCTCTGGATACTTTCCCGTCTTGGCAGGTGTCTGACGCAGAATATATGGATGGCTGCTCGAGCGTCAGTCTCCCCTTTCGGGGATTCGGAGAAAGAGCTTTTTTTCTTTTGTTGCAAAACTGGAGTGAGACCAGATGTACATGCCAGCCTTTCTTTCAGGCTTCCCCACTAAGAACAGAGCAGTGGTGTGTGCGTATTTGTGTATGGAAAGTCAGCATTTACATTCTGGACTGGCTAAGCATGATGCTAACCCCCCTACCTTTGACGGTTCGTTCACCCGCCCTCTGCACCCCCCTTGGCCAGCAAATTGGCCAGACACATGAATAAAGGCAGATGGCTGCTCTTGTCCCTTCCACGTTGACGTTCACACACAAGCAAAGCTGGGTCCCCTTTGGCGGCAGGTTGCCAAGCAGTTGCCAGCTTCCAGGTGGCCCCTGGAGATCTTGGAGAAAATGGCCTCTTTGGAGGGTGGACGCTATCATGCATTATATCCTGCTGAGGCCCCTCCCACTAACTCCGCCCCCCTCCAGACTCCACCCACAATATGTCCAGGTATGTTCCAACCCAGAGCTGTCAACCTAGTTAAGAGTATGTTATACAGCGTCATTCCCATTTTGAGCCAGCGGGGTGTAGTGGGTAAGAGCAGGTGCATTCTAATCTGGAGGAACCGGGTTTGATTCCCCGCTCTGCCGCTTGAGCTGTGGTGGCTTATCTGGGAAATTCAGATTAGCCTGTGCACTCCAACATATGCCAGCTGGGTGACCTTGGGCTAGTCATAGTTCTTCGGAGCTCTCTCAGCCCCACCCAGCTGCCTCGCTTGCTACCTGTTCCTTTAACTGGAGGAGGAAGGGACTGAACCGGGATCTTTTCACACACAAGCAGGAGCTCCACTGTAAAACCATAGTCCAGTGGTGGGGAACCTTTGGCACTCCATATGTTATGGACTACAATTCCCATCAGCCCCTGCCAGCATGGCCAATTGGTCATGCTGGAAGGGGCTGATGGGAATTGTAGTCCATAACATCTGGAGTGCCAAAGGTTCGCCACCACGGTGCATAGTCCCTCCAATAGACTGCACCTAGAAAAGAAAATGAGCTTTGAATTGGACTACTCTGGACTGGGTACTCTGTCTCAGAAAAATATGTTACTATGGTTAGCTGAGAGGCAGCCGTGGAGAAAATTCGATGCCTCCGCGGTAGGATGTAGTCCCAAACAAATATGAGAATTATCAATCATTTTTATGCACTGTCTTTGCCGAAACCATTATTTTGTGCTTTATTGAACACGGTATTTTGATACAAGAACATTTACAGCTCATCAACTGGCTATCGAACGGATGAGGAAGCAGGGCTAGGTAGGCACTAAGACCCAGGTGGAGCATTCTACAACAAAGAAGGTCCGGCATGTTGAATTCTGCGGCGGAGGAATATACAACCCTACTGACATCTTTTTCGGAAACAGACCTATGGTGGGGATCAATTTCAAGAGAGTCTCAGCATTATCCCTGAACCAATCTGAAATTATCACTCATACGTATTCCTGTAAACACTTTAACCCTTTGGGGTTCATTTCCCCCTCGTGTTGACTATTCAGCAAAGTGTTGGTTACGTCTGTGAAAACAAGCGTGGGATGAGCAGGCCGAACAAATAGCGTCTTACACACATGGAGTTTTTGTTTTCCTCATCCTGGACATGGGAGATCTCGACCAGGGAACTGATTCCAGGAATGATATCATGAGCCAGACGGAGTTAAGGGAAGTGAAGTGTATGCTAAGGGAAGTGACTAATAGTCCTCTAGAGGAATTTGGGGTCCTCTTGATGTTGAGATGACACATCTGCTCTAGGTAGCAGCTGTTTCCAGACCATAAAAGCACATTGTTTCTAAATAATCCATCATTTTAAGAGGATCGCGGCAAGCTCATTGTGTATGACAATGATGCATTTGAATATAAAGCTATTCTAGGAAATAAGACACAAGGTCGCCCGGATCATTATTACAGGGGGACATTTTATTCTTAGCAAATTGGCCTCAGACTGCCTTGGACCGCACAAACACAAACGGCAGACATTTGTAATTCACAACTATCCATATCGGATAACAACTGAACGAGTTTGCACATCAGAAGCAATCTGACCATGCTAGCAAAAATTAATTTTCTGCCCCCACATACACCGACAACCTCCCTGGGAGATTTGGATCAAAAGCTACCCACGCCCTCCCCAAAATGGCTAATTATCTACAAGACCTTCTCAGCAGTGGCACGGAAAGTATTAAAACTACCCTGCAGAGAAGTGCATTCTTGACCACCAGAAGACAGGGCGAAGAAAGGGCAGGCCCAGAATTGATCCCTGTCGTTTTTAGGTTGGGACAGGCACAGAACTGATCCCTCTCCCTCACTTTAAGTTGGGGAAAAGGCACAGGACCGATCCCTGGGGGTGGGGGGTCTATATCCGGGTAAAAAGCAGCCTGGGGGAAGCAATTCTGATGGGAGAAATGACTCATAGAGGGGAAGAAAAGCTCCCCTAAATGTAAATAAATAGAAAATAAATAGAAAATGTCCAGTCCTGAGCCATCTCTCTCTCTCTCTCTCTCTCTCTCTCTCTCTCTCTCTCTCTCTCACACACACACACACACACACACACACACAGATGCAAAACATTGACAATATAATTTAGAATAATTCTGAATGCTTGATGAAAAACAAACTCCCCCCCTCCCCAATTGCCTGCAGGCACCACTTACCATTTGCAATTCAATTTCTGACACAGACAGAGGCCCGATTGCGCAGTGGTGAGCTGCATGTACAAACACGTCAACACGAATGCAGTTACGTCTGCATGAAGAGCATCCTCGGATTCGGGGGGGGGGGGGAATACAGAGGGCAGGAATTTTAGGCAGCTGCTAATTTGCAACGAGGTGTTTCCCTCAGAGTGCCCTTTCTCAGAACTAGTGCATCTTCTAGCAAGCTTCTCCAGGGGTGATTGAAAATGCTTCTATGAGTCCTATAGGGAGGTGACGGAGCCAGAGCGGTGTGGTGGTTAAGAGCAGCAGACTCTCATCTGGAGAACTGAGTTCCATTCCCACCTCTTCCATAGGAAGCCTGCTGGGTTCTCTTGAGCCAGTCACAGTTCTCTCAGAACTCTCTCAGCCCACGTGGAGCCAGGCAGCAGCAAACCACCTCTGAGCGGGGTTGCCATAAATCAGTTGTGACTTGAAGGTGCGCACGTAAACACAGGGGGGTAAAGTGTCATCTTTTGTAGATTTCAACATTCCTCTCCTAGTTGAGCACATATGGACTTTCGGGGTCAATTTGGAAGCATCTGCCCTGTTCTATTAGCTCAGTCTGGTCGTGGCGCACCTTTGAAATCTGATTTTCAAAAGGCAGAATGTAAGGTGGATTTAAGCTCTTCATCCAAGCTGTTTGTCCTCCGGCATCCCTAGTTACAATTCACCTTCTCTCTGGCACAAACAGATCCATGGATCTTTCTCCCTATGCCACTTTACTGCTCGGAATTTCCTCTACGAAGCGTATGCGTTTTTCAACAATAACAGGCAGCATTCTTTCTTTATTTAGAACATCACACACACATACGTGCCCGCTACACGCACACACGTGATGTGCGCAAAATGCAAAGGTATCTACAAGCAAAACTAAAAGAGCAGAAACCACTGACGAAAATAAATATGCAAAGAAACGGAAAGGAAAATGGTTTTTTACATTGCTGTGACTAAAAAAAATAAAATAAAAATCAAATTCTTCAATATCTGCAGACAGGTGGCAGAATTGATCCATTGCAGCCTAAGGTTCCAGACAGAGGCTCATTCCGCACATGCAAAATAATGCACTTTCAAACGGCTTTCAGTGCTCTTTGAAGCTGTGTGGAATAGCAAAATCCACTTGCAAACAGTTGTGAAAGTGGTTTGAAAACGCATTATTTTGCGTGTGCGGAAGGGGCCAGAGAGAAGGAAGTGTTATTTCACTTAACGTGCAGTTGACTTGTGGAACTCACCACCACAAGGTTTGGTTAAGGCCACTGTGGCACTGATGGATTTTAAAGGGGGCTGAATTAGTGGTGTTGTTGGCTCTTAGCCGTGATGGCTGAATGGGGCCTCTGGGTTCAGAGACAGAATGACTCTCTCTGGCCCCTTCCGCACATGCAGAATAATGCCCTTTCAATCCACTTTGAAGCTGGATTTTACTGTGCGGGATAGCAAAATCCACTTTCAAACAATTGTGAAAGTGGATTGAATGTGTGTTATTCTGCATGGGCGGAAGGGGCCTCTGATGGTCACAGACTGAAGGAAGTATTTTCTTTTGTTTCGTAGGCCAGCTTTTTACAGCTGAATCTAGTGTCTGGAACTAGAGAAGCCTTTTTTGTGTGTGTTAAACCTGGATTTCTTGCAAGGTTCAGAACAAGGTCAAGCCGGCCTTCAGCTGTTCAAGACTGAGAGAATTTTGGGCCATTTAACATGATCATGTTTGCAACATCTGGAGAGACGGATGGCTGGGAATTACATAGTGCAGAAGGCAAGAGACAATACGTAGTCTGGAGTAGAAAACAGCACCGGGGATTTCGGGAGGTGATCCAAACTGGAGAAAATTGGGAAGTGATGCTTGGCTTTCCCCCTCATTGGTGGGTTGGCATCAATGGTGGGATTCAGCCGGTTCGCACCGGTTTGGTAGAACCAGTGCCTAATTTCTTGTTGAGTTTGGCAAACTGGTTGTTAAAAGCAGTTTTAACAGCCCCAGAGCAGCTAGGCGCCTTGCTGCCCAGCTGCTCCGAGGTGCTAAAAGCCCTGTCACCCCCATTCCCTGGGGAGCAAGGGGGCTTTAAGAGCAGCAGCAAGACCCTGTTGCCCCCCCTTCACCCCCACAAGAAGTTCCTCCACAGCAGGTAAGTGGGCAGGGGGGCACAGCTTGGGGAGGGCCTGGGGGGCCACAGGTGGCACAATGCGGGTGTGTGTGTGCAAACCGGTTGTTAAATTATTAGAATCCCACCACTGGTTGGCATCCTCTAGTGGGGCCTGAAATTGTCCCAAAATTAAAACTGACCTCGAGAGTACATACAGCAGTTCCGCAGGAGGAAATGGCACCTTCAGAAGGTCACTTGACATTGCGATCCCGCAGACAACCTTCCCCAAATTCTGCTGCCCAAAGGTACTGCTCCCAAATCTCCAGGATTTTCTGAAGTCAGAGATAGTAACCCCCCCCCCCCCCCCCCCGTCCCCAACCATGAGAATCCATTCCCACACATGCAAAGATTCATCTACCTGAAGTCTCCGGATCTCTGCTGGAATCCACATGGCTTCCTTAAGCGCTACAAACGTCTCTGAACAAGAATCGTTATTCAGTTATTTAGGAGGTTTATGTGCCGGTTCTCCAAAGACACGCTAGAGGTAGGTAGCTTGCCAAGTTAAAAAAAAAAGGATATAAGAAAATCGAATCAATATGAAACGAGCCCTAAAGCCCTACAGTCAAGCCAGAGGCATAAAAACTGTGTAAAATAGCATTCAGACGCCTGAAACCAAAGCCATAAAATGATTCTCAGGTTAGAAGCAGAACGTAAAAAACAGCTGAAGAAGAAGAAGAAGAAGAAGAAGAAGAAGAAGAAGAAGAAGAAGAAGAAGAAGAAGAAGAAGAAGAAGAGGAGGAGGAGGAGGAGGAGGAGGAGGAGGAGTTTGGATTTATACCCTGCTTTTCTCAACTGTTAGGGGTCTCAAAGCGGCTAACAAACTCCATTCCTTGCTCTCCCCACAACAGACACCTTGAGAGGTAGGTGGGGCTGAGAGAGTTCTGTGAAACCGCCCAGAGCCCTCCGGGGATGGGGCGGTATAAAAGTTTAAAAAATAAATAAAAATAAATAAATAAATAAAACTGCAACTAGCCCAAGGTCACTCAGCAGGCTTCATGGGGAGAAGAAGAAGAAGAGTTTGGATTTATATCCCCCCTTTCTCTCCAGCAGGAGACTCAAAGGGGTTTACAATCTCCTTGCCCTTGCCCCCTCACAACAAACACCCTGTGAGGTAGGTAGGGCTGAGAGAGCTCCAAGAAGCTGTGACTAGCCCAAGGTCACCCAGCTGGCGTGTGTGGGAGTGTACAGGCTAATCTGAATTCCCCAGGTAAGCCTCCACAGCTCAGGCGGCAGAGCAGGGAATCAAACCCGGTTCCTCCAGATTAGATACACGAGCTCTTAACCTCCTACGGCACTGCTGCTCCTTTCTTGTGTGGGTGTAGCCCAGAAGGATTCCTCCGTATTCTCCTCAGGAAGACATGCCAGCAACTGGCTGTTGTGGGTTTTCTGTGTGGCCGTGGTCTGGTAGTTTTTGTGTTTCACCTGCATCTACGGCTGGCCTCTTCAGAGGCAAACATTAGGAGCCAAAACCACCAGACCACAGTCACACAGCCCAGAAAACTCACAGCAGCCAGTTGATTTCAGTCACAAAAGCCTTCGACAAGACAGGCCAGCAATCTTGTGATCTCTGATCAAGTACCATAGTGCCATCTTGAGGTGTGGGTATGTAGCAGAACCGTGCTACATAATACTGTCGTAATCTTCCACCCTGAACTCCTTGAAGAAAGCATGAACTGCAACTGTCAAGGGTGAATGAAATTAAAAAGTCCGCCGGGGCTCTTGACCCAAAGAGTCACATCCTTTTTATAAAGGCCATTCATCTTGCTACATCCTCAAGATGCCAGAATTTCCTCTAGAAAGCGTTTGGTCGCTGATTCAGAAAGTCACGTTGCAAAATCAGAGTGGTTAGGAAAGAGGCGAAGCTGAAAGCGTTGGGAAATGCTGGTTTCCAAGTTCAGGCAGTGGGGGTGCGTTGCCTTTTCAGGAAGGAAAAAAACGTATTTCGTCCAAGTGATATTATTACAAGATACCCCCCCGGGCAATGTGGGAAAACATTTGGCATACCGTTTCTCAGCCAGCATACTGATTGCCTGTTCCCATCCGTTTTTTATTTCCTTTTAGAAGCCGCACCTGGAAATAGAAAAATAATTCATAAGGAAGAATAGGAATATGCATATATCTGTATCTATATCTATGAAAA
Source organism: Sphaerodactylus townsendi (assembly GCF_021028975.2). Lineage (NCBI taxonomy): Eukaryota > Metazoa > Chordata > Lepidosauria > Squamata > Sphaerodactylidae > Sphaerodactylus > Sphaerodactylus townsendi. The sequence continues at coordinate 27,255,469 of NC_059440.1, forward strand.
CCAGTGTGGTGTGGTGGTTAAGAGCAGCGGAGTCTAATCTGGACAACCTGGTTCAATTTCCCACTCGTCCACATGAAGCCAGCTGGGTGATCTTGAGCCACTCACAGTTCTCTCAGAACTCTCTCAGTTCACGTGGAGACCGGCAATGGCAAACCCTCTCTGAATATCTCTTGCCTTGAAAACTCTATGGGGTCACCATAAATCAACTGTGGTTTGATGGCACACACACACACACAAACACACAAACACATCTATCTATCTATCTATCTATCTATCTATCTATCTATCTATCTATCTATCTATCTATCTATCTATCTATCTATCTATCTATCTATCCATCCATCCATCCATCCATCCATCCATCCATCCATCCATCCATCCATCCATCCATCCATCCATCCATCCATCCATCTATCTATCTATCTATCTATCTATCTATCTATCTATCTATCTATCTATCTATCTATCTATCTATCTATCTATCTATCTATCTATCTATCTATCTATCTATCTATCATCGTGTGGTGTAGTGGGTAAAAGCAGGTGCACTCTAATCTGGAGAACTGGGTTTGATCCCCCGCTCTGCCACTTGAGCTGTGGAGGATTAATTGGGGAACCAGATTAGCTTGTGCCTTCCAACACATGCCAGCTGGATGACCTTGGGCTAGTCACAGTTCTTCGGAGCTCTCTCAGTCCCACCCACCTCACAGGTGTTTGTGGGGGGGGGGGGGAAGGGAACGTTATAGTTTCCAAAGGACACAATTGCCAAAAATCCAGACTCTTCTAAAGATGCTATCATGGGGTATTGCAGCAATAATTTTAGTGGGGGGACCCCAGGAACCGAGGTCTGCACAGCACAAAATGCCTACTTAGGTCCCTTCCGCACATGCAGAATAATGCACTTTCAATCCACTTTCACAATTGTTTGCAAGTGGATCCTGCTATTCTGCACAGTAAAATCCAGCTGCAAAGTGCTTTGAACGTGGATTGAAAGTGCGTTATTCTGCATGTGCAGAAGAGGCCTTAGATTCTACCTGTGGAAAGAGCTGCCCAGCAGGGGGATAGAAAAACACTCCAAACATGCCTAAGGACACTCTTGGGAGCAGACGCAGCAAAGTGCTGCCGTTGGGCCATTTCCAGTTTTCAGATGGGCTTCCAGCAATCCCTGAAATGCCATAATTAGGCACTGCCAAGCGGAGAGCACTTTTTGAACTGTCAAAATGTATTATCTAGATCCAGCTCTTGCTGATGTAGGGCAAAGCTGAAGCACAGCAAAAGCCTCTCTGTACTTCTGTGCTGTAATCTAATTTAGAAAAAATCGCCTTTCCTTCCAGCTATGAGCCTCTGCCAAGCTTTCATGGTTGGCTCTCCAAAACCTTCCGATCTCTTGCCCACAGTTCCGACACCGAAGCATCTGGTGCTCAGCTCCCGAGACATCCGCCGCACCTTGCCCAGTTCTCCATGTGACATGGTTTCCCTTGGTGCGAACGTGTTGCCGAGTGTGGACAGTTCATCTAGAGTTTTTGCCCACGTGGCTTTCGTGTCAATATAACCTCCGTGTGATATTGATGGGAACTAACTCAATAACAGGATCCTGGTGGGACTTCACTGCTAAACCCCCCGTCTGTTGAAAAAATAGACTGACTGTTGAAGAGATCTTCCTCTCAGGAAGATAAGTTTGATTTTCCCATCTCTTCCATACAGACTTCCCAACTAAAGTTGAATATCAGCAATGGGAGTCATCTATGTTCCAAACAGCCAGAGTCATGAACCAGGACTTTTCTTGGGAGGGGGCTATTTATAGTCACTGGTCCCCCCATCTCAGACTCCAAATTTTGCATTTTTAATTATTTAATTACATTTTTATGCTGCCTTTTTACCCAGGCAGGGCACCAGGGTTGAAAAAAAAATTATAAGATTGAAAACTTCAGCTGTAACTACAATTGAAGATTGGTGGGTGAAGGGATTAGAGTTGGCAGAGATATCCAAACTCACTTCACTCTTTACAGAAAAGAATTTAATTCCATTGTGGACAATTGGAAACCCTTGAGAGCCAGCGTGGTGTAATGATTAAGAACAGGTGCACTCTAATCTGGAGAACCAGGTTTGATTCCCCGCTCTGCCACTTGAGCTGTGGAGGCTTATCTGGTGAACGAGATTAGCTTGTGCACTCCAACACATGCCAGCTGGGTGACCTTGGGCTAGTCACAGTTCTTCGGAGCTCTCTCAGCCCCACCCACCTCACAGGGTGTTTGTTGTGGGGGTGGGGAAAGGAAAGGAGATTGAAAGTCCCTTTGAGTCTCCTTACAGGAGAGAAAGGGGGGATATAAATCCAAACTCTTCTTCTTTTTGACAGATTATTTGGACAAAGAAAACAAACAAACTGATGTATAATGGTTTTGAGGGTTAGGTATCATTAAAATAAGCTCCAATAGAGAAAAGTGTGATTTTTTTTTATTAGCAGTAACTCTAAAGATCCAATTTTGCTGCATGGTTCTTGATCGGCCAACTTTTGACCTGCTGTGTTGCCAAACCCTGCCAAGTTCTGGCCCTACCTGTTCCCATTCTGCTCCTTCCTGGATTTCGTGCCGTGTACCTGCTCTACCTCCTCCTCTGCAGACCTAGTTTTCCATTTCCACGGGCACGGATTTCGTTTAATGCTTTCTCGGCAGTTACTCACTGCTTCTGCGGCCTGGAGCAAAACAAGAGAAATGTGGATTTCCCCCTCACACCTTCAGTGTGAAAAAACCCCAAGCAAATAGAGTTGCTCGAAGTAGATTTTCTAATTTAGAAGAGCATCCTTCATTTCACATGGGGCGGCGGAGCGGGAGGGTGAGTGTGAAAACCTCTGGCAACACCAGCCAGCTGAGCAGGGAAATGAGCGGGCTACGCAGAAACACAACTTGTTCAGACTAATCGAGTTCAGGCGACCCTATTTGACGGGAAATAAACCCGCTAGGCTTACGAAGCCAGTCAATTTGTACGTGTTGATGCAGGGCTGCCCTCGAAAGAAAAGAAACCGTGTCCACAGCATTACAGTTTTCATCCTTTTAACGCCCAGAATAAAATAACATTTTCAGCATGGCCCTTCTCCACAAAGCTCATAGCTGCACACATACCCTCCCTCCCCAATTTCAACCACACAACAACTCTCTGTAGTAACAGAGCAAAGTTTCTGGAAGTTTGAGGGCAGAGCCTGAGTAGGATACAATCTGGGGTGGGGGGGACTTCTCTGGGGTATAATGCCATACAGTCCAGGGGAGTTGATCTTTGTTGTCTAGAGATCATCTCTAATTCTGGAAGATCTCCAGCCCCCACCTGGAGGCTGGCAACAATAGCTTCATCACTGAGCCAACAGGGTGTAGTGGTTAAGAGCAGGTGCACTCTAATCTGGGGGAACCGGGTTTGAGTCCCCGTTCTGCCACTCAAGCTGTGGAGGCTTATCTGGTGAACCAGATTAGCTTGTGCACTCCATCACATGTCAGCTGGGTGACCTTGGGTTAGTCACAGTTCTTCGGAGCCCTCTCAGCCCCACTCACCTTACAGGGTGTTTGTTGTGGCGGGGTGGAGAAGGGAAAGGAGATTGTAAGCCCCTTTGAGTCTCCTTACAGGAGAGAAAGGGAGGATATAAATCCAAACTCTTCTTCTTTTTCCTCTGAGTGGGGATTTGATCCCACAGCTCCGGTCTGCGCACCGAATGTGAGTTTCGTCTTTGAAATAACAGCAAGCCGTTCTGGCCAAGCGAGTCCTGAAGCTAACAAGTTGCAATCAAAAGGGGGAAAAAATCCTGGAGCGGAAGACAAGCGCCAGCCCTTTATATCACAGGCGGAGCTGCAGCTCTTCCAAATGGCCCCGGTTTTCTCCCACATTAAAGGCCTCGCATGGTAGGGGGCAATTGGTTTTTGTGGGAAAGTGAAAGTTCTAAGCAGCAGAATCAATCCGCAAGCAGCAATTGAGAACTGATGTCTCTCTTTTCCTCCCCTTCTGGGAGTGGGGTGAGGGGGGTGAGGTTGTTCTTCCAATCATCATAGGAGTCATCCTTGTTCAGATAATGAAATCTAATTTTCTCTCATTTCAAGGGCACCATCGTCTGTATGCGAGCGTGCTACCCAGCCTCGTCGCTATTAGCAAGATGGAGCTTGACATGCTTTTGACAAACGATGAGGAAAAGCATTTATCCTTGTGCTCTGCGCTGCCAACCTCTGAAAAAGAAATATCTATCTATATAAAAGGCAAGGCATCTTGCCGACGACTCGCTTTTTAAAAAGAACTGCGCGGGCCCAAGAGCGGAGGGGTCAGGCTGTGTGGATGTGAGCTCGTGCAAGGCGAATCTCTGTTTTCTAGAGCCCGTTGTATTTTGTCACACGACGGGCTTTGTTGCTAGTCATGAAATTAAAAAAGGTTCACAATAGAGTGCTGTTGTGGATTTTCAGGAGCAGGTAAACTGCTTCAAAAGGTGGAGGTTCCTTGTAGCGATTATATCTAACAGACTTTACATCGGAGCTAGTGTGAGGTCTAAAACCAGAGCAAAGAAATGCCGGGGGGGGGGGGGAGGGTTTCATATTCCAGGATTCATTTTAAGTACAAAGGAACCTCACCCCAAAGGACCCCGGCACTGTCAAATTTCTCTTGATTTTCAAAGAGATGATCATTATTAATTTTGCTAACAGTATTTCTCTGGACATATAAAAGGCAGCTGTAGGATAGAATGAACTATGACCCTGCAAAATCATTCGGCCGGCAATTCTGGGAGATCTTTTCGCAACCCAAATTTGTGATGGAATTCAGTTTTTTGAAAAGACGGCCGCCTTGCCGGGACACTTTGCATTGTGTGCTCCCCAACCACCTAGATAACGATCAGGAAAGAAGGATTCTCTGGAAGTAATTGCATCCTATTTTGCACAAAGCAGAGTTGCTTAGCAATGCGGACACGTACGTCTGGCCCTAAATGCGAGTAATTTCATTCCTCTTACAGATCTTGACAGCTCTTGGCTGGAAAATGGTTTCTTTTCTTCAATCATCCAAATAATTTTTTTATAAGCTAGGTACTCTAGCAACCTGATATGTGCTCGAGGGCTTATGAGAACGGCACAATCAGCCCAGATTGATCTTCTAAAGACATCATCTGGCTAGCTAACCCACAGGTAGGTCTGTTAGATGAGACGGTGAAATGGAACCTTCATGTTTAAAGGCAGTACACCTGGATACCAACTGCTTGGGGCTCACAGCGGCTCACAGCAATGGCCTTTGTACCATACTTTTTCAAGAGGCATCCGAGAAGAAGAAGAAAAGGAGGAGGAGGAGGAGGAGGAGAAGGAGGAGGAGGAGGAGGAGGAATTGGATGTATATCCCCCCTTTCTCTTCTGTAAGGAGACTCAAAGGGGCTTACAATCTCCTTTCCCTTCCCCCCACCCCTCCAACAAACACCCTGTGAGGTAGATGGGGCTGAGAGAGCTCCAAAGAACTGTGACTAGCCCAAGATCACTCAGCTGGCCTATGTTGGAATGCACAAGCTAATCTAATTTCCCAGATCAGCCTCCACAGCTCAGGCAGCAGAGCAGGGAATCAAACTTGGTTCTCTAGAGTGCACGTGCTCTTAACCACTACACCACACCGGCTTTGTGAGTATAGAGGTTGGCCTAAGTCTTGGGGGTGGAGCCTCAGTTGGCGGGGGTGGAGCCTGGTGAGGATATGTTTTGTGGGCGTGCCCAGTGATTGACAGTTGGAGTTTGATTGTTCAGGTATACTGCCAATAAGAAGCTTGGCTGCCTTCCACGTCAATGAAAACAACACCAGTCAGTTAGCCTGACACTCCAGGTAATACAGACAAGGCTGCCGAGAAGCCCTGTCGTGAGTTCATTATGCACTGTTTGCAGTGAAATCAGAAAGCATATTATGTGTGTTATATGTGTCTGTCTGTGACTTTCTCCGCTTGATTTTTGCAATTTGCAAAGTACCTGCTGCTCCTGGCAAACAAAAGACCCTCGGCTTCTAAGCACTTTGCTTTGTGATCTAATTAGCCATGCAAATGAGACATCTGCACTGGCTATTAGCATACAAAACAATTTTATTCTGGGGAATTAAAAGAATCCCTTCAGAGGGATTTATAATTTATGTTTTCAAAAAACAAGCTGGTAATAAATAAGCAGCAATCGCTAAAATGTTTGCCCTAATGAAGGAGAGGCGTGCGTGGAGACTCACCGCATATGTGCAGCCGACACCGCCACCGGACATCACAACACTCCAGCATGAAACATAGGATGGGCTTATGGAAATGAAGGGCTGGGGCTATACCACTTGCAGCAGGCTCGAAACAAAATGGCACCCGTGACGTTCCAGTGGTGGAAAGTGCCATCAAGAAGAAGAAGAAGAAGAGTTTGGATTTATATCCCCCCTTTCTCTCCTGCAGGAGACTCAAAAGGGCTTACAATCTCCTTCCCCCCTCACAACAAACACCCTGTGAGGTAGGTGGGGCTGAGAGAACTCCGAGAAGCTGTGACCAGCCCAAGGTCACCCAGCTGGCGTGTGTGGGAGTGTACAGGCTAATCTGAATTCCCCAGATAAGACTCCACAGCTCAGGCGGCAGAGCTGGGAATCAAATCCGGTTCCTCCAGATTAGATACACGAGCTCTTAACCTCCTACGTCACTGCTGCTCCGCCACTGCTGCTCCACAGTTGACTTATGGTGATCCTCGTAGGGTTATCAAGACAAGAGATGAATGGAGTCGGTTTGCCACTGGCCCTTTCCACACAAAGCTCCTAAAACATTTGTAAACCGCTTGCAAAACATTTTTCAATCCTCCCCTCTTTTGTTTGCACTCACCCCCTTGGCCTCTTCCGCACATGCAGAATAATGCACTTTCAATCCACTTTCACAACTGTTTTCAAGTGGATTTTGCTATTCTGCACATTAAAATCCAGCTGCAAAATGCACTGAAAGTGGATTGAAAGTGCATTATTCTGCATGTGCGGATGGGGCCCTTGAAACAATTCCAGTGTGCTGTGCTGTGTGTGTGCTGTGTTGAACTGATGCTTCAATGCTTCGCAACTTTGTGCTGCATTCTCTCCTCCTTGTATACTTGATGCTTCAAAGGTTGGCCCTTCAAAAAGGAAGGAGCAAACAGAGAAATGCTGCAAACCAACAGGCAAGGGGAAACATTTCAGCCAGAAGATCGTTTTAGAAGGGAATTCACTTGAAATGTTTTGAGGCTGGAAATAAAACGTTCGGGGGTAACAACAGTGCAGAATCCCATGGAAACGTTTTGTTTCCTGCCTCAAAATGTTGGGAGGTCGGGCTGCCAGCCTTCAGGTGGGACCTGAAGATAGTCCAGAATTACAATCAGCCTCCAGACCACAGAGAACTGAAAACGACTGCTATACAGAGTTAGGCAGTGGCGTACCGCCCATGGGGACAGGTGGGGTCAAATTACCCCAGGCACAACAGCGGGGGGGGGGGGCAAAATCACCCCACCTCCTCCTTTTCGCTGACCCAGCTTGGAAGAGAAGAAGAAAAGTTTGGATTTATATCCCCCCTTTCTCTCCTGCAGGAGACTCAAAGGGGCTTACAATCTCTTTGCCCTTCCCCCCTCACAACAAACACCCTGTGAGGTAGGTGGGGCTGAGAGAGCTCCGAGAAGCTGTGACTAGCCCAAGGCCACCCAGCTGGCATGCATGGAAGTGTACAGGCTAATCTGAATTCCCCAGATAAGCCTCCACAGCTCAGGCGGCAGAGCTGGGAATCAAACCCGGTTCCTCCAGATTAGATACATGAGCTCTTAACCTCCTACGCCACTGCTGCTGGGTCGGCGTGGGGGAGGCACCTAAAGACAGAGCTTGCCTTCTGCCAAGAGCCAGCCTGTTGTTACGGGGCCCGTCTGAGCCACCTGCTTCCCTTCCCAGGCCCTCGGGGGCTCTGCTGGCCTGCTGCATGGGGGGTGCAGGGGGGCACCTGGAACAGGTGTTGTCCCTGGGCACCATTTTCCCTGATATGCCTCTGGAGTTAGGTTCTGCGGCATTATACCCAGCTGAGGTTCTCCCCTTCTCTAACTCTGCCCTCCCCAGTGTCCATCCTGAAATCTTCAGGATATTCCTAACCCGGAGCTGGCAACCCTAGCTTTACTTGGGAAAGCGAGCTGAGTTTCCCAGCCAGCTCCCAACCTCTAGGACCAGCCGTCAAAGCTCTCTTGGAAACCATTCCAGCCTCTGGCACCCTTGATGGACCATAAAGTATGGCTGTTTCGGAAGCACCCACCTTTCCCCTACCCTTTGCCGTTCAACTTTGTATCCCCCTTCGGGGCCCGTGCTATTTTCTGCTCCCTCCGTCTCGGGGCACCGACGATTTCGGGGCCGTCAGCCGGCGATGTTGACTTCCTGGCTGTAGCCGATAAATGTTTCATAAAGCAAGAGAAGGCTGATGTCTTGAAGATGAGTATGCAGCCCACGGCAATCATGAAATATTTAACAGGGCTGGGGATGTTTTTAAAACCCAGAGCTGCATAATGGAACCTTCCACGGCCTGAAGTTCCATCTCTTTAAATGTAGCTTTAGAAACAGAGCTCGGTTCCGTTTCCGCAGCTCCCTACCAGGAAGAGCTGCGACTGTCTCAAACTTTGGGAGTGGGGGGGAATCCTGATTCTCTGGTCCATGATCCTGGAAAACCACTGACCCCGTTTTGACCTTTTTTGCCTCCTGAAAATGTTAGTGTGAGGTATAATCCAGTGCCGGAGGATGTAGCCAATGGCTCCTTTTTGAAGTCAAGTCACATCTGACTTATGGCGCCCCTTGGTGTGGTTTTCAAGGCAAGAGAGTTCAGAAGTGGTTTGTCATTGGCCCCTTCCACACAAACCACCTAATCCCGCCTTTACCACAATGTTAGTCCATGCTCACCCCAGAGTCGTAGCAAGGGGGGAAAGCGCCCGGTGAACTGGTACATCCTCCGCCCCGTCCTGCCCTGGAACGCCCCTGGAACGCCCTCGCCACACCACCATAGGGGCGCATGCCTGGTGCATCGACCCCTTGGTCCCTTGGAGCTACGCCTCTGGCTCACCCCCTTGAAATCATTCATGGCTGCCATTGGGTGCCCCCCCCTTTTGGATGTATGCTTCAGTGCTTCTTGCTGCAATTCTCATAGCTCATACAACTAATCCTTTGAAGACTGGACCCTCCCCCCCCCAAAAAAAGCACACAGAAATTATTAAAAAGTGAGCAAAGAAAATGACACCGAAGAGGAAATTCGGGGACAGCACAGCAATGTGGAAAATATCGTCAAGAGATCGCACAGCAACTGAAGACACTGTGGTAATGTTTCAAGCACAGAATTGTTTTGAAAGGGGATTCATTAAAAACGTTTTGAGGCCGGAAATAAAACGTTTTCGGGAGTTAAGGGGGGAAAAAAACTATGTGGAACTCCATGGAGGAAATGTTTTATTTCCACCTGCAGTGTTTTAGAAGGGTTTTTGCGGAAAGGGCCATTGCCTGCCACCTGGGGAGCTGACCTCTCTCATCTGAAGATGAGTTCTGGGAGAACTCTAGAACCCACCTGGAGGTTGGTAAGCATAACAGGGGTGCCTTTTAAAAATTCTGTTCTTTGGTTACCTTTGGAATGTAAGAGAGAGCTGGAATCCCTGCCCTACGAGGAGAGACTTAGGGAGCTGGGGATGTTTAGTTTGGTGAAGAGAAGGTTAAGAGGTGACATGATAGCCATGTTTAGATATCTGAAGGGATGCCATGTTGGTGAGGGAGCAAGCTTGTTTTCTGCTGCTCCAGAGGCTAGGACCAGGAGTCATGGGTTCAAGGTGAAGGAAAAGAGAACATAAGAACATAAGAACGAGCCAGCTGGATCAGACCAGAGTCCATCTAGTCCAGCTCTCTGCTACTCGCAGTGGCCCACCAGGTGCCATTGGGAGCTCACATGCAGGATGTGAAAGCAATGGCCTTCTACTGCTGCTGCTCCTGAGCACCTGGAATGTTAAGGCATTTGCAATCTGAGATCAAGGAGGATCAAGATTGTTAGCCATAGATCGAGTTCTCCTCCATAAATCTGTCCAAGCCCTTTTTAAAGCTATCCAGGTTAGTGGCCATCACCACCTCCTGTGGCAGCATATTCCAAACACCAATCACACGTTGCGTGAAGAAGTGTTTCCTTTTATTAGTCCTAATTCTCTCCCCGCCCCCCCCCCCCCAGCATTTTCAATGAATGCCCCCGGTTCTAGTATTGTGAGAAAGACAGAAAAATTTCTCTCTGTCAACATTTTCTACCCCATGCATAATTTTATAGACTTCAATCATATCCCCCCTCAGACGTCTCCTCTCCAAACTAAAGTGTCCCAAACGCTGCAAAGATTCCCCTAAACATTAGGAAAAACTTCCTGACAGTCAGGACTGCTCAACAGTGGAACGCACTACCTGGGAGTGTGGTGGAGTCTCCTTCTGTGGTGGTTTTTAAACAGAGGCTGGATGGCCATCTATTGGGAGTGCTTTGATTGTGTGTTCCTGCATTGCAGAGGGTTGGACTTGACGGCCCTTGGGGTCTCTTCCAACTCTATTCTATTATTCTAGATTTTAGACTTTATATGGATGGGTGCCATCATACAGGTATTTTTTGTTGTTGATTTTATTATATTTATTTACCATATTATGTAATGTATTACATTTATTTACTATGTAATTTATTATGCATCACTCATTTCATGGGGAGAGCGATCTATAAATCCAATGAAATAGCAATAATCGCTCTTCTCTTCTGGGTCTCTAGCAATGAAGATGGGTGAATGAGCACATATTTTCTGTTTGTGCGCGTATAAATAAATGCATGCCCATTAATATTCAAGACACCGTGCAAGGCAAACAGCCAGCCATTTCACACAGCGTGAATTTTTGTCTTGAATTGTTGATAACATGCTAGAGAACCATTATTTTTTTCCCCCAAAGGAGTCTTTAACCAAAACCCCTTTGCTTTTGAATCAAGGCAGCAGAGCAAGCTACCGCAAAATAAATCAATGCAGCCTTCATTGGGCAGGGAAGAGTCATCAGCTGGGTGTAAAGGCAGCTCAAGTAGAGATCCTTGGGGCGGGAACGGGGCTGGCGCTTCAATCTGAGCCGTGGCTTTGTTTTTATCGATGCAGTGCTGAAGTGTATAGAATGATCGTCTAAAGCAGGGTTAGGGAACCTGCGGCTCTCCAGATGTTCAGGAACTACAATTCCCATCAGCCTCTGTCATTTTTAATGGGCTGATGGGAATTGTAGTTCCTGAACATCTGGAGAGCCACAGGTTCCCTACCCCTGGTCTAAAGGCTAAGGTATGGTGGTGGAAAGTTGCAGCTGTCTTGCAGCATAAGAGTTTTCAGAGCAAGAGACATTCCAAAGCGGTTTGCCTTTCCGCACATATCACTGAAAACGTTTGTAAAATCTTTTCAGTCCCCTCTTTACCACGATCTGGTTGACTGTCTCTCTGGCCCCTTCTGCACATGCAGAATAATGCACTTTCAATCTGCTTTCACAATTGTTTGCAAGTGGATTTTGCTATTTCGCACAGTAGATTTTCAGCATGGTGTAGTGGTTTGATTCCCTGCTCTGCCACTTGAGCTGCGGAGGCTTATCTGGGGAACCAGATTAGCTTGTGCACTCCAACACACACCAGCGGGGTGATCTTGGGCTAGTCACAGTTCTTTGGAGCTCTCTCAGCCCCACCCACCTCACAGGGTGTTTGTTGTGTGGAGAGGGGGGAAGGAGATTGTAAGCCCCTTTGGGATTTCCTTACAGGAGAGAAAGGGGGATATAAATACAAATTCCTCTTCTTCTTCTAAAATCCAGCTGCAAAGTGCATTGAAAGTGGATTGAAAGTGCATTATTCTGCATGTGTAGAAGGGGCCTATGAGGCTTTCCAGCTGAGACCTTCTACCTCAGCCTTCCCTGTGGAAAAGCTCCGGCTGCCTTCTCCAGTGCCTTCACAGTTCCTCCTGAGATCCCCTTTCTCAGCTGTCCAGGGTTAAGGTCATCCAGTGTGGATAAGGGATGACCAACCTGCCCCCAGTGGCAACCCATCCCTTTCAGGCCACCTGGGCTTACTTTTGACTGGGCCAATCCTGCCGCAGAGCTGACGCCCAACCTTGATAGCTCTTCTCCCTGCCAAATAGTTCCAGGTTTCTTTATTATGGTCCAAAGGAACCTTATAAGCCACACTCCCTCCTACTTAGGATTCAGGGCCCGATAGCGCTATCCATCACCTTCCCTAAAATTCAATGAATATGCATTCGTATTGAAGTAACCCGTGAAAAAGTCATTTTACTGCAGAGCTGGTGCCAGAGAAATTATAGGACCCTTCTTATTATTAAAAATGGCACATTACAAATAATCTGCAGCTGCTTAGCTCAGCATTGTGAAAACGTCGCAAGGGAAACGGAGTGATTCATGGCTCAGCATTTCTTGAACGATTCCCTTTTTGTTCTGTTGAATATTTTCCCCCCTCGCCTGAGAACTTTTGGGATGAAAGAGGGCGTGAGGCCCCCCTTTCACACCTGTCCCCAGCACCTGTTTCTTCTGATCTGCCGCTTTGGAGCTGTTTTGTTTAGAATGCTTCTTTCGGAGACGATTCCAACCAATTGGGATTGGAATAAGGCCATAAGAAAAAAGAAAGGAAAAAAGCAAAGAGAGAAACCCAAAACCCAGGTTGTGAAAATCCAAATGGTTCTTGTATAAGACCTTCAGTAGATGAAGCGCTTCTTAAAACTGCAGGCTGAGCTACGGGAGCTGAGAATCTTAACTGCCTGCTTCGTCGGGCGTGAAATTAGCCGGGTCTTGCATGGCTTTCTTCATACACCCTCATTTTATTGGTAAATAAAGTGGCAAGGAATTATTTCTGCTTTCGTGCTTCATAGATAGCAGGACCAGGGTGTGGGACTCGCTTCTGTCTTCATGTTGACTTGCTTGGTGCACATCTCTGCTCATTTATCCTTGATTTTGGGCACTTTTTGTCTCAAAGGGTATACAAAGTATACCCTTTTCTCATCCTGCGATGAGGTCTGAAGAACCATTTGGGACAATTTCCCCTATTTAAAAACTGTGGAGGGTGCCCTATTGGTTAGCATCCGAGTAGTCACCAACTTGTTTTCGAATCACTGGAGCCCTTTTGTTACTGTTCTTGAACACGGTTTCTTTCTTTGAGGACACAAATATGTGCATATTGCAGGTTGTCGTCGTGACATCATAGCTTCACAGATATACCCCTCATAACAAAAAGGAAAGGAAAAGTGTGTGGGATCAATAGGTAAAACAAACTTTATTCATCTAGTCTTTACACAGAAATCCTGCACGAATGAACTACCAGCAGAGGAAACCTCCATGGGGAACTTTCAGTTAATTTCTGCCGCATCACACAAAATGGCAGACGTGAATGCTGAAAATGAATGTAAAAGGTCTGGCCAGGAGCTATAAAGCATTTCCTGCCTGCTTTTGTTCGCTCAGCAGACAGGAAACGTCTTCAACCCAGGTTGGGGGGAAAAACTCACTAGTTAATTTTTGAAAAACCCGGGTAAAGAGAAATAAAACGTTCTGAGGACATTTTGGAGAAGAGAGCTGAGCGAAGTTCTTTCCCAAAGTGGTTTTTAAAACATCCTAAAGACATTTTGTTTCTCTCTCTCTCTCTCTCTCTCTCTCTCTCTCTCTCTCTCTCTCTCTCTCTCTCTCTCTCTCTCTTTGGGAGAAGTTATTGCCCACATCTTTGCTTGGTAAGCATTTTTCAGTCTGCGCTTCTTGAATCCCCTGATCTACAGTCTTCCATCCTCGTAAAAATATCCGGGCTCTCAGCCAGCACCTCACATGTGTTCGTGCCACCCTGCAAAGCACCAGTTAGGGAAAATATATAGCCAAGGGTTGGAAAGGCCTTCTGCCTTCGTCAAGGGCAGTGAACGGGATATTGCACCAGATACTTCTGAAATATTGATCAGTCTCACTCTCTCCAATGTTTGTCTCGCAAGAGCTACAAATCTGTTTGCCTTTAAGGTGCCACGAGATTTGAGGGGGGCAGAGGGGCTGCGTGTTGTTAGTCCACCTCCTTTTTGTTTTGTGTGTATCGTTATTTCATCTTTCCGTTTACTTTGCAGCCAACCCATTGCAGACAAATTGAGCCTCGCACTTCTCCGGAGGAGAGTTCGATGGCTCTCTACCGCATTGCCTGCAAACTTGTTCCATTACTCTTTGTGAAGGAGATCAATTAAACGATAAAACCAGCTTTCGGCTCGGGATGGCTGCAGCATTTCTTGAAGAACAGCAACCTCGCCACGACTTAAATGTCTAAAATGAGAGGTGCAGTGTACCAAATTTACCTGTACATATTGTCTTTTTAAAATGATTTTAATTTGTCCTGTTATAGAGGGTTATAGGCTACCAGGAAGGCCTTTCTGGGTCAAACATCAATACAGAAATGGAAAAAAAAGATAGAAAACCTTGTGCTTTTTTAAATTGACCACGCCGAGAACCAGAGTGGTGTAGGGGCTAGAGTGGTTTATGCAGTGGTAAGAGACCCACATTCAAATCTGCACTCCATGAAGTTCACTGGATGATCTTAAGCAAGTCACTCTTTCTTTCTCAGCCTAGCCTACTTCACAAGGACGTTGTGAGTATGCAGTGGAGGTTGGGAGAACAATGGACACCATCCCAGCTTCTTGCAGCAAAGGCTGGATAAAAATGAGAGAGCTGACTGCAATCCCAAGTTAGTTCTTGTTTCCTTCCTCCTTGGTGTTCTTAATAAGGACCCTGTTGACCAATGAGGACTAGCGCCACGTAAACCCGATCACTGTTGCAAAGTGGCAACAACCAACAAGAGTTGCAGATTCCCTTCTTCTGGACTAAAGTCTGTGGATAGAATTGCTGGCTCCCTGGTGGGAAACAGGTAGAGATTTTGGCAGCGGGGTCTGAGGCGGGAAGGGGAGGGATTTCAATGGGATATAATGTCAGGGAATCCACCTTCCAGAGTGACCATTTTTCTCCAGATAAACTGATCCCTGTTGCCTGGAGATCATTGGTAATCCTGACCACCTGGATCTACCCACTTTCTTAAAAAGCTGCCAGGCACTCACAGATGGACCAACGTAGAGATCCAGGGGAGGTAGCTGAACCCCAAATAATATCAATGCTAGCGAAGCATTGCTGCTTGTTTTGCTGCCAGGGGCGCAAGCCATAGAAGCCCATGTCCAGGCACGCAACCCATTGGCTTGCTCCACCCCAAACCTCTTAATGAGGTTCCATCAAAGCGGGTATCTCACCCGCTGTCCCACACCTATAGATCAGTCCCCCATGCGCAACCCGCCAAAAGGCTATGACATGTTAACATGCTTTAGCAAATTCCAAAATTGAGGGAGAGGAGGGTGGGACCGCGTCCAGCTCAGGAGAGAAGTGGGAAGAGTGAGGCCGGGCAATGCTAGCAAAGCACTCTTACAAAATCAAAACAATGATTTGCCTGAGACATGGAACAGAAAATAAGGACTGTCCTTGGTAAACAGGGTTCAACTGGAACCAGGGGTGACACTGTTTGCTTTTGGGGACACGAGGGTTCCTTTAGGCTACGATTCTCTGTGTCGGTGCTTGCCTGTCTTCTGTTCTTAACACCTACGTTTGCAAATAAACCGATAGCGGAGAAGCACCCAGGACACTTTTGGTGAAGATACGGCCTGCTAGCTCTGCAAATTTAAAGAGGCAATGCGATATTCGTGTCCTCATTTGCGTCAAGGAACGCTGTAAGCAACAAAAGAGGAGGACAAACAAGGAAAATATATTTAAAAGATCCTCTTTAATGTACACCCAGAGACTGCGGGAACATCAGGCATTGCACATGGGAATTGTATGGCTGGCGTTCAAGATCCCTGACAGATACACAGCGACAGCAGCTGCAAGAATTACACAGAAAAGACCAGCAACAGGAGAACACACACTTTTGAGGAGGGGGCATCAAATGTGTTGCGGGAAATCATTCCTTGGAGTGCAGCAATTAAACAAAACAGAGAATGCTGGAGTAAGCACAAAAGCAGTCCAGACACTACCCTTCTTCGTTTCAGCTCCCATTTTATGTCCCCAAAAGAGGAGGGGACTTACAATCTGCCCTTTCTCAGAACAGAGTGATATAAAGCAATCATCACAGCAGCTTGGGAGTGCACAACGCCCTTCAGTGCACCTTCACGGTGTTCAGTGAACTCTAACCCACGCTTTTTTCAAAAAAGCCAGGCAGCTTGCCAAATACAAGTTCGTGGATCCAGAGGAAGCATGTGGCGCAGTTTTATTTCCCCCCAAAAAAGGTTACCATGGAGATGGTTGCACCTTAATGGGCGATGATATTTACTGCCCTGTTTCCCCTCTTCCACCCCCTCCAGACAGATTTAGCCATGCATGGCTGGGCAAATGCATATTCATCAAGTCAAGAGTTTGTGCCCGGGCTATGAGTTTGTGGAGGAGAGTGCAGCATGCAAATTTGTTTCTGGAGTCTACGGAGCGTGTGTAGAAAGCCTTCCAGTCTGGATGTGCATTTAGCTGTTGCTTCTCTTGTTTTACTGGCCTTGCTCCCAGCAGTCTTTATGAACCAGGGTGGGCAAAGACATTTTAGTGGATGAGACAGAAAATCCGAATGATGCCCTCTCATCATTTGGGAAATATAATAATTTAAGTGGTTAAGGTGTCGGATTAGGATCTGGGAAACCTGGTTTGAATCCTCACTGGAAACTTGCTGGATGACCTTGGGATAGTCACACACTCTCAGCCAGAGGCGTATTTAGAGAAAATGTAGCCTGGTGTGTGTGCATGTGCGGAAGGGGCCCTGGACAGTATCGTGGATAGAAGTGACAATTCCACCCTCTCTCAGCTGGGAGAATACAGCAAAAAGCTGTATTTTTATGTCCCTCCTTCTTCTGTGAGCGTTTTATTGATTGCAGTTGGCAGTTTTCATTATCAGTATAGATTATTCATTTATCACACTAGCTTCCAAAATGTGTTCCCGGAATCGCTGTGATGAGCTCCTGATGGGGTTCCACGAGGAGGAAGCTAAAAATGGCCGACACGGACAGCCTTCCCTCAAAAGGCTGCCTATCAATCTTCCTCAACGAGGTGCAGACAGCAGTAGTGTTGGATTTGGCAGCGTAACACTCTCCGTTCACACAGGGCAATGTTGTGTGTGTGTATTAAGTGCCACCAAGTCACTTCCGAATCACCGGCGATCCTATAAATCACTGTCCTCTTGAAACATTCTATTGTTAACAGCCTTGCTGAGAAGTTTTGGAAATGGCTCCCTCAGGGTAGAAAATTTGAACTGCCACTGTTTGTGCAAATTTGAGAGGGCTCACACCATTTGTTAGTTATGCTTTCCGCAGCTGTCGCCATATGTGTGGAGACTGAGAATGTCAATGAAAACAGGGACCACAGAGACCTAGGTGGCATCTTCAGAATGGTGGCTGGTAGTCTAAGAACATAAGAACATAAGAACAAGCCAGCTGGATCAGACCAGAGTCCATCTAGTCCAGCATTCTGCTACTCGCAGTGGCCCACCAGGTGCCTTTGGGAGCTCACATGCAGGAGGTGAAAGCATGGCAGCCTATGCAGCTGTTGCTCCCGATCACCTGGTCTGTTAAGGCATTTGCAATCTCAGATCAAAGAGGATCAAGATTGGTAGCCATAGATCGACTTCTCCTCCATAAATCTGTCCAAGCCCCTCTTAAAGCTATCGGGTTAGTGGCCATCACACCACCTCCTGTGGCAGCATATTCCAAACACCAATGCACGTTTAGTGAAGAAGTGTTTCCTTTTATTAGTCCTGAATTCTTAAGCACAGCGTTTTCAATGGATGCCCCCCCTGGTTCCTAGTATTGTGAGGAAAGACAGAAAAAATGCTCTCTGTCAACATTTTCTACCCCATGCATGGTGCGTAAAAGACTTCAATCCTTATCCCCCCTCAGGCGTCTCCTCCTCCAAACTAAAGAGTCCCAAACGCTGCAGCCTCTCCTCGTAGGGAAGGTGCTCCAGTCCCTCAATCATAGCATTGCCCTTCTCTGCGCTTTCCTATGCTCCTCAATATCGCTTTTGAGATCGCAGTGACCAAGAACTGGACTACAGTGCTCCAAGTCGCGGTCGCACCACTGCTCTATATAAGGGCATGACAATCTTTGCAGTTTTATTCTCCAGATTCCTTTCCTAATTATCCCCAGCATAGAGTTTGCCTTTTTCACAGCTGCCATGCAGTGAGTTGACATTCCCATGGAACTATCAACTAAAGACGCGCTAATCCCACTTTCCTGGTCACAGCGACTGATAGCACTGACCCTTGTAGCTTGTATGTGAAGTTTGGATTTTTTGCCTATATGTGCATCACTTTGCATTTTTGCTACATTGAACTGCATTTGCCATTTCTTAGCCCACTCACCTAATTTATCAAAGGTCGGCTTAGAGCTCTTCGCAATCCTTTGTGGTTCTCACCACCCTACATAATTTGGTATCATCTGCAAACTTGGCCACCACGCTACCCACCCCTACTTCCAGGTCATTTATGAATAGGTTAAAGAGCACTGGTCCCAAAACAGATCCTTGGGGGACACCACTCCCTACATCTCTCCATTGTGAGAACTTCACATTTACACCCACTCTTTGCTTCCTGTTTCTCAACCAGTTTTTAATCCATAGGAGGACTTCCCCTCTTATTCCTTGATTGCTGAGTTTTCTCAATAGTCTACCCAAGTTAATTCAATTCCTGTGGCACAAACTACTCATGAGGATAGCAAATTCATTTGTTTAAATCCTGAATTTCCCCAATCACATAAAAACAAACCATGGAGGTATATATATTTTTAGAAAGCAAAGGGGCTCCTTCCGCACATGCAGAATAATGCGTTTTCAAACCACTTTCACAACTGTTTGCAAGTGGATTTTGCTATTCCGCACAGCTTCAAAGAGCACTGAAAGCAGTTTGAAAGTGCATTATTCTGCATGTGCGGAATGAGCCTATGATTCTATGATACTATCTCTCTCAGGTCTGGTCTCCACATGCAGCAAAATGAAGTGGTCCTTGCCCCCGCTGCAGCTCAGTAGAGCAGAAATGGGCAAACCAAAACAGCATCTCACAATAGTATTCCAGCACCATAACTGGGAGTGATGTCACGGTGTTGCGGGACCTTCAAGCATTCCCCAGAAACTATGGCTTCTACCATAGAGGTTTTGGGTGACTCCTAGAATACCCTCTGACACGACCTTTTCCCTTCTTGTTTACAACTGGAAAGGCATCGCGGGGCACTTACATCCCCCCGCCCCACAAGACTCCATGGGGGTTGCCGGCTCTTGAGTGAGAACCCCAAGTAGTAGAAAGGGCTGTACCATTTCAGGGAGCAAAGAAGGAGAAAGGTCTGGTTAATGTTTTCTCAAGTAAAACCTGCCTGCCAATTGCATATTAACAGAAAAAGGTTCTGTTTTAACCTTTCGAACGTTTTGCTGGTTGTTTACTTACAAAGAATGATTAAACCAGGGCCATTTAGAAACAGGCAATCACCTGCTGTCTGAAATTGAAATTGGGCTTTATGAGTAGACCGGACTTCAGGCAAGCTCACCTCCAATCTCTCAACATGGCTGAAAAGAAAAGAGCAGGGGAGAAAATAAATCCATGAGTTTATTGCCTCATTTTGCCTCATCTCCTTCTCTGCTCTCCAAATTGGAGCCAACCGTCGTTTCAAAGGTCTTCATGGCAGCCCAACGTTTTAAGCAAACTGGACCTGCTCTTAGTGCCTCATTTAAGCATTGAAGCCTTCCTTCTCCGCAAGAATATGGAGATTCCTCTTGGGTTATAAGAACATAAGAACATAAGAACTAGCCTGCTGGATCAGACCAGAGTCCATCTAGTCCAGCACTCTGCTACTCGCAGTGGCCCACCAGGTGCCTTTGGGAGCTCACGTGCAGGATGTGAAAGCAATGGCCTTCTGCTGCTGCTGCTCCCGAGCACCTGGTCTGCTAAGGCAATTGCAATCTGAGATCAAGGAGGATCAAGATTGGTAGCCATAGATCGGACTTCTCCTCCATAAATCTGTCCAAGCCCCTTTTAAAGCTATCCAGGTTAGTGGCCATCACCACCTCCTGTGGCAGCATATTCCAAACACCAATCACATGTTGTGTGAAGAAGTGTTTCCTTTTATTAGTCCTAATTCTTCCCCCCAGCATTTTCAATGAATGCCCCCTGGTTCTAGTATTGTGAGAAAGACAGAAAAATTTATCTCTGTCAACATTTTCTACCCCATGCATAATTTTATAGACTTCAATCATATCCCCCCTCAGCCGTCTCCTCTCCAAACTAAAGAGTCCCAAATGCTGCAGCCTTTCCTCATAAGGAAGGTGCTCCAATCCGTCAATCATCCTCGTTATCCTAACCTTGACTACAGTTAAGGGGAAAGTATGTGGCAGAGACCCCTCAGGATCATCAAGTGGGAAGTGAGGATTTGGGAATCACTCCCCCCTTGGTCCAAACTTGAGCCGCAAACTATGTCCTGTATTGAGCACAAGAAGATGTCATCTTCAATCCTCAGAAAATAATTTCCTCTTAGCAATATCCAGAGGAGTGCTCGAAATAATCATACGTTTAAGCTTGCCAACTTGCAGATGGTTCAACAAAGAAAAACACCTCATGGCTAATGATAATGGAATTACCAGTCTCTTAAAAAATTTCAATAAAGCTTTCATTCAAAAGAGCCGCTGCTTCAATCTCTTGTTTCTATACAAGTAAGACAACTCAAAATATGCCATTCACAAGAGCTTGCGATTAAGACTCTTGTTTTGTATAAATAATGATGTCTGCACCAGGGAATGACAGCCCGTTTATTATTATATACTGAGCAGAAATATCTCACGGACCTTATACGGTTGGAAAAAAACTTGCAGACTTAGTGGTAAGCCCTTTAGGGGACAAGGTAGATTGTGTAATTTGATTTGCATTGCATGTACAAAACAAGAGACTTCAGCACAGAGCTCTTGTGAATTGTATTTTTTGTGTTACCTTGTATAAAAACAAGAGATCAAAGCAGAAGCTCTTTTGACTGAAAGCTTTATTGAAGTTTTTGAAGAGATGGGTGATTTCATTACCGTTAGCCCTCAGGTGATTTTCTTTGTTGTACCTTTTATCATACCTACCCCACCCTTCATGATGGTTCGCTTCCAGGTGGTGACTGAAGTTCTCTTAGGGTTACAACAGAGTTCTGTCTATCTCGAGAAAATGGCTACTTCGGCATTCCTCCCCAAACCTCACCACCAAAATCTCTAGGGCCCCTTCCGCACATGCAGAATAATGCGCTTTCAATCCACTTTCAATGCACTTTACAGCTGGATTTCACTGTGCGGAAGAGCAAAATCCACTTGCAAATAATTGTGAAAGTGGATTGAAAGCGCATTAATTCTGCATGTGCGGAAGAGGCCTAGGTATTTTCCAACATGGAAATGGCAGTCCTAAATTCCTGCTTTTAAGCATTATCCATAAAGAAACTTCTTGTAATCCTTGCAACAGCCCTGTCAGGCCAGATGGAATTATTATCCTTCAATTTTGCAGACAACAGCTGAGAAAAAACAGAAGCCTGGTTAAATCCATAGCTGAGGCAAATGTTACAAAGGGGATTTTCCAGTCTCACAGAACGTTCCAGAGCTGACATGAGGTTGCCGAGCATGCCACAGCTTGGAGAGACAAAACAGCAGAGGTGTTGCACAGTTATTTTGTTTGCCGTTTCTTGCAAAAAAAACCAGGCACAGGCGACGCTGGTGAGCAGGCTGAGGAGACGGGCTCACACCCAGGCCTTGACTTGCGTGTTCCACGCCTTGACGCACCCGTAGATCCCCCCGTCCTCGTACCACTGCCATTTCACCCCCTTGTAGACCGCCCGAGCGCAAGGCTGGAAACACATGAAGAGGCGGAGGCGCCGCGCCAGGCTGCAGTACAGGGCCGTGGCCACGACAATGAGGGGAGACATGATGATGAAGCCGAGGATGATGAGGGCAGAAGAGCTGTTATCATCCAGGATGGTCTTGCAGTAGTAAGCCATGGAATGGAGCACCTGCAACGGATGGAGAAAAGGGGTCAGAAACCAGGAAGGACAGCCGTTTCCATATGGAAGATTGAAAACGTTTTAGAATTATATTGTTGAAGGCTTTCATGGCCGGATTCAACTGGTTGTGGTGGGTTTTCCAGGCTGCTTGGCCGTGGTCTGGTGGACCTTGCTCCTAACGTTTCACCTGCATCTGCGGCTGGCATCTTCCCTCTGTGATACACCTCTGAAGATGCCAGCTACAGGCAAAACGTTAGGAACAAGATCCACCAGATCACACGAACACAGCCCGGAAAACCCACCACAACCAGTTCTAGAAATGCTTTATGGGATCTGTGCGGAAAGGGCCAAAGTCGGCGTCTCAAAGCCACCAGAGCCGGAAATGAAAAATGGAACCAGCCTGCTCATTCCGGACAATTTCGCCGCAAACTCCTGAGCTTTGAAATTCTTGCAGGTTAGATTTGTGAGAGTCAACCGGCAGAGAGGCTTAATTGGAGCGGGGGTTTTTTGCAATGACGAGTTAAACCTCTGTCCCTGGCTTCCAGCTGCCAGGAATCAATACAGAGTCATAAACGAACAAGAAGGTGATTCTGAGCATGTGCAGCAGCAGGCAGAGGGGGTTGAGATAAGACTGGTCTTTCTGGTTCAGATGAAAGCCCGGTCTAATCCATCGTTTCTGCAGCAGCGGCTGGCTAAAAGCCGGCACAGAGGCCCCTTCCACACTTTCAGTGCACTTTGCAGCTGGATTTTACTGTGTGGAATAGCAAAATCCACTCGCAAACAGTTGTGAAAGTGGATTGAAAGTGCATTATTCTTCTCCTGTCGAAGGGCCCTAAGAGAGATCAGATTGCTGTTTAAAGAAAAGAGGACCGGATGATGGAAGAACAGTTTGGATGTATACCCCACTTTTCTCAACCCTACGGAGACTCGAGGAGGCTGACAAACTCCTTTCCCTCCTCTCCCCACAACAGACACCTGGTGAGGTAGGTGGGGCTGAGAGAGTTCCGAGAGAACTGTGACCAGCCCAAGGTCCCCCAGGCAGGCTACATGTGGAGCAGCGAGGAATCAAACCCAGTTCTCCAGATTAGAGTCCCTCTTCTCTTAACGTCTACACCACACCAGCTGCACAAGGGTTATCTTCCAAAGCCAATAACCGAGCGAAGCAACAGGGGCTTTTTGGAATCATTCTGTGTCAGTTTCAGTCTCGGAAATGAAATGAGATGACAAAATGAATCTGTCCGACAACACGGCCTCCCCAGGAAGCTGCCTCCCTCCCTCCCTCCCTGCCTCCCTCCTCCCATACATATTCAATCTCTTGGCTGCCAGTCCATCTTGACATACTGCTGAGAGAAGAGGAGATTGCACTTGTCGGATTAAAAGCTTAATTATCCCTAATGTCTTCCTGTCCTGGTTCTTCTCCTTGCTTAATGGGCCAGCAGAAACCTCTGCCAGCAGCTCTGACTTTTGAACGATGGGCCAGGGAGTGCTGCGGTTCTTCAGAAAAATTTCCTCCATGAGAAGGTGCAGAACAATAATTTTTCAGCCTTTCCCTGCCATGGGCAAACCTGCAGAAACATAAGGCCCCTTCCACACACGCAAAATAATGCGTTTCCAAACCACTTTCACAACTGTTTGCAAGTGGATTTTGCTATTCCGCACAGCTTCAAAGAGCACTGAAAGCAGTTTGAAAGTGCATTATTATGCATGTGCGGAATGAGCCTAACATTATGTCCCTTGAACCAGAGCCAGCGTGGTGTTGTGGTTAAGAGCAGGTGCACTCTAATCTGGAGAACCGGGTTTGACTCTCCGCTCTGAGCGGTGGAGGCTTATCTGGTGAACCAGATTAGCATGTGCACTTCAGCACACGCCAGCTGGGATCTTATAAACAAACAAATTAATTAATTAAAATGGTACCACAGAGGCCCCTTCTGCACATACAGAATAATGCACTTTCAATCCACTTTCAATGTACTTTGAAGCTGGATTTTACAGTGTGGAATGGCAAAATCCACTTTTAAACATTTGTGAAAATAGATGTGCATTATTCTTCCTGTGCGGAAGGAATCAGAGAGAGTGAAGATGACCTTCCTTGTGGCATGGTTTTGATCTCAACTGAGGTTCCTCCTGGCTTCTGTTTACCAGGAACTAAATTTGCTGGAGATTTCAGCCTTTTGTTGCCTCTTGTGTTTTGATTCTGAGGAATCTGCAGAAAAAAATTGGTCTGACCAGAAATAACAGGAGAGCAAAAGAAATTTACGTTTTTGCTGCCAGCGATGACGGCTCTTTCACACCTCTTTCGGCTCTCCTAAAAATGATCGTCTGTCTTCGAAGAAACAAACAAACCCTCACCCTCTTCTGCCAGCTGCTGTCGAATCGATATGGTTATGACACCCGCAAGAAAGGGAGAGAGACGGGTTCCCTTATGCCGCGGTGATTTCACTTAATTTCAGCTCTCCTGTTTACTGTTTTCAGTCTATTTTTCAGCCACGGTGGATCACACGAAAAAACAGGCCTCCGCTTTTTTACTCGCTTTTCAGCAAATTGCTGTGAATGTTTTCAAACAGTCTTGGCATTCATTTGCCTCTGACGAATCTGACGGACGGTGTATTTGCTGACTGCCGGTTGATCTCAGCAAATGAGATGCACATCCGGTCGCCCACCACAGCATGGTGTAGTGGTTAAGAGCAGGTGCACTCTAATCTGGAGAACCGGGTTTGACTCCCTGCTCTGCCACTTGAGCTGTGGAGGCTTATCTGGTGAATCAGATTGGCTTGTGCAGATCAGTGCAGTGACCTTGGGCTAGTCACAGTTCTTCAGAGCTCTCTCAGCCACACTCACCTCACAGGGTGTTTGTTGTGGGGAGGGGAGGGAAAGGAGCTTCTAAGCCCCTTTGAGTCTCCTTACAGGAGAGAAAGGGGGGATATAAATCCAATTCTTCTTCTTCTTCTTCTTCTTCTTCTTCTTCTTCTTCTTCTTCTTCTTCTTCTTCTTCTTCTTCTTCTTCCTCCTCCTCCTCCTCCTCCTCCTCCTCCTCCTCCTCCTCCTCCTCCTCCTCCTCCTCCTCCTCCTCCTCCTCCTCCTCCTCCTCCTCCTCCTCCTCCTTCTTCTTCTTCTTCTTCTTCACATGAGCCTCACCATTGGGAACTGACCCCCATTGGCCATCGACCATGATCGAGAGCAACCCAAATGTCACCCCTTGCTTCTGAGGCGGCCTCCCCCATATTTTCACTGCCCACTCGGTTCCATCTGCTCCGCTGTGTGCCTTTAGCCTGCCCACGCCGCAGCTTGACAAATCAGCAACTCTTTTCCATTGTTCCCACAGCATCCAAGAACCAGCTCGTAGTCTGACATCTTGGCATCTCTTTGTTCATGACTGGAGAACCGAAAAGTTTGCCGTACCACCAGGTGTAGACGTGGACTTTTTTTTTACTCGTCCGCTTTGCTGTTCGCAGGCTCCCCAGGGCCTCCCCTGGTGTAACATCAAACCAAAGAAACAGATGCTGGCACTTATTGCTCCGGGACGGAGGCTTTATGATTCAGTGGTAGATTAATCCCGCCGGCATTCAAATGAGATTTTTGTCACCCAAGAGGCCAATGTGAAACTGAGATGCCCATCTGTCATACACAATCAGAAAAGGGGAGCATAATTTGTCCATTTGCTGCCAGGTTTTAGCAGAACTGGACCAGTTCATAAGAACATAAGAACAAGCCAGCTGGATCAGACCAAAGTCCATCTAGTCCAGCTCTCTGCTACTCGCAGTGGCCCACCAGGTGCCTTGGGGAGCTCACATGTAGGATGTAGTTCATTTCAGTGGCTTCTGTCTTTTCCTCATGTCGACAGCCAGCGTGGTTATGAGCTGGGGACTCTAATCTGGAGAACCGGGTTTGATTCCCCACTCCTCCATGTGAGCGGTGGACTCTTATCTGGTGAACTGGATTTGTTTCCCTGCTCCTCCACATGAAGCCTGCTAGATGACCTTGGACCATCTCCCTGTGGCTGCCCATCTTTTAACAGTTCCAGGCTTCTCTTTTTGAAGCAAAAGTGCTATTTACACAAACAATGTCCTGGCATCTGTGAAGCTCGATATTGTGCTCTGGTTGTTGCTTCCATTTATACACAGCTTACCCGCAAGCACACACTCCACACTTCCTCGCTGAATAATAAAGGTCAAGGAATCAAACATGCTTGACATTTCAAGAAGCTGTCTTATTGCAATCCATTTGAGTCCACGGAATGCTTGATGGATTATCTGCACTGGAACGCTATCGCTGCAGGTGACGGCTGCCATTGAAAACGCTGTCTGATTTGCTGACACAGAGAATTGATCGTTCGGGCTTAATGGTCAATAGAGTCAAGGCTCAAACGGCACAGCTTTCCTAATATCTTCCGTTCATCTTCTTCGAAAGAAAGATAGAGCGGGAGGGGACCCTCAAGATCATCAAGTCCAACCCCCTGCACAATTTAGGAGATTCACTGCTATTCTCCCAATGACCCCTGCTTTATGGCCAGAGGAAGGCCAAAAGAATTCCAGGACCCCCGGGCCCATCTGAAAGTGGCGATAAGCATTACCCTGGACATATAAGAAAGGGCAAAGACAACAAACAGTTCATCTTTCCCATCTCTTTCCCTTCAAGCAGTGCACGATTTGCCTGTGGAACTCAGCGCTACAGGATCTAGCAGTGGTGGATAACTCGGATGACTTTTTAAGGGGATTTGAAAGGCCTGTCAACAGCCATTAGAACATAAGAACATAAGAAAGAGCCTGCTGGGTCAGACCAGAGTCCATCTAGTTCGGCACCCTGCTACTCGCAGTGGCCCACCAGGTGCCTTTGGGAGCTCATGATGGCTAAACAGAACTTCCATGCTCAGAGGCAGTATACCTCTGGATACTGGCAGTTGGGGGCCAACAAGAAAGAGAGTTTTTGACTTGCCTGCCTGAAGGTCGCCTGGGTTTGTGAGAAACAAGATGCTGGGCTCAATGGAAGTTCGGTCTGAGCCAGCTGAACTCTTGTCACATTGAAAAGCTTCACAATCGAGTTAGGAGGATTTGACGGAAGAGAGCGCAAAGTCACGAGTGGTTTGCCTGGACTCTCCTCTCCAGCCTGCTAACTTTGACCATTAGCACTTGGGCACAGACTAATGCACGGAAAACGCTTCCCTTCGCTCTCGGCCACTTCCTGCTGCAGATGAAAACACTCAAGCCAAAGTGGAGAGCTCGCAGCAGCAGACAAATCGCTGTGGGTTGAGCAGCCCATCTCATTTCGAACCGGAGAGGAGGCGATGCTTTCAAATCTAGCCTGCTAAGTGGGAAGAGACCACGGGCTTGGAGATGAAAGCTGGGTTGTAAATGCTTTTGGGGGGAGAGTCAGATTCCATTAAGGAGCCGTGGGGCCGGGAGGGGGAGCAGCCACGGGAAAAGCAGGGCATGGCAGAAATGAAGGGCTGTTGCAGCATCAAGTTGGTGAACGCTGAGCCCAGCCGAGAGGCATCCTTCTCTCGAAAGGTCAACAGGGTGGGTTGGGCCGGACAGAAAGGGAGATTTAATGGGCTTTCGCTCCTCTGCTTGAGGGCGGAATTGCTGAGATGCTGCCGCAGCCCACTGAATGGAATAATAGCTTCAAGGCCTCGTGGTCCCAGAGACTGCCTTTCTAGCCTTCGTTCCAGAAATCTTTGCTAATTTGGAAGCTCCTATGGAGCCAGGACCTAGCAGTTGCTTCTGCATTCGTTTTAAATGCTTTGTTGTTCCTTTGCAAAGGTAGCTTATCAAGGGGGAGAACGTTGGGTTAGATCTTGCCCACTCAATCTTGCCCAAGATCCAGCGTGATGTAGTGGTTAAGAGCAGGTGGATTCTAATCTGGAAACCGGGTTTGATTCCCCACTCCTCCACCTGAGTGGCAAAGGGTCTTCTTCTTCTTCTTCTTCTTCTTCTTCTTCTTCTTCTTCTTCTTCTTCTTCTTCTTCTTCTTCTTCTTCTTCTTCTTCTTCTTCTTCTTCTTCTTCTTCTTCTTCTTCTTCTTCTTCTTCTTCTTCTTCTTCTTCTTCTTCTTCTTCTTCTTCTTCTCCTTCTCCTTCTCCTTCTCCTTCTCCTTCTCCTTCTCCTTCTTCTCCTTTTCCTCCTTTTCCTCCTTTTCCTCCTCCTCCTCCTCCTCCTTCTTCTTCTTAGTCCACCAGCAGATATGGCCTGGACTCACCTTGGAATGACAGTGGTTGATCCAGACAATATTGATCAGCTCTCCTGGAGAAAACAGCGTCAACACAGAGGGAAATGCACAGTATTGGTAAGAACTCGATCCCATTTTCACTGATCCCGAAAGAAACCAAAATTTAATAAATGACATTTGCTCATTTCATTCATTCATTTCATTAATCAGCAAAAAAAGATTTTTTAAAAACAAGCACAGCAATAACGTTAAGAAAAAGCTAACAAGCAATTTCATACGACCCCGACGATTTCTGTGTTCTGCCAGCAACGTGGCCATACTTTGACAGTGCCTATGAAATGGAGGGATCCTTATCTTCAAGTAAAAAGTGAACGAGTAAGTCACCAGGTGACACTAAAGGAAATATCTAATCTTTTCCCTCTTGATGTGTCTGTCTCCCCATGTATGATCTGCCACAGCTGGCTGGGAGATTTACAAGGAAAATTCCACCTACACCCAAGTAAACAACACATAAAACGCACGAGTACTTGATTTCTCCTCTGCAGGGAGCGATTGTACCAAAGCCGCTCTGATTTATT
Organism: Sphaerodactylus townsendi; assembly: GCF_021028975.2. Taxonomy (NCBI): domain Eukaryota; kingdom Metazoa; phylum Chordata; class Lepidosauria; order Squamata; family Sphaerodactylidae; genus Sphaerodactylus; species Sphaerodactylus townsendi. The sequence goes on from NC_059440.1 coordinate 27,284,249, forward strand.
CATGTTATTAGCTGGCGATGCCCTTGACTACCCAATTTAGCAATTTATATCCTCCACAGCACACTGAAGCCGTGGAAAGAATAGATCTGCAGCCCATTCACAATTAGACTCTGGGGATGGAGGGCGCTTTTCGTACTGCAGCGTCTCCTTTTGAGTGACTCAGCTTGGCCGGAAAGGTCAGGCTATGGCAGTGATGTGTCCCATGTTGATCCAGTTGATTCCCCAAGGGCTGATCTACAGAACAGAGCCATGAACCTGTCTTGATCGGAATAGGATAATAAACTGTTTTAATTACGTTGTTTCACGTTTCTTCCAGCGCAGATGTTCGGAAGTCCTTGAAATCCCAAAAGAAATTGTTTTGCCCTGTGAAATGGCTGTGGAACCATAGCTAGCTGTAGAACCATAGCTGGTTCCAGTGGGCAAAGAGATTGCGACATTTGTTGGGGGTACGAAGATGGCCAAAGAGTTCACCGCATCCCAACAACATCATATATTTTTTCTCCCTAAAGAAATGCTCAGTTTGTGAGCATCTACTTGCAAGTACTTAAGAGTTGGATGGCCCAGGCCAGACCGATCTCATCAGATCTCAGAAGCTAAGCAGGTTCAACGCCAGTTAGTATTTGGATGTAGTCCAGGATCACAACAGAGAGGAAGGCAATGGTGTGCCTCCTCTGTGCATCTCTTGCCTTGTGAACCGTGTGTGTTTGTGATTTGTTGGCACTTTTCACCACTGCTCTTGCAAGTGAAGAACACGTTTTAACCTGAGCTGGGACCTTTGGGAATAGAGCGAATAGAAATGCACAGAAATAAACAACAAGACCCAGAAAGAATCAGGGCAAAATCCCATGCAATCTGGTGAACTGTTCCTAGGAGTTGCCAAACAGATGCCTCTGAGAAGCTGAAGTGCTGGACCTGAAGGAAGAAGAAGAAGAAGAGTTTGGATTTATATCCCCCCTTTCACTCCTGCAAGGAGACTCAAAGGGGCTTACACTCTCCTTTCCCTTCCCCCGCCCCCACAACAAACACCCTGTGAGGTGGGTGGGGCTGAGAGAGCTCCAAAGAACTGTGACTAGCCCAAGGTCACCCAGCTAGCATGTGTTGGAGTGCACAAGCTAATCTCATTCACCAGATAAGCCTCCACAGCTCAAGTGGCAGAGCGGGGAATCAAACCCGGTTCTCCAGATTAGAGTGTACCTGCTCTTAGCCACTACACCACGCTGGCTCTCCAGGGTTTAAGCAAGCTGCTTATAAAAACCAACTCTTCTTCAGTCTTAGCTGTTATTGTTCCTGAACCGCGCGGGGGCCTTACCTCTGGGTTGACCCACATCCCCTACCCCTCTCTCTCAGAAGTCAGATGGGAGACCACCAAGGAAGGCTCCGCAGAGGAAGGCCATGGGAATCCAACTCTGCTTCTCACTTGCTTTGAAAGCAGAACGTCCGAGGGATAAAGCCAAGAAAGTTTCCCGGAAACCGCAGAGAACGAGAGAATGTAAACGTCACCCGCCTTCCCTAATGAAACAAAAGTGATGCGGAGAAGCCAGGCGCAGCCGATCTGCAGAATACTTAATGAGAACCAAATTAGTTTGTCAATGTGAATAAATACAGGGATGCCCAGCGGTGGCCGGGGAGCGGGCCCATCAGGATGATCTACAGGCCAAAAGACAGGAGATAGGACGGATGCAGTTTTAGTTCGGGGCGGAGATGCTTCGGTGGGCCTCTTCTCCCTTTCACTCTTTAATCAAAAAGGCAAATTGCATAGCCTGGGCCGAACAGGAAGCAGCCTTAATTAAAACGAAATTAACAGTTTTCAGCCTGCGTAGGCAACGAAAGACAAGAATGGGGTGCGGGAGGAGGAAGGAAGAGGATGCTGAAGAGTTCGAGAGAAATATTGTGGCAATAAAATAAAAACTGCGGTGAGTAACCGAGGCTACAAATAATCGCCCGTCAACCCGGATGCTATATTTACTAAGACTGTCGTGGGGGTTTGGTAATTACTGCAGATATTTTTTCTAATGGTGCATATGGCATCGAATCTCCCTCGCCACAGACCCCGCGGTTTTTCAGGCGTCGACGAACCCAGGGTTGCTGGTTTCTGTGCTATACAAGCAAGAGTTTGGCCCTCCAAGGAAGAATCACGGCACAAGACCTGCTTTGCTAAGGAGTTCAGAGCTCACGGGAAGAAAAGGGATCAAGAGTCCATCCACGCCTGCCATTTTTCTCCAGGTCTTCTCCTGGCCTCCCAGTTATGAGACGTGTGTTGTGATTTCGTGCTGAGAACCGAGTTCCAAAGGAAGGGTTGGCCCAGTTCGGGATGGGAACATGACCCATAAAGAGAAGGGACTTCAGCCTTCTCCATTGCTACTGCAATCATTTCCCATCCAGGGGGCACCACTGTCCTTTTGGAGGCTCTTTGGAGTACACATAGATTTCCTCAAGGGCAAAAGAGTAGACCTCCACAAGGACCATTTCAGAACAGGGAAACAGCAAGATAGAAAGGTTGAAAGGAATCCCTTTTCCTCGCGTGCCATGGTCCCAGTCTGAATTGGAACCCTGCACACCTAGGAAATGAGTTCCCACCAGAAACTGCAGGTGCATGTCTGAAGGCCAGGACATGGGGAAAATGTACTATGTTATTAGGACCATATATTACAAGCAAGCATTAACTAGGGCAGAGGTTTTATTTGGGGCAAATGAATCAAGCCTTGGGCAGATTATGCAGGTGAACAGAAGAGTAGTCCAGTTGAATCAAACCAATCATCTGTTTATGCCAGTCTCCATTTTAGCACAGTAGTTAACCAGGCACCCCTGAAAGGCCTTAGAGTACAGAAGGCACAGAAGCCAAGCCTTCCCCTTTGTTCTTGGCCTTCAGAGGTAGAGTGCCCCTGAACATGGAAGTTTCATTTTGTATTTCTGGCTAGCAACTCTAGATGAACTTATCTAATCCCCCTTTTAAAGCCATCTCAACTAGCTTCTGCCACTACATCCCGTGGCAGGGAGTTCCGCTGGTTAATTCCTCATCAAGAAGGTTTTTTGGCCCATTGGTTCCAATGATAAATGAACAATACTTGGGGGCTGAGAAGACTGTGGTATTTGGCCCTGAAAAACATTGCGGGGGGGGGGGGGGCTGGATCTATGGCACTGGTGAAAGGGAGTGAACTCTTTCCTCCCAAGACCTTTCCCCATTTTGAAAAGACCCTCCTCATAACGGCCTTAAAATCTTGGAGGTAAAGAGGGAGGACACTAGATTTCTCCTCACAAACATATTGAGGTTTAAAGTAGCTCTAGGGTGGAGGAGATAGGGAAGGGGAAAAAGTCAACCTCACCTTCTCCAGCACCATAGTCTTGATCTAAGAAGGAGGAGGACGAGTTTGGATTTATATCCCCTCCCTTTCCTGTAAGGAGACTCAAAGGAGTTTCCAAACTCCTTTCCCCCTCACAACAAACGCCCTGTAAGGTGGGTGGGGCTGAGAGAGCTCCAAAGAACTGTGACTAGCCCAAGGTCACCCAGCTGGCATGTGTTGGAGTGCACAAGCTAATCTAGTTCACCAGGTAAGCCTTCACAGCTCAAGTGGCAGAGCAGGGAATCAAACCTGGTTCTCCAGATTAGAGTGCACCTGCTCTTAACCACGACACCACGCTGGTTCTCTGGATTAACTCCCCTGGCCCATGGCTGCTTCTACACACGTAGAATACTGGTCATAGAATTCCAGCATCACATATAATTTTAGCCTTCGCTGTTAGCACTTCTTAGCACGCAATTTTACTCTTCGTATGTCATTTTTGTGGTAATCCTACAAAACCCCTAAAAAGTAGGCCAACTTTTCAGATGGGGCGCTGAGAGAACGGGTGCTCGCCTAATGCCACCTAGTGAGCGTCTGGTGAAAGTTAGCTTTGATCCAAGGGCTTCGGGATTTTATAGCTCTGTTTCGGAGCCTTTGCGCAACAGGAATTTCTGTGAATCGAAACAGATTTAAATGCATGACTCTGCTTGGAGTAACTTTAGATGGCTTCCTATCATAGTTTAAAAATCCCCCACCCCCTGCAGTCAGCATTTTACTGATCTGGCAATATTTTCACCCTCCTAGCCAGATATTATAGAAGGAGGACATGAATCTGGGGGAAGGAAATGGGGCGTTTCTTTTTATAATTATTATTCCCCTATTTTCTACAACGTTTATTCTTTTCTGAAAACAGAAAAGAGTGCTCTGGCTATGCTCAATGGCGTTTTACTTTTTCTTTTTTGGTTTGGGTTCTTCCAAATGGAGGGGATTTACGACCTGAATAAATTATGTAAATCAAGCCACCTGGCATACATATGCTTAAAATCCAATCATGCGGAGGCTAAGCCCTCCACCCCCTGGAAATGACCTCCGCTAACCCCGACAACAGCAACAACACACACAAACATACGCAGCAACGCACCTTAGCCTTTAAAGCATATGGGCGATGACAGCGTAATCTCAGAAACCAGTCTCCTAGACTTAAGGACCAGTAACATGGCTTTTAAAATTATAAACTGCAATTGCTAAATTCTCTGACCTTGGGTGCTCGGAATATGCAGTTGTGCCGACAGATACCCAAAGAGTAGGAATTCCATCCCCAATTGCTGCATCGTCGGCTCTGGAAAAATCAGTGCCCTCTTATAGCTCCCTTCCCCTAAGAAAATAATTACACTTTTTGCATCAATGCTTCATTTAACAAAACTGATGTGCTCTGTTTTCCTCCCAATGTCTACAACAATCCTTTGATGTAGGCCAATGTTAATATATCCATATCGAAGAAGTATAGTCTGAGGCTTAAAGGTTAGCAGTTTGCCTAATGTTGCCTGCTGAGGATCCGGCCCAGATGAGACTTGAATTAGGGGTGGACAAATGGTCTCCATTCTGTTTATTTTTATACACATTCACATTTGGACGGATGCTTTTGCCGTCTGCTTTTCTGTCCTTGCTTGTGGATTCATGTGCACTGTGCACAACACGTTCATCGTTTCTTTGCACAACAAAATGTGTGGGGTCAGTGTATTGATCCACAAGCAGTATTGGAAAACGAGCTCGTTTTTAAAAGTAAAAATTCAGTGCACAAACGTAGCAAACGATAGACTTTTAATCTGTGTTTGCCCACCCTCATCCCCCTGCAACAGAAAAACAGCACTCACATATGACATGTTATTTTCGTGACCCAAGTTTCAAAATCAGGTTCTTGTTCTGTGTTCAGGGTTTGAGCCAAACCCACTTAGGATGCTGCCTAGGAAGGTGTGCTCTTCCCTCAAGAAGGCTAAGAAGAGCACCACTGCCTCTGAGCATGCACAGAGTAACGGGGTTATGTTGTGCTCAATGAACAGCTGATGGTCCCTAGGGTTTTAGGTCTGTTTTCTCAGTATCCTTTGTGGCTGGCGGCTACAAGACACACCCTCGCTATCTAGGTCGCGGAAAGCACTGTTTTTGTGGTGGTGTTGTTGTTGTTGTTGTTGTTTAGTGGGGGAACTGACTTTGCCTGGATGGCTCGTATACGTGCATATCCAACTCCAACTCAACATACATGCTTCTCAATCATCAGATGTAACAAAAGTACCAGAAATCTCCGGCCTTCTCTCCTCACAAGGGGCCTGATTCTGTGGCAGTAACCTCTGGAACTACCTGCCACTTGAAAACGGGAGAGGGACATTTTCTGTCCTCTTGAGCATGTTTTCCCTGCTGAGGCTCACTGTGATAACATTATAGAGATGGAAGGGGCCATCTAGTCCAACTCCCTGCTCAATACAGGATCAGCCAAGCGCATCCCTGATAAATGTTTGTCCAGCCACTTCTTAAAGACTGCCAGGGACAGGAAGCTCACTACCCAACACTGGCCTACATCAAAGGGTTGTTGTAGACACTGGGAGGAAAACAGAGCACATCGGTTTTGTCAAATGAAATATTGATGCAAAAAGTGTAATTATTTTCATCGGCAACCGATTCCACTGTTGAACAACTCTTACTGTGAAAAAAAAAACCTTTCCAGCCAGTATCTTTTCACCCATAATTTAACCCCATTATTGCGAGACCTACCCTCTGCTGCCAACGGGAACAGCTCCCTGTCCACCTCTCAGTGACAGCCTTTCGAATACTTAAAGAGAGCGTGCAAAGGGGATGGCGCCTCTGGACATGTGCAGAGTGCCAGTCCCTCTCTACTGAGCAATCACAGCCTGCGTGCCACATATTTCATAGCAGGGATGGAGGCTCCTTCACCAGAAGGAGGAGGGAGGGTTCTGCATGCCGCTTACCCGTGAGTGGCACTGGAAGCCGAAGTAGACCACCACGATGGTGGGCAGGAGGACCACGGCGAAGATGGAGGCTAGGAGGAGGACATTCAAGAAGAAGACCAAAGAGTTCATGACCACCACGAGGAAAGTCCAGGCCCAGCACTCACAGGTGCTGCGGCGCTCCATGGGCAGGAGTTGGTCCTCCATGTTGTAGGTGGGGAGGCCGGAAATCATCCGGGACGAGTCAGACAGGCTGTCTGCCTCAAAGTCATCGAACTCCTGGTCAGACATCTTCAGGGAAGTCTGGTAAGAGTCCCTTACTGCCTTTTGGGTTTCCTTTTCTTCCACATGCACCACTGCAGGAGCTGCTGATCAGTCTTCCATAGCAGAGGAGACAGTGCCGGTGGTCATCACACGGACGTCTGGCTGTTGGAAGCAGGACCTCGAGCTAGTGGGACTTCAGGATGGATCCAGCCGAGTTCTCCCTGATGCCCTTGACCATGAGGCATCAACAGAGCAAGGTGGTGAGGAGCCCTGCGATAGACTCTTGCTAGACTTTTGCCCTGCAGAGTTATTTGCTGGAGGAATTTCTCACGCTTGCCTCCCAGCCCACCTGGAAGTTTGGAAGGGAGTGAAACGGAGGGTCCTCTCGCTCGGTGCTCGAATGCAGACCTTTTCTTTCGCGTGGCCTCCTTCTGGCGAGATGTGCCGGAGTTCCTGAGCCATTCCCACGCCACGCGCAATGCTCTGCGAGGCTTTTAAGACAGCCCGGCCTCCGTGTGCTCTGGGGCAAACGTTTGCAAGGGACTCCTTCAGCTTTCTGCAGGGAGAAATCCTTGGCCTTCCGAACCTCCCGGTAGCCTTCTGTGAATTCTAAAAGTGGAGATTCTCCCTGCTGAGGTCTCTTGGAGCCAACCGGGGCCTTTATCTGCCGTTAAGGATCCTGCATTACAAGAAAACCAATGCAAGGGAACCGAAGAAGCATGCTGGAACCAGATAACGTGGCTCCAGCTACCGAGAATCGCAGCCAGCCCGACTGGATGCGTTCCCTTCCTAGCCGGTTCCCAGAGCTAGACGGTGTTGCAGGCTTGCAGGCAGTTTCATTCAGCCTCTCTCCCTCCTCCAGCCAATCCTTGGCGACCACTCCCCCCCCCAATCCACCCCCTTTCTGAGATGCTAACTACACAGTGCTGTAAATTCAGGCCCTACAGTGCACTCACCCAGAGATAACATGTGCCAGAAAAGTCAGTCTTTCTATCCCAAAACCCGCAGATATGGAAAAGGTGATAATTTGGAAGAATGAGGATCAGAAAGGTTAGGGTTGGGGGGGGGAGGAGGAGACAAAGAGACATTCTAGTGGAATTTTCAGTCCTTTGCTGTTCTTTTGGGGGGTGGGATTTATGTGCCGCCTTTCCACAGATTAAACATGACACCCAAAGCGCCATATGCCGTAAAATCGATTCCTATCACTTTTGATCCCCCACTCCTCCACCTGAGTGGCAGAGGCTTATCTGGTGAACCAGATGTGTTTCCACACTCCTACATTCCTGCTGGGTGACCTTGGGCTAGTCACAGTTTTCTCTGACCTCTCTCAGCCCCACCTGCCTCACAAGGTGTCTGTTGTGGGGAGAGGAAGGGAAAGGAGCTTATAGGCCACCTTGAGTCTCCTTACAGGAGAGAAAGGTGGGGTGTAAATCCAAACTCTTCTTCTTTTTCTTTTCCCCTTTGCATAGAAAGCCCTTCCTTCTGTCACTATATTGTCCCAACTACCCTGTGAGGTAGGCTAAGTCTGAGAGCAACCAGCCCAGCATCATCCTGTAAGATTTGAGGCATTTCAGCCTGGATTGTTCCAGATTCTATTCCAACCTGCAAACTGCTACAGCACACAGAAGCTGAAGTAAAGAAGCTCTCCATAGCCACACTCCATACCTTATCCCTGCTCCAGTTCCTCTGCTGTATATTGTTACAGATCTAACCAGCTATTGCAGTTGTTAGCTGCATTTCAGGGAGGATGGGCCCAGCAACAGCTGTGAGCATAACAGCTTAAATAGAACCGCCATGTTTAGAGATAGTATACCTCTGAACACCAGATGCTGGAGACCAGCAACAGGACAAGGGGAGAGGAGTGGGAAATAAGACAATTTTAAAAAATAAAACCACAATAGCTTTTTCTTAGGAGCACCCAAGAGCAGCATCAGGATATCGGTGTTGGTTTAAGGACTGCTCTCTCTCTCTCTCTCTCTCTCTCTCTCTCTCTCTCTCTCTCTCTCTCTCTCTCTCTCTCTCTCTCTCTCTCTCTCTCTCTCTCTCTGCAGACCCTCTTTTAGTTTATGGGTCTCTCTTTCCTTTTCTCGTGCTGGCAATTGTAGTTAATTAGAAGCATCTCTGGCGCCTTCCTGAGAAGGAAGGGAAGGCAGGCAGATGGCTTCCTATCTCTTCACCGTCCTTGGAGAAGGACTTCTGCTTTCTTTCACTTTCCCGCTTCATGGGAATGGAGAGGGGAGGGGGTGTGGGCACTGGAGGGGATAAAGCCCAGGTTACGTATGCAAGGGGTCAGAACTGGCTTTGTAAAGGCCAGGTGCACGTGCTCATTTCAATAAAGACTTCTGAATCATAAAATCCAAAGTCCAGCGTTGAATGAGGTCATATACCTGACAAGCAGCAAGCAAGATTTCAGATTCCACAGAATGCTTCATCAGTCTGGCTGTGGAGGATGAACACCAAAGCCTGGTATGGATTGGCCTTTAGCAAAACATCATCCAAGGTAGCAGGTAGAAGCAGTGGCGTAGTGGTTAAGAGCAGGTGCACTCTAATCTGGAGAACTGGGTTTGATTCCCCGCTCTGCCACTTGAGCTGTGGAGGCTTATCTGGTGAACTGGATTAGCATGTGCACTCCGACACACACCAGCTGGGTGAACTTGGGCTAGTCACAGCTTTTTGGAGCTCTCTCAACCCCACTCACCTCACAGGGTGTTTGTTGGGGGGGGGGGGGAGGAAAGGAGATTGTAAGCCCCTTTGAGTCTCCTTACAGGAGAGAAAGGGGGGTATAAATCCAAATTCTTCAAACTCTTCTAGAAGAGATGGAGGCCTTGTTTGATAGACCAGACTTGCTTGCTCTCATCAGATGTTGGAAGCTAAGCAGGGTTGGTCTTGGTTAGTGCTTGGATGGGAGACCACCAAGGAATACCTGGGTACCTAAACAGATGCAGCAAATGGCAAAACACCTCTTGTTTGGCTGTTGCCTTGAAAAACTGAAAGGGCTGCTATAAGCTGGCTGCAGCCAGAGATGGTCTCTTCAGGACCTGGGAGAGCTCCTAGGAAAGGCAGATGTTGCTGCTTTATAGACCCAACCTCATGTTGAGCCCTTGTTTTCCAAGGGCAACGCCTGGAGGAGCATCAGTCCCCCACTCCCACACGAAGTCCCTTCAGATAGTTCTGTGATACTATCACAGAACTATCACAAACACTTCAGATAGGAGATAATATTCCTCTAGTTGTGGACAAGAATGCCACCAAATCCCTTGCCCTGATTCAAGTTCTGCTTCTCCCCGTGCAGATAGATGCCCCACGGTCTGTTCTGCATCCTCTATCTGGGGCATACATTTTTCAAACCAATTTATGCATTGATACGTCTGCATGGTATGCATCAGTTACATTCATTACATTAACCACTGGTCTAAAGGGAGCAATGGGAAGAGCCCCGTGGCGCAGAGTGGAAAGCTGCAGTCCTGCAGTCCAAGCTCTGCTTACGATCTGAGTTTGATCCCGAGAGAAGTCGGTTTCAGGCAGCCAGTTCAAGGTTGGGTCAGCCTTTTGCTGGGTTTCATCAACCAGATTATAGGATCATCGAATCACAGAGTTAGAAGAGACCCCCAAGGGCCATCCAGTCCAACCCCCTGCAATGCAGGAACACACAACCAAAGCACTCCTGACAGATGGCCATCCAGTCTCTCTTTAAAATCCTTCAAAGGAGACTCCACCACACTTCGAGGTAGTGCATTCCACTGTCGAACAGCCCTGACTGTCAGGAAGTTTTCCCTGATGTTTAGGTGGAATCTCTTTTTCTTCACCTTGAACCCATGACTCCTGGTCCTAGTCTCTGGAGCAGCAGAATTTGCTCCCTCCCTTGATGACATCCCTTCTGATATCTAAAGATGTCTATCATGTCACCTCTCAACCTTCTCTTCAGCAAAATAAACATCCCCAGCTCTCTAAGAATTCCAGCAGAGAAGGTTAGAGGCAAAATGTTCTGTGGGGGCTTGAAGGCTTCAAGTCCACCCCTCTTAACTATGTGTCAGATTTCCTGGTCAAAATAGATGCCTCTGTCATCACAAATACACGGTCTTCAATTCCAATTCATATGTTGGAGAAATGCACAGAATATTTTATTATGGTAAACCAGAGTTGGTCACCTCTGCAATCACACATGTATGTATGTGTACATATCTCATACACTACATGGTTGTGTAGGTGCACTACTTTGCCCAGGGGGCTATAATGCTGTTAAGACGGTCCTCCCTTAAAGCTAGGCACAGAGGTTAAGATCTACCCCTTGTCATTGCTGCTCAGTAGCTGATACTTAGAGGTATACTGCTGCTGAACATGGGGGTTCCATTTAGTTATCAGGACTACTAACCACTATGGACCTCTCCTCCAATAATGTGCGTAACTGGTGGCTTGTGGCAGGGAATTCCACAAGCCAATCACTCTTTGAGTGACGATTGGTTGCTTTGCTTCACCTTCCCCTCTCTGCCCCGTACATGGAGATTTCATGCCTATCCTGCAGGAAATTTATTTATTTATTTATAATGAAGCTTTAAAAATGCAATTTCCCCAATACTGCAACAGATCTAGGGGAAGAATGAAAGGGCAGGGCTCCGTCTTTGCTGAGGGCCGAGATCCTCTCTCCCCCATCTTCCTTGACTTGGCTGCATAATTAACTTGGCAGCGTTGTCATCTGCCTCAGTGTTGCCAGAGAGTGGCCGTGCTTGCTAACTTCTCTGGCGGTTTATGAGGCTGGCTGACCATTAACAAGCTATTCACCCTGCCCCCATCTCTCGTTCAACACTTCTGCCGTGCCTTCTAGCTCATTAAAGGCAATTGCATGGCTGGGCTCCCATGGGAGCTCAGAACGGCTTCGGAGAAAAGAAAAATATGTGTTTCCCCCCCACACAAGCACATTTACACAATCACAATGACACAGTCGACATCTCAGCATCTAGAAAAGCAATGAGAGCGGGAGCAGATTTATGGGTTGTTTGCTCAGTGGCTCAAGTTAACGTTGACAGTGCTGAGGTGCCAGACTTCCCCGTGGCACATCTAGATGGTAGCTACTGGACGGCAGAATCAGGGTGTTAATCATGGGTCTTCCAACTGGGCTATTTGAGAAGTACGTATGCAGAAAGTTGATTGTACTGAACTGCACCATTAGGAAGGGATACAGCGAGGCGGCCGGCCAGACAGCCATTAATGGGTCAATGAACAGTCACATCTGGCTCCCCGTTCACATCTGGCAAACAGGACGTGAGCTAGACTGGAAGGTGGCTGAATATCCTCTTCCTACCCAATCCACCATTGGCTGAGCTACTGTGACATCACAGAACTATCACAAACACTTCAACATTCAACATGTATGACACAGTTTTGGGGGAAGATATGTGGGTCGAGCATGAATATTTTCAGGGGCGGAAACTCAGGACCTGCCCTGGCCTGATACTAGAATGGGGGGGAATACTCTCAAATGACAAAAAAAAAACCCACACAGTTGCTGTACAACTGAGCACCAAAAGGATTTGGGAACTCCGGAAAGAAGTTCCCAGGTTACCACCTGGAGAAGGCTGAGTCCAGGGAGCCAGAGCATATCAAGAGAGCAAATCCTCTCAAATGTACCTGTCTGTAAGTAAAACATCTCTCAGATTCTAAGAATGGAGAAGATGAAAAGGGCAGGTAGAGACTTGGTTCAGTTTGTGTCTAGGAACTGAGCGTGAAAGTAGTCAGAAGAAGAAGAGGAGGAGGAGGAGGAGGAGGAGGAGGAGGAGGAGGAGGAGGAGGAGTTTGGATTTGTACCCTACCTTTCACACCTGTAAGGAGACTCAAGATGGCTTACAAGCTCCTTTCCCCACAACAGAAACCTGGTGAGATAGGTGGGTCTTAGAGAGTTCTGAGAGAACTGTGACCAACCCAAGGTCACCTAGCAGGAATCTAGGAGTGCGGGAACACATTTGATTCACCAGATAAGAGTCTGCCACTCATGTGGAGGAGTGGGGAAGCAAATCTGGTTCTCCAGATTAGAATCCACCTGCTCTTAACCACTCCACCACGTTGGCTCTCAGCCTTGCCAGGATCAAGGCCATATTCGTCAACAGGCACGATTGCAGCAAGCAGGTTCTGTTACATCCCTCAGCTGAAACCTGACCTTTGCTGGTAGAACATTCCCTGGCTCTTGTCCTCATAATCTGCCTGAAGAGCTCCACAGCCAATCGGCTTCTCACTTGCCTGGCATCCCGGGACCTCTGCCAGGTTCAGCTACCAGCTGGTAACTTGGATTCGTTCGCTGGTCACTGCTGGACTGGAAACAGGCTGGAGACGGGGCCTAGTGCTGGACACCCAGAAGTCTGTGAAATGGGATTCAGAGAGGGAGATAACGATACAGCCAGAAAGCTCAGCTGAGCCCCTCATCCCCGGCAGAAACTCATAGTACAGTCTTGTTCGACTTGAATCCTGATGTTGTTTATCCTTGGTGCCGAGTTATCTTGAGATGATGACAATTGTGGGTGGGGAGGCAGGGAGAGAAAGAGAGAGTGGCGGAAACGTTGGCATGAAAATAAAAGAAGGTGCGAAAGCTTGTCAAGAGGCCCTTCGCAAACAGACGTGTCGGCCGGCAGCACAAAACGTTCTTGTTGGAGATGTGAAATACGAACAATATCGGGATTTGGAGCGGCGAAGAAGAGATTCCATTACGGTGCTTCTGACAATTGCAACGGCAAACCCCCTCCGCTTCTCACTCGCCTTGACAGCCACTTGGGGTTGCCATAAGTCAGCCATGAGAATGCCATTTGTGAAGTAGATGGTTCCAAAATTCTTTTGTGGGACATCTAAGCTTTTGTTTTTATCTGATCAGCTGTGGAGTCCTGTCTGCTGCCACATCTCAAGGCAGCAGAGAAACAGCCTTTCTTGGGCAAGAGAACTTTGAGGAACTCTCTGCATCTAGCCAGGCTTTTGAAAAGGGAAATTATTCTCCGCTTTTATCCACTGTCACTCTTAATATAGCCCCAAATAACATCATAAAATCCAGATGGCGTGTTTGGGTGCAATAAACATGATAGATTGCACAAAATGTTCTCGAGAGATAGATAATGCTTGTTTCTCATCCCTCCAGATCGGAGGAAGTAATATTTGTTCCAGTCGCCCAAGTCCCTTTTCTCCAAGTACGGCTGCGCTGTGTATTCATACCAAAATATTCTACAGAGTGGGAGAGGGTGGAAGCCTAGGGTGAAGAAATCATGAAGGAAGACAAACAACAGATTTTACAGAACAGTGCGGCTGATCTGGAAGCGCTCTGTGTTCTGTATAAAATGTGTCTCTTTTTTCCAGGGTCGAGCAATGTGAGAAAATAAAGGGGGAAAAAACCAATCTGTAAGCTGGTAGTTTGTAGCCAGATTCAGGCAGCACTGATTGGCTAATGCCAATGCTGTCAAGAACACATAATTTTCAGCCTCTGATTGGCTAATACCAGTGATGTCAATGAATCATAATTTTCAACCTCTCCCCATAGTAGAGTTGCAACTATTGTTTTAAATATTTCTATCTCGAATAAGGGAAAGAATGATAGTGTAAGTTAATAGAAGCAAGAAGGGTGATCGAAAAAAATTACGGTTCACACCTTTCAGTTCAACAAGATACACGTTTCATCAATCCAGTTATGAAGCTGGGTGCACAGTGGCCACTGTGATTTTCTCTATGGCCCCTTCTGCACATGCAGAATAATGCACTTTCAATCCACTTTCAATGCACTTTGAAGCTGGATTTTACTGTTCAGAGTAGCAAAATCCACTTTCAAACAATTGTGAAAGTGGATTGAAAGTGCATTATTCTGCACGTGCGGAAGAGGCCTATGTCAGTGTTAAAATTACGATCTAGGGAACATCTCAATCTTTTAGTGATAGCTTTTGCCTTTCAAAGGCTTCTCTAGCTCTGTTCAAGGTTGGGAACTGGGGAATTGGAGGGGGGGCTCTTGGATTTTATTAAGGGTCTCCCACCTCCCCCTCCCCACTTCCTTTACCCGTGTGTCAACCAGTAAAGTTGTGATTGGTGTGATTGGTGTTTGGAATATGCTGCCACAGGAGGTGGTGATGGCCACTAACCTGGATAGCTTTAAAAGGGGCTTGGACAGATTTATGGAGGAGAAGTCGATCTCTGGCTACCAATCTTGATCCTCCTTGATCTGAGATTGCAAATGCCTTAACAGTCCAGGTGCTCGGGAGCAGCAGCCGCAGAAGGCCAATGCTTTCACATCCTGCACGTGAGCTCCCAAAGGCACCTGGTGGGCCACTGCGAGTAGCAGAGAGCTGGGCTAGATGGACTTTGGTCTGATCCAGCTGGCTTGTTCTTATGTTCTTATGTTCTAAAGTCTCCAGTAAACCAGTGTCAACCAGTAAAGTCTCATTCATACCGCCTTCAAATGTGGAGGAACTGCCCAACCCGGAGCTGGCGACCCTAGTGAACTACTCTGACATAGCCCTTTTCCTCTTGTGCAAATGGATACTTGCAGCCGACCTCTCTGTCACAGAAAGAGTTCTGGGCCAAAGCCTTGAACTCCAATCTGTCTCCATTACCGGGCAGGCGCCATGAATTATAAACAAGCCGTGTTCTTGCCACCAAACCCTCCCTCCACTCTCTCTGCCTCCCTTCTTCCATCACCCGGCTTCTGCCTTTCTAAGGGCAACCTGCTCCGTTACCTTCCTGCTTTATGGAAATGAAAATGCCGCTCGCTGAGAACTGATGGTTATAACTCGACTTTATTGAGTTTCGTTCCTCCTTCCCTCCCTAGGCTAAGTCAAGCTTGCAATAAATCCAGTCTGTGAGGAAGTCAGACTGGGCTTATTAAATACACACACATCCAAAGCGGTCCTAGGGCACTGTCAGAACCAACTCTTGGTGGGGGCTGGTGCGACCATGTAGCCTGCACTGCGTACAACTTGATTGATGTACCTCCTGACTGATATGTAGAAAAGATCTGGTTCTGCTCTCTTCTCTTTTCCCTTTGATGTTTATTGCTTGATAACAAGTGTAGATAACTAGGCAAGACCCTGAGAAACATCCTGCCCTCAGCAGAGGCGTAGCTAGGGAAAATGGAGCTCGGGACAAGATCTAAGTTTTGGGCCCCCCACCCAGAGGTGGGATCCAACCAGTTCTCACCACTTCTCTAGAAGTGGTTACTAATTTTTTCTGAGTGCCGAGAAGGGGTTACTAAAGCAACCTCCCTGCCCAATAGGGACTGGAGGTGTGTGTGTGTGGCAGTGCCACTGTTTGAATCCCACCACTATCAGAACCTGTTATTAAAATTTTTGGATCCCACCACTGCCCCCACCCCATATGGGCGGCCCCCCCCCCCCCCCCCCCCCACGACTAGGGCTATGGTCGGTTTGAGGTTTCGGGTTTTGTTACAATTTTGGGAACAATTTTTGACTAAATAAATTAAAAAACAAAACAAAAGTTAGCTTTAGGGGTCAGGTAAGGGTTAAGGCAAAACCCCAAAACCTGAAACTGACCATAGCCCTATTCTCAGACTGCACCCTAAAACTCAACATAACACTAAGGAAAGCCAGAGTCCCTGCCCTTGCCTTAACCCTAACCCTAACTTATTATTTTTAGTTAATTTATTTTTTGTTACAATTTTGGGAACAATTTATGACTGAATAAATGAAATAAAAATAAGTTAGGGAATTAGAGAGTTAAGAGCAAGAGCAAGCGGCTCAAACTACTATGAATATTACAGATGAGTTCTAGGGCGCAGTCCGAGAATAGGGCTAGGGTCAGTTTTAGGTTTTTGTTACAAATTTGGGAACAATTTATGACTGAATAAATTAAATAAAAATAAAAAGTTAGGGTTGGGGTTCAAGCAAGGGCAAGGGTTAAGGCAAAACCCTGAAACCTGAAACTGACCATAACCCTATTCTCCGACTGCGCCCTAGAACTCAATATAACACTAAAGTAAACCAGAGCCCCTGCCCTTGTCTTAACCCTAACCCAAATTTATTGTTTTTTTAATTTATTCAGTCATAAATTGTTCCCAAAATTGTTATAAAAACCCGAAAACTGAAACTGACCGTAGCCCTATTCACAGAGCTGAGAGAGCTCAGAAGAACTGTGACTAGCCCAAGATCACCCAGCTGGCATGTGTTGGAATGTACTACAGGCTAATCTGAATGCCCCAGATAAGCCTCCACAGCTCAGGCGGCAGAGCAGGGAATCAAACCTGGTTCCTCCAGATTAGAGTATAGCTGCTCTTAACCACTATGCCACTGCTGCTCTATTAGAATATAGTCCTGAACGAATATGAGAATTATCATTCCTTTTTACACGCTGCATTTGTCAAAACATTATTTTCTGCATCACTGAACATGGTATTTGGCTACAAGGGTATTTATTTGCAAACTGGTAGGCACTAGGACCCAGGTGGGCCACTAAATATAAAAATACTAAATATCAAAAACACATATTACAAATTAAAATCATCTACACCTATAAAAGGCCCTTATACATACAATATCAAGATTACAATACACAGAAGGGTTCAGTGAGGACCCTTTTTTGACCCTTCAAAATGGATGCATTTTGGCCAACTGGTTTTCCTCAGTGTTCAACAATAATACAATAATACAGTGTTTAGATACCAGACTGCAAATTGCAATTATACAGGTTTTTTTTATGACGGAGACCAATTATTGGAGAGTCATTTAAATTGGCACCCAGGTCTTCCACACAAAGCCACGTCAAAGAGTATATTACAATGTGCCAATCGTGCCCAGTTCTGCTCATCATAGGAAATTCTCGTCGGGAGCAAATGAATTCCAACGGATCACCAGCTATAAAGAGTTTCTGTTACCTCTAATTTCCCGCTGCTTGTGATACCGAATAAATTATTTTAAAGGTGTCAGTGGCTGCATCTAATTTTATTCTTTTTACACCCAGCAGTAGGTATCGAAACAGATGACTTAAGCGAGAACTGAAGCGGATGTAGAGATGTTGGAAGAATCTAGGAAAGAGGGGTCGAATTACGGTTGCCAACTCCGGATGGGAAATGCCCGGTGATTTGGGGAGGGGGAGTTTGGGGAGGGGGGGAGCTCAGCAGATCCAGCCTCCAAAGCAGATATTGTATCTGTGGTCTCCAGATCACTTGCAGTTCCAGGAGATCTCAAGGCCTGGCCTTGAGGTTGGCAGCTCTTTCCTCAGACATATTGTGTGGTCTATTAATTTCAGTCTTTGGTTCTATGTGAATTAAGTCGGTTCAGTTCACAGTCAGAGGAACCTACAGCTTCTCCCATCTTGGCTTCAGCCTTTACCATCATAAATTCTCAACTGCAGTCCTCTAGTTCCCCACTTTGCTCTTTACAGCCAGCCTTGAGAGTGAATTGCACCACTGACATGTGCATTCCATCTTCTTTCAGATCCTTTCTGTCCTGGATATATTGCTCTTTTAAAGTGCCGGCACCCCCGATTTGTATGCAGTGGCTGTAGCCCTGTTTTGCAACGGCCCAGCATCTGGTCTGATCTCTCTGCGTGAGTGGAATTCTTGCTCTGTTGCAGGAGAGCCCTGGGTGGCATCCAGTGTTCTTCCCTCCCCCTTTTATTCCCCCAACAGCCCTGCGAGGTGGGCTAGGCTGTGAAAGCATGACCAACTCAAGGTCACCAGCGAGCATTACTCCCTGGTTCTTTTTAAGAGAAGAAGAAGAGTTTGGATTTATACCCCACCTTTCTTTCCTGTAAAGAGACTCAAGGTGGCTTACAAGCTCCTTTCCCTTCCTCTCCCTACAACTGACACCTTGTGAGGTAGGTAGGGCTGCGAGAGTTCAGAGAGAACTATGACTAGCCCCAGGTCACCCAGCAGGAATGTAGGAGTGCGGAAACACGTCTGGTTCACCAGATAAGCCTCTGCCACTCAGGTGGAAGAGTGGGGAATCAAACCCGGTTCTCCAGATTAGAATCCACCTGCTCTTAACCACCACACCACGCTGGCTCTACTCTTTAACTGGAGATGCCAAGGACTGAGCATACATGAAGCTGCCTTATACTAAATGAGATCCTGGGTTCATCAAGGTCATCATTGCCCGCTCTGACTGGAAGCAGCTCTCTAGGATCTCAGGTCAATGTTTTTGACATCACTCACTGCCTGGTTTTCTTAACCGGAGATGCCGAGGACTGAACCAGCAGTTCACCTGAGAATGCTCCTACTGCTAAATTATAAAGCTCCATCCATGCACATGGAGCTTGCGGATTCCAAAAGGTCTCTGCCCCAAGGGGCCTACAGTTCCAAACTCAGCACAGTGGAGGCAATAAAGGAAGGGGAGAGTGCTGGAAGCCAGAGGAAATAGGAGAAGAGCACATATTCTTTGCGGCTGAAAAATCTGCAGAGAGGTGAACCAACCGAGCAGCGCAGGTGAGAGGTGTTAGATGCAAACCTTTGGGAATCTCCAGCGGAGGCCTTTGGCTACCAGCAGACAGGCACTCCAGTGAACAAGGAAGTATGAAGGAAACATCTTTCTCCTCTCAGGCCTCTGATCCCCGCTGAGTAATATTGATCGCTCTAAAGGAGATAGATCATTTAATTACATTCCCGGCTAACCATCTCTTAGCATTGCAAATGAGACCCAGAAAGCAGCCGAGCAGCCCGTGGACTTTGCATTCCCCTGAAGCTGCGACGGATTGTTGGCTGAGAAGAACAATCGTTCGGGTGGATAAACTGTCCAGGAATACATTACCGAAAGCCCTGTTGAGAGGCTGAGGGGCCCCATTCCTCATTAGCATCACCAACTTTGCATGGAGAAGTAGATGCAGTCCCCTGACAAAACGCTGCCGTCCTACCGAAAGGACTGACCTGGAGAGCCCAACTCGGAAGTGCCAGGATTTTGAAGAATAAACCACTTGCCAGCCGTGATGGTTTTGATCTATAATTTCACATCTGTTGCATAAGCATCCCTCGTTTTTCTTACTTCGTGAAGTTCAAGAGGTGTACTGTATACAGGTTTCCTGGAGAATTCCTACCCAGACCCTGAGCACCTTGGTTTCAGCCAGCTTTAAATAGGGTTTTCAAGTAGGGTTGCCAGCACCAGATTGGCAAATTTCTGGAGATTTGGGGGGGGGGGCGCTGGGGGGCCCGCTGGGGAGCAGCATTTGGAGGGGGGGATAATTCTGTCAAGTCCACCCTCCAAAGCAGCTGTTTCTGCAGGGAGGGGGGGCTGATCTCTTTCATCTGGAGACCAGTTGTCATTCTGGGAAATTTCCAACCTCCGACAAGGTGATTTCCATCAGTTAGGAGGGAATCAGCACCTGCCATTTGCTTCCCCTAGATGCCGGTCTTGGCTTTCCCAGCAAAAAAGCTGGCTGCAGCCTTTGGCAGTGACCCCCACAATTCCTGAGCTGCTCCGCCGGCGGATTCTTAATCTACCTCGCAACCTAAGAATTACCCAATTGCCAAATCTGATCCAGGATTTTAATCCAAGAAGTCACACTGTCTTCAGGGTTCTGCTTTGCTCTTTGGGCCTCTAGCGCCATCTGGTGAGCAGCAAGAGCAATTTTTTTGTTCACCTGCAAAAGTATTTGCAACTCATGGGCCTCCGACCATCGTTCATGATGGAACTCCTTGTGTGCATTCAACACGTGCCTTATCCCTATATCTCTCATGAATCTGGACTGTTCAATTATCTGGTTTTGTTTCCAGTGTGGGAATCTTCCACTTTTTAATGTTTTGATCCCCACACTTTGCACACGATGCCATGCATTTAACGAGCCAGCGTGGTTTGTGGTTAAGAGCAGGTGGACTCTAGTCTGGAGAACCAGGTTTGATTCCTCACTCCTCCACCTGAGTGGCAGAGGCTTATCTGGTAAACCAGGTATGTTTCCGCACTCCTACATTCCTGCTGGGTGACCTTGGGCTAGTCACAGTTCTCTCAGAACTCTCTCAGCCCCACCTGCCTCACAAGGTGTCTGTTGTGGGGAGAGGAAGGGAAAGGAGATTCTAAGCCGCCTTGAGTCTCCTTACAGGAGAGAAAGGGGGGGGCATAAATCCAAACTCTTCTTTTTCTTTGCCACAGTCTCCTGTTTGTTTGCATCTTTTTTATTTTGAAAATCCTCCTCATGACTTTTTTCCACATATATACTAATAAAAAAAATCACAAAGCAGCGTTCTCTATATTCTAGATAAGATCATGCCATTCTTTTTGTGTACTTCAACACATAGAGGTAACCAATCCCAGTTAAGGTAACCAATCTTAAAGATTTGAGAGATGACACCAGGGGAAAGTCGAACGGGACCTTAACAGGGTCTAATACAGTGATGGTGAACCTTTTTGAGACCGAATGCCCAAATTGCAACCCAAAACCCACTTATTTATCACAAAGTGCCAACACGGCAATTTAACCTGAATATTGAGATTTTAGTTTAGAAAAAATGGTTGGCTCCGAGGTGCACGTTACTTGGGAGTAAGCTTGGTGAAGCAACCGTGCAACGCTTTCAATGGGTGAATCACGACCCTAGGAGGGTTTACTCAGAAGCAAGGCCCATTGCCAGCAACTGAGCTTACTCCCAGGTAAAGGATCATGCCCAGGCTAGCCTAGATGTGTGTGATTTTCCGCCCCCCACATGATGAACTCTGTGCACATGTGCCCACAGAAAGGGCTCTGAGTGCCACCTCTGGCACCCGTGCCATAGGTTCGCCACCACTGGTCTAATATGATAGAGGCCATCCTATAAAGCAGTCATTTTTTCCCAGGGTAATCGATCTCTTGCCTGGAGATCATTTGTCATTCCCGAATATCTCCAGACCCCATCTGGAGGTTGGCAGCCCACAATATCTTGAAACTATCTGGACAGTCACACCAAGACTTTTTTTTTTTTGCTGTTGTTTCTAAATGTAAATATGCATATTGGTTGTTTCCTACTCATTCACATAGAAGGATTCTGGTCCACGTCATTTATAAGCCATTCTCAAATGCCCTGTAATTTATTTCTCATGCTAGAACTCCTTCCGGCCTATGAGAAGGATGCTAAGATCTCCGTGACTTACCCAAATAAATGCAAATATATGAACCCATCCGTGAGACCCGTAGGTTGTTTAAAACACATATATATCCTGCTTTGCCACTGAATGATATCCAAGAGGTCTTGCTGCAATCTAAAGTGCTTCAATCTTATCAAAAAGCCGCTGAAATTAAAAAAACCCACAGAAACAGCAGTTATTAAATAATAATCCCTGGGAAAGCTGGAGTAAATTAAAATGGTTATCCTCCAGGGCCTAAAAATATTAAAAGTAAGTGCCGGGCAGATACATTTGCAGAGATGCGTTGACAGTGATTGGGAAAGAGCACTTCGGGGAGCCGTCATAAGTCAAGAAAGCTACTATCAAAAACCTTCTATAGCACACTCTCAGTGCTTTGCCTGACAGTGACAACAAGAAGGAGGAGGAGGAGGAGGAGGAGGAGGAGGAGGAGTTGTTTGGATGTATACCCTACCTTTTTCTCCTGTAAGGAGATTCAATGTGGTTTACAAGCTCCTTTCCCTTCCTCTCCCCACAACAGACACCTTGTGAGGCAGGTGGGGCTGAGAGAGTTCAGAGAGAACAAGCCCAAGGTCACCCAGCAGGAATGTAGGAGTGCGGAAACACATCTGGTTCACCAGATAAGCCTCTGCCACTCAGGTGGAGGAGTGGGGAATCAAACCCAGTTCTCCAGATTAGAACCACTACATCCCATTGGCTCTCATGTTGGTGCATCATGTTGCCTGTAACCAGTTTGTCGCCAACTGCTGGGACCCAGTGTGGCCTGGCTCAGCAGGACCTGGTCCCAAGTTGTCACATTTGGCTGGACAGGTTTTGGGCTCAGCCTGGAGTCAAGTCAGAAGGTATGGTTGCTGGAGGGATGGTGAATAAATAGAGGCCCACCTTCGCTTTGGGGAACATTTCCAATTATGCAACAGATTCACAACATTATCTGAGTTTGATTTTCACTGACGCGGCTGTCACAACGCCGCTGCACTTCTGATGAATGAAAGCACAGATTTTCCAATGCAGGATAACTCCAACCTTTCTCTCTAATTCAGCAGGTATCTAAACTTGAATGAGGTTGGAGACTGTAAGGAGACTCAAGGCAATTTATAATCTCCTTTCCCTTCCTCTCCTCACAACAGACACTTTGTGAGGTAGGTGAGGCTGAGAGAGTTTGGAAGAACTGTGACTAGCCCAAGGTCATCCAGCAGGGATGTAGGAGTGAGGAACCAATCTGGTTCACCAGATAAGAGTCTGCCACTCATGTGGAGCAGAGGGGATTCAAACCTGGTTCTCCAGATTAGAGTTCACCTGCTCTTAACCACCGCACCACGCTGGCTCTCAGTGTACAGCATCCAACCCCCTGAAAGATAATCTTGATGTAGCAAAGATATTCTGTGTGGCACGGCTGCCGAGATCTGGTCCAAAATGACTGCTTTGGAGGATGTCATTATACCCCTTTCATATTAATGATAGGATCCTGATGCCAGAAATGTCAACAGTCAGTCATCTTATATATTTTTATTTATTTATATTTATATATTATGTTACATTTCTATCCCATCAATCTCCCAAAGGGACTCAAGGTGGCTTACATATACACACATAATAAAACAAAACAATAAACTAAAAACAGTACAAAAATATAAACATTAAAACCAGTTTCTAACAAGATGGCATAAAACCTTCCTAAGACATAAAGCAGAGGTCTGCAATCTGCGGTTCTCCAGATGTTCATGGACTACAATTCCCATCAGCCCATGCCACCATGGTGGCAGGGGCTGATGGGAATTGTAGTTCATGAACATCTGGAGAGCTGCAGGTTGCAGACCCCTGACATAAAGCAACAGACATGTGTGCTGCACTCAGATGAGGCTTAGTGGAGTTCATTCTTGGAAACCTTGTTATTGCATCCCGAAGTTAAGCTCTGCCACTTGCGCCTGCTGGCTGCTCAAACCCTGGACTAACTCTGCTAACAGCAAGCGATCACGTAACAGGTGGAACCTCAGAGAAGGGGCAAGTCGATACATGCCGGCCTGTTCATAACAAGATAGCTCAGTGTCTTCTGTTCCGTCTTTCTGTTCTTCTAAAGTTAGTGTCTCCAGTCCTATGATACTCAGCCACACCTTTTTGCTGCAGAGCTGGCTGCCAGACCAGATCAGAGTTCAGGTTGCCAGCTAAACGCCTTCTCTGTGATTGCCCCAGGGCTTTGGAACCCATAGATTCGCCACGTGCCTCGTAGATTCTCCACATGTAGAGCAGCAGTGACGTAGTGGTTAAGAGCAGGTGCACTCTAATCTGGAGAACTGGGTTTGATTCCCCACTCTGCCACTTGAGCTGTGGAGGGTTATCTGGTGAACCAGATTAGCCTGTGCACTCCAACAGATGCCAGCTGGGTGACCTTGGGCTAGTCACAGTTCTTCGGAGCTCTCTCAGCCCCACTTACCTCACATGGTGTTTGTTGTGAGGGGGGAAGGGAAAGGAGTTTGTCAACCCCTTTTAGTCCCCTTACAGGAGAGAAAGGGGGGATATAAATCCAACTCTTCTTCTTCTTTGGTTGGTTTATTTTAGATATTTAGAGCCACAAGTAAACAACCTTCCTCTCTAGGCAACTGACGCAGATCAATGCAATTAAAGTCACACAGAGAGATTTTTTTAAATTAAACTTACAAAACAGAGAAAACAACAAATGGAATGAAAGGCTCATCACAGCAAGAGGAAAATTAAAAAGCCAGTCAGGGACTGAAACCCCTGAGCCATCGGTAGAATGTACAAACAATATAATTGAAATGCCAATTCAAAGCAGCACTATTGGAGCAGATGATGCCATAATTTTCAAGCTCCAGAGAGGGAGGGAAGAAGGATTTCAGCTGAAAACTTGGAAGGGTAAAGAACCCTTCGCCAGGCACTAAAAAGACGGTCGATCTGGTGCCAAGACCCAAAGAAAAGGCACCGCTGAGCACTGAAATATATCCTCCAATATTTCACACGTCTTTAATATCTCACATTGCCAATCACAACTTTCAGGGCTAGCCTTGGCGGCTTTAGATCTGAATTTTTTTGGAGATTTGAGGTGGAGCCTGAGATGGGTGGAGATCCTCGGCAGGGTACGTCATGGATTCCACTCTCCAAAGCAGCCATTTTCTCCAGTGTGTGTATTCAGCAAAGCCGAACTGAACCTCTTAAGATGCCAGCCACAAAAACAGGCGAAACGTTAGGAACAAGATCTACCAGACCACAGCCACACAGCCCGGAAAACCCACAACAACCAGTTGAATCCAGCCGTGGAAGCCTTCGTCAATACACCAAAGTGAACCATTTGATGGTGTGCAATTGACAAAGCTGAACCGAAAAAAACCCTTATTTTTTTTCTGGGGTTTGCCTCAAAAAAATAATGTTCATTTAAAGGATTTTTCTTGATTTTTTTCAATTGCTTCTGCCTCGCCACCATTAAAAAAAAAAGACGAGGAAAGCCTTACTGGGAACTCTTGACCATATCTTTCTTTTTAGAATAATAATAATAATAATTTGGATTTATACCCCACTCTCTTTCCCTCCTGTAAGGAGACTCAAAGGTGCTTATAATCTCCTTTCCCTTCCCACCTTCCACAACAAAGACCATGTGAGGTGGGTAGGGCTGAGAGAGCTCTGAAGAACTGTGACTAGCCCAAGGTCACCCAGCTGGCATCTGTTGGAGTGCACAAGCTAATCATCTGGTTCACCAGATAAGCCTCCACTACTCAAGTGGCAGAGTGGGGAATCAAACCCAGTTCTCCAGATTACAGTGCACCTGCTCTTAGCCACTACACCACTTGGGTCTCGAATTTTACTTTCGAATTATTAATCCTTGCCTGTATTTATCAAAGTACAGCTGCAATTCAAAGTCACCTGGTAATATATCTTCTTCTGATAGGCTGTTTGCAGAAGAGGAGTAGAAGGGCACTTTATGTCCATACCAGCATAATCATATGCATACACTAAAAAATAATCAGCCAATTAAATATTTATTATTAATAGATAGTTTAATACGGCCAAAGGCCAGCAAAGACAAAACAAAACAACAGCACACATTCACAACAGCAAATTACAACAATTATTACAGCTAACCATTTACATGAATGTTTGGCTTTCAGCTCATCCCTGATTAAGTAGGCCCTTGCGTTTTTTATACGCCAATGCACAGAACTTTGCTACCTGCTGGGAGATGGTTGCATCCTTGTCTTCCAACAGCATTTTCCTAATCTCTTGGTCAGGATCCTTTGCAATTATCAAGCTGTGTTGCACAAGCAGAGGTAAAATAAAGAGCTCTCTTTCTGCCTTATGCAGCATGCAGTGTAACAAGATATGTATCATAGAATCAACGTCCCCAGAGTTACAAACACATTTCCTCAAATGCCAAGGGGTTTTCCCAAATCTGCCTATAAGCATAGATGATGGAAATCGTCAAACCCGTTAACTCTAGAAAAGGCCCATCGGTGTTTGGCTATGGTAATATGTTGAATGTAAGGAGGGGCCAAATTACTGGCCACCACTACCAGATTTCAATGGTCTATATAGAGGCAGGAAATGAGGGCATTATCATTTTGGTAGTCCAATGTCGATCCAATCGTTGATATACCATCTTAAGAGCTAAGAGACAAGAGTCCCATTCAGAAAGCATCAGCATAGGGTCTAGCCCAATCTGTTTAAGCTTCAGGATAATCTTCTCGACCAGATTGGGTATGAGTGATGTTGACAGAAATGCTGAGTAATAGGCCCTGGGGGTGTAGGTGGACTTTAATCCAATATTTGATGGCTCTCTTCAGACTATAGTTTCCACTTTAGCTATTCCTGCTTCATGTCTCAATACAGTGTTGGGCGTGCATTTTTGGTGTATTGAATAGAGATCTAAGGAATGTTGTTTGTAACTTTTTCCAGAGGGTGTAAAAGTTGGATATGTTTGCCTAGTTGGAGGCTCCCATATGTTAATTGTGGAATGGATTTTTGCTGTAAACAATTTAACAGCAGCTGGAAAATGTGTATCCTCCCATGGAGTGCGGTAGAATCTCGAGTATTGCTTGGGCGCTCTTTTTGAGCAGGTGGACAAGGGATTGGATATGAGCTGTAGAGTTTGCCATTATACTGGAAAATTACCCCAAATTTATCTGAAGCATTTGACCTGATCGATTGGATGCCCTTCGATTGTCCATCTTTCCTTCTTGAACCTGGCATTAAAATGTACTATTTTGGTTTTAGAATAATAATTCATTATTAGATGTTCCTCAGCACATTTTGCAGGTTATTGCATTTAGGGCTCTCTTAATCCCTACTTTGGTTGAGTGAGAGGAAGCGACAATAGCACGTCCATATACATTAGAATGGAGTAGTTTTCCCTGAGAAAGTGTAGGAGCATGAAGCGATCCTTATCCACTCTGCAAATCTATTATGAAGGAGTTGACATAAAAGTTGAATAGATGTGGTGCTAGAAGGCACCCTTGCCTTATACCCTTCATGTTACTGGGTATAGATGAGATTGTTAAGATGTCCCTCTTGTGTCACCCTTGCACTGCATGAAGAAGGTGTTCTCATGCAGTTGGATTATTATGTTGCAATAAAGCGTTTGTCCAATATTGGTGTTGTTTGCTAGTTTTGGCCCCATGAAGGCGGTCCACGTGGCACATTATCGAAGGCTGCTCTTGAGATGCGATAAAAGGTTGCATATAGTGAGAGCCTCTTTGGAGTTTAACATATTTAATCAAATCAGATGGTTTAGAATCAAGCAGTGGTCCATTGCTGATGCGAGTCCCTTTCGGAAGCCAGCCTGTTAGATCTCCTAACAGCTTTTCTCCCTCGAGCCATACCAGAAGTACCTTGTGCACAGGTAGTTGGTTATATATCTTACCTTATAACATTAAGTAAGCTGATCGGCCTGTAGTTGGCTGGAGTCCGTGATTACCTTTTTAAATACTTAGGGACTATTATGGCTTCTTTCCAATCTGTTGGAATATAGCCTGTATTATTAATATCGTGAAAAGGATTCAGCTAGGATTGTAGCCCACCAGTCAATGTTGACTTTCAATAGCTCTGGGGATATATGAAAGGTCATTCCCTGGGGCTTTCCCAGATTTTAATTTGGAAATCATAAGTGCGACTTCTGCTTTGGTTACAGGGGAGGCCCATGTAGGTGTGTTTATCAGCGAGATATAATGTGTCCCAAAAAAAGAAGGCTGATGGTTTGTAAAGAAGTTTGGAAAAAATGCTCCACCCAGACTGTTATTGTTATTGGATTAGCTAGGCCCAATTTACTTAGATTATTATTCTGGCTTGTTATTCTCAAAAAAGTGGCAAAATCATTCGATGTTACTGCCTTGATTAGGAATTGCTCCATTTTTTGTGCATGGACATTTTTTTCTTATATTTTAGCATGGCCTTATAAGTTTTTTCCCTTCCAGTACCAATTCTTTGTTAGTCACGACCTCTTTAAACTGATGGAATAGTCTTAGCAGGTTTCTTTTGGCCATTCTACAGTCATGATCAAACCATTGTTTGTCAGCGGTCCCTTTTTGTTGACTAGTCACATTGCTTTTGGACAGGAGGGGTTTAAGTATTTGCACAGTTCGTTCGCTAAGGTCTCTAAAAAATGGCTTCAGGTCTCCCTTCACACATATCTAATAGTACTTTATGATACAGCATTTTACCTATATCTGAAACAAACCAGTTCACAAAATAGCTTCTCATATCATCATTCCATTTCCTTCTCAGACTGTTCACTTCCACTGCCAGTTCCGTATGCATAATCCTAGATCTTAGCCCGGAAAGCAATGATGCGTATATCTAAACCAAAGAAGGGTTAATGTGGAGAAGTGAGGTGAACGCTTTCCGATCGCGGCATAACTTCAAAATGGCTGATCAATTAAATATTTTACTTCTAGACGCCTGAGGCACATCACCTAAGGCTTTCTAGAAAGTGTCTTTGAAAGATAAATTAAGACAGGGTGTCATTTTTCCATTAGGGACTGGTCTCTGGAGAAAAATGGGCACTGCGGTGAAATAGAACCTCCATGTTCAGGCGCAGTCTATCTCAGAATAGCAATTTTGAGGGACAAGCATCAGGAAACCTCTCTTGAGACCTCTCTTCTTCGTTGAATCACTACAGAAAGGCTTCTGCTCCTAATACCAAAAAGGGCTTTCCTTCCAATGTGCAGAAACAGCGCCTAGAGCCTGGTATCTAGAGGTCATTGATGGAATGTAGACTTGCAAGGATTTCCGTGTGAGTCAGAAAGGGAGGAGGGAGCGCAGACGGGCCCAGATCCTATTAACCATTAGCAGCCAAGAACTCCTCCCTCCTTTTAGAAGCTTTTTAGTCATTAAGTAAACAGCTCTTTGCACAACCGAGTAGAAGGCACAGTAGACAAGGCGCTGGCTTTCCTTGTGATTAATGTTAATGGACTTTTAGTGAGGAGGACTGAATGCAGCCTGCTAGCTGAAATCCTTTTCAGAAGAGGTGGTCGCCTTTCGCCACCTGGAGGTACAGAAATCTGTGTAGTCACTGAAGCTTTCCGTTTGCAAACAAGTTTGCCTCCTCAGTGGATTTTGTGATCACAAGGGGTGTTCTGAGAGACGGGCCAAAAGATCCAGAGGGGGCAGGAGCCATAGCTGGTCCTTGAACTCAGCAAAGTCCTGTTTGGGATTCAGCTCACCTTCACAAAGCCCATTCGTGGAACCAGTTGCACCACCGAGGCACTGTTAAATTCAGAAGAGTGCACACCGGCGGCGGGACAGAAATGACCGGTAAGAATTGCTTACTGTTTTGTCTGGAGCCATCAGTGTGGCCATGGATCTGCAGAGGACCAGAAGAGAGGTCCACGCCTGCAAGGAGCTTCCAATTAAAAAATTGAAATTCCAGTGAAAAAGTGAAGGCCAGGGAACCAACCAAGGGACAGGAGAGAAAGAGAGGCAGGGATAAATTGGGGAAGGGTCTGCATTTGTTCCCCTTATGGGTGCTGAAGTGTCAATTCAGTAATGGGGAGGTATTAAAAGGGTTTTTTTAATGGCTTTATGCAGAAGGGATTTTGAGGAGGGATGTGAAGATGTGGGGAAATGTGGGTGTCGTGGGAAGAGTTTTCAAACCTGAGAAAACTATCTTGTTTCATAGCATCTTAAGAGTGGCAATCAAGGGGCCAAATTATTGGATCTGCAAATCCCAAAGGACAACTGCAAAAGCCCCACAAATGTTAATTGTTTTAATTGCTGCATGCCACTCTGAGCCTGAAAAGGGAGGGGCGGGATAACATTGATAAATAAAAAATAAATTTTTAAAAAGTGAAACAGGGCTGGATCAGGTGAGTGCTTGGATGGTTTCCGGAGTTCCAGGATGGGGGAAAAGATAGTGGGAAATGTAGTAGGGTTGCCAGCACCAATTTGGGAAATTCCTGGATATTTGGGGGTGAGGCCTGAGGAGGGGCGGGGTTTGGAGAGGGGAGGGGCTTCAGCTGGGTATGATGCCCTAAAATCCATCTTCCAAGATGGCCTTCTCACCAGGTGGATTGATGTCTGCCACTTGGAGATAAGTTGTAATCCTGGGGGATCTCCACCCACCTCCTGGACAGTGTAGCAACTCTAGTCTGAACTTATCAATCTAGTCTGAACTTATCAATCAATCAATCAATCAATCAAATATTTATTATAGTCATAGACCACAACTCGATAAATGAAATAAAGGATAGAACATACAGGATAAAAATATATTAAAACAGTAAGCATTAGTACTAAAAGAGATTAAAAAATTAAAAAGAGGATAGGAATAAAAAGACATTAAAATTGTCAAATTGTGGTTTATAGTTACCAAGTCACTAAGCCTACTGTGTTGCACAGACCATCCTGCAATGCATTTCGAGTGCTGTTACACAGAATCTGGCCGCACTGTAAGCTGTATTAGGATTGATGTCTGTAAGCAAGATATAAAATAGTTCTGTATGACGTGGGGATCTATACAACAGGAGCAAAATAAAACTAATGCGTATAGCTTTGTAAACCTGACATATCCGACTCTTTCTATGTGCCCAGATCCAAAGGGACATTTTCTCTCCTAGAAGAAGAGTTTGGATTTATACCCTACCTTTCTCTCCTGCAAGGAGACTCACGGTAGTTTACAAGCTCCTTTCCCTCCCCCGCCCCACAACAAACACCCTGTGAGGTGGGTGGGGCTGAGAGAGGTCAGAGAGAACTGTGACTAGCCCTGGGTCACCCAGCATGAATGTAGGAGTGCGGAAACACATCTGGTTCACCAGATAAGTGTCAACCACTCAGGTGGAGGAGTGGGAAATCAAACCCAGTTCTCCAGATTAGAATCCACCTGCTCTTAACCACCACACCACACTGGCTCTGAATATGACTCCTAATAAGGAGTCTTCCAGAATTGTCCTTCCAGGATGACAGAGGGGAAGGCAAACTTGTCAATGAATCAGGCCCGGACTGGCCTTCTGCTGCTCATAGCTGACCATTTGTTTTGCTTTGCTCCTAGTTCTTAAGAATTGGGGTTGATGGCACTCTTATTTTTTCTTCTGCGGAGGCATGAGAGTCGAAGAAGCTGAGCTCCAGCGGAGGTGGATGGTGCTGGCCGAGGAGAGGACGCCAGAAGGACATCAGGCTGGGAACGTTTGCAAGGTGGACTCCAAGGAGAAGACTTTGATCCTCGGTCCTGCCCAGGAGAGATGGGAGGAGCTCCATCGAGCTACCCAGAACAGCAACGTTTACCTGGTGAAGCAACTCTTACAGCAGGGAGCAGGGACCGAGTGCAGGTGTGGAAAAGGCAGGTGTATTACTACCATCTCTGCTAGCAAGAAGATGGGGCGAGTCTGGGCTTGGTGGTAGGTTGTCGACCAGTCGGGAATTTGATTTAGCCCAACTGGTAATATTGTGTTTTGTCCAATGATTGATATCAGGGACACTAAAAGGCTCCATTAGATGATGGCTCTTGTGAACACCGTTCCCTCAGCGTGGCTCTTGCCCCATTCTTCTGGGAAGTGGGAAAGGCCGTTGTCCAGTAGGGCTTGAGGTTAGCAGCGGTTCCTACCTTGAAACAGCTGCTACTAGAGGAAGGGTCAAGCTGTGAACCTCGGCCTCATGCCAAAGATAGAAGTTAATGGGACCATTTTGGTTTGATGTTGACGACACTGCACACAGACACAATTGTGGACACAGAGGAAACACCTCTGCTCATCTCTTGCCTTCAAAACCCCATTAGTCGGTTGAGACGTGACACATAGACATAACTGCACATGTGTCTCTCTGCAAGTTTGTAGAGAGAATACCACGGAATCGAGTCACTTTAAGCCGCGTGTAGAAACACTTTTATTTCTTGAGAGCCAGCGTGGTGTGGTGGTTAAGAGCAGGTGGATTCTAATCTGGAGAACCGGGTTTGATTCCCCACTCCTCCAACTGAGTGGCAGAGGCTTATCTGGTGAACCAGATGTGTTTCCGCACTCCTACATTCCTGCTGGGTGACCTTGGGCTAGTCACAGTTCTTGGGAACTCTCTCACCCCAATCTACCCCAGAAGGCGTCTGTTGTGGGGAGAGAAAGGGGAAGGAGTTTGTAAGTCACCTTGAATCTCCTTACAGGAGAGAAAGGTGGGGTATAAATCCTAACTCTTCTTCTTCTCCAACTCTTTCCAGGGATGAGAATGGCTGGACCCCTTTGCACTTGGCTTCCTTGAATGGCTACGCCACTCTGGTCAAATTCCTCATCCAGCGTGGCGCAGTGGTCCATGCCCAGAACAGAGCTTCCTATACACCGTTGCATCATGCGGCTTGGAGTGGCCACACCCAAGTGGCAGACTTCCTCCTCACTCGGGGCACGCCGGCAACTGTGGCAACCAAAGGAGGCTTGACCCCGCTACACTGTGCAGCCGCCAACGGGCACATCCTGATGGTCGAGCTGCTCTTACGGCAAGGGGCAGATATTGCCGCTGTAGATGCCAGCCGATGGACTTGCTTGCACTGGGCAGCTGCCAACAACCAGCTGCACATCGTGGACTTGCTGATATCCCAGGGTGCTGGTCCAGATCTCGGTAGCGAGGGCGGAGTTACACCGTTACACACAGCAGCCGAGGCGGGACGAATCGAAGCTCTGCGTCTCTTGCTCGATAAGGGAGCCAACGTGGACGCTCAGGATGGCTTGGGAAGGACTCCCCTTTCCATTGCTTCTAACAATGGCAACCAGGAGGTAAGGCTGCAAATCCCCCCTGCACAAATGTTATCTACATATTACATTTGTGCCCTGACCTGGATGGTCCAAGGTAGCCCGATCTTGACAGATCTCAGAAGCTAAGCAGGATCGGCCTTGGTTAGTTCTTGGATGGGAGACCGCTATGGGTTACTACGCAGAGGCGGACAATGGCAAAGTGCCTTGAAAACCCTTGGGGAGTCAGTTGTCTATAACCCGACAGCACTTTATGCACCCACTATGTTTGTGTCCTGATTAGGCCCCTTCCGCACATTCAGAATAATGCACTTTCAATCCACTTTCAATGCACTTTGAAGCTGGATTTTACTGTTCAGACTAGCAATATCCACTTTCAAACAGTTGTGAATGTGGATTGAATATGCATTGTTCTGCATATGCGGAAGGGGCCTTATGCAGGTAAATATAGATGCTGGCACTTCTCTATGTGTCTGTCGAAATTGTTATGTGACTGCTAGATTTTGCAGGACCCTGGGCATTGAATTCTCAGGGTCTCCCCAAACAGCCCTCCCTAGCCCTCTAAGAATTTCCCAACCCTGAGTTAGCCACTCTGGACACAGGACAGGTGTGAGCCATACAAATGGAGCCTGATCCCAGGGTAGGTTTGAACACGCACATACGAAATGGGCAGCCTGCCTTCCTGAACACCTGTCGCTCTCTCTTTAGGTTGTGAAATTGCTCCTCCAAGCCAAGGCAGACGTGAACATCACCGACCACTACGGCTGCTCGGCTCTCCACAAAGCTGCAACGGCCGGACACCTGCCCGTCATCTGCCTGTTGGTAGGCGATAGCACTGCTGGAGTGAATGAAAGGGACGGTCAGAATCTGACCCCGTTGCACCGAGCGGCCGGCTGCGGTCATGTCGACATCACCCGCTGCCTCCTGGACCACGGAGCTGACGTCAACGCAGCCGGGTGGCTCGGCAAGACCCCGCTACACCTGGCCGCGGAAAAAGGACACTATCCTGTCATGGATCTTTTGCTAACCAAGGGAGCGGACCACACACTCAGATCGTGGTGGAAAGAAACCGCCAAAGAGCTACTGTCTGAGCGGCCCAGTTCTGGAGGCCTTACTGGTCAAAGGATTGTTGGGACCCCCTAGTCTTCACATATCTATGCCCCCCCACTGCCTCCTGACTCTCTTCCCTCGCTCATCTGATCCCATGTATTTTAAACATATTTATCGTTTTGCAGTTTCTAAGTGTAGTGTTATAATAACACCCATCCAGTGTTGTCACATAAGTTGCCATCCAAACACAGTATAATTTACATGTGATAATTTCTTTATCTCAGGGATCATCAAAGGAGCCCGCCAATACCTTTTCCTGACACCTGCCAAGTGTTTTTAGACAGTGGGTGGGGCCAGGTAGGGCTTTTGCCCGCCAAGGCTTCTGATTGGCTATTGGAGGTTCGATTGGCTGGGCAGATTCTTTTAAATATTGCTGCCACCACAGCCCAAGGATCTGCACTGTGTTACTGAAGTCAGAGGTCAAACGAAACATCACATCGGGGATCCATGGCAGGCTCTTCTAATCTGGAGAACCAGGTTTGATTCCCCACTCCTCCACCTGAGTGACAGAGGCTTATCTGGTGAACCAGATGTGTTTCCGCACTCCTACATTCCTGCTGGGTGACCTTGGGCCAGTCACAGTTCTCTCAGAACTCTCTCAGTCCCACCTACCTCACAAGGTGCCTGTTGTGGGGAGAGGAAGGGAAAGGAGCTTGTAGCCACCTTGAGTCTCCTTACAGGAGAGAAAGGTGGGATATAAATCCAAACTCTTCTTCTCCTCCTCCTCCTCCTCTTCCGGCATGTGCCTTTGAATTGCAGCTGAGAGGAGCTGGATAGAGGCTGTCAGGTTTGGAGAAGGGTGGTTAATCCCCCCCTAAATCATGTTTTTGTCTTAGAAATCTTCCATCCCTAAACAGTTGGTAGCCCACTGCCAAAGATAAAATCACACACACACACAAAATAGGCTACCAGAGGAAACTGAGACAGAAACAGCTGTGAGATGTACTGTAGGGCAGTGGTTAGAGCATCAGACTTCGAAGAGCCGAATTCGAATCCCCACGGAGCCATGAAGCTCCATGGGTGATCGTGGGCCAGTCATTTTCTCTCAGCCTGTCCTACTTCACTGGGTAGTTGTGAGGATGGGGATAGAAAGCGCTATGGATGCCCTGGTTGCTGAAATCAGAAAAACAAAATATTTATGATAAATTGAAAAACCAAAAAAGTAAGACGGAAGTACAGAAGGAAGGGAAGGGCAGCCACAGAGAAGTTCAGATAAGACGTGGTGGGTGTGTTTTTAAAAAGGATGTTTTGCTATATAGGTGTTCGGAGAGGCCAGCCAATTATGAGGAAACAAATTCCTGCTTGGCATGAAAAAGCCATTCTGGTGCTTTGCTGGAGTCTGAAATAACTGATAAATATTGCCAGACTTAGTTATTCAAAATAAGAAGACGACCTATTTGATCCTACTTCAACAGGGGGAAAATGTGTTTGTGGAGACCCAAACAGATGGCAAGATAGTTCCATAATTGGATATGCATTTACAGCAAACGAAGATGCCATCTAATCCCTTTGTCTTATTATCACCAGCTTGTCTTGGAAGCAAAGAGTGCAGAGAAAACCGCGAGGAGTTTTCAGGCCTCTTAAAGCCCCTAATGCATTTATCATGGCATAACCCTTTGTGGACTGCAGCCGTCTTCATCTGTGCCTGAAATGTCCCCTTCCCTTAGCAGAAGCATTCGTTCAGATGTAGGTATGAACAGAAACAGGCCCCCGTCGAAAGGGAAAACGATGAATGCTCCGTGCAAATTGATAAACCGAATATTGGACCTAAATCTTCGAAAAAAGGCTATTTATGAAGTGAGCTAGCTACTCCCTGCTTCTGTTGAAGCCAAGACGGATAGTATCACAGTTGCGTGGGAATTGCAACCACTCCCAAATTGGGATTCCCTAGAATTACAAATACAGACATCAGTCCCCTTGGAAAGAACTGTGATTTGGAGGGTGGGACTCTACAGCCCTGTACCCTGCTAAGGTACCTCACCTGCCCAAACCTGCCCTCTCTAGATTCTACCCCCAAATCTGCAGGAATGTGCTAGCCCAGAACTGGCAAAATTTGCACGGAAATGCCAACCATTCCTAATGTATTATAGGCTTGCCGATTCCAGCTTGGGAAATACCTGGAGATTGAGGGGCGGAGTCTGGGGCAGGACCTCTGCCAGGTATGATGGCAGAGAGCAGTGACAGCATTGGCCGTGGTGTGTCAAAAATGTGAAAAATCCCTAACTTGACTCTGCTGGCTGCCACCACCGCTTCCAAACAAGAGAAACCATTGTTGAAGGCTTTCATGGCCGGAATCACTAGCGCGTTGTGGGTTTTCTGGGTTGTATGGCCGTGTTCCAGTAGCATTGTTTTGCCTTGCCAGCCACAGATGCAGGTGAAACGTCAGGAGAAAATGCTACTGGAACACGGCAATACAACCCGGAAAACCCACAACACACAAGAGAAACCATTCTTTGCCTATTCATTAAAAAAATTTTTTAAAAAAACCACAGTCCAATCCTCTACGGTGCTATGTGTCATATTGTTAAAAGTCAAATAATTACAAAAATGACTCAAACAGAAAGAATAGTGCTCAGATGTTGGTGAATGCTGGCATGTCACCCCAAACGTCGTGGCCTTTGACACGCGTGTCGTGACTGCCATCAAGTCCAAACCAGCCCCTTTCTCTGTTCTCTGTCACCTGGAGATCAAAAATGTAATTCTGGGAGATCTCCCGTTTTCACCAGGAGGTTGGCAGCAGCATCCCTCTGTCCTGAAATCCCCAAAGCAAAATGAACGGGAGGGATTCTGTAAAGAATCACAGAAGGAGGCACCGTTTGTTAATCCCATTCGCCCCTTCAAAAATACCATCCCCTCGTTTCAGGAGTCTCTAAAAAATCTCAGAGGGGGGCGCCAGTTCACTCCTCCATCCGAGAACCGCCGGCGTCACTCCCTTCTGGCTGCGCATGCCCGGAAGAGGCGCTTGGCCCGCGTGGGTTTGGTTCTCTGCGCCCTTCCTGTCTCCTCCACGGCGGCGGGTAAAGATGGTCTTCCTCACGTCGTCCCTTTGGATCCGGGCCCGCCTGACCGATCGCTTCTGGAGGAAGCAGGAGGTGCTGCAGCATGCCCGGGTAAGGAAGGGAGCAGGACTGGGACCCCGGCCCCATGCACCGACCCCTCGCCTAACCCACGTCCCCATGCCCCGCTGCGGTTTTGCAATTGGGGCTCGCCTTGTTTATACACAAAAATTGCATTTTGCATCATATGGTAGAGTCCCTTTTTATCCTGCCCTTTTTTTAAAAAAAAAGGGTGCCCC
This sequence comes from Sphaerodactylus townsendi, assembly GCF_021028975.2. Classification (NCBI taxonomy): domain Eukaryota; kingdom Metazoa; phylum Chordata; class Lepidosauria; order Squamata; family Sphaerodactylidae; genus Sphaerodactylus; species Sphaerodactylus townsendi. The sequence goes on from NC_059440.1 coordinate 27,321,335, forward strand.
AAAGCAGCGCTGGGAAAAATGCATGGGTTTGTTTTTGGTTTTTTTGCAAGATCTCAATTGGGACCAAGCATCCCCGGGTCAGGGAGGGTGCTTCCTGCACCGACCCCTTTTCTAAATTAAGGGATTTTGATGTTTATAATTTGTATTTGTTGTATACTGTTGTACTGTTCTGTTCTGTTGTTGTATGCTGCCCAGAGCCCTTCGGGGATTGGGCCGTCTATGAAATATAAACAACAACAACAATAATAAACCGTGCCACGATTCTACTGTGCCATTTTGCAAGGGGTTGAGAGAGCACACTTGTTTTCTGCTGCTCCAGAGACTAGGACCAGGAGTCATGGGTTCAAGGTGAAGGAAAAGAGATTCCACCTCAACATCAGGGAAAACTTCCTGACTGTCAGGGCTGTTTGACAGTGGAATGCCCTACCTCAGAGGCTCATTCCGCACATGCAGAATAATGCACTTTCAAACTGCTTTCAGTGCTCTTTGAAGCTGTGCAGAATAGTAAAATCCACTTGCAAACAGTTGTGAAAGTGGTTTGAAAACGCCTTATTTTGCGTGTGCGGAAGGGGCCAGAGTGTGGCGGAGCCTTCTTCCTTGTAGGTTTTTAGAGAGTGGCTGGATGGCTACTGTCAGGAGGGCTTTGATAGTGTGTTCCTGCACGGCAGGGGGTTGGACTTGATGGTCCTTGGGGTCTCTTCCAACTCTATGATTCAATGACATTTTTAAAAAATTGCACATTGCATAATATGTCAGCAGTCCTTTTTTTAAAAAAAGCATTCTTTGTTTTTTAAAAGTGCCCTCTAAAGCAGCGCTGGTGAAATGGATGGCAGCCCTCTGGATTGGGGACTTCCCAAAGTCCTATCCTAGCTCAGGTCTTGCAAATGGAAGTCTGTGGCTTCCTTGATGGAGTCAGTCCATCTCATGTTGTGCCTTCAACTTTTCCTAGCGTTATTGTCATTTCCAATGATTCAGCGGAATTTCCTCGCAAGCAATTGCGGGGGAGGATCCCAGTCTTTCTTGCCTTCCCTATTTACACTTCAAGGTGCCATTCATCTGTGTTTTCTATTGGGCAGGAAGAATAATACTTAACAGGGTGAAACAACGGCCTGCTCTTAGATCGCAAAGCCCAGCAATTTAAATGTTATTTTTTAAAAAAAAAAATTTAAAAAAAGAACCGGTATAAATGTATCTTCCCTGGACATTCAGGAAGAGGAAGTATTTCCTTTAAAAGGTTCCTGATGTTTCCCTCCTAAAAGTCCCAGTATTTCCACTTTCTGAATGTGGGTGGATTTTGTTCAAATGCAGTGGTGGGATTCAGCAAGTTCGCTCCACTTCGGCAGAATGGTTGTTAAAATGGTGCTTGTAAACAGCCAGTTGTTAAATTATTTGAATCCCAACACTGGAACCGGTTGTTAAATTATTTAAATCCCACCACTGTTCATATGTCTAGTGATTGTCAATTTCATTGTGATGGGAGTAGGGTGGGATTTGAGTCTCAATAAACTTGCTGAGATTGCGCTGTTAGCTGATTCCTCTTTCTGCAGAATCTGTGAAAATGTGCAGTTCTGTCGAAGTGTTGGCCTGTTGTAAGGGTTTTCAGGGTTGTAGGCAGAAGGATGGAAATCTTTTTTGTACGGCAGAAGGCGGGGGCACTCCAGATTTATCAGTATCAAACATCGATTGATTCACAGGCTGCGTTTCTCTCTCTCTTTCAGCACTTCCGTGGACGGAAAAACCGCTGCTTCAGCTTGGCCTACCGAGCGGTCCGCAGGGCTTTTGTCTATGCCACAAAAGCCAGAGCGTTGAAAAAGAAGGATATGAGAGAGGTAAGGAAAGGGACCCAAAAGTCACTGATTCTGGTATGCAGAAAAATCACAGCCCCATCCAAACCTGGAGGCAGCAGGACAAGGCACCAATTTGGCAGCGCCCCACCGCCTCCAATAGGGCTTTCCAGCAGCATGGGGAGCTCAGAAAAGCCCCGAGACTCTCCCACTGCCAGAAACCCCCATAGTTTACAGGATGTACACCACCAAGAGGGTGGCGTAAGTCCAAGGGCCAGTGTGTTGTGCATCTGGCCCTAAACCCGAGAGGGAGCCAAGTAATGTCAACTGTGCTTCAGGAACACACACACACACCCTTCCAAGCTGGTGTCCGAGTAGGACACCAGCGCTTCCCCGCCACAATCCGGACTTCCAGGTTCTGCACCCAGAGGGATATGAGATGAGCAGTCCCTGGCGCATCTGTTCCCTCTGCCTGGGTAAGTGCCTCAGGGAGGGGAAACACACTGGTGCAGGGGCATGCCGTTCTCTAAAGCCCTTTCACCACCACCACCACCTTCTGGATGGGGCCCTAAGTCTTTCATTTTTACTTTCAGTTGTGGATAACACGGGTAACAGCGGCCACTCTCGAACACGGTATGAAATATCACCATTTCATCAGCGGTCTTTATAAGGTAAGCTGCTGTGTCCCTTTCCGCTCTTGCGTTGCATTTCCAGCAGCCAGCCTGCATTTCTGTGATCTGCCCCAGCACCTGGCATCTTTTCACATTGCTCCTATTTGGGTTGATTACCTGGTGGTTCTGAAAATGGAGGTTATCCAGAGGTGTAGCACCATGGGGGGGTGACATACCGGGCGCGCACCAGTGCAGGGGCGTAGCAGGGGCTCTGAGGTTACCAGCCTTTTTGCTAGAATTGGTATAAGGCTCAACGCAGTGCAAATAAATATCCTTGTTTTTAAATCTATGAAGTAGTGAACACCAGGACAAGGCAAGAAGCAATTGCTCCCCCCTCTTTTTTAACATCAAATTTAAAATCAATCACATGGCAGATTATTTGAGTTTACTTCAGGAACCCAAGCATAGATGGATAATCACTAGGGCTCGTTGTAACTCCTTCCCTTGCTCTATGCTACAAGGAAGGTTCCAAAGAATCGACCTGCAAGAGCGGAAATGTCCTCATTGTATCACAGCAATACAAACTATGGAACATGTATTGCTTGACTGCCCCAAATACGAGGGATCTAGGACCAGACTTTTTGCTCTTTGTCCTGTAATCTTTAATGAATACTCTGCTGTGGGGAAGATTACGTTTCTACTAAACAATTCTGCCTCCGAGATTTTAACTTTTGTAGCTAGGTTCCTTATAGAAACTTTGAAATGATTTCCTGCGATGGTTCTCATGTATGGGATACTTGTTTGGACAATGTTGCTTGTTATATGGATTCTATGCCTAATAAAGGTTTATCTATCTATCTAAGTAGTGAACACAGCAAGCAGAGGGAGAAGAATTTTAAGTAATATGCATTCATACATGTGGAGAGACTGGAAAACTGGCATGAAAACGGGGGTGAATCAGAATCTAACATTCCTTCAAAATGTTCTTATTTGTTTGAAACTGTTTGGCACCAGAAGACGTATGAGTTCTGCCAACTTTGTGACGGCTGTTTTCTTACGTTTCAGTCTCAAGTGGAATTGAACAGAAAAGTCTTGGCTGACCTGGCGATCTATGAGCCGAAGACGTTCAAGTCCCTGGCAGCGTTAGCCAAAAGGAGGGGACAGGAAGGCCTGGTTGCTGCTCAGGAAGCCAAAGAACCAGAGGGAATATTTTCACGCTTTGTGCAGCAGTCCTGAAGCTGTGGTTTTTGGTTAGCTTGCTGAGATGTGCAAACATTAAAAGGAGTCATTTTTTTGAAAAGCATGGCCTCAGTTGGTAAAGCAAAGCAAGTAAGATCTCTGACTGGGGTGGGATTATCCTTTCCTACTTTGAAGATTACAGCCCATTTCACAGAAAGTTTTGTATAGGTACCTATATGACAGTTACATTTTAATTGGAACCGTATTTTCAAGAGTAAGGGATGGAGAGTCAGCAACTTTGACTGGCAATAAAGGCAGAGGACTCTCCCCTCGTTGTATGAACATCGACTTGGACCCTTTGGCCACCTCATTTTACTCACTAAAGTTTCCATCTTGTTTAAAATTTAAAAGCCAAGGTGTTCCTTATTCAGCTGCAGAAGAGGAGGTTATGGAGACCTTGGCCAACATCTTAGCTGGAAAGAAAACAGCGACTGTTCATCCACGGCTATACTAGAAGACTGGTGGACAGCAGATTACCATGTCTGGGTACTGAACCTCAGTTAAATGAGACATCTTGTCTTTCGAGTCTCTCTTCACTATACATTCTTTTAATTAAAAGGACAGTTCCAATTGTATATGGCCACTCGTCTGTCTTTCAGCACTCGTATAAAGCCAGTGAGGCTCTGGATGTGTGGGATGAATCTGGGTATGGAATGGAGATGTTCCATCTCCAGGGATATAGTGTGGGGTGAGAAACTTCCACAATCTAGTGGTAGAGAGCAGTATAAGCGGGCAAAATCAAGGAAATGCCTATGATGGGTTTTATTACTCTGTTAGTGGTCCGGTTTGGGGCACCACGTAAACCCTGATCCAGAAATCAGTGCAAAAGGTTTTGGCCCTCCCTTTGTACCAGAGAAGAGGTCTGAATGTTTTCTTTTAACTTTTAAAAATAAATTGTGAATCTTTATGGTAACACTATACATATATTTTATGCATTTCTGAGTTTCTAAACTTTTACCATGCTGACCTTCACGTGTTGTCTGTGGCTTCTGCAAAACACCCTCCAAATTCCCATTTAGTTTCTTATGCCGAACCACAATATATCAAAACCATAATGGGGAAAGAGATAACTGTATATTTGAAATATATCTTTGTATGTTGGGAGACAACGGGGACAGTCTTGCGCATTGGGGTCTTATTTTAAAGCATTTGTCCCTTGAGGGTAAAAATAATACAAATCCAGCATCATAAATTTCTGTATTTCTGATTATGGGTATGGTCTGATGGTGGGTATGCATCTCCTGTGAAGAAAACCAACTACTTGAAATGAGTTCACATCTACACAAAGCCTTTCTGTGCTGAGAGGAAGGACTGACTCTTTTTTTACTTCTAGATTCTGCTCAGTATCGTGTTTCTGGGCCATGTGCAGAGTGTCACTTTTGAAAGGAAGCTTAATGTGTCTTAAAAATGGAATATATTCCAACTTCATTTACATTTTAAAAACAATCTTCCCAAAGGAGTGAATATGTAGCATATAGCACATTAAATTGTGGGCGACACCATTTTAAATGTTGTGATGTTCCTTTTGAACAGAACTGGGAGTCTTTCCAGATTGAAACACGTTTGGGATTAGCCTGGAAAAACCCTTATGGGGAAATCCTGGTCGAATTGGGTTGTACCACTGAAAATAGCGAGGGAACCCTGAAATCATTAAACACCCCAATACAAGAAGTATTTCCTTGCCCACAAAAAGCCGGTGTGATAGGGTTGTGAGTTCCAGGTAACTTTACACGTGGACGGATTTTTTGGGCTATGTGGAGACTTTTTAGTACCACTCTGTACCCCTATAATACGACATGGTACAGCCCAACGTCGTGAGGGGACAAAATAGGCCCATCGTAGGCGGCCGTTAGTGAGTGCGCGCGTTGCATGCTGGGAAGCTCTTATCGTTCCCCTTGACTAACCCTCTCACCCGCCTCGCCCACAGTTTCGAGGAAGGGGCGGGGGAGCGGATAAAATTGAATTCCTAGCCTTGCGTCACAATAAGGGACCTCTGCGTCCAATGGGAGCCCGCAGCCCAGTCGCCGGCAGCCAATAGAGAAGCGGAGCGGCCGCGACAGGGCGGAAGCGGGGGCGGGCATAAAGGAAGAGGCGATCTAGTCAGTGTGAGGTGAATCCGCGACGTCGTCGACGAGACAAGATGGCGGCGGCGATAATGGCGGGCGGCGGCAGCGGAGGAGCGGCCGTCCTGACGGGGATGGCGCCCGGCCCGGGGTCGTCGTCGTCGGCCTTCCCCGCCGGCGTCTGCCCGGCTCCTCCTCAGCCGCCTCCTCCGGGCGCCGTCCGTATCGGCGACCGGCTCTACTCGGGGGTCCTCATCACGCTGGAGAACTGCCTCTTGCCGGACGACGCGCTGCGCTTCACGCCTTCCATGGGCAGCGGCCTGGAAGCCGAGACCGAAGCGCAGCTCCGTGTGACCGGCTGCGAACTCATCCAGGCCGCCGGCATTCTGCTCCGGCTGCCTCAGGTCGGTAGGCCGCGGTGGAGGAGGGGAAGGCCTCGGGAGCCAAGTAGGCCCGGGCGGGGGGAGGGAGAGGGAAATGGCCGAGAGACCTGGAGGGGAAGCGGATAATCCCCCTCTGTGGATGGAGACGGGCTCCTTCAGCCGGTGGCCGCTTCCATGGAATCGTCGGATTGAGGGAAGCGAAACGAAGACTGATCAGGGATAGACGAATAAAATCGTCAATTTTGTAGTCCTGGGAACGGGCAACAAATGAGCCACGGGCGTTTTTATCCTCCTCGTAAGCGTCAGTGGACAAGATCTCCGTGTTTAGAAACCATTTGGGGGTTTGATTTGGGTGGAATGAAGAGGTGAAAAATGTATATTTTGTTAGCGCCCTGCTAGCCAGTCAACGTTTGTTATAGATCCCGGTGTGTGGTTATATTGTAATATCCTTCCTTTTTTTTAGTAGTGTTTTTATATATGGAAAGCTTTTGTTTGGTTGGTGGGGTAGAAACAACATGAAGGATTTGTATTTTATGTGCCTTTTAATCACATGTTTCACAGCAATCACTAATAATAATAATAAGGGATTGGATTTAAACCCCACTTTTCTGTTCTATAAGGGATAGAAACAACATGAAGGATTTATATTTTATGTACCTTTTAGCACTCACTAATAATAATAAGAGTTTGGATTTATACCCCACTTTTCTATCCTGTAAGGGGTAGAAACAACATGAAGGATGTATATTTTATGTACCTTTTAGTCACATGTTTCATAGCAATCACTAATAATAATAAGAGTTTGGATTTATGCCCTAACCTTTTGTCCTGTAAGGGGTAGAAACAACATGAAGGATTTGTATTTTATGTGCCTTTTAGTGACAAGTTTCACAGTGATCAATAATAATAACGGTTTGAATTTATATCCCACCTTTCTGTAAAATGGCTTACAAACTCCTTCCCTTCCTCTCCTCACAACAGTTAGTAACCTTGTGACGTAGGTGGGGCTGAGAGAGTTCTGTGATTGGCCCTGGGTCAACCAGCGGCTTCATGTTGAGGAGAATCAAACTTGGTTCTCCAGATTGGCGTCCACCAGGAAGGGTCTGTACAGGCCATCTTGTCCAACCCCCTGCCCAATGTAGGATCAGCCTAGAATATTATATTTTATTATATAATGCGTATTGTTTTCTACACTGACCTGCGCAAGTTTCACAACAATCCCCAATAATAAATAAGTCAATGCAATATGTATTGTCTTCTGCTCTGGCTTTCCATTGAAAAAAATCCATGGGGGTTACTAATAAAAACCTCACAAACCAGTAAAATAGCTGTTCTGAAAAATCACAATATTTTTCAGATAACAAGTATTTAAATGGCAGCATGGACACTGAATAGTAAGTGCATTATGGCATGTGCTTTTGTGAGATAGAGTTGACTTCGTCAGATGAATGAAGCCATGCACTTGTGAGCAGAGGTGTGAGGGGGAGGATGTTAGAGAGACATTCCAAGACAAGGGTTAAGTTACATGTCAAACTCTCATGGTAAGCAAGAGATCCAGTTTTAAAAGGGGTCTAATCATTGAGGACAACTCCTTGTCTGATTAAATTAGCAAAAGTTAGTCTTCAGCTAGTCCAGGGGTCTGCAACCTGCGGCTCTAGAGCCGCATGCGGCTCTTTCAGCCTTATACTGCGGCTCCGCGTTGTCTGGAGGTCGGAGGGTAGTGTGGGCGTGTCCCTCCAGCCCTCCAGAGCAGCGCTGGAAGGAAAGGTGAGTGGAGGGGCCGAACCAGAGGCAGTTCCATGCTTGAGGGTGCAGCTTTTTGCGTCCCCTCCACTCACCTCTCCTTCCAGCGCTGCTCTGGAGAGCTGGAGGGACACGCCCATGCTGCCCTCCGACCCCTGGAGGTCGGAGGGTAGCATGGCCTTCTCTTTCCAGAGCAGCCGCCATCCCCCTCTGCCATCCCCACAGCTGCCATCCCTCTCTACCCCATGGAGCAGGCGGATGGGGTTTCCCTGACCAGCGCTGCTGCCCCCTGCAGCGCGTGAGGCGGTGGCACCAGGCAGGCTGCAGTCGCCATCACCCCTCTGCCCCACGTAGCAGGCAGCTTCCTGCTCCATCGGGCCGAAGGGTTTTCCTGCCCAGTGCCTGTGCCTCCCAGCGCTGGAAGGAAAGGTGAGTGCAGGGGCCGAATTGGAGGCGGCTCCGTAGATCTTCGGGGCCATGGAAAATGGGTCCAAATGGCTCTTTGGGTGGTAAAGGTTGCCGACCCCTGAGCTAGTCACACCCAAAAAACTATTGTATCCAAAAGTGATTAAATTTGTGTGTGAATTCCAACTCAGAGAGGTTCTCTTTTTTCATGTTAGATTTGTGTCCTGTCCTTAAATCAGATTATCTCTAGGGCAGCTTAACAACAATAGAAGAAAAATAGCCCCAGGTGGAATGTGGCTCTTGGCTGGTCTATCAGCCTTGGAGTGATGGGGAGGGATGTGAAATTAACAGCTGCTGAGTTCTTGGTATGTTCTTGCTGTTATCTTTGGGCACCTTGTGGCAGAATGGAGTGTTTGGGGGTATACCTCCCCATCTTGTTGCTGGTTTGACAATGTATCCCCCGTTATTTTGTTTTTAAGAATATTTCACCACCTTTCCTTAAGCTAATATTGGCTTCCATAACAAAGTTTTTAAAAATGAATAGTAGCTACCACATAATTTCAGCAATAACAGTAAATCGGAACCAAAGTTTTAGACTTTTGGTCTAATGCAACAAGGTCATTCTTATTAGCCACAAGTGTTCAGAATGGAACCTCCATAACATGCCTATGATGACTGACGGGAGAGGTGGTGGTTCATGGCCTACTTGTAGACTTTCTAGAGGCATCTGGTTTGCTAAAAGCAAGATTGTTGACATGATGGAACTTCCCCGCAAGGGAATTCTTAGAAAGGATTTGACAGATTTGCTGAGGTAGAAATATCAGTGGCCATTTGCTGTGATAACTTGAGTGGAATCTTCATTTTCAGAAGCACAGTATATAACATGGGTGTGGGCAGTTTCTGTTTTGTGAAACTGCTAAAAAAAGACCCATTATAATGCGACCCTTTGTTTTTGTTTTAGCCCTAGTTTTTGCAAATGGAATTTCCTCCTGAGGAGGCAGTATACCATTGAACATCAGTAGCTGAGTGCTAAATTGGAAGGCTGTTGGTCACCACTTTCAGCATCTGGCTGCAGTTAAAAGTCCAGATGGTAGTGTCAAGATGGATCTTAATATGATGCAGTTCTCATCAAATACAAACTTTTTTCCACGTTAAGAATATGAAACACATTACTTATAACTTACCACGCAGCATCCAACTGTTTGGAATGCTCATCAAGCGAGAATACAAGTGCCTTCGTTTTCTTTGACAAAATTATGTCTGTATCACATATGAAATATATTCGATTCTCACTACTTTAATTTATTGATCGAAGTGTCTGCCATCTGTTATGTGGAAAAAATAAAAGTTGAATGTGGCGAACACCAATTTTGTAGTGAATAGAAGGAAGTATATTATTTGGATGCTCTCATGCTGTCACAGTTGAACTATGAGCATATTTAGATATCACTTTACGTTTTATAATCCTGGACTCCATAGAAGTGGCTGATATTCATTTTACTAGAGTTATTTGCTTTTAGACAATGTAGTGAACCATCGTATATGTATCGTAGGCTTTACTGTGTAATGTTGGAGGTTGTGTTTATATAAAAATTACTGCACATTTTGAGTATGTAAAACCATGTCTTCAGTATATCTCATTCTTAAAGAGAAAATGTTTAATTTGAATTTTTTGCCATTGTGCCTCCCTACTCCTGAATTTTACTGTTGGAAGAAATGGGTGGAAATCCTCAGGCAAAAATGGGGGTGGGGGGGGGGCCGGACTGGAATGTTTCCAGCTCATAAAAGACAATAAGTCTATAGGAAGAAGTTGGCAAAGCGAGTGAGGTTGTACTGCCTAATCTATGAGATTGTGGTCTCTTATACTTGTTTGTGTGTGTGTGTGTGTGTGTGTGTGTGTGTGTGTGTGTGTGTGTGTGTGTGTGTGTGTGTGTGTGTGTGTGTGTGTGTGTGTATAAAGAGTGTAGAAATGGCCTCATTATGATGAAGGCAGGGTAGCCCTTTTATGGAGAGGAAACCTAAAAAGGGGAAGGAAAAGATTGTTCTCTTGGAAAGTGTGAGAAAGTAGTTTGGAGGAGCAGTTGGTGTGAGCAGTTAAAACTAGATTGTCTGCAAGCCCCTTTGACCCCGGGATGTAACTGTTGGGCAAAAACTTTTGGAGGCGAAGTCCCTTGAAAGCTTCTGCATCTGCTGCTTTGTTCAGAGTCCCGCTAGCACTGAAGGCAGCAGGTCTTTTGTTCTTCCCTCTGGGCAGATGCTGTGCAATCAAGCCTTCAAACAAAGAACCCCAGACTCCCAACCTTAGTAGGATCTTACGTTTCACAAGAATACTCTACAAGTTTGAGATCTTCCTGCTAGGGCAAGGTGGATAGCGGAGAATTCCCCGCTGAGTATAATGGTTCCCCCGGCAGTAACCTTGCTCCCTTCCAGGAAGTGGATGATGTAACAGCCTTGCCGAGAAATGACATCTGCCTCCTCCCTCGCTAGTTATACATGCTTCCTGAGCCTGTGGATTACGTCCTTTTTGAAGGGGGTGAACATTTCTCTGACGTTGAGGATGTGATGTCCATTTTGTGTCCTGCCTTTCCCAATCCTAAATTCTTGTTTTTAGGCAAATAAACTTTTGGTTTCCCTTCAGGGCTGCTTCCTATGTAACGTTTTTAAAGGGCTGTGAATGTGCCTGTCTGACTAGGTAGTTGCTCTATAAAGTATGAGAGTACCGTGTTTCCCCGAATATAAGACAGTGTCTTATATTAATTTTTGCTCCCAAAGATGCGCTATGTCTTATTTTCAGGGGATGTCTTATTTTCCCTGTGTTCTGTTCGTTGGGCATGCTTCCAAACAAAAACTTTGCTATGTCTTACTTTCGGGGGATGCCTTATATTTCGCATTTCAGCAAAACCTCTACTATGTCTTATTTTTCGGGGATGTCTTATATTAGGGGAAACAGGGTATGTATGAGAGTATGAGCAACAGCTGTGGTGGTAAACAGAACAGTTGGAGTAACTGTCTACTGGTATGATATCTGTAAATCTGTAAAGTGTTTGGTTTCATACTAATGCTCTGTAAATATTTCGTTGTACCAGACGGTAAAATAAGTGGAGGAAACCCTTAAAGATACACATTGTATGCAGTACACTTGTACAATTGTAGTTGCTTTGCCACTATCCCATCTCTTATATGTTGGAGTTCTGCCTGTGGGTTCATCAGTAGTATTCCTAGTTGGGACCCTACAATCTTCAATCCATGGGTCAGGATCCTTGAACTGTAGAGTTTGCCTGTTTTTTGTTTTTTTTGGTTGCTCTTTGGAAGAACTGACTCATAGGTTGCACGTGTATGGATAAGTAGCATGCCAGTCAATCCTCAAGTGTTCTTTACGCATTTCAATCATGGAGGGTGTTTCCCCGTACACGGACACGTGAGGTTATAACTCATGCTCTTGTCACAGGCTTGCATTTCAGTGGGTCCTGTTCTGCTGCTTGGGAGTTAAAAACAGGTTCCAAGCCCAAAAGGGTTGAAGTTCGGTGCCTGTAAGCATATGCCAGAGGGGTGAGACAGGATTGTTTGAGGCATCTTTAAATGATGTCAGACAACCAGCTGTTCTAACCCCCCCCCCCCCCCCCCGGCCTCAGTGAATTCTGATTGTGTGTGAAATTTGACATTTAGGCTGTCTGAAGAAATGCAATACAATTTGTAATCCACATTTTTTGTGTTGATGTGGTTGGCATTTAGTTGGGAAAGTCTGATAATGCAGCAGTGATTAAGCCAGTTGGACTGTTGTTGCTGGATTGGTTCAAGGTTCAAGGCTGAGAACAGACAGAAAATGAAAATCAAAGTCATTACAACTCAGATGTGCTTCCTTGGCAGCACCACTGTTTTTGAAACAACCATCCAAAATACCACTTTAGTAGCGCAACAGCAATCTTTGATACAGTCACTCTTCCTGGAGTCCAATGATTCCAAAATAGTTTTGGGACACATCAAACTCTGCACTGAAGAAGCAGTATCAGGAAAGTCAATCTTTTTCAAGAGTAACTCATTCACAGTTTAGGTTAGAAGCCCAAGTCTTGTGGTATGTCAGAAATGAAGCATTTTTTGGTGCTTCAGATTTGCCTCAATAGGTGTATGCTTTTGAGTCCCCTGAATGTCTTCTATTAGCACTAATGTGTGCCTTTTTTTCCTTAGGTGGCCATGGCTACAGGGCAGGTGTTGTTCCAGCGTTTCTTTTACACAAAGTCGTTTGTGAAACATTCCATGGAGGTATGAAATTTTCGCTTTATGAAATCAAGCCTGTTCTCCTGCTTTTGAATGCTTTGCACCTCAGTTGTAAGATTATTAATAATTTATGTTGATAGCAGTTGAACATGAGTCTACTTCCACGCAAGTATCAGTTTGAAATAATCCAAAAGACACACACACAACACACCAGCCAAATTACAATCTAACATTCCGTTTTGTAGTGAGTACTAAAAGATTTGTCTCTCACCTGGCAACCTGGGCCTGGAATAAAGTTTAATGCATTGCCTGTGCTTCTCTTTCAGCACGTGTCAATGGCCTGTGTTCATTTGGCTTCAAAAATTGAAGAAGCACCACGACGTATAAGGGATGTGATTAATGTATTTCACAGACTTCGGTATCTGAGAGAGAAAAAGTAAGTATAAAACATGCAAGGGGGTTATCTTAGCAGTGATCTTCCTGCCCAAACTATCCGAGGACTGGGAAGCCTGGACAGTAACTCTTCAGGCTGTGGCGGTAAGAACTCAAAGGACCATTTGGCTCTGCCACTCCTGTTCCCTCTGCCCTCCACAGTGTCCTCGCTTCTCAGCCCATCCACAAGAGAGGGCTGGGCTCTTTGCAAGGGAGAGGATATTCTGGCCCCATTCACCAAGCTGGAGGAAGGAGAATGCTACTAGGAAGTCTTCTGATTAGAATACCAGCCTCTCTCCCAAAAAAATAGACCAGGGAGGAAGATTTAAATGGAAAATGGTGGACGTTGTTCTGATTCAGTCAGAGCTTGTGGGGTGTGTCGGAATACAAGTGAACAAAATAGAACCTTTTCTGTTTAACTGTGACTTCTGGGAGATCAAAATGAATCCTAAGAATGCGCCTGATCTGTGTTCCTTGAGCACTGTGGTGGTCTTTGAAGGTCTTGCACCAAGATTTGCCCTCTCTTCTGTTGGTTCCATTCAACACCCGCACAGTTTGAGTTGAAATGCTGTGACAACCCAACCAGGTTACTCCTTTCACAGAGCGGGCTCTTTTCTTGCTGTCCAGGCTGCCCCTTCAACCTCCCTTCTTTTCCAAACAGGAAGCCCGTGCCTCTAATACTGGATCAAGAATATGTAAACTTGAAGAACCAAATCATAAAGGCCGAGAGGAGAGTTCTGAAGGAGTTGGGGTTTTGTGTGCACGTCAAGCATCCTCATAAGGTCTGTGTCTCCCCTCCCTTTCATTCTATGAATTGCCAACAGTTTTGCAAGTCCATTCATGCACCTGGGAGAGTGCCCAATGTCTTGAATGAATCATACAGGAAAGCCAATCTTCTAAGATGCACTGAGATAATCCTATTTCATGGGAATTATATCTGGGAAAGGATGCTGACATTTCTTCTTTCCTTACCAGTTGCTCCTGTATGTTTTGAGGTGGGCGTATAGATGGAAGGCATCTGAACTCTTTAACAAGAATTTTGGGGAGCGTTAGGAGACGTCTGCCTGTAGTTTAGGACCGTACGTTTAGGAGACCAGGCCGAATGGAATACAGAGGAGGAAAGGTTATGCTCTGCGTTCGGATGTTTGTTTATTGCTTCTCTGTCTCTACTTGGCATTTTGTGGATGCCACGGAGTCTCTCAAGGATGCTTATCCAGACTAGAATAAACTTGGTTGCCCCCATCCATCTACATTGTAACCTCTATCTATAACCCAGTCAGTTGTATAACTGAGTCACCCTTATCTTCCAGATAATCGTTATGTACCTTCAGGTATTAGAATGTGAACGTAACCAACACCTGGTCCAGACGTCATGGTAAGTTGCTGTTTCTTCTTCCTGTTGAGAAGAGCAGGGCACTGACTAAGAGGTGTCATGTGTGGGGGCCGTTACATGTATGCTCCACTGCCATGTTCATGGCATGAGTGTGGCTCCAGTGTTAACCTGGCATGCCGCTTCTTTCGCCTCAAGTTGACAGGCCTCTTTGTTAAAGATGCGGGCACTGTGTTAAATGGTAAGAGAGCTTTCAGCCTTCACGCACGTACCTTTGGCTTTTTCTTCCTCAACCCTTGCCCGTTCGATCCCTTTTCAGCAGCAATTGCCACAGGATTATTTCTGTGTGTGAATGTACGAACAGCCTTGCTGAATCAGAGCAATGGTCCAGCATTGTGCTTCTGAGATAGACAGCCCGGGTGTGCTCACAAACAGGACCTGAAGGCAGCTGCCTTCTCCTGCTTGTCTGCAGCACACAAAGGCATAAAGGCTTTTGAACGTGCCCCCCCCCCTCCCCCAGCTACTTAACATTGTGCTGTTGATAGGAAGTGGGGTGGGAAGGTCTTGTCCAGCACAATAGTTTTATTTGAAAAAAAAGTTAGATCGCACTGTCTGTCTAATACGTACCTGTACATCCTGCAGTGATACCAAGTTTAATGCCTTGCATCTTGGAGTGGGTTGCTTTTTATAAGAGACAATAACAAAGGATAACCTGTGAAACTGACATGATGTGAAAGTTGTTCTAAAAAGCCATTCATATTTCTACTGACTGAACTGTATGGTGCTGCCTTGAAGGAGAACCTCTTTTGACTCTTCTTTTCTGTACTCTTTTGATCAAAGGGTAGCCTCTGAGGGTAAGTGACTAAGACTTCTCCTCAGCTGCCCAATCGCTCTGGTGCAGGATAACTGCCGTCTTCAGTCAAACCAAAGCAGGCTCCGCCGAGAGAAGGCTGGCTCTAGACAGGTGGTATGCGTACACTAGTAGAGTTAACACTGGCCGACTTCTGGTTGTGATTTATTTTTTTTCCAACTTGATTTTTAAAAAAGTTTTTATCTGTGCACTTTTCAGATAAGTCTTGACTCTCGAATGCATTGTTGTTGAGATGCCTGATGCTGTGTGTGATGTTTTTAGAATGCCAAAAAAATCTTTATTAAACTCGACTTTTAAAACAGTGGGAGGGAAAGGGGAGGGATGATTTCAGTTTTAAGAATGCTGCTTGTTGCATTTAGCGTAAAGTTTGGGTACTTGAATTAATGCTTTAAAAAAAATGTGCATTGCAATAAAGAGCTTTATATGTTAAGTGGTATCATCCCCCAGATCGCTTAGCATTAAATTTTTCTTGTACTTTTGACTCTGCAGTGGCAATATCCGATGAAGTGATTTTATATGCCTGGGGTCCCCATGCCTTTCAGCAAACTGCTTTTGCAAAGGGAGATTTCCAAAATTAGCTTGATGCACTGTGGAGATCAGCTGTTAGCGGGGTCGGGGCGGTGTCCTTTGCACTAAAGTAGCTTTTATGATTGCTGTGGACAGCAGTCTGCTGGTGAAAAGAATAAAGCTCTAGCAAGAAAGCCTTGGTTGCACAAGGATTCATTGCAGAGCCCTGATAGGAAAGTGGTCATCCATTGACATTCCAGACAAGCAAATATTTGAGCAACCTGAAAACATTTGAAAGAATTGCTTGAGAACATTCTAAAGAATGCCCCAGTACAGTTGGGCCAATCAGAGGGTTTCCCCAAACTAGGCTTTGTTCTGTTAACTTCCCATTTGGGAAGTTGGAGGGCAGGCATTTCAATCTGTTAAGAATCTTCAGTTTCTCTGGCAAGGTTGGGGATAATATTTCAGACCCTTCACCTTTGGTTTATCGAGGACCGACAATTGAGGGGATACCTCAAATCTTCTGTTTGGCTGCCTCCACTGTAATGCACCATGTAGCACCTCTTCCAGTTGTCCGCATGTTTGATTTAAGGCAACTGAGACTCATAATCTGGGGTCGCCCCAACTTAATTCAGTCGTTGCACCCCTGGTGCTCATAATGTATCTCCAGCGGTCATCTCTGGCTATTGGATGACTTTGTTCTGGGTCATACTTTAATTATTGTCTGATGTGCTGCCTGGACAGTAGACTTTTTAGAAAATAATTTGTGCTTTCTGGGATTTTGCATACATTAGCTGCAAAGAAAAATCTGTATTTTCAGACTTCCTTTTAGGAGAGACATATGTAACCCGTACTGACTGTTAGCCATGTGCAATATTTTTGCAGCTGCCTCATTCTATGAACATTCAGTTTTAAGAAACGTTGTTACAGTGGGGCAATCTGGGAGCGATCCAGTGCCAAGCCAGCGGAAGAAGGCGGCGAGAACTTGGCATCTTCAGCGGCGATGCTGCCAAATATCTAGATTGAACCTCTGGGACTGTCTTGCCCTCTGAAGAGACTTTTGCAGTTGTGTACAACCCGGTCTGTCGAAAAGCAGCAAAAGCAATCAAAATGAGCCTGAATTCGAATCCGCAACTTCAGACTGTCCATCTTGAGCCCACGTTCTGCTGTCCTCAATGGGATGAAGCCCAGAGTTTGATCAGATTTCTTAAAATATGCTACATGTTGTGCCTGGAGTTTTTTTTTTTAATGCTATGGTTTGCATGAGAACAGGCCAGTAGATCATAACAGGAGAAAAGTAAAGTTAAAATTGGTTCTCTTTCACAAATTCCATCAACCAGCTGACCTATTCCCAAGAGGCACCCTTCCCTGGAAGGAAGCTTTCTCTTCTAACTTGTCAGATTTCACAGGGTTATCTAGACCTCAGATGTAGTTGTAGAACACCTAGCTGGCTGCAAGAGAGTGAAAGATCAGCATAGCCAAAGGACGGATCTGTCTGATTGCTGCAACTTCTGCTGTCTCTTCTTTTGTCTTCCCAGGAACTATATGAATGACAGCCTACGGACAGATGTCTTTGTGAGGTTCCACCCTGAGAGCATTGCCTGCGCCTGTATCTACCTTGCTGCTAGGACCCTGGAGGTTGGTCTTGATGGGACTAGTTTGTTTTTGATTGTTTTTGATTGAAGCCGACTTAGGGCAGCCCTGTAGGGTTTTTATGGCAAGAGACCTCCATAGGTGATTTGTCGTTGCCTGCCTCAGCATCACATTGCTGGAGGCCTCCCATCCACATACTTGCCAGGGCATGACTGAGAGTGGTGACTGGCCCAAAGTCACCCAACAAATTTCCATGACGGAGTGAGGATTCGAACCCGGGTTTCCCAGATTGCAGTCCTTAACCGCTACACCGTTCTGAATGTCTTATTTATTTTATATTGATTGTTATTAATTCAGTCGTAAATAAAGAGCTTATGGGTAGGGTAGTTGAGCTTTTGTCTGATTGTTTAATGGTTTCAAGAAAAAGCAGATTATGAGTGGAGTTGGAGATCGAGACTATACATTATACTCACCTGTTGGATTGCTAACTATATAAGTTTTAAAATAGGTTTCTATATATTTATTTATATGATTATCTGGGAGTTTAATATGGATGTTCACCTTATTAAGTTGCATTGGATCACATATTTATGCTGTTATATTGGTTTCACTGTTCAATACATGTTCATTTAAACTGAAACCAAGGGTCTCATGAAAAGCTCCTTCATTCCCTCACCACCACCTTGACTACAAGCAGTAAAAGACTTAATTCAGTTCAGCAAGGGGTGCCTTAACTATTAGAAGTTGTCCTTGCATTGGTTGGAGGTAGATATTGATTGATGCGTATCCTGTTTTGCTTACAGATACCCCTTCCGAGTCGCCCTCACTGGTTTCTACTCTTTGGAGCAACAGAAGAGGAGATTCAGGAGATCTGCATAACAATCTTGCAATTGTATACTCGAAAAAAGGTGATTTGGCTCTTGGGCCCCAGGATTCCCAGTTGCTTGGATGGGGGGGGGGGGGGGGGGGTGAATTCCTTTTGTGTGCCTTATGTACCGGGACATCTGAGCTGCTTTTTGGTTTTATACATTAATTCCTAATTGCAGCTTGGACTTGTGTGCATCTGTCCTGTACTACATCCCAAAAGTTGGCATCGTGCATTGCATTTTAATCTGTTTGTTTCCTTTGTAGGCCACCCTTCCCTTTGGAGACTTAGGGCAGCTTCTAGCCTATAATAAAATTAAATCTGTTTAAACAAACAATCTGGTTATCCATAAAATAGATCTAGATGGTGACTAAAAACTCATGCATTAAATACTATTAAGTTCCCACTATCATATACTGAAAAATAGGGGGAAAGGTGGGGGAAGAGCATTGGGTCCAGCATTGCCCAGCTTCCTGCTCTAGGAATTCATTTTCCTGTCTTCTGAGATCTACCCAATTTCTGCTTGCCTACCAACATAACTTTTCCCCCCGATCTTCTGTCACCCTAATTGGCAGAAAATCACCATAGGGCACAGTAGCTACTCAGTGCACACAGACAACTTTGAGCCTACGTTCCATCACTTGCAGGCTCTGCCAGGTGACTCCTTTTTGGAACATGCAGCCTTGTTAGGGATCTCCTTCCCTTCCCCTTCTTGTTCCTTTATTGTGAGCCTGCAGGTGAGAGTGGTTGTGCTTGTCAGGTGTTATATAAATAATCCCCTTATGTGTTCCCAGGTGGATTTGGCTGTTTTGGAAAGCAGGGTAGAGAAGAAGAAGCTGGCCATTGAAGAGGCCAAAGCCCAAGCAAAAGGCCTTTTAACCGATGGAACGCCCAGTTTGGATACCATATCAGGATTCTCTCCTGCCCCCAAAACTGGTTAGTATTACTTACTTGGAAACCTGCATACGAGTCTTAGGTATACAGTTAACAGAAGCGTGATTGACACACGCAGCACTTGAAAAGCTGTGATTCAGTCTGAGAGTCGGGGCTGCTCCTTGCCTCATGTGAGCCCCAAATTAAACACAAGTTCATTGATTCCTGACGGCTCTTCCATCCGTAGAACAGAACAAAAGATCAGAGTTCAGTTTTCCTTTGTGTACATGAGGGCTGGGCCGCATTAACAGTAGATATCGTGAACCGAAATCCTTCTTATTGTGTTAACTGCACTGGGTGAAGTCCACTTGCTTGTCCTTAGGATGCCTTTTTTTATGAAGGTGGACGTGGTGTACGTTGACATCGACCTGAAATGTGGTGCTAGGTGTTGACGTTAAATGTTATTTGGTTAGCATGTCTTTTTGGCTTGGCTTTCGCTGGCATTGCATTCCCTGTTGGCCAACGCTTATGCTCCGTCCGTTGTATTTGAGTCGCTCTTTGCTTATTAATGCTCTTGGCCTTCTGCTTAATAGAGCTTTTTTCTGTATGGGGAACCGGGCATCCCTAGGGCCTTGATTCCAGAAACGGTTTAAGCAGTGATGCTTTAAGGCAGCTTCCTTAGTAAATGGCTAATGGGGTTCGCTTTCTGTCCTGTTTCTCCAGAATCTCCAAAAGAAAATAAAGGCGCCAAGCCTTCCCCACTTGCTGTACAGGTGATCAAAAATACCAAAAGGAAAATGGAAGCAATGAAGAGGGTGAAGTCCAACAGTCCGGTGAATGGGTAAGGGATCTTGCCTAGTAATCTGTCCTTGGACTTTTGAGGTCTTCCAAAGAAATGCCAGTTTGTGGCAGAAGAGTGCGGCCTATGGAACGGCAGGATGGCACCTCTAGGCATTTCTCTAAAACATTTTTTGTTGGATGGATTGTCGAAGGCTTTCACAGCCGGACTCAACTGGTCATCGTGGGCTTTCCAGCTGTGCGGCCATGGATGGCACCACAGCCTGGAAAGCCCACAACAACCCATTTTTTGTTGGCTTTGTACCCAGGGTAGCTTTCCCATGCTGCATCATCTGCTGTCTGACTCAGTAAAGTCCTGTGTACAGGTCTCCCAAATATATTTTTCCGAAGCTGCCACCGCTTAAGTAACTTGTTCAGTGTCCAGATAAGTCTGAGATCCACCTCTCATATTTAACTGTTCTCTTGGACAAATACAACCCTGCTGAAGCCTGCTTGCAATTTTTAATGTCTTTCTGAGTCAGATCTCGTTCTGAGATTTCATTAGCCCCCTATGTTTTCAGACATGCTTTCACAGCTGAGAAAGTAGAAACTGACTCGGGGGGGGGGGGCGGTGGGGGGGCGGAATGAGAATCCGCAGGAAACACGATGCCCATTCTCCTCTCAAAGGTTCCGCACAACCTAGACCTACACAGCATGTGCCAGTCATAAAATGGCATTGGGAAGAGACTGAATTGGGACTCAGTCCCTCCTTCAGACAAAGAGATTATTCCCAGCGTTGTCTGGACTTTCAGGCATGTGACTGAGGTGCTGATCCTCTTGCTTTATTTTCCCTCGCAGTGTCCAGAAAGGCAGAGAAAGCAGGAGCCGGAGTGGAAGCAGAGACCCAAGTTATTCCAGGTCTCCTTCGAGGTCGCCAACACCAAAACAAAGGTGGGTCCTCGAGTGCTGTGCAGGGGGCTATGGACCCGCAGAAAGCTGAGCTGAAAAGAGAGCAGCCCAGACCCCGCTCTGAGGAATGAAGTCTCTGTCTTCATGCCAAGCAGGAAGAGTTCCCTGCATGCTGGGCTCTGGAGTTGCTCCAGTTTAAGCACATCCATGTCAATGAACTTAGACTGGAGCAACTCTACATAGGATTGGACTGTAAAAGATCGAAGCTCTTTGCTTCTTGTACTAGCCAGTGTAATTACCCAGAATTCTATTCAAAACAGCTGGGTGGCGGCAGCCAGAGCATTAGTGATTTGGGATGGGGCTGCCCCTGGAGTATATGCTGGGCTGCGGTGGAGCATTGTTGGTGACTTTCTTTGTAGGAAGTTTGGCTTCTTTCCTTTGCACTCTTCTGCCATGTCAGTGCTATGTGTAAGAAAGCTTCTGGGGGCAGGGCGGCCAGAAGCTGCTTGGCAGAAAATGTAACGCCTGTTTTTCCTCCCTCCCAACAGGAAGAGCGAGAGCTATTCCCCCTCAAGTGGCTCCAAATCTCACAGCCGCTCGAGAAGCCGCAGCGACTCTCCCCCACGGCAGTTCAACCACAGCAGTTCCAGTTACAAAGGCTCCAAGGTGAGGAGCTACAAAAAGGCCCAGAGCTACAAGTACGCCTCCCCCAAGCCGCGGAAATCACGCAGCAGGAGCTCCTCACGGTCCCGGAGCCGCTCACGGGAGCGTTCCGACCACTCTGGGAAATACAAGAAGAAGAGCCACTACTACAGGGACCAGCGGCCCGAGCGGCCCCACTCGTACGAGAGGCCGAGTCACCGCTACGACAGAGACCACCCAGGCCACAGCCGGCATCGGAGATGAGTGGCGCCAGCGAACAGCCGAAGGAAGCCCCTCTTCATTCCGGATTTGCTGGGCGTGTCTCATCATTGCAGTCGGAGGATCTGTGAATTCATCCGTCTTGACAGTATTGAAATGGGCTTGTGTTGAAATCAGGTCCATTTTAGCTCTTCTCTCTGGTACTGTGGAGAGGTTGTGCTACTTCCTGGATCTTTCATCTGTTCTTAATATCGGACTGGAGATGCTGCTTTGCACTGTAGGAACGGGAATCGTGTTCTGAGATCGTTTGACTCTTCGGAGAGAGCCGTCTTCGCACAGGCTGTTGACTTTGGTGACGTCCCTTTCCCCAAAGCATCTTGGAAGCACAGCCCTTGTGACATTGATTGGTGCTAACAGTAGTCTGTCTGTCTCTCTCTCTCTCTCTCTCTCTGTTTTGGGGCTTTTTGCCCACAACGGACAGGATTGCATTGTATAACACAAGGTGATGATTTGATTTTTAGATTCGATGCCTATATTAGGCAGATTTTTTTGTACATACCCGATGTTGAACAGTAAGGACAGAGAAAGGCCTTAATATAATCCTCTAAACTTTACCCACAGATTGCAAATGCATTGGGGGGGAGGGGAGCTTGCGACCTACATATTGAATATTCAGAACTTCAGATTCCTCAACTGAAGACCTGCTTTTTTTGTTTTCCTTTTGCATTAAAGAACTCTGTGGAAATGTGAAAAGTATTTAGATTTTGTGTGTCGAAAGTGGTCTGTTTTTTTAAACTGGTGGAATGCCTGGTGCTGCCCACCGGCTCAGGACTTTGGGCCATTTTCATATAATACAGCATTTATGTGGTTTAGATAAAACTCTCTACTCAGGATCTTTAAAAAAAATGCTGAAAAAACCGATCGCTTGTCCATGCTTTGCTTGCTTAAGAGAAAGGTGTTTATATTAAAAACAAATGTACATGGCGCAGGAATATCCGTTTTAGTGGTATTACCGGAGCCTGTTCTCCTTTTCCCCAATTTCATTAAAGTATTTGATTTTGTATTTAAACACGCTGCCTGTGTGTCCCGGACTGTGTTCAGTAGCGGAATAAGGAACTTGTGAGTTACGGAAAGGCAACCTTCGGTTCTTCTGGTTTCTTTTGACCCTGGGTGTCATGCCGCAGTGCCAAATGTGCTGTTGAGTTTGCCTGCCTGGAAAAAAATCTCCCTTAGAGAGAAAGTAGCATTGCTCCCAGCCATGAGGACTAGAAGGCAGGTGATACAAATGCCTGGTGAATTCTGATAAAAATGCTGTTATCAAATTTCCCGGGTAGGTCAATGCCCTCTTTGTTCTTTCCTAAGACCGGCACACTTGAAGAAATAATGCCAACATGTACAAACTTCAGCCGCAGTGGTGTAGTTGTTAAGAGCAGGTGTACTCTAATCTGGAGGAACCGGGTTTGATTCCCCACTCTGCCGCCTGAGCTGTGGAGGCTTATCTGGGGAATTCATATTAGCCTGTGCACTCCCAACACACGCCAGCTGGGTGACCTTGGGCTAGTCACAGTTCCTCTGAGCTCTTTCAGCCCCACCTACCTCACAGGGTGGTTGTTGTGAGTGGGCAAGGGTAAGGAGTTTGTAAACCCCCTTTGAGTTTCCTATAGGAGAGAAAGGGGGATATAACTCCAACTCTTCTTCTTGCATAGCCAGGATTCTGAATCCATGATCTTTTTGTAGGCAAGTGAACACCATATTTCTACCTGAGCTTAGGAGATTCAGGCCGGTATGAGTCGGATGGGATACCTGTTGTCTGTTTTCTGCCTTAAATTCCACAATTTAAAACAAGTCAATAGATGGAACGGATGTATGAGTGGAAACTTGGCTGTTGGTAATAGCTGGGCTGGTTTCAAGTATGGCTGAGGCACCCTAGGAAAAAAAACCCTGCCCCATTAAAAGTCTGCAGTTCTTATACTTTTATAGTCTGCTTCTCCCCCCCCCCCGCCCCCCCCCCCCCAAAAAAAATTCTTTTCACAGTGGTTGGAGAGCCTTGGATTTAAGGGATCAGCCTCTGTGGCTGCCGCTTCCCACCAGTGTTGGCGCCAGCTATGATGGTAGGTTCCAAAATGGAAGGTTTCAAAACACGGGCCCGCAAATCCTCCTAATTGCAGGGTGCTTTGATGTGCTCCCTTTCGCTTCGCATCGTAGTCAGCAGTTGCGTGCTGAAATCGTGCGCGGCTCTGCCGTAAGGGCCCTTGTCCCACTCCGTGCCTGTTCCAGTGAGAAGGATCCTGGAATCTTGGCCCCTCGAGACGAAAGCCAACCTGTCAGCATGCGCGGGAAGAATAGCATCAGTCATGTGTAAGAATTGTTCACTCGCCAGTTCGTACATCCCAGGTTTAAAGAACATCCTGTCCTTAGAAGACCAAGGGGAGAAAAAGAATCGCTGTATCAACACAGCTGGTTGATTATGTCAACAAGGGGAACGGGAGAAGGAGACGCTACCCAGAGGGGAAAGGAAAAATTGGGATGGCTGCAACGTAGGATGGGGTGAGGGCAGAATTCAAATCCACCGACCTTACCTAAAAGGGCACTAGCAGCTCTGGGCACCTGCCCCAGTAACAGCAATGTTTTCAGTGTCCCGGAAGTCAAGTTGAAGTTGGGAAGTCAGATTTGACCCAAAGGTTGACCTAGCCAGGATATGGCTTGTATAGTATTGTAACAAGAAATAAAAGGGCCCTACTAGTCACTAAGAAGAGTTGGATTTATATTCCCCCTTTCGCCCCTGTAAAGAGACTCAAAGGGGCTTATAAACTTCTTTCTCCCCTCACAACGAACACCCTGTGAGGTAGGGGGGACTGAGAGCTCAGAAGAACTGTGACTAGCCCAAGGTCACCCAGCTGGTGTGTGTTGGGAGTGCACAAACTAATCTGGTTCACCAGATAAGCCTCCACAGCTCAAGTGGCAGAGCGGGGAATCAAACCCGGTTCCTCCAGATTAGAGTACACCTGCTCTTAACCACTGTGCCACTAAGATTTTAAAGAAAAATGAGGCCAAGGCCAACGGTGCAACAATAAAACAAAATGTATTTCATTAGTCAGTTAAAATTCGTTACATGATCAGTCCTGCTTTGTTCTGGCCTTCTGTTTGATGGGATAACGGAGAGAACTCCAGTAGTTAAAATCTGGGGGATTACACAGCTGAAGCTCAGCAATATCATCTGAGATTATCTTTGCAACAGGAAGATGGATTTCGACTTCTATTCCGAGCAAGGACTTTGTGCTACAATCCCAAGTTTATCGTTTAATAGCAGAAACGCTTTATTGTGCTATCAGGTTTTGAACAAATGGGTTTGTTGGCTGTCAGGAAATGCGGGCTTTCCTTGGGCAACAGCAGAGATATTAGGAAGAAGTGTGTTAATTCCTTCTGATGGTGTGCCAGAAGGAAACCTCACAGTTAATTCTCAGATTTGTTCAGGTGCTTTCATCCTGGCAGAGATGAAATGCTGTGCCATAATTTTTCTCTGTTCTCCCCTCCCTGCCCCCTTGTCTAAACAGTCTCCGGTAGAGATTTACAACCCGGCACCCATCAGAAAGGAAGCCTGATGCTGGATCTTGGTGTGAAAACATTTCAAAGCGCATAAGCATCAAGAAGTTTCCTACCCTCCTATGAGGCATGGGCAAAGTGTATGACTCTATAAAGGCTGATCCATCTGGATAGAAACAGCCAAGGACAGCTCATTCCATAGAGTAGTGAGAGCCAGTGTGGTGTAGTGGTTAAGAGCAGGTAGACTCTAATCTGGAGGATCAGGTTTGATTCCCCAATCCTTCACGTGAACGGCAGACTCATAACTGGTAAACCAGGTTTGTTTCCCCCACTCCTACACATGAAGCCTACTGTTGACCTTGGGCTAGTCACAGTTCTTGGGAACTCAGCCCCACCTGCTTCACAGGGTGTAGGGAGGGGAAGAGAAAGGAGTATGTAAGCCCCTTTGAATACAGGATAGAAAGTAGGGAGGGTTATAAATCCAAACTGCTTCCTCTTGATAATGATTCTGTTTCTCACTTTCCTTCCAGGCTTAATTTCTGTATTTGACCACCATTTGTTTAATCTCTTCTAAATCTCGCTATGGCTGCTGGTTGTGGTATACAAATCACTATCACAATGGAAAGAAGGTGTTGTGAAAAGTGAGCTACCCTTGCAAGGTTTTTTAGCATTTCCTTTTCCTGTCCTGTTGTGGGGAGAGGAAGGGAAAGGAGCTTGTAGGCCACCTTGAGCCTCCTTACAGGAGAGAAATCCAAACTCTTCATCCCTGACACCATGCCATCTTGGAAGAAGCATTTCCTTCTCTTTCATTGAGGCAGGTGATGCTGAAGTTGTGCAAGGTTTGTGTCCCAAGGTTACCCTCTGTGGTGGAGTTAGGAATTCGAAGCCGGGTCTTCCGGATACTAGTATGGCTCATTTGCTGGCTGTTCTGGATTTTCTGGGCCGTGTGGCCATGATCTGGTAGTTTTTGCTGCTAATGTTTCACCCACATCTACGGCTGCCGTCTTCAGAGTCACGTCATGGTGAGATGTGTTTCCGTGGCACGGTGTGGAGTGATTGCGTGGTGATGTTTATGCCCGCTGTTGGAAGAGATGTGATACAGCCACCTTGCTGAAGGAAATTGGGCTTGCAACTGGTTGCTGGATGGGAGATCAACCTGTCTTACCTCCACCCCCATATTTATTTATTTATTACATTTATATCCCGCCATATCTCCAAAGACTGCAGGCTCACAATAAAACATACATAATAAATACAATAAACATGATAAGTATAGACAACATTTAAAGCATCATAAATATCTAAGTTTGCTGGCATTCCCCCCGGAAACAAAGATGGCGTGAAAGACGAATGCCCTGCAAGCAGAAAAATAGCTTCTCAGTGGGAAGATTTGAGGCAAGCAACTTTCCTGTTGTGAGCGTTATCTGTTTTCAAGGAGTTGTCCAGTGAAAGATAAACCATGCTGCCTCCAGGGCCAGGCATATGCAAGATGTGATCACTTTACTATGCAACCGTTTCAATTCTCTGCAGTTCTATTGCCGTGTTAAGGCCTTGACGTCCTATCAGAGGGTAAACAAATCCAGCAGGTAGCCTTCAGCTACATGTTTGTTGGATGGGAGCTGCAGGCCTCAATGTGAAAATCAGGGTTTGGTAAACACGTTCCGGTTTCTGTCTGAGGGAGAGCAGGCAGTTAAGGGGAAAAGACCAGACCTTTTCTCTGGGTCACCTCAATACCCTTTCCTGTGTCGACTTGCTCCTGTTAGTTCCTTCTTCATCTGGCGGAGATGATTCCACGTTCCCTCCTTCTGTTTGAAAGTGCCCTGAGATCTCAGCTCTCAGATGACAAGGGACCAGATCAGACAGATCAGCCTGCGGCCTTTTGTGTTTTTACCACGGCCCCTTTGAGGATGCTGCAGGTAAGCCTGGTGGGCCCAAGTCCAGAGAAGCGAAAAGGAACAGGCTTGGCACGTACTGTTTCTTGGCGTGCAAAAGGGAAAGAAGAGAAATAGTCATGCTTGCATCGATATAATTTTGCAAGGCATCATTATAGGTGTTTGAGGGTCATTATGGTTCGGCTGCGGCTCAGACCTTTCCCTTCTCCCCTTACTTAATTTTCTG
This sequence comes from Sphaerodactylus townsendi, assembly GCF_021028975.2. NCBI lineage: Eukaryota > Metazoa > Chordata > Lepidosauria > Squamata > Sphaerodactylidae > Sphaerodactylus > Sphaerodactylus townsendi. Next base: position 27,348,457 of record NC_059440.1, read on the forward strand.
GGGAAAAAAAAAGAGGGGAATGATTTTCTTTCTTCCATTGCATCTGAGGAAGCGAGCACTCACTCATAAAAACTCTTGCTGAAATACCTGCTGTATCTTAGGTTCTATTAGGCTTCTTGTTTTCCTGAGAATGTGGCCAGGCGGGCCTCTCTTGTGTGCCCTTACCTGACATAGAATCATAGAGTTGGAAGAGACCCCAAGGGCTATCAAGTCCAACCCCCTGCAATGCAGGAACACATAATCAAAGCACTTCTGACAGAGGGCCATTGAGCCTCTATTCAAAAACCTCCAAAGAAGGAGACTCTGCTATACTCTGAGGTAGTGCATTCCACTGTCGAACCCAATCTAGACGCTATACTCCTATTGATACAGCCCAGAATCACATTGGCTTTCTTGGCAGCCGCATCACACTGCTGACTCATGTTCAGTTGGTGGTCTACTAAGACTCCCAGATCCCTTTTGCATGTAGTTTGGCAGCTGGGCTCTACTATGGAACAGATATGGCCTGCATTGAACTTGGTAATTAGCAAGCTTCTTAGCATGTGACTGCCAATGCCAACTTTCCCATACAGGCTGGTATCACTACTGGATCCTTCACGTGTGAAATCAGTTGTTTATTTCAAAGGCACCTTGCCAGACAACTGCAGAGAGAGCTGGTAAATATTTGCTGATCGGCACTAATTGGATAAGCCCCTCCTGACGTAAGCAATGAAAAATCACTTGAAGGGCCTATTGTTCTGATGGTGTTTAGATCCAAAGCCTCACCTGAGTGTACTATGATCTCATAGTTGTAGTCTTTCATCTGCCAATTTCACTGTTCCCTTATGTTTGGTTCCCTTTCAATATTTACGCTTAGCCCCTCCCCTCTGTGTTCCCGTACCGTTCTGTGTTCCCAATTTTCTTTCGCCGGTAGCTTCTATTGGATATCTATTTTCACTTTTCATAATATTTTTATCCTTTTAATTGTATCGCATGTACCTTCTGCCGGTCTGTGCTGGTCTGTGAACGTAACAAAGATTGATGGATTGAAGTCAGAGTTGTTTTCACAATACCCTGAGCTGGAGGACATCGTTTTAAATTCCAGGTTGCCATTCTTTCTCCGCCCAAGATGGCATGTCCCTGGCATGTTGCTTCAGTCCTGCATCGACTGACGGTCTAAGAGCCTCGTGCTCAGGTGTCCCCTGACCTAGATAGCCCTGGCTAACCTGATCTCGTCAGATCTTGAAGGCTAAGTACAGTCAGCCCTGGTCACTATTTGCATGGGAGACCACCAAGGAAGACCAGGGTGGCTATGCAGAGGCAGCCGATGGCAAACCACCTCTGAACGTCTCCTGCCTATGAGGGTCCTCTTACATCATCCACATCTTGACAGCAAATTTAAAAGAATAGTTTAAATTTAAAAGAATGGTCTCAAAAGAATTCACAGAATCACAGAGTTGGAAGAGACCCCAAGGGCCATCCAGTCTAACCCCGTGCCATGCAGGAACTCACAATCAAAGAACTCCTGACAGATGGCCATCCAGCCTCTCTTTAAAAGCCTCCCAAGAAGGAGACTCCACCACCCTCCGAGGTAGCACATTTCGCTGTCGAACAGCCCTGACGGTCAGGAAGTTTTTCCTGATGTTTAGGTGGAATCTCTTTTCCTTCACCTTGAGCCCATTACTCCTGGTCCTAGTCTCTGGAGTAGCAGAAAACAAGCTTGCTCTCTCACCAACATGGCATCCCTTCAGATATCTTAACATAGCTATCATGTCACCTCTTAACCTTCTCTTCACCAAACTAAAAATACCCAGCTCCCTAAGTCTCTCCTCATAGGGCATGGACTCCAGACCTTTGACCATTTTGGTTGCCCTCCTCTGGACCCATTCCAGCTTGACAGTGCGGTGCCCAGAACTGCACCCAATATTCCAGGTGAGGTCTAACCAATGCAGAATAGAGAGGTACAATTACATCCTCTTGACGTTGACTACGACTTGACAGCACATTTACAAGAATAGTTTAAATTTCAAAGAATCATCTCAAAATAATGCAGAGGTGTCCCTGCAATATAGTTTCCTCTGGCCTTGCATTGCATGTTTCAAGGGAACCTGGGAGAAAAGGAGTCTCCGTCATTTAAAAAAGTTTAGATCGTGCACTGAACATAACGCATGGCCACACACACGTCAGCTTTCGATCCCATGGCTGGCGTCTCCCATCCGTTCCTGCCGCATCAGCGTACCTCTGTAGAATCCCAGCAATGCTGTCTGGCACCAGCAAGCTCTCTGATGTGCTGACAACCGGGATTAAGCAAAGCCCAAACGTGAGGACAACTTGTGCCGTAAAGGGATTTTCATGAACCCGCCTCAAAGGAGCCCCTCGAATAAATCAAATGTAGGAAGAGTTTTCTTGGTTGCTTTGGGTGTGTGGGATCATCTCAATTAAGTGCAAGGAACGTGCACCTGGAAGCCAGACCCGGGCTCGTCCTTCTGTTGGATGGAGACATAGAATCATAGAATCATAGAGTTGGAAGAGACCCCCAAGGGCCATCCAGTCCAACCCCCTGAAATGCAGGAACGCACAATCAAAGCACTCCTGACAGATGGCCATTCAGCTTCTCTTTGAAAACCTCCAAAGAAGGAGACTCCACCTTGCCTGCATCAATGGTTCTAGATTCATTTGTTAACTAGTCCTGATCTTTCTGGGAGGGATTCCTGGTTTTTAGAACCCCGGGATGCCTAGAGAGAGCTGCTTCCCCCTCTCATACCAGCAAATGAAGTTGTTTGATTCTGGACAAATGGAGCAAAGTCTTGTGCACATAAAATAATCATCTTGTGGAACTCCCTGCCACAAGATGTGATATGTCCCCTAGTTTCAGCGGCTTTAAAGGGGGATTATACTCAGTCATAGTTCATCGATGGCTGCAGGGCCTTGAATATGGAGCTGTTGCACCAGGCTTGTGGTTGTGAACCATAATAGTACCCATGTATTGCCCTTTTCAGCATACCTAGATACTGGGAAACAAAAAAGCTTTATCATGGTGTCTCCCTGACTGGCTCCAAGGTCAGGTGGGAGATGGTGGCATTTCAAGCCCCCTGTTTGGCACGCAAAGTAGAACGGTTTCTTGTTGCAGCTTTTTTCACTTTGTTATGTGGTTATCTTATTCCCTGACCTTGGCAAATTCTGTGCCCAGCAAACAGTTTTGATTTTGTGATGCTTTTGGGGGAGGAATTCGCAAGGGATACACTTACCGCTTTGCTCGGGAAGTTTCAGATCTGGCAATGCAACATCGTAATTCCCATTCAATGAAACAGATTACGCTAACCCTCGTGTCTGGCTTTTGGGGAGGCCGAAGAAGAAGAAGAGTTTGGATTTATACCTCACCTTTCTCTCCTGTAAGGAGACTCAAGGGGACTTACAAGCTCCTTTCTGCCCACAAGACACACCTTGTGAGATACGTGGGGCTGAGAGAGTTCTCAAGAATTGTGACTAGACCAAAATCACCCAGCAGGGATGTAGGAGTGTGGAAAGAACTGTGACTAGCCCAAGGTGACTCAGCAGGAATACAGGAGTGCAGAAATACATCTGATTCACCAGACAAGCCTGTGCCACTCAGGTGGAGGAGTGGGGAATCAAACCTGGTTCTCCAGATGAGAATCCACCTGCTTTTAACCACTACACCACGCTGGCATGCCCCTCAACTTGCTATACCGTTCATCTGAACTAGCATTGCCTTCCTCTGCATAGGAAACCTGGACTTTTTTTGGTGGTCTCCCATCCTGCCTAGTCTCTGAGATCGGGTGAGATCGGGCTAGTCAGAGCCGTCCAGGTCGGAGAACCATTTCTAGCAACTTTAAAAAAACATGTGCTTGCACCAAGATCCATTTCTGCTGGTCAACAGAGTTGAAAATTCGGCAGGGGATCTTGCCTGTTGTTTCTTTAGTCCGGGTTGTTTTTGTCTTGAGTTTTAATTGCCTGTTTTGAAACTATCACCAAGTGTTGTGGGCGAGAGGATTCCAGTTTTGTTTTGAAGGCTTTAACAGCCGGAATCAACTGGTTGCTGTGGGTTTTCTGGGCTGCATGGCCGTGGTCTGCTAGTTTTTTGCTCCAAACTTTTCACCCACATCTACGGCTGTCATGAAACGACCAGACCACGGCCACGCAGCCCAGAAAACCCACATCAGCCATCCTGGGATTTTGGGGTGGGCAGGTGGCGTTCAAAGTGAATTGCAATCAGATCCTTTTTGCAAAGTTGTCTGCACGAATGAGTCCAATCACAGGGCGATTCCGCACACGAGTAAAATAGGTTCGACCCAGTTCCCTGAGAAGGGTACTAACCTAGGTCGAAGCCATTGTTGTTCCCCTCTGCAACCAGCTTGATCCCACCTCAGAGGGCGGAATCATCCTGTGCCTATTCGCCGCTCCATTCTGATTGGCTACTGTTCTACGGCGATGTTCCGTCTATCCCCACACACGTTATAAAAAAACTGCCACAGGAGTGGAGGGATGAAGGTGGCATTTTTTGATTGGTCAGCTGTACACATGCCCGAAACACTCAGCTGTGATAGGCTGAATGGGGGACTCCTGGCACTAGAGATTCCGCACTTTACTGGAATCGAGCTGAGTTCGAGCGTGGTTCCCTGAAAAAGTAGTAGTTCCCAACTAGAGTCGGAAATTTGACCATTACACGGGGCAAAGTTGGTACAAAACCACGTCAATCCCAGTGGTTGTGCGGAGCACTTAGGTCGAACGCAGCTCGAACTTAGGTCGATAACGCAAGTGCGGAATCGACCACAAATCTACGGATGCAAATCTCCTGTTCCTTGCCAGACAATTTCAGCCAGTGTTGTGTGGGTTTGCCAGCCCTGCGCCAGCCCCAGCAGATGGCTCATGCACTGATCATCACTTTGCCCAGCATGGCAATGCACCCAGTTTGAAGAGGGCACCTCTCAGGGGTGACAAATCTGGAGCATGCGCCTAACTGTTATAATTCCAATGCACCATCGTCCCAGGGTTTAACGCCTTTTCTGGAACAGCATATCTAGGCCCCAGTGGCAGAGTTCGTGGCCTTGAAGAACATTTCCGTTTCCTAGTAATACTAGTTCAATCACCATCGTCCCACGCTATAGGTAACTGGGGTGTTTCCACACCTAAGTCTTGGGGAGGGAGAAGCTGGCACAGTCTGTGCTCTTTTTATGACATACACTAACCTAGACGGGCCAGGGCATGCACCTTTACCCCAATTTGATAAATGGAACAAAAATTATATATTAGAAGAAAGCATCACTCTCTTATCTTGAAAATCATTGAGAGTGTGTGTGTGTGTGTGTGTGTGTGTGTGTGTGTGTGTGTGTGTGTGTGTGTGTGTGTGTTTCTTCTGCTGGCAAGCTGACATTTCCAAATGTATTACATCTCGTAGTTGTCCTGAAATTTGCACCCCATCTTGAGGTCCTTGCGGGGAATTCAAATATGTCACAAAACAAGTGGGGTTTTTTGTTTTTTTTAAAAAATGTAAAGTTGTAACCGCTCATGTCGAAAGGTGTTTTTGGGATAATGTTTCGGTCCATGTGTGAGAAAACAACGTCCTCCCAGCCATTGCAGAAGATGGTTTGGTGTTGATTTGATACAGATGTGTAAAAAAGAGTTTAAAAAGGGAGGAAAGAAGGGAAGGAGGAAGGACAGGGAAAGGAATCATAGAATCAAAGAATCATAGAGTTGGAAGAGACCCCAAGGGCCATCCAGTCCAACCCCAGGAAAGGGAAAAGAGGGAAAGGGGAAGATAGGAAAACCCACAACCGTTCGGGATGGTGTTTTGATTTGCTTGCCAAAGTTTGTTTGGTATGGATTTCATATAAATGTGTAAAAAAATAACCCAACACCACCATTTAGCATGGCATTTTTATTCGATTGTCATTTGGGGAAGGGGGTATCCATCTAACTGCAACCGCTCTGGGGGCTCTGCGATTCTGCAGAGGCTCTCTTAAGATGACAATGGAGGTCGTTGCAAGGAGTTCCAAAGGCGAGTTTTGCAACGGGATGCTGGAAGGCTCAGCCAGGGTCCCCCCTCCCAGCCCTCTCCCCGCCGGAGAAGGGTCCCGTGGAAGCCACGGCCCCAGTGGGATGGGTGCGCTTCCGAGGGGTGGGGTGGGTGGGGGAGAGGGCGTGGCCTCCCCCATAAAATGCGGTGCGGGCTCCACCAGCGCTCCAGTCCCGGCTGGCCATGGCTCACCTTCACCCCCAGCTGCGCTGCCGCTCCGTGCTCATCACCGGCTCCAGCAGGGGCATCGGCTTGGGGCTGGTCAGGGGACTCCTGGCCGCCTCCCCCTGCCCCGACCTCGTCCTCGCCACGTGCCGCTACCCGGAGAAGGCGCAGGTAAGCTCAGGAAGGGTGCCAACCTCCGGGTGGGGACTGGAGGGCTCCAGGGGCGACCGCGGATCTAATCATGTTCACCTGCAGAGTTCCAGGGGTTGCCCCTGATCTCAGGTGGGGGCGTGGTCAGTTCACCTGCCTGGGGATGCCAACCTCCAGGTGGGGACGTGATATCCAGGGTTTGCAGCCGATCTCCAGGTGGCAGCTGGTGAGCTCCAGGGATGGGGGCTGATCTGGGGGGTGGGGGGGAGGCCAGCTCACCTGCTGCATGGTGATGCCAAACTCCAGGTGGGGACTGGAGAGCTCCAGGGATTGCAGCTGATCTCCGGGTGGGAGAGATTAGTTCACCTGCATCATGGGGATGCCAACCTTCAGGTAGGGGCTGGAGAGTTCCAGGGGCTGCCACTGATCTCAGGTGGGGGCGTGGCCAGTCCACCCACATGGGGGTGCCAACCTCTAGGTGGGGGCTTGGGATATCCAGGGGTTGCAGCTGATCTCCAGGAGGGAGAGATTAGTTCACCTGCACGCTGTCATGAAACTACACCTGGGATTTGTTTCTTTTGGAGGTTGCATTCTGGAATGAACAGGAATGGGGGAGCAGGGTTCACCCCTTGCCGGCTGGTTCTTTTTGGGGCTCCAAATCCCCCCTGCTGCTTTTCCCATCATGGGCTTCAGAGGGGGAGGACCATCTTGGAGGGGCATTTTGAGCAGCAAAATAGTCAGCGAAGGGAAGATGCATCACGTACTTACCCCATATGCAGAACTGCAGTCTCTGCTTTCACTTAAAACACACACACACACACTTTGTTCCATTTCTGCATAATGTCTTGAACAGCGGTTTCCAAACAGTGCTCTGCGAAGCATCTCAAAGCGCTCCACAAAGAGATTGCCATAAATGTGACTTGGGAAAAATTAAGTTGATGTCAAAATTTAAGCTATTTAGAATCCAAAAAATAATTTGCGCATTTGCTATCAATGCAACAAAAGACTGTCAAAAAACAAAAAGTAAAGAAAGACAGCCAGGAACACATACCATGTGCACCTTTGGCACAAGGGCAACAACAGTAGCGCCCTGTGATTAATTTATTTCCTGGAAAGTTCTCCCTGACTCTAGCCTGTTTGTTGCCATAGTCAGATGAGTCGATAATCTGATGGGCAAGAAAGGGGGAGAATCCTTCTTTCCTTCTCGCTTCGTGCTTCATCACCTTAGCTGTCAAAAGCTGTTGATGCCTTTGCTTGCTGTGCTCAGAGTTCAGCATCGCTGGAGGCGACACACTGCGGTTCAGAGGTAGAGGCTCCGTTGGCTCTGCAGAAGGTCCCAGGTTTGAGCCCAGGTATCTCCAGTTAAAGGATTTGGGAGGAGGTGAAATGGACCCCTCTGCTTGGGACGTTGGAAAGCGGCTGCTGGTCAGAGCAGAAAATACTAACCATGAGAGCCATGTCCTGTAGTGGTTAAGAGCAGGAGGATTCTGATCTGGATAAGAAGAAGAAGAAGAAGAAGAAGAGTTTGGATTTATATCCCCCCTTTCTCTCCTGCAGGAGACTCAAAGGGGCCTACAATCTCCTTGCCCTTCCCCCCTCACAACAAACACCCTGTGAGGTAGGTGGGGCTGAGAGAGCATCAGAGAAGCTGTGACTAGCCCAAGGTCACCCAGCTGGCGTGTGTGGAAGTGTACAGGCTAGTCTGAATTCCCCAGATAAGCCTCCACAGCTCAGGCGGCAGAGCTGGGAATCAAAACCCGGCTCCTCCAGATTAGATACACGAGCTCTTAACCTCCTACGCCACTGCTGCTCCTAATCGGGTTTGATTCCCCACTCCTCCACCTGAGTGGCTTATCTGGTGAACCAGATGTGTTTCCGCACTCGTACATTCCTGCTGGGTGACCTTGGGCTAGTCACAGTTCTCTGAGAACTCTCTCAGCCCCAACAGGTGTCTGTTGTGGGGAGCGGAAGGGAAAGGAGCTTGTCAGCCACCGTGAGTTTCTTTACAAGAGAGAAAGGTGGGGTATAAATCCAAAGCTCTTCTTGAGGACCTGATTCAGTAAAAGGCTGTTTCAGACATGTTCCCTTGATTTGGAACTGCTCTGGGGTTGACCGGATTTCATGCTCCTCGCCGCCTTTCCCAGGTTTCTGCTTCATGGTACACCTGGCACGTTCCCTGTTGTGCGACAGGTGTTTGATGTGTTTATTGAGACGTTCCCTGTTTCAACAGAATTCTCTGGGAAATGTGCAACTGGTGATCCCACCAAATGTGGGTGCTATTTATAAGGGGTCACTCTGGGCTGAAATCTCTTGTATCAGATAACAGAGGATATGGACTTTGATTTCTAGTTGCCAAGGAGCTTGTTCAATACTCTTTCAGACCGAATAAGTAATAGAACATCTAGTATCCTTTTAAAACAAAGAATTGCATTTGTGTGTGTGTGTGTTTTACGATGGTGATAAAAAACATTCTCCAGTATTTCCAGCTGCATGAGGACAGGTCACAATATTGCCACCGTTTCGATCGCTGCTTATTTAAAATCTGAAACCTCTGGTACGCAGTGCAAACTTTAGACCTTTTTATCTGCCCGCGGATTTCCCCTGCTCGTGTTTTCAAGTGTGTCCAAGATATTACAGCTCAGCTATCTAACAGTCTTTTATTAGCATCCAGTGTGAAAACAATAGAGGCAATTAGTTGTGGGACTGAAGCAAGACAACATGCAGTGATTTGACCCGATATTTTCGGGCAGAGTATCTTGGCCCCTGTATCTTACCATCTGCTCTAGGTGAGAGAATAGAAGATATGCTGAAAAATAAACATAACTGAGAACATACCTGCAAACGTTCTCCTAGTTATTAAATAGTTCTGTATTTCCCAGATGATTGCAAGTTGTGGGAATGTGAATGGGGGCAGGAGAGCTTCAGGGGTTGCAAGTGATCCCCCTCTGGAGCCGCAAAGGGCTGTGTAATCTGAGGTAAAATAGCATCTGAGAAGATCGTCATCTGTCCTGTGAAATCAAGGGAAAAGTTTCCACAGCGCTTGGTTTGCAGGGAAGGTTAGGCCATGTTTGCTCCAGTATAAAACTATTATCCGCTGTTCTCAAGGTCTATGGGCTGAAAAGGGAGAGTTCGCTGCGGATCTCTTGCATATCGGTGTCGTAAAAGCCTGTGACTTGGTATGACGAGCGAGAGTCTCTGGTTAGAGAGGACGCCCTTATAAAACCTCTCTTGTTTGCTCTGAGTCACCAAGTGTACACAGTCCTTTTGACTTCACCTCCTGTAAGGGCTCTTCTTGGTTTAAATGGAATTGAAGAGCCGAGCAGGTTTGGTCAGGGAGTCTTCCCCGGTTGTGTCATTACATCAGTGGGCTCTGGAGCTGGCTCTAGAAAACTTCTGGGGAAGCACTGTTCAGCAAATGGTTTTTTTTTTAATGTGAGTCAATTTCAAGGTTGACAGAGCTGCCTCATATGAGGTCACCCTGGCAGCGATGCTCCACAAAAGGAACGATTGCAGATCCCTTATCACCTTTGTCTTCACCACCACACATTATAGATGGCAAGGTCCCTGCCCCAAGAAGCTTACAATCTGTCATGTGCTATATGACAATCTTGGCTCTGTATTGTCGAAGAGGGGCTTTATATAGCCAAAAGTGTTCAATAAATGTTATAGGTAAAGTGGAGTGCCTGACAACGAGCAGGAAGGTTTGGGAGTCAATGTCACAGGAAAAAAATTTTTAAAGGCCTTGGCTACTTACCAGAAGCTCTGACCATAGAGTTTCTGGCAATTGCTAGAACAACCCGTGTCGTAATCAGGTAGTTCTAGGAATCATCAGGAATTCTATGGTTAGACCTCCAGCAAAGGCTGCAATTGAGTGAAGTTCTCTCACCAAATGGGAACCCCAGTTTTGGACCCTGAAGGGATACAAGACTGATGTACATCTTTTTCTCTTGATAGGAACTTCAACAACTTTGCAAGAAGTACCCTAATCTGAAACTCCTTCAGCTCGGTAAGAAACGTGGCCTCTTCAGGTACAGATTTGATGGGGAAGGACAAAGAACGATGGAAGGAAAATTTGGGTGGGGGGAAGGCACGGGAAAGTTTTTTTAAAAACCAGGTGGTGTAGTGGAGCTGCTCTGTCATCAGGGCTAACAAATTGCAAACATTACATAATAAAAATCACCATTAAAACCAACAAAAATATAATGAAATCAAAACCAGAGCTAAAATGCATACAAAATCATACAGAGTGATAGTTAAAATATTGGGCGGGATGGTAGGATCACTGAGGGAACGCCAAAGGAAACAAAAGATGGCAACAGAAAGGGACTTAAGGCAGTGGTGGGATCTAAAATTTTTAATAACAGGTTCTGATGGTGGTGGGATTCAAACAGTGGCGCCGCCGCACTCACGCACCTCCAGTCCCTATTGGGCAGGGAGGTTGCTTTAGTAACCCCTTCTCGGCACTCAGAAAAAATTAGTAACCACTTCTAGAGAAGTGGTGAGAACTGGTTGGATCCCACCTCTGACTTAAGGGTTTCCTGGAGTGGATAGAGAGTGCAGAATTTCGGTGCCAGGACCAAGAAGGCCATGTCCCAGAGTGCCACCCCAGAAGCCTTCTTTCGTGGCTGTAGCTGCTTCTTCTCTTTGCTTCCAGACGTGGTTTCCGAAAGCAGCATCGAGAGAGTGGTCAAAGAAGTGGAAGAGATCGTCGGGGATGAAGGGTTGAACTGCTTGGTCAACAATGCTGGCATCAATGTGGTGGCCACTCTGGAACAAGTCACGGCGGAGACCATGCTCCATATCTACGAGACGAACACGGTTGCCCAGCTGATGGTCACCAAAGTAAGAAAGCGGTTGCTTTCACCTGGGATGAATTACTTTCCTCTTTTCCAGGCAGAAAAGTTTGAGATTTGAACCCAGAGCCTCTCAATCTTCGTTCCTTCTCTTACCGCGCTACAGCTCACTTTATCTGGGGTCTTTTTAAGTTATGGGGGAGCACAGGAAAGTGGTGGAGAATTTGATAGTATATTGTTTAGGGTGTTGTGGGTTTTCCAGGTTGTAAGGCCATGTTCCAGTAGCATTTTCTCCTGACGTTTCTCCTGCATCAGGTGAAATATCAGGAGAAAATGTCACTGGAACACGGCCATACAACCTGGAAAACCCACAACACCGTAGTGATTCTGGCTGTGAAAGCCTTTGACAATAGTATATTCTTTTTTTGTGTGTGTGGACTTGTAACTTTGATGAACATGGGGGCTAAAGGTATACATGCTGCTGGAGATCCAAGTTAACATTCCACTATTGTCGTTTGCACCTAACAAAACAGCCATGGGGGCAATTTTGAAAAGGGTCAGTGCTGTGGATTTGGGAAAGGGAGGCTTTAACTTTTCTTCCCCACAGTGGGAGATTTTGGGGGGACCCAGTATGACATTACTCCTTGGAAAACCCGTAAGTGATGGCACACCCTTCAAGATATTAATGAAAACTTGATGGTAAAACCATAGAGTTTCTGGCAATTCCTGGAGATGACTGGTGTCACGGTCTATATTCACGCTTGTATACCTTATGCCAATAAAGGTCTATTGTGTGACTGGTGTCACTTCCTGGTTTTCTCAGAACATGGCCATCTTGCTTGCAAATTCAGTATTCTGTCGTGTTGCCCCGTGACCCTCCAATTGTTGCTTTGCTTGTTTAAAAACACTTCTCTTTCTCTCCTTTCTCATTTTCCTTGCAGGCTTTTCTTCCTCTGCTGAGGAGAGCTGCCCAGCAGAGCACCGGGATGGGGTGCCACCGTGCGACTATCGTCAACATGTCCTCAATATCGGCATCCATGGAACTTGTAGAGGACAACCACTTCCGCATGGTGTACCCTTACAGGATAGCGAAGGTGGGTAGCTGCTGAGATGGAGAACCGTTTTCCTAGGGTTCAGGGGAGAGTCCACTAATTAGCCAGACTCTGAACCATAGACCTGAAGCTTTTGAGACCCTCCAAAGGATAGCAGGGCATAATGTTGGATTTTGACCAGGGAGACCGTGGCTGCTTCTGCTGATTGGTGGACTTTCTGGCTGATTGGTGGACTTCTGGCTCTCTGGTGCCCCAGCAGTGGTGGGATCCAAAAATTTTAGTAACAGGTTCCCACGGTGGTGGGATTCAAACTGTGGCGTAGCGCCAATGGGGCTGGGCAGGGCACGATGGGGGCGTGGCCGGGCATTCCTGAAGCGGGGCATTCCTGGGCGGGGCTGTGGCAAGGACGCAGCTGCTGCACTGGTCCTTGGGCGGGAAACGAATGCACGCAGGCGCAGGCTGCCACGCACGCCGGTGCACCTCCTGCTAGACTGCTTCAAGTTCTGCGTGCTACTGCTGAGAGGAGGGGTGTAACTAAGGCAAAAATCATGTGGCAAAATCACCAATTAGTAACTCCCTCTCGGCACACACAAATAATTAGTAACCTACTCTCGGGAACCTGTGAGAACCTGCTGGATCCCACCTCTGTGCCCCAGGTGTAACTTCTTAAGCATGCCAAGGGGATGGGCTGGCCCTGACCACAAGCTGTGTAGCTTTTGCTGTGATTGCTGCAAATGCAGAAAAAAATAGAACTTCTTTTTCATTTCAAGGGCAACAATTGTTTAAAGGGACATTTAATACTGACCAGTTAAGGTCCCTTACACGTGGGTGGTTTGTCTTAGAGTGAATGCTATTGGAAGCAGTCGCACCGCAATTTCCCATTTTCTTTGCCCTGGCCACCTCTGAGGTTTATTTTATTTTTTAAAGCAATTGAAATAATGTGATACTCTATATATATGGTTCTTGCCCCTTTCACTGCAGACATACACAATGAGATATGCAGAGAGATGAACCAGCGTGGTGTAGTGGTTAAGAGCAGGTGGATTCTAACATGGATTTGATTCCACTCCTCCACCTGAGTGGCGGAGGCTTATCTGGTGAACCAGATGTGTTTCTGCACTCCTACATTCCTGCTGGGTGACCTTGGGCTAGTCACAGTTCTTCAGAACTCTCTCAGCCCCACCTACCCCACAAGGTGTCTGTTGTGGGGAGAGGAAGGGAAAGGAGCTTGTAAGCCACCTTGAGTCCCCTAACAGGAGAGAAAGGTGGGGTATAAATCCAAACTCCTCCTCCTCCTCCTCCTCCTCCTCCTCCTCCTCTTCTTCTCCTTCTCCTTCTCCTTCTCCTTCTCCTTCTCCTTCTCCTTACTGGGAGGAGGGATCCTACTGCTTACACAGCAGAAGCTGAGAAACCTCACAAGCCTATCCCATGCATGGCTGTAAGATCCTGTTTGCTTTTCTTCCCGCCCTCAGACAGCACTGAACATGATCACCAGATGCCTCGCTGTCGATTTGGAGCGGGATGGGATCCTTTGCGTGTCTCTGCATCCAGGCTGGATTGACACGGATATGGGAGGAAGTCTGGTCAGTGTTCCAGCTCTTTCATTTTTGAGACGTGTGTGTGGTTTCTCTTGCGGCTGGCACAATTTCTTTGTAATTGGAAGCTCCAGACGGGGGCTGGGAACTACTGGAATTATAACTGATCTCCAGGTGACAGGGATCAGTTTCTCCAGAGAAAATGCTTTGGAGGGTGGGATCTCTGGCATTATACCCTGCCAAAGTCCTCCCCCCTCCCCAAAGGCAGCTCTTCTCCCAGATCTCCTGGAATTTTCCAGCTCAGAGCTGGCAAGCCTCCCAACGCAACTTCTCTTCTCTTTTTTGTTGATCCTTACAGGCTCCCTTAAAGGTCCAGGATGCCATCCCCGGGATCATCTCGTGTCTGGCTCATCTCAGTGAAAAAGACAACGGGAGCTTCCTGAATGGCCAAGGGGGGTATCTCCCCTGGTAGCAGCGAGGCGTGAACGTTGGAGGCCTCACGCCCCTCATTCCATCTCAGTTCTGGCACAAATGTGTGGGGATCGCTAGCTAGTATTCCTCTCTTTTTGAAAGCTGTTAGCAACGAAACTTGAAAATCAGCCAGTTCCTGTATTGTGTGATACGTTTTAGCCCTCTTGACACTAGCAAAATCTGATTGCTTCTTTGGGCCTCAGGAAAAGCCAATGAGGAACCATGATTTGCTGGCCGTGACTGACATCTTCAGAGGCACGTCATGGTACATTGATATGGGTGAAGCGTTAGGAGTAAAAACGGCCGGACCACAGCCACGCAGCCCAGAAAACCCACAACAGCTTGTTGATTCCGGTCAAGAAAGCCTTCAACAATAAACTTTTAAAAACTTCTTTTCTTTTAACTGTGCTCAAACTGCCTTTAAATACAGAGAACTTGTCCTTGGATCATGGTGAACCTGACTGAGGGAACTCAGCAGGGATATAAAGTCATACGTTCATCTCTCCAAACCAGCGCGGTGTAGTGGTTAAGAGCAGGTGCACTCTAATCTGGAGAACTGGGTTTGATTCTCTGCTCTGCCACTTAAGCTGTGGAGGCTTATCTGGTGAACCAGATTAACTTGTGCACTCCAACACAAGCCAGCTGGGTGACCTTGGGCTAGTCACAGTTCTTCAGAGCTCTCTCAGCCCCACCCACCTCACATGGTATTTGTTGTGGGGGGGGGGGGAAGGGGAAGGAGATTGTAAAGCCCCTTTGAGTCTCCTTATAGAAGAGAAAGAGGGAATATAAATCCAAACTCCTCCTCCTCCTCCCCCTCCTCCAGGGGAACTGTAATTTGGGCAGAACTCCTGGCCCCACCTGGGAATTGGCAATCCTACTTCTTGGAGACTGAAAAGCTACTGTCAGCCAGAGTAGACAATACTGCCCAGAATAGACCAATGGGTGAACTTAGCATAAGGCAACTTGACATACATCAGTATTAGCAATTCCTGAGATCACAGCGATGAAACTGCATGTGGCCAGATTTACCAGTTGTAATTTCTGTGTAAAATCACTCCCCTGGAGCGTGTTTGTACCATGTGGAGGAAGGTTTTGACTTTAGGGGCCAGATCCTTCTTCCCAAGTTACAGCGAATGCACGTACAATCAGTGTGCAACTTAGATTTTTCTTTATAACGAGCATGGAGTAATTCTTGTGGTCCATTTATTGCATTCACGGCTGAAGCATGAGATTTCAACCCTGCATTTATCTAGGGCAGACATCTGCAACCTGCGGCTCTCCAGATGTTCATGGACTAAAAATCCCATCAGCCCCTGCCAGCATGGCCAATTGGCTGGGGCTGATGGGATTTGTAGTCCATGAACATCTGGAGACCCGCAGGTTGCAGACCCCTGATCTAGGGAGTGGTCCCTGGTTTCATTTGTAAAGTGAACACACATTGGCTGTTTCTTACAAGCATTTGGATATGTGTATGTGGTCACTGCAATGTGAACCAGTAACTTGAAACACCCCCTTCTCCCTTGTCGAAGATGGAAACCTTGATACATTTCAAAACTCCAGAACTATGTTCCTCAGATGCATTTCCTGTGGTACTGCACAAATCAAACTTTTCATTTCTTCTCTATCGGAAGTTGTCACCTTGAAACTTGTTCAATAAAGCTTTTTTTTTTTTAAGTCCGAACTTGGTGAATTGTCTCCTTGTTTGCCCTGATTGGTCACATGTTTTCTCATACTGGGACTATCAATTGAGAGACCTGTCCATATCTTCCCATATTTCACTCCCTAATCCACAAGAGGACTAGAGGAGCCAATCTCTATATGTTGCCTGGGGTTCTGGAATAGTAACCCAGGAAAACTATATTATGTGATTAATATTCATTATTAGTTATATATAACTATAGAGTAAGAATTATTCTCTTTTCACTGGTATTTAGCTAAAAGAAATCTTTCTGCAGACCTGATATCTGCCCCTATTTTTCAGAGACAAAGGCCTTTTAGACAGAACACTGAAAAATGCTGAGATTTGGCCAAACACCCAGAAATACTGGTTCTGGTGGGTTTTCTGGGCTGTGTGGCCGTGGTCTGGTGGATCTTGTTCCTAACGTTTCGTCTGCGTCTGTGGCTGGCATCTTCAGAGGTGTATCACAGAGAAAAGTCTGTTTCACTCTGTGTCTGTTTCACACCCAGAAATAGATATGAAGGTACACAGTAGCCCCAGATAACTTTGTTTCCATCCTATTCAGTTATCCTTGTTCACAAGAACTGCAATGTAGTAATTATAACAAGAGACAGAGGATTTTCTGAATTTTAACAGTTTGCTAAGTAGCAAACTAAAATTTATTTCATGACAATACGATTTTTCTTCTGTTAAATTTAAATATGGCTAATAGGTAATGAGATGTGCACCTGTTTTCTTTCCTCTGTTCCCCACTGTTTATACAGAAACATTTGAAGGTAAATAATAATGTACTAAGTCAGCAGAAGGGAGGGGGAGGCAATAACAGCATGTCTAAAAGAGGACCTTTATGAAAACGTTTCTTTTGCTTCTTGATATGTTTGTGATGTCATCAGACTGCCTCAAAGTAGGATTGTTTTGTTTTTCAAACCGTATAAAGATGTTAGGCTTCTGCTGGTGGGGTGTGCCTTTCCCTCTCACCCCGCTGAACAAGGGCGTACCTAGGCAAACTGGAGCCCTGGGCAAAACCTGAGTTGGATGCCCGCCCCCCATGGGTGGCCACCCCACCACAACAAAAAAATTGTTTTGCCCCAGGTGATTGGTGCCTGCAGGGGGTGCATTTTTAGACATATCTGCACCAGTGGCGTTCCTGCCTAGGGACAGGGGGTACCCTATGTCCCCGGGCGCCCCCCATTTGGTCACGTGGGGGGGCGCCAACATTTCAGGGTCGTTTGTGTGTTTTTAAATTTTAAAGTGTTTTTTCACATTCCGGCCTGCAGGGGGCGCATTTTTAAGGCTAGCGACACCAAAATTTCAGGGTACCATCCAGAGACGGTCCTGATGATACCACCCAAATTTGGTGATGTTTGGTTCAGGGGCAACAAAGTTATGGACCCCCAAAAGGGGTGCCCCCATCCCCACTGTTTTCAATGGGAGCTAACCTGAGATGGGGGCTACCCATTTGAGGGACCATAACTTTGGTCCCCCTGAACATAACCTCACCAAACTTGGGTGGCATCATAATAATAGTTACCAGATGATACCCTGAAATTTTGGTGTCACTAGCTTTAAAAATACACCCCTTCCAGGCACCCCAAGAAATTTGCCCAAGATTCTTTGTTTTGCAGTGACTTTGCTCCATTGTAGCCAATGGGGAATTTCTGAGTGTGTAGGCACATTTTTGAAGGTAGAGGCACCAGACTTTCAGGGTGGCTCCAGTAGGGCCTCCTGGTAATAGCATCCAGGTTTGGAGACCTTTGCTTCTGTGGGGTTAAATTTTATGGGCCCCCAAAAGGCTTATTTTGTTTCCCTGCTCCTGCACATGAAAGCCTGTGGGCTGAGCCCCCCCCCCCCCCCCCCACGCCCCCCTCCCCCCCCCCCCCCCCCCCCCCCCCCCCCCCCCCCCGCCCGTCCTGATCGGGTGCCACAGCTGAGGAGAATCTGCCCGACAGTGCTCGGGAGACCCCCTCCTCCCTCCCCTGGACCACCACGCTGACCTCCGCCTTCGCATGAGACCGCACGTGCATGTTATGGGGTGATTCCGCTATCTTCCCAAGCCTCTTTGAGCTTGGCAGCCCGTTTGGACAATGGAGCCGAGAGCACGCCACCTTCGCACAGGCCCCACGTCAAGGTTGTGGCGTGTCCGAGCCTCTTTGGGCAGGGGAGCCGCTGGGGGTACTGCTGCTGCCCTCCAGTGGCCAAAGGTGTGAATTACAAGCGCAACCCCCCCCACCACCACCACCACGCGGCATTTCTCAGGTTATAGTTGAGAGGAGGGGGATTTCTCAGGTTATAGGCAGGGGAGCCGCTGCGGAGGGGCATTCCGAGAGCGTGGTAACGCTTCCTGAGAGCATTACAACGCTATATAAAAGCGCGGCAGCGCTCTCTGAGCGTTGTAACGCTCTCAGAAAGCCTTAGCACGCTCTAGGAAATCGTGGTGGCGCTCTCAGAAAGCGTTACTTCGCTCTCGGAGAGCCCTCCGCAGCGGCTCCCCTGCCCAAAGGGGCCCCGATGCGCCACATGATTATATCAACTATAACCAGAGAAATGCTGCGTGGTCGGGGGGTTGTGATTCATGACTTTGGCCACCGGAGGGCAGCAGCGTCCCCAGCGGCTCCTCTGCCCAAAGAGGCTCGGACACGCCACAACCTCAACGTCGGGCCTCGTGCGAAGGTGGTGCCCTGGGCTCTCCGCTACATTATCCAAACGGGTTGCCAAGCTCAAAGAGGCTTGGGAAGACAGCGGAATCACCCCATAACATCCACGTGTGGTCTCGTGCGAAGGCGGCCGTCAGCGTGGAGTGGTCCAGAGGAGGGACGGGGGCTCTCCTGAGCACTGTGGGGCAGATTCTCCTCTGCTGCGGCACCCGATCATGATGGGGGGAGGAACAGGGGCGTAACGAGGCAAACTGGACCCCTGGGCAAATCCTGAGTTGGATGCCCCCCCCCCCCCATGGGCGGCCACCCCACCAGGACCAATTTTTTTTTTGCACCAGATCATTAGTGCCTGCAGGGGGTGCATTTTTAAACATATCAGCACCACAATTTCAGGGTATCATCAGGAGACTGTCCTGATGCTACTCCTCAAGTTTGGTGCAGTTTGGTTCAGGGGGGCCAAAGTTATGGACCCTCAAAAGGGTAGCCCCCATCTCCTTAATTCCCATTAGAAAGAATGGGGGATGGGGCACCCCCTTTGAAGGTCCATAACTTTGCCCCCCCCTGATCCAAACTGCACCAAACCTGGGGGGTATCATTAGGGCAGTCTCCTGATGAGACCCTGAAACTTTTGAGACTGTGCCTTCAGAAATGTGCCCCCCCCCCCAGCTTGCATCCCCCATTGACAGCAATGCAAAAACTCACTTCAGAACAAAAATTCCTGGGCAAATTTCTGGGATGTTCCTGCAGGGGATGCATTTTTGGATTTATTGGCACCAAACTTTCAGGGTATCATCTGGAGATTGTCCTGATGCTACCCCCCACGTTTGGTGCAGTTTGGTTCAGGGGGGGCCAAAGTTATGGACCCTCAAAAGGATAGCCCCATCTCCTTAGCTCTCATTGGAAAGAATGGGGGCACTCCCTTTGAGGGTCCATAACTTTGGCCCCCCCTGAACCAAACTGCACCAAACCTGGGGGGTATCATCAGGACAATATCCTGATAATACCCTGAAATTTTGGTGCCGATACGTCAAAAAATGCACCACCTGCAGGCCAAAATGTAAAAAAAAAGCAAAAAATAAAAACGGTTTGCTCACATGCCCCTACGTGACTCAAAATTCCGATGCCCTGGGCAATGGCCCAAACTGCCCAATGTTATGCCCCTGTCGCTGAATGAGTTATTGATGCTCAAAATAAAAAAAAAATTTCTTTAAAAAATATTTTTGCTTCATGATTCTTGATTGGGATAACTGAGCAGGCGGTAACAGAATTACTCCAGCCCGCAGAAATCAGTTAAGAGCCTGCTGGATCAGACCAGAGTCCATCTCTTCCAGCACTCTGCTACTCGCAGTGGCCCACCAGGTGCCTTCGGGAGCTCACATGCAGGATGTGAAAGCAATGGCCTTCTGCTGCCGCTGCTGCTCCTGAGCACCTGGTCTGCTAAGGCATTTGCAATCTCAGATCAAGGAGGATCAAGATTGGTAGCCAGAGATCGACTTCTCCTCCATAAATCTGTCCAAGACTCTTTTAAAGGCTGGATCAGTTTCCACCAGAGGAAATGGTGGCTTCTGAAGGTGGACTCTGAAGCATCCCTACTGAGTCTCCTCCCCAGTTAGTCCCCCCAACTCAGTGTGAGGAATTTCCCAAGCAGAGCTGGCAACACTAAGAACACCTCATTCTCTTCTCCTACCCTGTTTCCCCGAATATAAGACATCCTCTGAAAATAAGACGTAGTAGAGGTTTTGCTGAAGTGCGAAATATAAGGCATTCCCCAAAAGTAAGACGCAGTAAAGTTTTTGTTTGGAAGCATGCCTTACGAACAGAACACAGAAAAATAAGACATCCCCTGAAAATAAGACATAGCACATCTTTGGGAGCATAAATTAATATAAGACACTGTCTTATTTTTGGGGAAACACGGTAGTGTTAGTGGTCAGACTATTCCATCCCTCCCTCCCTCCCTCCCTCCCTATAAACCGCTCTCTCCTGATGGGCCCAGAGCGGGGTACAGATCAGTAAATTAAAAAAAACACATTGAACAACATTATTAAAATACATAAAACCAATAAAACCAGTAGCGGCGATACAGCCCGCCCACCATTTGGTGGATGGTGTCCGGTCCTAACCCTGGGGCTGTTATAAAGGCTATACCACCCCCCTTAAAAATAGCTGTGATCCAACACAGTAACATCAGAGAGAAATGGAGTTCAAACAGACACATAATGGCTCAAGAGGGCTGACACTAACCCTAGCATCCCCATCCACACCTTTAATGGTATACATTGGTATATATCTCATGGTTCTCCTTTTACACTCTAATAATCTCTTCAATATTGATAAGTCTTTCCTATAAGATACTTCCCATATATAGAATTACTAACACCCCTTACTACATGCCATTCACAGTTTTCCCAGGGAACATTTCATTTAGTTGCATATTCCCAAACTTTTTTCCACTTGTGTACTCCTCGGCAACCCGTTTCCCTAAAACTGCACCTTGTCCCTATTAGCAAACCCATTACATAATTTTTTCATGGACCTCAAACGCTCTGGCAGGGTATGTGTAACCCAGATTTAGAAGAAGAATCAGGGAACCGCTGATTTAGATGTGCAAGACGTCATTTCTGGTCCCCTCTTCCCCATAGAGTCTCTCCCACATTTCTGAAAAGCACAAGGGGGGGCTGGCTCCTGGCAACCGCTCCTTCGTTGGACTGGCCTGGGCCCCCCCCCCCCCCCCCGTCTTTCAAGAATAGAGGCCACACACAGCTGCTTTCTAGGTGTCAAACTCACGGCCCTCCAGATATTATGGACTACAGTTCCCATCATCCCCTGCAACCATCATGCTGGCAGGGGATGATGGGAACTGTAGTCCATAACATCTGGAGGGCTGCGAGTTTGACACCTGTGGTATAGATCCAGCTAAGTGAGAATCAAGAACCATACAGGCTTGATAACCTGCCGAGACCTGCTGCGAATAATCAAAGTATTGGAAGATAAAAGAAGTTGCGGTTAAGTTGCAGCTGACCCACTGCAGCCCCACCCACAGGGCATTCCAGACAAGATTGAAGCAGGGGGCGCCTTGCTGTTGCCTTCTTCCATGGGGCAAAAATCAATCTTCCTGTGTGGCTGGCCCTGCTGAGCTTCCACACTCTGACAAGCTTGGGCTAATGTGGTCTGTACAAGCTACTCAAAGCATTACAGTTTAAAGAAAAAAGAGGCTGTTGCGTGTTGTTTAAAATAACCTTTTAATTAAACAGCAAGACCCTATTTGAAGCAACATCAATCCGATTTCACATTCCTGAGATAGATCTTGGGCGTTACCCAACCCTCAGGAGGCTTCTTCAAGCCAGCCTTCCTCCAGATTCGCTCCAGATCCTTTTCAAACCTTCTCTGAAAGAGAAAAAAGAAGAGGTTACAATATGCTAGACTCTGTCTCGCAAAAAGATATGAGTAGATTGTATATTCCTTCACCGCAGAACTCAACATGCCGGACCTTCTTTGTTGTAGAATGCTCCGCCTGGATCCTAGTGCCTACCTAGCCTTGCTCCCCCATCTGTTTGAAGGTTTGATGATAGTCATTCCATGAACTAAAAATGGTTTTGTATCAAAGTACCATGTTCAACAATGCACAAAACAATGGTTTTGACAAAGGTAGCGTGTAAAAACAAATGATAATTCTCATATTCGTTCGGGACTATATTCGAATGTGGAAGCATACAATTTTCTCAACTGCTGCACCTCAACTGACCACACTAATATCTTTCTCTGAGACAGAGTACAGTTCCTCTCCGGGAGAGCGTATGCCTCACTGGTTGCATCTTTCTGACTAACAGGTCCAAATAAAGATATCCGGCTTCTGTTGCTTTTGGCTTTCTCCAGTTCGAATGAGACCCAAGACTGTGGAAAAACTGGAGCCTTCTGACTGGTTGCAGGCCTAAGCTCACCTGTTTCCTCTTCCGTCGACCTTCCATGACCTTCCTCCTCACAAACTTCCGACGTTTCCTCAGCTTCTTGTACTTGTGCCGATTCATTTTCCTCCTCCGGATCTTCAGCACATTCCTGCACTCCATATTATTCCCAGTTGGTTCATTTCCTTCCTCCTCTGGGTCCTGGGGAGATGGAGGCAGGTCATACTGCTGCGTAGGTTCATATTGTGGCCTTTCATGAATGTTAACAATGACCCCTTCTTTAGGGAGGGAATAGTGGACCGTCAGCCAGCTCTCCAGCGGGGAAATGGACATCTTCCGGGGCACCAGCATCTCTTCCAGTTCGGGGTCCAGTCTGTACTGTTGCTGGGGCTGGGGCCCATTTTTGCTAGAAGAGTGGGTGCTGTAAGTTGTGGAAGGAGCACCAGGATTCAGTAGCGAAGCTGCTGACCTTGACAGAAGCTGACCTGGGGATACGTGAGAATCAAGTTAGCAAATCCACAAAGGGACACAAGGTAGCGGCCAGACATCTGTCTATCACACCTGAACCTAATCACAAAGAATTATTCCTCAGATAATTTTTTTGACAGTTTATTTAAGTTAAGAGCAGCACTGGTGTAGTGGTTAAGAACAGGAGCACTCTAGGGAACCGGGTTTGATTCCCCGCTCTGCCACTTGAGCTATGGGAACTAGATTAGCTTGTGCACTCCAACACATGCCAGCTTGGGCTAGTCACAGCTCTTTGCAGCTCTCTCAGCCCAACCCACCTCACAGGGTGTTTGTTGGAAAGGGGGAGGGAGGGAAAGGAGATTGTAAGCCCCTTTGAGTCTCCTTACAGAAGAGAAAGGGGGGGTGGGTATAAATCCAAACTCTTCTTTTTCTGATGACGAGATGGATTGAATCTATCAAGGAAGTAATAACATGAGCAAGGCTGTTAATGACGGGATGTTTAGGAGTTTATTAATTCATAGAATCACCATAAGTCAGAAACAATTTGATGACACACAGCTGTGCTTACCTGTAAACCGTGATGCTCTCGCTACCTGTGACGTCAGCCGTGATAACAGCATATTGGATTAATCTGCAAGAAAGCAGAAGAAAGATCAAGAAAGTTCAAGATCAAGATCAATATCTCAACAACAAGTCCCTGACGAATACGTTGATTTAGCAACATTCAGGAGCATGAATTGTGCCATTTGTTCACATCACCTTCAACCTGCAATGCATTTCACAGTCTTGAGATTAAGAATAGCTTTGACTGTAGAGATCTGCTTAAAGGGCCAAAGTAGCAGAGGACGGATTCCGCTCCATGCCTCCTTGGTCAAAATCCATCACTCTTACTAAACTAAGCCAGACTCCCATGTGAAATCAAATCCAGGCACAGTCCCACATTAAGTCCTTATGCTTTAGAGCCAACCTAAAAACAGGTGTTGCACTATAAATTCTTCTGTGGCACCCATTCTAATCTGAAAAGAATGTCACATTTGCTCTATCAGCACCTCAAACACAGTTTAACTATGAGTAGCAGATTACTGGACATCTCTCTAAAAAAAAAACCCATGTCCCTTCTAAAATCACCATGCCATAAGTCCAATAGACCTGGCACCTTGAATGATTCTCCCAAACAGAACATTCCTGTCCTCAACATATGCCTGGCCATCTCTGCTATAATTTATATTGCCCTCTAACTGAGAAAGTTGCCATATTTTAAGGTCCCTTCATCCTTCCCTGCCCTACTAAACTCTTACCATAAATCATGCATTTAAAGTGGCTTGTAAACGTGAACATCTCTCTCCAGTATAGCATTACTATGCAACTGTGTGTATAAAGTGCTGTCAAATCATAGTGTGTGTGGTGATCCTGTAGGGTTTTCAAGGCAAGAGACATTCCGGAATGATTTGCCACCGCCTGCCTCTGTGTCACAACCCCAGTATTTTGGGGAGGTCTCCCATCCAAATATGGACCAGAGCTAACCCGACTTAGTTTCTGAGATCTGACAAGATTAAGAACATAAGAATGAGCCATCTAGTCCAGCACTCTGCTCCTCGCAGTGGCCCAGCAGGTGCCTTTGGGAGCTCACATGCAGGATGTGAAAGCAAGGGCCTTCTGCAGCTGCTCCTGAGCACCTGGTCTGCTAAGGCATTTGCAATCTCAGATCAAGAAGGATCAAGATTGGTAGCCAGAGATCGACTTCTCCTCCATCAATCTATCCAAGCCCCTTTTAAAACTATCCAGGTTGGGCTAGCCTGCGCTACCCAGGCACAGTATTACAATAAACCATGCATTCCTAGTCCTCAATCATTAGCACAAGATGCCCTCCCAATGAAAACAACAATTAAACCTTACAACAAATAATGCACTTAAAGCCAGTGCCTCACGCCTTCCACAGATATGCACTGCTTTTCTATGCTAGCTAACTGGCTCATCCACCAATTGTACACAGCTTCCTTCTCCCTTACCATTCCGATCACTGCAGTACACAATATATGAAAAGGGAGCCTTGAAAGCCAAAGCCCGCCCTCCAAAGTATCTTCCTGTTTGTTCCCAAAGAGGGGAGAGAAATGCAGATTTCCTACCAAAGCCTGTCATTCTGCAAGGGAAGAAATGGGTTTCCCTTATATTTCCTGTCTTACTCGCCTTTTCTACACTTACCATCCCGCTGGGTTGTTCTAAGTCACTTCCGGTAGGATATTTCGGTCCGTTCAATTAATCATCTCCCCCGGAAACGCACGCCCGGTTGAATCATTCCGATCACAGAAAGGTCCGCTCTCTCTTTGCCTCCCTCTAGCGTGGAATAGCACAGACACAGGCGCAAACATGTTCCATTTTTAGGCAGAATTCTCAGGCGTCTTGTGTACTTTTTAATGTATTTTTTTCTGGCCAGGCATTAATAACCGCACTAAAACTGAGGTCTGATAGTTCATTGACAGCTCTTTTATGTCTTGTGAAGGTTTTTAAGCCATCTTGTTAGAAATTGGTTTTAACGCTTATATTTTTATACTGTTTTTAGTTGTATTGTTTTGTTATGTGCATCTGTGTAAGCCACCTGAGTCCCTTTGGAAGACTGGTGGGATAATGAATGAATGAATGAATGAATGAATGAATGAATGAATGAATGAATGAATGGCTAATCCAGCCTTTGTGAGCCTGAGAGTCCACTTCTTCTTCTAAATCAGCCTCTTTGGGCAAGGGAGCCGCTGGGGGACGCTGCTGCTGCCCTCCGGTGGCCAAAGGCGTGAACTACAAGCGTGTCTCAGACTCTGCAAAGGGGCTTTTGCTCCAAAGAGGCTCCGACACTAGGCAACCTCCACGTGCGGCCTCGTGCGAAGGCGGCGCCTGAGAAAGGCCCCCTAGGCTCTCGAGGCTCCATTGTCCGAAGGGGCTGCCAGCTCCAAGAGGCTTGGAACCTTAGCGGAGTCACCCACAACCAGTGGCGTTCCTGCCTAGGGACAGGGGGTACCCTATGTCCCCCGGCGCCCCCCATTTGGACACGTGGGGGGGCGCACCAAGATTTCAGGGTCATTTGTGTGTTTTTAAAATTTTAAGTGGTTTTTTTCATGTTTCGGCCTGCAGAGGGCGCATTTTTAAGGCTAGCGGCACCAAAATTTCAGGGTACCATCCAGAGACTGTCCTGATGATACCACCCAAATTTGGTGATGTTTGGATCAGGGGCAGCAAAGTTGTGGACCCCCAAAGGGGGTGCCCCATCCCCATTGTTTTCAATGGGAGCTAACCTGAGATGGGGGCTACCCATTTGAGGGACCATAACCTCCACCTGTGGTCTCGTGCGAAGGCGGCGCCCTGAGAAACGTCGTCCCGGGCTGTTGGCATCCCTTTTGTACAGGAGCTCCCTGGCCGAAGAGCCTCAGAAAATTAGCGGGGCCCTCACAACCTGCACATGAGGTCCCGTGCGAAGGCGGCGGTCAGAGTGGCGCTGTCCCGGGCTGTTGGCATCCACTCTGCACAGGGGTCGGCCCCCCTCTCCCAGGAGCGCTGGGAAGCTCCAGCTCAGGGGCTGGCAGATGAGCAAGACGTCATTTCTGGTCCCCTCTTCCCCATAGAGTCTCCCCCACATTTCTGAAAAGCACAAGGGGGGGGGGGCTGGCTACTGGCAACTGCTCTTTCGTTGGACTGGCCTGGGCTTCCCCCCCAAAAAACCCTGCCCCCGCTCTTTCAAGAATAGAGGCCACACACAGCTGCTTTCTTTTAAATAGGTTACATATGTGTCAAACTCACAGCCCTCCAGATATTATGGACTACAGTTTCCATCATCCCCTGCAACCATCATGCTGGCAGGGGATGATGGGAACTGTAGTCCATAACATCTGGAGGGCCGCAAGTTTGACACCTGTGATCCATACCCTTCGGAAAGCCCAAAGTGGAAGACAAGGGCCCCTTCGACACAACCAAAATAAAATGTTTTGAGACATAAAACATTTGCTCTGTGGAGTTCCACATGGTTTTTCTTTCCTTGTGTTTTGAAAACGCTTTATTTCTATCCTGGAACTGTTTTATCTGCATCCCCTTTTATACCGATTCTTCAGCCAGAAACTTTTTCAAAACGTTTTCATGGCTGTGTGATCTATTTAATACCTATAGATGCAAATCTCCTGTTCCTCACCAGAAGATTTCAACCAGTTCAGGAGCAGCAGTGGCGTAGTGGTTAAGAGCAGGTGCACTCTAATCTGGAGGAACCAGGTTTGATTCCCCACTCTGCTGCCTGAGTTGTGGAGGCTTATCTGGTGAGCCAGATTAGCTTGTGCACTCCAGCACATGCCAGCTGGGTGACCTTGGGTTAGCCACAGCTCTTTGGAGCTCTCTCAGCCCCACCCACCTCACAGGGTGTTTGTTGTAGGGGGGGCAGGGAAGGGAAGGGAAAGGAGATTGTAAGCCCCTTTGAGTCTCTTTACAGGAGAGAAAGGGGGGATATAAATCCAAACTCTCCTCCTTCTTCTATAGAGGAGGAAAATGGTGAGGAGAAAGGTGAAGTATAAATGAAATACATACATACCCACCCCCCACCCCCACCCGGTATACTGTTGCTCTGTTCCTCCATTCTACAAAGAAATATTTGGGAAACACCAGAGGGAGCCATTGAGCAAGGAATTCACACTGATTCCAGAGGTTCCCTGAGCTTCAGCCAAGTTTTAGGACCAGCCTCACTGCAGAAAGTCAGAGCAGCAAACCGGGATGTAAGTTAGTGATTATAGGCCTTGCGCTTGCTGGATTGAACAGTGCTTTTCATTGGCCAAATTTCAGAGACTACCAAGATTTCCAGGGTATAAGTTTCAAAGAGTCAAAATTCCATTTTTCAGATACTGCCGCAAAAGAGCTTTTATGCTTAATGTGCTACCCTCGAAGGGAGGTGTTGCTCGAAGGGAGCTACTTTAAAATCCCCCACTTAAATTGATTCATGTGCACATTAAGACTGTTTCTTGTGCTTTGTTTAATATCCCATTTTGTGAAGGCCTTTGGGTCAAGTCCAATAAGCATAAGGCACGGTGAATGGTCAGAATCCAGTCCTAATTAATAAGCTTGGAATGTTTTTACAATATGCTACAGGAGCTCAACCTCCAACATCTTCAGCTTTTGTATTCTTTTGTTAGGTGTTAATGTATAGAAGAAGAAGAGTTTGGATTTATACCCCCTCTTTCTCTCCTGTAAGGAGACTCAAAGGGACTTACAATCTCTTTTTCCTTCCCTGCCCACAACAAACACCCTGTGAGGTGGGTGGGGCTGAGAGAGTTCGGTGGGGTCCGAATTGAAACTCAGGAATCGGCTTTCCAGATAGGGAATCCACAATTCCCACGTCAGCATGGCCAATTGGCCATGCTGGTAGGGGCTGATGGGAATTGTAGTTCCTGAACATCTGGAGAGCCGCAGGTTCCCTACCCCTGGACTAGCCCAAGGTCACCCAGCTGGCATGTGTTGGAGTGCACAAGCTAATCTGGCTCGCCAGGTAAGCCTCCACAGCTCCAGTGGCAGAGTGGGGAATCAAACCCGGTTCTCCAGATTAGAGTGCACCAAGCTGGCTATCCTGCTTTGACTCAGACAGGAACTGGCTGGAAAATTGTAAGTGTCCCAAGAGCTGGTATCTGGTTCTCTGAGATACACTGACTCTGCCCATGGAGGTTCCATTTAATGGTCCTGAGTGCTTACCCTCCCCGCTTTAAAAAAACAACTATTCCGGCATGATGACTTCATGAGATGGCTCCTCACGGCTTGAAAAATGTAGAACTGATGTTCCATGGAGCTTTCTTGCCTGGGAAGGGATGAAGGATGTGAAGAGCTTCTACAAAAAGGGGAACTTGGAAACCCCAACTAAGTTTTCGCAGATGGACTAGGCCTTGAGCCAGCAGACTAGCTGAGTAAAGAGGAACAGTCATCCGCCAAGTGGGT
Source organism: Sphaerodactylus townsendi (assembly GCF_021028975.2). Classification (NCBI taxonomy): domain Eukaryota; kingdom Metazoa; phylum Chordata; class Lepidosauria; order Squamata; family Sphaerodactylidae; genus Sphaerodactylus; species Sphaerodactylus townsendi. The sequence goes on from NC_059440.1 coordinate 27,377,290, forward strand.
GCTGGGGGGGGAACAGCAGGCTGGTCAAACTATCATGCTCATCCAGGGTGCAGATGTGGTCCCAGGCCTTATGCCTCCAGCGGATCGGTTTCCTGAGGATATCTGAGTCACAACTGTTCTCTTTCTGCCCTGGGTGATGTCATCACAGTGTGGTCGCAAGATCGGCCAGCCGAGCTCTCCTGGCAGCACCCCGAAAGCGAGTCTGTGTCTCAGCAAAGGAGCAAAAATGTGAAGCTGCTTCCTCCAGAGTCAGGTGCTTTGTCTGTCAAGCTCGGGATTGTCTACTCTGACTGGCAGCAACTCTCCAGAGTCAGGGGTCCAGTCCTTTCATTCAGTAGAAGACAGCTTTCTGAGGAGGGGGATATGACTCAGTGGCCAAGCACCTGTTTTGCGTGCAAGTCATAGAACCATAGAGTTGAGCCATCCAGTCCAACCCCCTGCCATGCAGGAACACACAGTCAAAGCACTCCTGGCAGATGGCCATCAGCCTCTCTTTAAAACACCTCCAAAGAAGGAGACTCCACCCAGAGGTGGGATCCAGCAGGTTCTCATAGGTTCCTGAGAGCAGGCTACTAATTATTTGTGTGTGCCGAGAGGGGGTTACTAATTGGTGATTTTGCCACATGATTTTTGCCTTAGTTACGCCCCTCCTCTCAGCAGTAGCCTGCAGAACTTGAAGCAGTCTAGCAGGAGGTGCACCGGCGTGTGTGGCAGCCTGCGCCTGCTTGAATTCATTTCCCACCCAAGGACCGGTGCAGCGGCTGCGTCCTTGCCACAGCCCCGCCCAGGAATGCCCCACCCCCGGAATGCCCGGCCACGCCCCCATTGTGCCCCGCCCAGCCCATTGGCGCTACGCCAGTTTGAATCCCACCACCATGGGAACCTGTTATTAAAATTTTTGGATCCCACCACTGACTCCACCACACTCCGAGGTAGTGCATTCCACTGTCGAACAGCCCTGACTGTCAGGAAGTTTTTCCTGATGTTGAGGTGGAATCTCTTTTCTTTCCCCTTGAACCCATTACTCCTGGTCCTAGTCTCTGGAGCAGCAGAAAACAAGCTTGCTCCTTCACCAACACGACATCCGTTCAAATATCTAAACATGGCTATCATGTCTCCTCTTAACCTTTGCTTCTCCAGACTAAACATCCCCAGCTCCCTAAGCCTCTCTTCGTAGGGCATGGACTCCAGACCTTTGACCGTTTTGGTTGCCTTCCTCTGGGCCCGTTCCAGCTCGTCAGTATCCTTCTTGAATTGTGATGCACAGAATTGTGATGCACAGAACTGTACAACATATTCCAAAGTCCAAAGTCCAGTCCTCAGCATCTCCAAGTTATTGCATCTCAGGAAACAAGAAAGGAGTCTTTTTTTACTGGTATCTTTGGAGAGTGGACAGCTCAGTTATTCCTTTGTAGTGCCCAATGTCCCTCTGTATGCATACCCATTCTCAGTCCTTACATAATCCCCGTTTCCTGAATCTGTCAGTTTTGAGCTCAACATTCCTTTGCTCTCCAATTGGACAAAATGGGCAAATTTCAGTCAGGGTCCGGAGCTATAATGTTACACAATGGTTTCAAATGATAACGTCTGAATTTTCAATGTTTGCCTTTGCTACTTTCAGTCCTCCATTTAGTTTAGCGTCCTCATCCCCAGATCTGGAAAATAAAACCCCAACCGCTCTCTGTTTCTAAATTTGGGGCGGGGGTCATTTTGCCGCCTGAAACAGACGAGTCCAAAGTTATATTTTTGGGTTCTTTCTGAAGCAGGGTGGTTTGGAACTCCCAGGCAAGTGTTAAAATCGTTCTTGGGAGGCGGTCTCCCAGAATGCACCATAATGGGGAGAAAAGGTATTCAATGCTCTGGTTATTTTCTGCCAGGCTGAATATTTCGAGTGTCGTGGAGTTGTAATTATGGGCCGGTTTGGCAGGTGGGGAGAAATGTTCCCCTTCAAAAGGCAGCGACACCCCAGTGTGGCTCTTGTGTGGCGAGGGTGGAATGGTGTGGTTCTAAGTGGGAGGGCCGTGGGTTACAAATGGCATCTTTCTACGGCGACCACACGGCACTTGGAGAATCCCAATCTGCAGCTGCTTCAGAGGCAATGTTCAGAAGCAAGCATATGTGGGGCAGGGGTTTGGGGGGTGAGAGCACCTCAGAATATTCATCCTCCTGATTCATGCAAGCAACCCATACTTAAAAAAAATCAGTGTCTAACAGTGTGGCATACAGCTAAATAAAAACCTTATGGCTCATTCCGCACATGCAGAATAATGCACTTTCAAACTGCTTTCAGTGCTCTTTGAAGCTGTGCGGAATAGCAAAATCCACTTGCAAACAGGTGCGAAAGTGATTTGAAAATGCATTATTTTGCGTGTGCGGAAGGGGCCTATGACATTCAAGGTCTGTATTTTGCAGAAGAGATCTATGTGGATGGCCCTGATCTTGTCAGATCTCAGAAGCTAAGCAGGGTCAGCTCTGGTTGGTACTTGGGATGGGAGACCACCAGGGTATACCAGCATTGTTATACAGAGGCAGGCAATGGCAATCTCTTGCCTTGAAAACCCTAGAGCTATGAGAAGTACTAATGAAACAACTTGGAAACGTTTGGGCTGTAGGTCACGCCTCCTCCCTAAGAACCCACAGAGTTCCTTTGGCTTAACACCAATAGCTGAAACCACAGACCATGTTTCTGCATGATCTTAGCATTTGTAACATGTGACTCGGTGGGGCTTACTCAGATGTCTTAGAATGCAAGAAGAGCCCTGCTGAAGATCAGCAGTCCTTCCAGCTCAATGTTCTGACTCACTCGATGGACAGCAAGTTCTTCTGGAGGTCTAATAACAGGGCATGGATACAGGGACTTTCCACATCTGCTGAATCCTGACACCCGCGGTATCCAGAGGTTTACTGCCTCTGGATGTAGAAGAAGTAGTAGAGTTTGGATTTATACCCCATCGGCTTTCTCTCCTGTAAGGAGACTCAAGGTGGCCTAAAAGCTCCTTTTCCCTCCTCTCCCCACAACAGACACCTTCTGAGGTAGGTGGGGCTGAGAGAGTTCCAAAGAACTGTGACTAGCCCAAGGTCACCCAACGGGAATGTAGGAGTGCAGGAACAGATAAACCTCAGCCACTCAGGTGGAGGAGTGGGGAATCAAACCTGGTTCTCCAGATTAAAATCCACCTGCTTTTATCCACTGCATCATGCTGGCTCACACCTGTGGAGGTTCCCTTAAGTCACCATGGGTAGTAACCACTGATAAATCTCCATAAATCTATCCATTCCCCCTTTAAAGCTATCTAAGCCTGTGGCCATAACTACGTCCTCTTGCAGTGAATTCCAAACCCTTTCTTAAAATACTTCCTTAGAATTCCACAATATTCCATCCAATATCTTATACATACATTGTAATGTCCCCAACTGAACCCATTGTTAATTCTGTAAAACCCTTTGGTTAAGGGTGAAGATCTCAGCAGGTATGTGGGGGAAGGGCAGATTTTGCCCAAGATTTTTAAGATGTGAAGAAGATTTGGATTTATATTCAACATTTCTCTACTGTCAGGAATCTCAAAGCAGCTTACAACTCCTTCCCTGCCCCACAACAGTCACCTTGTGAGGCTTTTCCTAGCATTATCATCTTTTCCTATAGAGATATTCCAAGCCACAGAAGTAGAGTCTGACAAAATCTTAACAAGAATATGCTGACAAACATGGAAAACAAAACAATGGCTCACAGACTGGAGAAAGTCAATTTGCATTCCCATTCCCCCAAAAAGGAGATGTCAAAGCATGCAGCAACTATTGGACTATTAATTTCTCACGTGAGAAAAGAGATGTTCAAAATCTTACAACAAAGGATATTGCCATATGTGAATGAGAAACGCCTGATGTGTAAGCTTGAATAGACACTACTGAGTACATAAATCAATGGTCTGATTCTTTGGAAGGTGGCTGTATACATTTCCTACTATGAAACAAATGATATTATTTTGCTGTGTTTCAGGGGCATACATTCCTTTCAGACACACTTCTGGGTCAAGAGACCCAAAAGCTCTCTGATTTTCCTCCCTGACCTTTTCAGGGAGTCTTGTCTGCCTGCTGAAAGGAATGAGCCACAATGCTTGGAATGTCCCTTCCGGGACTTTGGCCTGGATTTTGTAGCCCAAGTTGAGTCTCTAAGACGTGTGATGTTGATTCAGTCTCTCTGCTATTTCCTCCCAATTCTCTGTGCTGTCTGTGATCCGTTCCATTCCAAGGAGGAAGGGAGGCTTGGACGGGGCTTCAGCATTTCACTTTGGAGAATCTAAGATTGCAACTGTTGTTTTTTTTCTGGTTGGAAAGGTTCATTTGCAACATTGACCCAGCTTTCATTTAACTGTTAAGAGAACTCACAGGACAACACATAATTCTCCCAGTGGGGAAGTTCAGCTGATACAGTTAGCTACAGTTGATGCTATGGAAGGAAATCTTGCTCAGTAACAGATCTGGTCTAGTAGGTGGGGTTGCCGTTCTCCAGGTGTGGGTTGGAGATCTCCAGGAATTCTGATATCTAGACCTCAGAGATCAGTTCACTGGGGAAAATGGTAGCCTTGGCAGGTGGAATATATGGCATTATACCACACTGAGGTCTCTCCCCTCTCCAAACCCCACCCTTCTCAGGCCCCGCCCTCAAATCAACAGGAATTTTCCAACTCTGAGCTGGCAGCCTTAAACTGAGCTGTGAATCAGGAAGTTCTGGGTTCGAATCTCCCCTCTGCTGTAACCAAACTGGGCAGCCAAGAAGCAGGGTCTTCTGTGAGCGAGATTCCCTCTTGCCTGGGATGTGGGTGAAGTTTCGTTCAAGGACGTGTGCTCTTTTGCCCCCGGGGACTTCGTTTCCTTGCCCCCGGTGGGTAGAGCCACCATCCTTCTCAACATATAGTCCTGGGCCTAGAACCCTGTATTAAGCTGCAGTTCCTTGGGGTCAAAAAACTGGGTAGAATAACAGAACTCTTGCAGTTTTCTGTTTAATAATACTTTGAAGACTTACTGAACAGGCGCTTTCCTATGTGCCATTTCTGTTTTGCAAGAAAGGGAAACAATTTCCTAAACTCGTGTCTGGAGAACTGTTTTGCACTTGGAGAAGTTGGATTTTTTTAAAAAAGATGTTTTTCCTGGGCACCTCTTCTGTTTTTCTAACTGGTTCCCATTAATGGTTTTGTGATGAATCCCAGGAATTCAAATCGGAACACTTGCCAGAAGGGAAACGCTACAAGCTAGTTTTTTGAGAATTTTTTGAGAATGATATAAAAACGACTACAGCGAGCCCCAAAGCAGAGAGAGGGCTTCTGTCCTGGACTGGTAGCTCAGTTGGGAAGGTGGGCACTAGTTAACGGGTTCTTTCTGCTTCTTCTCTCAATCTGAAATTGACTAGAAGGGGGCCGGGGAGCTCTTTGCAACCACTGTCAGATTCCTCAAAGAACTACAATCCCCAGAATTCCATGGGGGAAAGCCAGTTACATAAACAGTTCTGGAATTGTATGTCCAGGAACTGCAAAGTTACTGAGAGCTCAGCTCATCCTGATCAAGGACTGTGAATGAGAGGAAGTTCCTCTCAATTAAAACCCCTGATTTCCTGTCCTGTGCAAAGCTAGCTTATCTCAAAGTTAGAGCTTAGCCTCGGCTATTATTTTTCTGCTGTTTTTATATCATTTACAGGTTCAGGGCTTGCTTTAGTTTGGCTTTAATGTTGATGGTTTTTATGCTGTTTGTTTTTATGCTGTTTGTTTTTACTAGAACCAGGGGGCATTCATTGAAAATGCTGGGGGGAAGAATTAGGACTAATAAAAGGAAACACTTCTTCACGCAACGTGTGATTGGTGTTTGGAATATGCTGCCACAGGAGGGGGTGATGGCCACTAACCTGGATAGCTTTAAAAGGGGCTTGGACAGATTTATGGAGGAGAAGTCGATCTACGGCTACCAATCTTGATCCTTCTTGATCTGAGATTGCAAACGCCTTAGCAAACCAGGTGCTCAGGAGCAGCAGCAGCAGCAGAAGGCCATTGCTTTAACATCGTGCACGTGAGCTCCCAAAGGCACCTGGTGGGCCACTGCGAGTAGCAGAGTGCTGGACTAGATGGACTCTGGTCTGATCCAGCAGGCTAGTTCTTATGTTCTTATGTTCTTATGATTTTATGTCTTGTATTGTTTTAGCTTTGTGGGCTGCTTCAAACAGATTATCGGAGAGGTGGCACAAAAATGCTGTAAATAAATAAAGTTCTCCCTCTTGACTGCCATGTAGAGTTATTTTTTAATTAAAAAAGAGGATTTAAATGTGTGATTCTCCCTCTGCAGTTTAAAGTAGCATGAAAACCTTACACCGTTTTTTTCCCCCTGGCCAATACAATTGCAAAATGAAGCATGCATACTTTCTGCATCTCATCATAAAAGAATGCCGGAGCTGAGGCGATGTAACGTGACGGGGGGGAAAGTAGGGATGGTTCTGTGGGGGCAAATAGAGGTGCCAGCCTGCAGGCGCTCTCCTGGAATTACAAATGAATGTCCAGAAAACGAAGATCCATCCCCCCAGAGAAAATAGCCGCTCTGGAGGATGGATCCTACGGCATTGTTCCCTCTATGGCAGGGGTGTCAAACTCGTGGCCCTCCAGATGTTCATGAACTACAATTCCCATCAGTCTCTCCTAACATGAACATTGGCTATACTGGCAAGGACTGATGGGAATTGTAGTTCATGAACATCTGGAGGGCCGCGAGTTTGACACCGGTGCTCTATGGGGTTGTCACCAATTCCTTCTTCCTGACACTCAGCTCCAAATCTCCAAGAATTTCCTAATCCAAAGGTGACAGCCCTAAAACATTCATGCAGGCAGAGGCTTTCGTTTGAAGGCTAATCGGGGCCTCCTCTGCCCACGATAATGTTGAACACAGAAAGCACTTTGTAACAGAGTGTCTGTCAAAGCTGCGAGGGCTGGTAAGCTCATGGGAATAATAGAAGGCTGCGCTGTGCGACCCTATAATTGTGGCTGCGCTTCAAGTTCTCTCTGCGTCTCTGGGTCTCTCCTTTTGTGGGTTTGCTCCAGCCCGGCTTGCCTGATTCGGCTTAGATGTGGGCTGATGGTTCTTCAGGCTAACCCCCATTCCTGGGGGCGGGATTCGGCAGCAGCTTCTCCCCATCTCAAAAGGGCTGGGTTCGGAGAGAAGGTACAGAAGAAGACAATCGAAATCATATTGTGGCTTTTTCCAGAGGGCAGTTGGGCTGGGCTGCAGTTTAACAGCTAGATCAGTAGCACTTAGAAACCAACAAGATTTTCGGGGTAACGTCTGGCCAGTTGGATACCTCTGACTCATAGTGCTGAATAGTGTAACACTGGCATAACTTTTGGTTTAATTTTACGTCGTCGTGATATTTATTGTATTGTAAACAGCTCTGAGCTTTGGAAGACCGGTATAGAAATCTAATGAATGAATAGATGAGGTAAAAGCTCTCAAGCTTGATCTCTTCGTAGAAACCGACACGACTAAGCTTTGAAGCAAAGCATAGAACGCAGCGAGAAATGATCACGGAAACAATCGCTTTTTGCTTTTTTTTTTGCAAGGGAATATATCCAAGAGCATCACTTCTTGTGAATTCCCTCCCTCCTCTTAGTGAAAGCGATTTGCCGCCATCCTTCCTGACATCCAAAATGGCACCCCTTGGCCAGGAGCCCGAAACATGCAGCAGCAGCGAAGCATAGTGCAAACCTCTGCTCACAATAGAACACTTATGAATTCCAGAGCTTGGCTTGGGTATTATTTCCGTCTTCCTGCTTTTATTTCCCTCGAGGGAGAAATACCCAGCCTTCTGGAAACCAGGAGCGCGGGCTTCTCTCTTTCCTGCCTTTTCAGGTCTGCTGGGCCTCCCGTTTTCGTGAACATGGAGCTGGAAACGTTCACTACTGACACAAACCCTCCTCCACCCGAATGCTTGCGGCTGGGTCGACAGACCTCTTTGTTTGTAAAAGGCCTCGACTACATTTTGAGAATCAGCCAGCCAGCATTTGAAGATAAAAGTGTCGGCCTGAAACTATCCTGGCCGGGGTCCAGTTCATGGGAACCAGATGAAGGTTAGAGGGAGTTGAAGTTTTCCCATGATCCTTCTTCCCCTGTTTTTGTCCTGGCCCAGTGAGGGAGTCGTTAGAATAGAAACTTAACTGTCTGTGCCTTCCCCCAGAAGATGACCTGCTCCAGAATGGCTGGTCCCAAATACAGCTCTTTGGGTCTTCTCTTTGCATGGCTGCAGAGAAAGCTCAAAAGACATGGTTGCAAAGGGTTAAAAAGGATGTTGAAGGCTCACGGGGAAAGCAAGCGCTGATGGTAGAAGGGACACCCCTCCTCGTGCCAGTCTCCCTTTTATGGAACTGGAACCTTTGCTGTAGTGTGGTTCCCGTGGGATTCTCTCGTTTGAGCATGTCTCGGCAGCTGGCAGAGGGAAACAATTCCCTACTGGGTGTAGGCACCCTTGCATCTACAAAGGTTTTTTTCTTTTTAACTTTGGCATGACCTCTGGTCAGGAGCACCCTTCAGTATTCTACACCATAAGCTGTGCTCAGGGACACAACCTGAAATGTGGACAAAGGGCACTTTAACCCCTTTGTCCACAGCGTAAACAGCAAAAGCAGCTTCAGTAGAGCCCTTTGCCCACCTCAGCTGCTGATTCTGACCTAGGCAAAGGGCACTGCTCCCCAGCAAAGGAAGTTTAGTAGGTTCTCCCCTTCCCTGCCAAATGCAGGCAAAGTTGCGTGAATGAGGCTGAAAGGGTTTCAGCTGGTGGTGGTGGGGCTGGGACACCGGGGCGGCGCTTAGCACCGTGGTCCAGTGCCAGTGAAGCAGATTCAACCCACCCCCCTTTGGATGTGTCTCTTTGTTGTAGTTTGGCTGGGCAGACAAATGCTTTGGAGGTTGGATTAAGATAGATGTATGTGCCATCAAATTGCAACCAACTTCTGGCAACCCCAGCAAAGATCTTTCAAGGCAACTGGAGAGCAGAGGTGGTTTGCCATTGCAGTCCTTTTAAGTGTCTTCCTTGGTGGTCTACCATCCAAGTACCAGCCCTGATTACCTTCCTGAATCTGAAAAGATCCAGTGAAACCATGCCACTTTTCCTTCCTTGAAGCTCATTGGTTGATCGGAACCAGACTTTCTTTATGTCTAACCTGCTTCACAGGGTTCCTGTGACTCCAGAAAGCTGGGAGAAACATACACTAAGCTATCTGCAGGATGGGTGAAATAAAAACGTGATACTGGCTGATGTGGGTTTTTCTAGGCTACGTGGCTGTGGTCTGGTAGTTTTTGCTCCTAATTTTTTGCCTGCATATGCGGCTTGCATCTTCAGAGGCATGTCACTGTGTTTCTCTCTGTGGCTCAGTCAATGTGATAGGTAGACAGTCGTCATGGCAGAACTAGTGACCATCCTTGGACAGTTGGAAAAGATCAGAGAAAATTCAGGCATGTCCGTGGCTATAACCTCGATAGCTGATGCAGCTTCCTGGACCAAGTCTGCGTACGTTAGAGTAACAACAGCAGGGGCAGGCTATGACTTTTGACGGCTGGTAGCTTCTTCGTGTCCCTAACTGGAGAGATACCCTTGGGAGTTAGCAGATAACAAGCAAAGGAGATGGATAACTTCAGTTTGGTAAGAAGAATATGTCCAAGGGTATGTGGTTGGCTTTTGAGGAGACAGATGCCACTTGAAAATTATCTTTCAAGAACCTTCCCCTGTAGCTATGTTTGCCACCCTCCAGAAGAGGCCTAGCATTGTTACAAATTTACAACTGTTTCCAGACATCAGTTCCCTTTGAAAAAATGGCAGCTTCAGATGGCCGACTCAACGGCACCACATCACCGCTATAACAACAGATGTCACAAACCCCTACAAATAACCCCCAGTTCTTGCAAATCCAAGCATATGGGGAGCCGGGGAGCGGGAAAGAATTTTCACTGAAGGGATTTGTTTTCTCAGCAAAACTGCCGTCCAACAGGCCACAAACGCTGGCCACTCTTTTTTCCGCGCTTATCTTCTGAGATTACAGCAAAGCTGGGCAGAGAGGAGGCAGAAGAACTTTCAAGAGAAGGCAACAGGGGAAAGAGAGAAAAAGAAACAGAATTCAGGCCAGAGTCTTGGCAGAGCGCCAAAAGCAAGCGAGGAGCAGCTGGATTTTGTAAATGCCCGAGAAAATTAATACCATACCCAGCAGGGAGGTGGGTGGGGTGGAGGCTGTTTTTGGAACGGGGAGTTGTACGGGACCAGCACAGACTCACTAGATAAACTGTGACATCAAACGAAGCTCTGGGAGAGACGGGTAGAGGGAAAGTTCAGAAAGGATGTCTGTTATGTAGGAAAAGAGCAGCGGAGGGAGAGAAAGCCAAGGGGAGCATAGTCAAGAGATGGTGAGGAGTTAAACTTGGAGGTGGGGGCTGGGGAGCTGGGCGCTCATGTTTTTTGGGTTGTAAACTGATGAGATCATAAGTGTTTTCAAGCAAGCAAAGGTGGGAGGGGAGGGGGGGAACAGCCTGAAGAAATTTGACTTCTGGAGGAAAAAAGCCGGAGACGAGAACGATGGAGCCCGTGAGCCGATCCCTCTGGTGTCTGCTGTTACTTCTGCAAGGTAAGTTTGCAAAGAATGGATTCGCTTCTTTCCCCCCTCCTTCCTTTTCTGGAGGAAAAGGGGATTTAGGAGCAGCTTTGCTTGGGGGAGTGTGATCCAGAATGCCAGAGTTCACGCAGGGTTTTTGCAATCAGCCAGATTTATTTAGCCAATACGAGCAGAAACATGAAGCATGTTGTAAGTTTTGTGTTGCGGCTGTATTTTACAGGGCTTTGCTCAAACGGCCTCCTTGGCCAGTAGGAATCTGGGGGACGGGGGAGCGACAATCAAAAAGACATATATGCACTTTCTGCAGAAGTGCAACAGGTGAAAATCCAACAGGCGGTGCTTCCCCATTGCATTACTGTGGATCTGAAAGTTAAACCTGTTGAATGAAACGATGATTAAAGGCATTCCTGGTGATGTCAGAGGCCGTGTCTTACTGACAAAATTGTCACTGGGATTAAAATGGAGCTTGTCGCTGTTGCCACCTTTTAGAATCGGCCCTCTTTCTGTGCCCGTAACTGGCATGTGGAAATCTAGCAATTTTCTGGCCCAGCAAAAAGGGCTGGGGAAAGTTTAACCTGCTGGATTTCTGGTTGTCAGTTGTGTAAAAGCATGTGAATTAGCTGTCTCAGGGATCTTGGAGAGCTGCAGTTGCTTCCAGAGACACTGCATTATTGTAGGTGGGAGATTGGCCAGGGAGACCTGAGTTCGAATGCTGATTTGTCGGGCCTGGCCTCAACTTTGGAAAAGTTTGAAAAATGGGATGGTGTGGAGGAGGTATTGCAAGGTTGCGTTGAAGGTGAAATGGGGTATTGGCAAAAGTGGGGAAACGTGGGGAGGGATCCAAGGGGGCTTTGAAAAGAAGGGTTGTAGACTGTAAATGGGTTCATTCAGATGGGTCAACTTGGAGAGTTTTTAGTTGACAAAATGATAAGACGTGGTTGGTGGGCTTACAGGAGGAGCACGCTTGCTTTGTGTGGTGATTTTGATTTGGGCAAAACATGGGAATTAAAAGTCACTTCTTACAATGGCAGTTTTCACTATTAAAAATAAAGGTGTGGTGTGCAAGGGCCGGTTCATTATTGGCCCATGGAGTGGCACCAGAGGTGTAGCTTTTTTAAATGGCACCTGCGGTACTATGTTGCCCCCTTACAGCTGCACTCACCTCACCCTGAACTCCCCGTGGAGTATGGGCTGGGGTGCAGTTGAATGTCAGCGAGCAGGGCAAGCCCCACCCATGGGGGCGGGGCTTGTCTTGCTCTCCAGCATTCCACTGCACCCCAGCCCATACTCCACGGGGAGTTCAGGGAGGCACAGGGCCTTTCCCCACTCTCTTCCACCCCCACTATGCCGCACGCTGCTCTCAGCGCGTGGCATCCCAGGCACGCGCCCGGGCGTCCCCACAACGCCTGGGATGCCACACGCTGAGGGGGCGTGACAGCAGCAGCGTTGGGGCAGCTGCGCTGTCGCCGCCCCTGTCGTGGGGAGTGCCGGGGGACCCCGCGCTACTCTCCTCAAGTAGCGCAGGGCTTAAGGTGAGTGGGGAAAGGCCCACAGTTGCAAGTGAGGTCGGGCCTTGCAAATGCACCCCCAGGAATAGCAACCAGAGCTCCAGCCCCCCAAGCTACACCACTGATCACATCACAACGTTCATTAGGCAGACTATATTTATGGAACGGTTTGCCGTTCCATTCCCAGTCCTCTCCCCTGCACCCCCAGCAAGCTAGGTAGTCATTTTGCCAACCTTGGAAGGATGGAACCTTGAGTCAATCTTGAGCCAGCTACCTGAAAGCAACTTCCGCCGGGATCGAACTCACGTTGCGAGCGGAGCTTTGACTGCTGTACTGCGGCTTACCACTCTGCGCCACGGGGCTCTTTTCTGCTTATTGCCCTGTCCATTATTTTCACAACGATTGAGTACTTCTTTCTGCTTGGCCTCAGATGGACAGAGCAGGCATAGGAGAGGGATTGTACATCAGCTTTGAGACTGGTCGTGTGAACATTGTTTATGACCAAAACATATAGGGAGAAAAGGTTTGCTTGTGCAGACCTATGCAAGCTTTTGAGCTACACCGACCTCTTCATGCTAATGAGGAATTCTGCAGAGTCTGAGATCCTGCCTACAATTATAACTTCCCATAAACTGATCTGATAAAAGGTTTCACTGTACTGGTTTGTATCACTCCCTCTCTGGGCTCAGTGTGACAAGGGCCATTTATACCAAGTTGCAAAAGTGTTTGTCCCTTTTCCTGTTTGTGCTGTAAACTATTTTTTTAAAGGAGATTTTGCAAATAGGTCCAAAGTAAAGAGACTTCACCTTGTCGGAGAAGCCAGTGGAAAGTTACCGAGAAGTGTCAAAACGCTTTTTTTCCCTGGCAAAGGTGTTTAATGGCCGATGAAGCTAATATAAAATGACCCAAACAGTTCATGTGACATTTGTCCTACACCAGGCCCACAGCAGAAATCACAACAATCCCCAAATATATATTTATTTACTTATTTCTTTCCTTCATTTACACTTTGCCTTAAAGTGTAAAGTGCCTTAAAGAGCAGCAGTGGCGTAGGAGGTTAAGAGCTCGTGTATCTAATCTGGAGGAACCGGGTTTGATTCCCAGCTCCGCCGCCTGAGCTGTGGAGGCTTATCTGGGGAATTCAGATTAGCCTGTGCACTCCCACACACGCCAGCTGGGTGACCTTGGGCTAGTCACAGCTTCTCGGAGCTCTCTCAGCCCCACCCACCTCACAGGGTGTTTGTTGTGAGGGGGGAAGGGCAAGGAGATTGTAAGCCCCTTTGAGTCTCCTGCAGGAGAGAAAGGGGGGATATAAATCCAAACTCTTCTTCTTCTTCTCCACTGGGGTTGCAAAGTAGCTTACATCATTCTCCCCCTCTCAATTTCTCACAACAACCCTATGAGGTAGGCTGAGCTCAGTGTGTATGTGATTGGCCCAGGGTCGCAGTTTCCCTTTGGCTGAAGCCATTCCCTGGGGATGAAAGCTGTCCGCATTAAAAGGTATAACAGCTGCCCTCCTCTGCTTGAAGGCAGGTGATTGGGTGGTCTTTATCAAGCTAGCAGGTAAGCGGGTGCAATAAAAGGGACCCGAAACAGGGTCTGCAGCTGTTCTTAACTTGGAGATCACACCATCTCGCCGAACAGAACATATGGTGAGTTTCCTGCTTTTTGGAAAGCGATCCAAACTTGCAGAAACGGCTGGGTCGGATACTGGAGCGATGGAATCTACAAAGACCCCCATGTTGTATACATTAAATATAAAAGCAGAAACAGGCCCGGATGCCTTCGCACACAGCTGGAAAACCATCATGGTCTTTGAGCAAATGCCACATGAACTGGAATGTGGCGTGATTTTTAAAAAAGGCAGAATAACCTCTGTGCCTTTCGGGGCTACGTCAGCCAGACCTACAGATCCTACGGCATGGGCTTCCATCTGCGTTCCATCATCCCGCTCTTGTTCATTCCGACTTGGCAAAGCCAAGCTTGCAATTTGGCCTCCTCTCGGCCGTAATTTGGGACGGGAACATACTTGTCGGCGCTATCTGCTGAGCTCTTGGACCACAAATGACAGAGGAGGGGGAAAGCCATGCTTACAGCCGGCCTGTTCTCTTTCAAAATGTCAGTAGCCCGAAAAACAGGCCTCGAAACATAGCAGGCCTTGGGATAATCATTCCCGAACCTCAGACCGCTCCATAATGGTTCCCGTACTGGGAGAAAGATGTGAAGCCATCAAGAGCTCCTTCTGACCCCAGTCACCCAATGGTGAGGCTGCCTGCTGTATCTCTGCAGGAGTTACAGGTCAGACGCCATCTCCTTCCAATCCGTATTGATTGGGAAGGTGAACAATTCTGCCAGATTTCTGCATCACGTGTAATAGAATCATAAACGTTTTCCCCAGTGCAGCGACTCAGCAGAGTTACCTGTTGTCAGAAGAAAATTTTTGTTGCGTCAGCCTCTTTTCAACCAACTTGGTAATTTTTGCAGAATTGGATGTAACTGGATCATACAGCGGCTTCCAGCGTAAAGAGGCCATGTGTTTTTGTTAGTTTTCAGATTAGAACATTCAATCATGGCCAGAGCAGAAACACAGAATTAACATTCCTCAGCTGAGGCTGCCCGCCGCTTCTTTGCATGAGTCCCTGATCTAGGCTTTCTTTTTTAAGTTCAGAAGTCTGTGTTTATGCACAGGTAATTCTTACTCTTCAACTCTCCAGAATAAACCTCTTTGAATATGAACTTTAGGGGCGGAATAAACAAGTGTTTCCAGTTTTAATTCAGATAAAAAAAATGTGTTTCAGTTCTCCAAAGCAAGCGAGTGAAGGTCTACCATGCGGGACAGAAACCTATGAAAGGGCTTGGTGAAGAAGAAGAAGAAGAAGGAGGAGGAGGAGGAGGAGGAGGAGGAGGAGGAGGAGGAGGAATTTGGATTTATATCCCACCTTTCTCTCTTGAAAGGAGACTCAAAGGGGCTGACAATCTCCTTTCCCTTCCTCTCCCCACAACAGACACCTTGTGAAGTAGGTGGGGCTGAGAGAGTTCTGAGAGAACTGTGACTAGTCTAGGATCACCCAGCAGGAATGTAGGAGTGCGGAAACTCATCTGGTTCACTAGATAAGCCTCTGCCTCTCAGGTGGAGGAGGGAGAATCAGATTAGAATCCACCTACTCTTAACCACTGCACTACACCACCGAGGCAGATACTTCATGGCAAGGGGTTTTTTTTAGGGGAGAAAAGCCATTCTGAGATGTATCTAAATACTTTTTTACTTGGAGTTGGCCCACATCTCTGTTTGTGTGTGTTGAACTATCAGGACCGGGGGTAGTCCTGAGAAGTGAGCAAAAATTGTACTTTGGATGCTGAACTGCTATATCACGGCACAGTGAATGAACATGTAAAAGTCTGAAAGGGGGGAAACATTGACATTTTTATATGACTTTGGTCTCAAATTTATTTTTCCATCTTTTCTTTTCAGAGACGCTGGTTTATCCCTATTCAGGTGAGTAATACTGATAATTAAATCAAAATACTTTATTTATTCAACTTCATTTACACACTATCTTTCTTCCCAAAGTGATTTTATGTCCTCTCCTGTGTTTCCTTCTCACAATAATCCTGCAAGGTAGGTTATTCTCACGGTATGTGATTGGTCCAAGATCACCCAGTGAGTTCCCATGGCCGAGCAGAGATTCAAACCTGCGTCTCCCAGATCCTAATTCAGTGCTCTAACCACACACACTTGCATATATTCTAATACATCCATCCTCTTTAAAGCACTACATGTATAACTTTTCCAACAGTCCTTTAAAGGAGAGCAATATTATTCTCACCTCCATATTGTTAACAGCAAGATGAGGCAAAAGGAGTCTTTTCCCACACAAGTCCCCGAAAATGTTTGCAAAACGTTTTCAATCCTCCTGTTTGTCCGTACTCACCCCCTGGAAACCTTTTCTGGCTGCCATTTTATGTTTCTTCCATTTAAAAAAAATTCTCCATGGATTCAATGCTTTGACACTTCAAAGCTTCGTGCTGCGATTCCTCGTAGGTTGTGCACTCGAAGCTTTGAAGATTTAACCCTCAAAATAAAAAAAAGAACAGATGAAAATAAACAGGTAGGATGACGGAGCAAACTCAAAAAACGGTGCTGAGGAGAATGTCCGGAGACTGTAGAGAGGCACAGGAAACATCTTAAAGAGATTACCTAGCAAACCAAAATGTTTTTAAAACGTTTTCAGCAAAAGAACCGCTAAACTCAAGAACGCGTTTAAAAGATGTTCAGGCTGGAAATAAAAACGTTTTGGGGTTAAAATGCTGTGGAACTCCTCAGGGAAAGGGGCCAGAGTTTTACCGATGTTTACTGAGTGAGTTCGTGGTTGAGACTTGATTTGCACAGGGACGGGAGCAGTGGTGGGATCCAAAAATTTTAGTAACAGGTTCCCATGGTGGTGGGATTCAAACTGTGGCATAGTGTCAATGGGGCGGGGCACGACGGGGGCGTGGCCGGGTATTCCAGGGGCGGGGCATTCCTGAGCGGGGCTGTGGCAAGGACGCAGCTGCTGCGCTGGTTTTTGGGTGGGAAACGAATGCACGCAGGCGCAGGCTGCCACGCACGCCGGTGCACCTCCTGCTAGACTGCTTCCAGTTCTGCGCGCTACTGCTGAGAGGAGGGGCGTAACTAAGGCAAAAATCACGTGGCAAAATCACCAATTAGTCACCCCCTCTCGGCACACACAAATAATTAGTAACCTACTCTCGGGAACCTGTGAGAACCTGCTGGATCCCACCTCTGGACAGGAGGATGCTTTTAGACACTGTCTGTAACATATTTATTCCGCTGTTCCAAGCTCTGAGACCTGACCGTGAGATCCCCGGGTACGAGAGAGTTTTAAGCAGGAATCTGTCTCCCCCTTTTGCCTATTTCCTTCGATCCTCGCTGCAGTCCCAGCCGATGCCGCCAATCTCGAGAGCGTGGTTGTGTCCGTGTTGAACGTTACAGCTAAAGCAGGCTCACAAACAGTGCTACAGTGCAAGAGTTACCGGATGGTGTGGACCCAGGACCGGCTGAATGACCGCCAGCGTGTGGTCCACTGGGATTTGTACCGAAACCAATACGAGGATTACACCAGCGAGCGACTGTGCGACATGTATTCGGCTGGGGAGCAGCGAGTCTACAGTGGCTATAACAAAGGCCGGATATTTATGCCCGACACTGCGTTTGAAGATGGCAATTTCTCATTGGTCATTCGAGGTACCAAGAACCACGCTGCCTTTCATCTGTGTCCCCGTTTGCAAACATAGAATGAGCAACCAGCTTAAAGTTATCCTCCAAAATGGTCAAAGGTCTGGAGTCCATGCCCTACGAGGAGAGACTTAGGGAGCTGGGGATGTTTAGTTTGGTGAAGAGAAGGTTAAGAGGTGACATGGCAGCCATGTTGAGATATGTATTTATTTATTTATTTATTTATTTATTTATTTATTTATTTATTTATTTATTTATTTATTTATTTTATTAAACTTGGTATACCGCCCTATCCCCGAAGGGCTCAGGGCGGTGAACAACACAAAATCATACATAAAACATAAAAAATTCTTAAAACAAGTATATTCTAAAATAGGGGCCCACGGGACCCATATACCACCCTCTTCCAGAGAAAATGAGGATGGGTCCCAATGATGTTAGGGGACCCTACCAGCAGGGGGGGAGGGCGGGGGCATTATCGGCGGCTGGACTCTCCAAAGGCCCGGTGGAACAATTCGGTCTTACAGGCCCTGCGGAACTCTCCAAGGTCCCGCAGGGCCCGGATAGCTGGTGGTAATGTGTTCCACCAGGCTGGTGCCAGAGCCGTAAAGGCCCTGGCCCGTGTGGAGGCCAGCCGCGTCATCGAGGGGCCAGGGATCTCCAGTAAATTCGCCTCTGCTGATCGCAGAGGATGAGCCGGGACATATGGGGTAATGCGGTCGTGTTGGTGAGGGAGCAAGCTTGTTTTCTGCTGCTCCAGAGACTAGGACCAGGAGTAATGGGTTCAAGGTGAAGGAAAAGAGATTCCACCTAAACATCAGGAAAAACTTTCTGACGTCAGGGCTGTTCGACAGTGGAATGCACTACCTGGGAGTGTGGTGGAGTCTCCGTCTTTGGAGGTTTTTAAAGAGAGGCTGGATGGCCATCTGTCAGGAGTGTTGATCTTTAGACCCTACTGGATTTGAATCTTGCTCTAATATCCTGAGCTCTTTCTTTTCCCTTTCTCTGATTGCATTTCATCCAAGACATCGCTGGGAGCGACCAAGGCATCTATTCCTGCAACCTCCACCACCATTACTGCCATCTCTACGAAACAGTGAAGATCCAACTCGACGTCACCAAGAAAGGTAAGGGTTTTTCTGACTATCCTGGCAAAGATCCGTGCTGAGAAAGGAGCTGGCGTGTCCCCCACTGAGTGTTTTGCTTTTGGGTCTGCTCCAAATCTGTAAATTCTTGTAAACTCAACACGCTTGTTCCAGGCTGCCTCCAATCTGGTCTTCTGTTGCTCAGCAAGGAGCAGATGAATGGCCAGGGAGCCGTAATTAAGCTGTTTGTGGCCATCGGAGCATTTCCTGTCACGAGGCTGTAGAAAAGGCTTATTGGAGCGGCAGCCTTTTCTTCGGGCTCAAGCTGGGGAGTCTTCCACTCAGGGGCAGGCAAATCTTCTAGGGTAGGGTGCTGGGAAGAGATGAATTCCAGAAAGACCTCTTATTGTGGCTGTTGTGTAGTGTAGTGGTTCAGAGTAGGTGCACTCTAATCTGAAGAACTGGGTTTGATTCCCCGCTCTGCCACTTGAGCTGTGGAGGCTTATCTGGTGAACTAGATTAGCTTGTGCACCAACAAATGCCAGCTGGGTGACCTTGGGCTAGTCACAGTTCTTTGGCGCTCTCTCAGCCCCACCTACTTCACAGGGTGTTTGTTGTTGGGGGGAGGAAAAGGAGATTGTCAGCCCCTTTGAGTCTCCTTGCAGGAGATGACAACCAACCCTTCTCCTTTGTCTCCTTGTCTCTCCTTGTTCCTCTTGTTCTTTCCTTGTTCCGCTGCTTGCTGTTGCTGTTGCTGTTCTTGTTGCTGTTGCTGTTGCTGTTCCTCTTCTTCTTCTTCTTCTTCTTCTTCTTCTTCTTCTTCTTCTTCTTCTTCTTCTTCTTCTTCTTCTTCTTCTTCTTCTTCTTCTTCTTCTTCTTCTTCTTCTTCTTCTTCTTCTTCTTCTTCTTCTTCTTCTTCTTCTTCTTCTTCTTCTTCTTCTTCTTCTTCTTCTTCTTCTTCTTCTTCTTCTTCTTGGAAAAGGATATCCCAGAAAGGTGCATCCCAAACAATCGAGGAGTTGAGTCTCTTTTTGCTGTGAAAGGTAAAAGAGTTTGGGGCTTGTAGAAACAATATAGGCGAAGAAGAGGCTGTTAAAGAGCTTTATACAGTTGGGCAGAAAGGGAACCGTGCAAATTTCTTCTCGTGATGCTCAAATATACATTAACGCTGGGCATTTCATGGATGAAGCTGCCATCATTTTTCCGCTTCAAAAAATCACAGCTTTGGGCTGCATACAGGTCCTGATTTCTGTTAAGCCTATTCGGGGTGAGATAAGCCCTGTAGCATTTTCTTGATCTAAGACTGCTCTAAATAGCCAGCATGGAGCAGTGGTTAAGAGCAGGTGGACTCTAATCTGGAGAAGCAGGCTTGATTCCCCACTCCTCTACACGAGTGGTGGACTCCTCTTCCATTTAAAACATTTTGAGGCTGAAAATAAAACTTTTGGAAGTAAAGACAATGTGGAACTCTATGGAGGAAACGTTTTATTTCCTGCCCCAAAACTTTTTAAACGAACTGTGTGGAAAAGCCCGATATCGTCCCATCAAACCAGAGCCTGCGTGACTCTCTTCTATTTGGTTTCTACAGTGAAAGAAGTGAAGAAATATTGGGATGGGGAGAAGGTGGTGATTGTGGGTCTGGAGGGAAGCACCGTGGAGCTCCCCTGCATCAACCGAAATCACATCTGGACGGATCGGTTCGATGAGGAGGATCAGCAAGTGGTCCACTGGGACCGGCAGCCGCCGGGCGTGCCTCACGATCGGGCCGACCGCCTCATCGACTTGTACGCCTCGGGGGAAAGGCGCTCCTACGGGCCTCTCTTCATCCAGCAAAAGATGAACATTGCCGAAAGGGCCTTCAGCCAGGGAGACTTCTCCCTGAAGATATCTGGTTTGGAGGCCGCGGACAAAGGCACCTATTCCTGCCACCTCCATCACCACTACTGTGGCCTTCATGAACGCCGAATCTTCCAGGTGTCTGTCGTGGAGCCAGAACCGGAAAAGAAGGTGGTGAACATCACCCGCCACAACGCACCGGCTGCAGGTAGGTCACTTCAGTGGTGAAAAGTGGGCTCCTCTTCAAAGGAGCCTGTTAATTGGAAGAGTAAAATGGCTGCCACCTCTCAAAGACATGAAAGAGGGGGCATCTTCGTTCTGAGGAGGTGGCTGCTCCTTCACAGGCATTTCGACCTTCTCATGCAAGTTATGTCAGGCTATAACCCCTTTATAGTCCTGCTCAGTTTACGTTAAGAGAGACTGGTGAAGAAAAAGACCAAAGAATCAGGTTTTTAGGAAAAAGAAATTGTTTTACTGTGTAGAATAGTATCTCCCGTAGGGTGGTCTCTCTCTAAGAGAATCACACCCCGCCCAGACAAAGACCTTTCTCTTTAATAGATACAAAGAATACATATGTCACAATTTCAACCTATCCGCTTACATGCATACATACCCCTTATGATCATATTTCTCCAAGATCCAGCCCTCATGATGTAAGCTAAAATCAAAACAACCCTTCTGTCTCTCTGAACAAAGACAGCATGGTGCCTTTCTCTTTGAAGTGAGCTAAGGGGTATCTGGCTTATGTCAAGATAGGCAGTCACCTGAATTCCTGAGGGAGGGGTATACCAAGAGAGTGACATCTCCAGTGTAAAAAAAAGATTTCACATACATACAACTTATTCACTTAAAAGGTTAAAAATGATTATAACAATTATTATGATATGTGATTATACTAGACTACAATCTTATGCATACTTTGCGTATATTTCACTATCATTTCAGTGTTCACTAAAATATAGAAAAACACAGTTACAATGATCTTATAAACTCCATGTCTCCTTTTGGCTTCTGACCTCTTCCATTTCTGTGTTTATTCACATAGCCCATCTTATCTAACTGGGTATGCCTTTAAAAGCCTTTTAGACATACACTAGTTGATTAATAATGCATCTTTAACCAAAAGCTATAATTTCTAGAAGATACAAGATCCATTTTTTAATTCCTTTTCTCTCCTTGCTTCTAAGAAATATCTGTCACCTCTTGACCCCGTACCATGCTGTATCACATCCCTTAGTGGTCTGGTTTTGCCTCCATCTAACTGCTAACCAATTGGCCCAGAGAGAGAGAAAACTATATTGCTTTTAAATAGTGGTTCTTTATCAAATATAATTTTCAGGCATATCCTTTGTTGTGAGAAAGTGGCTGCCAGGTGTTTCCACCAAGCCAACCAGGTTAGATTCCACCATAGTTGGTCTCCCATGGGCGAGAGTAAGAGAATTTGGCACCATTTTACCGGGTTGTTCTTTTAGTATGTTGTATTTTATTGTATTTACCAAACTTACTGTATTTTTTATATTTTTAGTAGTTGTACACTGCCCTGAGCCCTATGGGAATGGGCGGGGTAGAAATATGAGGAGAATAAATAAAATTAAAAAATAAATCAGGTGGAAGACTTGTCCCCCCCCCCACTCATGAATGAGGGGTAACCCTATTGTAAGAAAATGGCCGCCACATCATGGGATCGAGTCCCTCATCAGGAGAGCATTGCTTTGAAAGAGAAAACCAAAAAACTCTGCCTCTTCACAAAGGTTTCACAGAATGGATTATCTTTATAGTGAGGTACGGTTGGTAACATTGGACGAACTCCTGAGACCCTCCGAATCCCCCGAAACACAGGCCCTTTCCCCACTTACCTTAAGCCCCACGCTACTCTCCTCACATAGTGCGGGGTCCCAGGGCACTCCCCACTACAGGGGCGGCGACAGTGCAGCCGCCCCAACGCTGCCGTTCTCGTGCCCCCTCAACGCGCGGCATCCCTGGTGCTCCTCGAACGGCGCCTTTTGATGACCCCGCGCAGCGGGGTTGTGGGGACGCCCGGGCGCGCGCCAGAGATGCCGCGCGCTGAGAGCAGCACGCAGCAAAGGGTGGTCAAAGGTAAGTGGGGAAAGGGCCATAATTGCTATTCTGGAAAGTTCAAGCCATTTGAGAACTGACCCGCCCACCTCTCCTTCTCTGAAAAATGCTGCTGTTTTCTAATCCATTCTGTTCCGTTTAAACTCATCTCAACCGCCATGCGGAGAAATCAAAACCAGAGTTTAATCATCTTTAGCCTGCTGGGTGTATAGCTCTTCGTTTATTACCACCTTAAAATATTGATCGTGCGTTTAATATTTATTGCTCGGTTAATATCAGATTTGATGGCGTGATGAATGTTTAAATGGGCTGGCACCGCTGCTAATCATAAAATGCCTTGTGGGACTGTGGAGGGGAAATGAGGTGATGGGGGAATCAGATACCTTTTGGGCACAGGCGTGAAAACAGTCAGATTTCCCAACCTAAACTTCGGCATGCAAACTGGGGAAAATGCGAGAAACTTTATGAGATGTCCCGTGCTGTCCCTCCTCGCAGGAGCGAATATTGACTGCAACTCGGATAATGGCCAGATTCCCAAAGGAACCTATTTTAAGCAACTTTCCAAAGCAAATCTTTATCTGTAGGGTCTTTTTAGGCTCTGCCCATGAAGATATGAGAGACCTGGCACAGCCAGTGACTATGAAAGATGGAACTGAGATCAGGGAGACCCCTAGTTCAAATCTTGCCTCTGCCATGAACACACACCCCTGCCCTGCCCCAAGATGGACTTAATGATTCAATGAATGGCCCCTTCCACACATGCAGAATAATGCACATTCAATCCACTTTCACAGTTGTTTGCAAGTGGATTTTGCTATTCCACACAGTAAAAATCCAGCTTCAAAGTGCACTGAAAGTGGATTGAAAGTGCATTATTCTACATGTGTGGAAAGGGCCAAGATCCTCAGAATTTTACAAAAATGACTGCAGGGGCAGAGTCCGGGCTGACAAAAAAAACTGCCAGAACCACCTCTGTGAAGAACAATCTTGGATCTCCTAAAAATAACACATGTCCAGTGTGAATTGGGGCCATGCAGGGAGAGGCAGAGAGAGCCAGCATGGTGTAGTGGTGACGAGAAGGTGAGCTCTAATCTGGAGAACTGGGTTTGATTCCCCACTCCTCCACACGAGCAGCAGACTCTAATCTGGTGAACCAGATTTGTTTCCCCACTCCTACATCCCTGCTGGGTGACCTTGAGCCAGTCACAGTTCTCTCAGAACTCTTTCAGCCTCGCCTACCTCACCAGGTGTCTGTTGTGGGGAGAGGAAGGGAAAGGAGTTTGTAAGCCCCTTTGAGTCTCCTTACAGGACAGAAAGGCAGGGTATAAATCCAAACGCCTCCTCCTCCGCCTTCCTTCTGTTCCTTGCTAGTGGTTTTTCTAATCAGCCCCTTCCTTCAGCGTTCAAAGAGGGAAAAAGTGGGTGCCATACCATTGTGTGGGAGAGAGCAGATTTGCTTTGAAAAACTGTGCAAGATTACGCCCCCCCCCCCTCAGCCATGATTCTAACCAGTGGTGGGATCCGAAAATTTTAGTAACAGGTTCCCATGGTGGTGGGATTCAAACTGGTGTAGTGCCAATGGGGCTGGGTGGGGCACGATGGGGGCATGGCCGGGCATTCTGGGGGTGGGGCATTCCTGGGTGAGGTTGTGGCAAGGACGCAGCCGCTGTGCCGGTCCTTGCGCAGGAAACGAATGCACGCAAGCGCAGGCTGCCATGCATGCCGGTGCACCTCCTGCTAGACTGCTTCAAGTTCTGCGCGCTACTGCTGAGAGGAGGGGCGTAACTAAGGCAAAAATCACGTGGCAAAATCACCAATTAGTAACCCCCTCTCGGCACACACAAATAATTAGTAACCTACTCTCGGGAACCTGTGAGAACCTGCTGGATCCCACTTCTGATTCTAACCCAAATTGGTGCCCTGCGCAGCCAGAACAGCTTCTTAAAAATTGTCGGTACAACACAGTTTTGGATCCTGCCTTGTTTTGATCTTCAAACTAGCCACTGTCCTCCCTAACCTCTGCAAAAGGAGGGTGGAAACAACACTGGCCCACCTAGCAGGGCCATTGTAACGACGGCCAAAAAGAATTGCCAATCACTTCGAATGTTGAGCATGCTATATAAATGCCACATGTTGTTATTCGGTTAGCTGGGAGGGACTGTGTGTCTGTGCTGGATTTCTGCAGCCGTTGCTGGGTGGAGTCTGCTCTGGTGCCAGCAACAGCCCAGGGAGAACTTGCTGAATTGATGGGAATTTTATGTTGTATCTTCAGGCTGTAACTGTGCATCCGTCCGCTTTCCCTTCTCCAGCCCCCTTCTAAGCAGTGTTTGGGAAGTGGATCTTTGCATACTCAGCAAGAGAGCAGCTCGCTCTGGACTCTCCGGCTGCGGGAGTCCCTGTCTACTCCTACAGAGAGGGAGCTTTTAAAGAAAAACAGATAAAGATACAGAAAAGGAGAGCCACCAAAGCTTTCATTTGGATCCTCTTAATCCCAGACACGGCTCCAAGGCTCACGAATGGCTGCCTAGACAGGAAATGTTATTCCGCTGACAATATCAACACGGCCAGCTTCTATTTTCGCTGCCTCTGCCGCAGAATCCAAAGTTAACTCTGTGGCTTTCGGGAAAAGGTTGTGTGTCGATGGCGAGCATGAAGTTAGGGCGAGCATCCTTTCCCAGAGAGGACAGGTTTTCAAAACTGGGGAGCACTTTTGGAAAGTCGATGACAGGGAGAGCTGTCCTCGCTGTTGGGGTCAGGACGATTCCTCCCCCTGAGTTTGATTGACTTATAAACTCCGCAGGCCGCTTGGCTCTGCAGAATGGGATTTGCCTTTGCCCGCTCTGGGAAAGCAGTCCTTCCTTCCAGCATTGGGTGAAACGGCAATAGATTTTTACATCAAGCTGTCTAAGAAGAAGAAGAGTTGGATTTATATCCCCCTTTCTCTCCTGTAAGGAGACTCAAAGGGGTTTGCAATCTCCTTTTCCTTCCCTCCCCCCACAACAAACACCCTGAGGTGGGCGGGGGTGAGAGAGCTCCAAAGAACTGTGACTAGCCCAAGGTCACCCAGCTGGTATGTGTTGGAGTGCACAAGCTAATCTAGTTCACCAGACAACTGAGGTCTCAACAATTCTACTCTCTTTCCGTCCTGCTTTTCCCAAAATTCTGTTCTGAAAACTTTCTACTGTGTCACCCAAAGCCTCCCCTGAGGCAAAAGAATTGCCGTTATCCGCCCTTCTTCAACCCTTTTTGGCTCTTGCAAACCAATGGTGCTCGAAACCTCTCTTTTTAAACATGACCTACTTTAGTAGGGTCGAGAAGAGGTGCATTCCACATTATGGATGGAAGCTCCGCTTCCCTTCTCTGGCTCAGCAGACAGCTGCTACGCCCTGCGGAAGAATGATTTCCTGGCACGCTGTCTGGGATTTTGTGCGTGCGTCTTGTTTTTCGTTGAGATAGTTTCCCCTCCCCACTTTCGGCATCGAAATTTCCTTCCTCCCGGTAAGGCTTACACCTCTCAACAGGGCAGCATCATAGCACAGGATACTGTAGTCGGAGTATTTGCTTGAAGGAACCAAAAACGAGTTAGCAACTTAACTGTGGCCACAAAATGGTGGGAAGGTATCTTGCGTGTACTGCTGTATGCCAAGATTCCTTATAGGACCTTTGTTTTGAGATCTGTTTAGCAAGACTGACTGACTTTGCCACCCGTCCTTAGCATCATCCTAAGGTTTGAGGCTAACCTGGCAATCAGTAAAGTAGATGTGAATTAGGATTGCCGATTTCAGGGTGGGAAACAACTGGAGATTTGGGGAAGGACAGACTTTGGGGAGAGGGGAGGACTTAACTGGGATGCAATTGCATAGTCTACTCTCCAAAACCGTCTTTATCTCCAAGGGTGTTGATCTTTCTAATCTCGAGATGAATCATAATTCCAGGAGAACTTCAGGATAGACTAAGGAGTATCTTCTGACTGCCATTCATTAATCCCACTCAGGGCCTCATCCTGTTTTAGCAGTTTTCCCCCCATCAAGGAGTATCGTTGACCGATCCTCATTCTTGGGTCTTCCCTCTGCTCACCCAGATCCCAACGCAGGCCGTGGACACAACGTGATCAACGTCATTATCCCCGAGAGCCGGGCACATTTCTTCCAACAGCTGGGCTATGTCTTGGCGACACTCTTGCTCTTCATCCTCCTCCTCATTCTCGTCGTCCTCGTGACCCGCAAGCGTCGCAGGAGGGGTGAGTATTCTCCCACCTTCATGTGACGGCAATAACATGCTTTAAGGGGTAACACAAGGTGTTCTCGTTTCTTGACGGAGGACTGGCTTATGAATATCATTCTATGAATATCGTTCTGTTTACCAACTGTTCTACAAATATCGCCTTAGGTTGCCATATGCTATTTTATGCTGCTTTTATGCCCCCGGCTTGCTTTATTGTCAATAATTTTTAGTAATTTTTATTGCATTGTGCTGTGTGAGCTGCCGGATGTGGGTCTTTGGAGAGGTAGAATGTAAATTTTCTAAACAAATACTTAAATATCCTTTTCAAGCCTAAACTTAAATTTGCTGTGCATCTACCCATAATATGTACACCTCTGAAAGTGTGTATGAGGCCCTCGTTTTGATTCCCGCTGAAATTCCAGGCATTTCTGGTTAAAATGTCTGTTAGAGAAAGAAATACAGGGCTAAGCTAGTTGGGCATAGGTTATGAAAAGTCACGTGCCTATAAGCACCGCTTCTTCCTTCTTTCTAGGTTTCGAGTACAACACGAAGAAATGTGACGAGTAAGTAGAGATTCAGGCCAATTATGCATGCACTGCTTACCCCGCGGCTGTTTGCTTTGCAGTGGGGTTTTCCCGGGGTTTTTTTGATTGCACAGAGATTCTCCTCCTGCAAAGTGTCCCTAGCTGTGCCGGGCCATCATTTTGCTCATCTGCCTCTTCCTCGTAGTTTCTGTGCAACCTCCACCTGGGCAGGTCGCCTGCTGCCCCCTCCCCCCGTTGTCATTGTGTCTGGCCTAGCAATAGACTTTCAGTGGTCCCTTCCGCACACGCAAAATAATGCATTTTCAAACCACTTTCACAACTGTTTGCAAGTGGATTTTGCTATTCCGCACAGCTTCAAAGAGCACTGAAAGCAGTTTGAAAGTGCATTATTCTGCATGTGCGGAATGAGCCAGTGTGAATTTTTTTTAAAGCCCTTCTGAAATGATTGCCTGAAGAGTGGGAGGAACTGCTATGGCGTGGGCGGGAGAAGACAGGGAGGAGTGAGAAAACCCAAAGGAAGTTAGATGGATGCTGATCTCCTTTGCTTTCCCTGCAAAGGGAGAGGAGAAGTCACAGCTGTGGGGATTCTCTGATCTGAAGGCGGGGTTGTAAAATCAGGAAACTGCTAAGAAATGCAGGGCGGAAAATGTTGAGTGGGGGAATTTAATATGGCTCCTACAGGAATTCACAGGGGTGCAAATGATGGAATTTGGGCAGGGTTATGGTTGGAAAGTCTGTATCTGCACCTCTCAGTGTTGGTAGCCTCTGGTGCTCAAAAGGCCATCAATGTTCATTCAACAAAGTTTTTATTAGTCACCGGCACCCTTTAAATCAGTGTTTCCCAACCTTTTCGAGGTCAGGGTACCCTTGACCTCACTCTTCATATCTCACGGTACCCCTGGCGCCACCCTCCACCTTCCCCTCCCATTGCCCCTGCTTGCCACACCCCCCACCTTCCCCTCCCAGGGTGAAGGGTAGCACTGGGGGTGGTGGCGGCTGCTGACCTTGTGGCAGGCCCTGCCCCATGGGCCAGCTCCATGTCCTTGCTGGCGCCAGTGGGAGACACCACAAAAATGAGGGGGGGGTAGTAGTGTTGCCGCGGTACCCCTGGGACAGTGATGGCGAACCTATGGCACGGGTGCCAGAGGTGGCACTCGGAGCCCTCTCTGTGGGCATGCACACACAGAGTTCATCATGTGGGGGTGGAAAATCACACACCCCCAGACACATCTAGACTGACCTGGGCCACTGAGCACAACGTGCGTGCACTGCGGTGAGCAGGGAGGACTCGGCTGGCGGGCCTGGTACCTGTGTTCCAGGTGGCTGCTGCCTGAGGGGGGGCGCAGAGGAGGCAGAGATGCTAGAGAGGCACAGAGCGGTGCGCGTGGGACTTGCTGGAGGCTAGAGCAAGCTGGCCCCTGCTTGAGCGGGTGGGGCGGAGGAAGAGGGAGCCAACCGGTTTTTCTAAACTAAAACCTCAGCATTCAGGTTAAATTGCCGGGTTGGCACTTTCCGATAAATAAGTGGGGTTTGGGTTGCAATTTGGGCACTCAGTCTCAAAAAGGTTCGCCATCACTGCCCTGGGACATGCTCACGGCACCCCAGGGTACCAGGGAACCCTGGTTGAGAATGGCTGCTTTAAATGAACCCCTTCACCAGCAGTGCGAAATTCTTGCAGTCTCCAGGTTTTGCAAGGCCTTAAAAGTGTGACCAAGAGCAGGGCCTGTTTTGTGCCGGCCCCAACCCTTTCCCTCTGTTCCTTTCCTAGGAAAGACATGAATCTCAGGGAGTTTACGGCCGACACAACTAATTTGTCCAACTGCAAGAGTGAAGACATTAAGCTGGGTAGGTGCTGAGGAGATTCTATGTGGTTTGGTATTGAATTGCACATAGAAGAAGAAGAAGTGTTTGGATTTATATCACCCCCTTTCTCTCCTGCAGGAGACTCAAAGGGGCTGACAATCTCCTTGCCCTTCCCCCCTCACAACAAACACCCTGTGAGGTGGGAGAATAACACTTCTGGAAGAATAACACTTCACCTCCAGGACCTCTTGAAATCCAGCGCTGTTGGGGAAACTCTGGCAGCCTGACCTTATTGGAAGAAGAGTGGGACAGAAAACGTGTTATTTAATTGATTGATTGATTTTATTGATACTCTGCAAGTTTAAATCATACATTTTTGTCCCACCCTTTTTTACCTTACAATACTGACTCCAGGCTTAAGGGTTGCATGTGACTGAAACACAATAAGACCCTGTAATAGTAGAATTGGGCACTTGTAGCAAAATATAACAATGTCTTGTTGAGGATTTAAATTCTGGGGAATTCCCTAGGGGCTATTAAAAGTTATTTTTGCCCCAGTTTTCTACAACCAATTTACCTCAGTCATAAAAACTGTAATAGTTAAGAACTTTAGTCTGAATGTTAGGTACGTTACCTTTGACCACTGAGGAAGGCCATTTGGCCGAAACGCATTTGGTTCAAGGTAAAAATGTGTTTTATGGGACTCATTTTTATTCCATTTGTAATTTTTATGTGCAGTTTTATAGTTCTCATGCAGGCCATTAAGAGCCCTTAATACATTTTGATGCTTTTAATCTGCAATATATGCATTATATATATATTCTATATTTTTATTATTTTATAATTAGCAACCTTGTATAGTTTTTCTTGGCCTTTCAAGTACTTAGTTCTTTTCATTTCTACCCTGCCTTTCTCCTCAGTGATGTAACCCAACGCGGTTTGCATCATTCTCCTCTTCTCTGTTTTGTCTTGTCAACAACCCTGTGAGGTAGACTAGGGTTTTTAAATAGTACATCTGTCATCAACTGGAGCGCTCTTCAATCCAAGATCAGTCACCTGTGCCAATTCCCTCCCGGGGGCTGGTGTATTTGCTCGCCTCCTCCGATCAAAGCCACTTTCTAAACCAAGTTCTTTTCCTGCAACAGATTATAAGAACAATATTGCGAAGGAGAAGGCCGAATACAGCAACCATTTCCCAGCCAAGAACATCGATTTAGACAAAGGTAAGGGTTGCTGTTGGTGGCATGGACCCATTTCCCAAAGCATGCTGGGAAAAGGGGTGTAGTGGTGTACCGTGTTTCCCCGAAAATAAGACAGTGTCTTATATTAATTTTTGTTCCTAAGATGCGCTATGTCTTATTTTCAAGGGATGTCTTATTTTTCCGCTCCACAGCTCCATGCTCTGGTGTTCTGTTCGACAGGCATGCTTCCAAACAGAAACTTTGCTACGTCTTACTTTCGGGGGATGCTTTATATTTAGCCCTTCAGCAAAACCCCTACTACGTCTTATTTTCAGAGGATGTCTTATTTTCGGGGAAACAGGGTAGTGGTTAAGAGCAGGTGGATTCTAATCTGGAGAACCGGGTTTGATTCCCCGCTCCTCCACCTGAGTGGCACAGGCTTATCTGGTAAACCACATGTGTTTCCGCACTCCAGCATTCCTGCTGGGTCACTTTGGGCTAGTCACAGTTCTCTCAGAACTCTCTCAGCTGTCCCACCTACCTCAGAAGGTGTCTGTTGTGGGGAGAGAAAGGGAAAGGAGCTTGTAAGCCATCTTGAATCTCCTTACAGGAGAGAAAGGTGGGCTATAAATCCAAACTCCTCCTCCTCCTCCTCCTCCTCCTCCTTCTACTCTTGCCATCAGCAGAGCCGACCAGCAGTGGAAACGTGGTGGAAACCTGGTGGATCAAAATTCTGAGTGCTAACCGTTCGCCTCTTTGTTTCTTTCAGACTTCAGGAAGGAATATTGTAAATGAATGAGAGAACCCAACGCTCCTGGCTGGACCAGAAGCCCAAGCAGAATCTAAACAAGCCAAAGAAATTTTATGACTTCACCTTTCCAGTTGCAAAAGAGCTCTCGGTAGACTTCCTCCCTCTCTTAGGGGAGCGATCAAAGCAACGGATGAAACTTCGAGTTACACTTTTCCTCTTTATTATCCTTTAAGACGATCATTTATAAAAGAGGGGGAGATTTTTTTGAGGGATGGGGTGAGATTTTTGTTTAACTTTTTTGCCTTTCTGACCCCTTTTCCCTCGTGATTATTTTGGTTTAATTCACATCAATATTTTGAAGGTTTGTTTTAAACTGACTTAAAAAAAATAATCTGGAAAAAAGGGCGCTTTGCTTTATGTTAAACACAAAAAAACGGATATTGCGATATCTCTTACTGCGCTGACATTTAAACATTTTTCCCTAAATGAGAGTCTTCCATTGGGGCTGCTTCTTTGGTCATGGGAACCTCTTTCCATCCTACACAGAACTCTTCATTGGACTATTTGGGCGAGGAATTGGAATTGTTCTCTGTGGGGTCTGCATGGCTTGGACACCCCCTTTGAGTTGCCAGCATTTTTTGAGGGCTAGGACCCTGGCAGCCATCTTTCCTTGACATATTTCCTGAAGTTATTGCTGCAGGTAAAAAGAAAATTCATGGAGGACAGATCATGAAAGGCTATTAAGAGGGTTCAATGGAGCCTCCATGTGCAGAGGCAGTTTGCCTCAGTACCACCAAAGGCAAATACAGAGGGAGGTTTTGGCCTTGGGGGCAAACAGGATGCAGGTCTAGATGGCCCTTTGGTCTCACCCAGCAGGGCTCTTCCTACGTTCTCACACCCACAATTGCTTCTCAGCCTCACGTATTCTTGAATTGCTCTTGATGCACTTAGTTGCAGTTTGCGATCATTGCCATTTGCTTGGTTGGAAAAGGCTTGAGTCTGCAATAGATCCCAAACTTGGCAGCTACAGGATACCAGCCTGCCTTCTTGGAAGTGAAGGACTTTACACTGTCTCCTGCCTCAATGACAGAGGGGGTCTGATCAGTGAGTCAGATAGCTAAAAGGGGTCAAGACACTGGTTGCTCTTTCTGTACTGTCTGACACTATCCCTGAGGCAGCCCCTTCCAAACATGCAGAATAATGCACTTTCAATTCAATTTCAAACTTTTGCTATTCCGCACAGTAAAATCCAGCTGCAAAGTGCATTGAAAGTGGATTGAAAGTGCATTTTTCTGCATGTGCGGAAGGGGCCTTAGATGGGTAGATTGCTGCTCTTAGGAAACTTCCTTCCTTCCTTCCTTCCTTCCTTCCTTCCTTCCTTCCTTCCTTCCTTCCTTCCTTCCTTCCTTCCTTCCTTCCTTCCTTCCTTCCTTCCTTCCTTCCTTCCTTCCTTCCTTCCTTCCTTCCTTCCTTCCTTCCTTCCTTCCTTCTTCTCCTCCACTCTCCATCTTTCTTGCACCCACCTCTCCATCTTGCCCCACACGTGCAGAGAAACACAGACAGCATCCCTCACCATCCAGCTCGATAAATTAGAATCGAGAACCTCTTTCTCCACCTCTCTGTCCAGCGTGGAGTTCATGAATAAAGACTCCTCTTAGTTACAAACGATGAATTGGCTCCAAGTCAGAGAGAATCACCAACAAGCCAGAGACTCAATCTGCACACCCTGCTAGGATCTGACCAAAGTAGGACAGCACAGAGACAAAATGGACCAATCAGGAAGTATTTTAATAGCAATAGGCCAGTTTGTGTCACGTGACACTCTCCTAGTCATATAAATACTTAGAAGTCAGGCAGGCTGACTGGTCCTAAATTCAAGGGAGCTCTGTTTTGTAGGCTTCATTTGGTAACTATAAATTGATAACTATAAATGGGTCTTACTCTTTCCCCTTCAACCAGGCTAGAACTGGGCTTAACAGCATCCCATAATTTACTGCGCTAAGGCCTAAGGCTCATTCCGCACATGCAGAATAATGCACTTTCAAACTGCTTTCAGTGCTCTTTGAAGCTGTGCGGAATGGCAAAATCCACTTGCAAACAGTTGTGAAAGTGGTTTGAAAACGCATTATTTTGCGTGTGCGGAAGGGGCCTTAGATTAACTGCAAAATTCGTAGTGACTCCAGTTCCCGATTGTTGACACGCATCCTCATTTTATTATACTCAGGAAAGAAAAATCTAATTCACATGTAAACAAAGTGAGCTCATATATATATATATGTCTTGATTGTTCTTTAAAGAAAAGAATAATGGATTTTGCAAACTTCCCCATTTCTGTCACCAGCTGCCAGGGGAAAGCATCTGGTTCAGCCATTACAATCTTTCTAGAATGAGATCGTTTCATTTGGAGACAGTTTCTGTCCTGCTGTGACCTTAAAAAACGGTTCCAATAAATGCCGAGCCGTTGGAGGAGAGACTTTTCCTGAAAAAGAAGAGAGACAAAGAATAACACCCAAACAAGCTGCTGGCACAGAGAAAGGGGGATTTTTATTCTTCTGGAATTAATCTTCGCTTGCGTGGAGCCTAACAGTACGCTCCTTTCTAGATTATATATCACTGTCGCCGTGGTAACGTAGCCGGACAGCCGTGGCCTCATGAGCAAACGCCAGGCCTTGGGACCAAATTCTCCTGTGACCTAATAGTCCGGGGGTGTTTTCTTCCATGAATGTTTCAAGCCTTCCAATTCTGCTTTTGTATATTCTCAAAGGCATGAGGGTTGCACAGAACGGAAGCAATATTCAGTGAATAATGTCTTTGTCAGGGCTCTGGAGTCTCGAACTTGTCACTTTTACCAGAACAAGACCTTTTTTTTTGAGCAGGCAACCTGAAGATCTGTGTTTAGCAGCCAGTATGAAGTTTCTGGATCGGTCAGGACTGGTATAAATATTCTCCTTTTCACTGTTCAAAGACCAATAGAAAAGGGGCAGGTAACATGTGAAAATATTGTTAAATCCCGGATGTCGCATCATGCTGTTTACTGGTCAGACTATGTTTACAGGGTGGTTTGCCATTTCCTTCCCCGGCCATCTACACTTTACCCCCAACAGGCTGGGGACTCAGCTACAGATATATAGCAGCATATTTTTCAGAATACTTCCTACTACCCAACTGCAGAATATCCTACACCAGTGGTGGCGAACGTATGGCACGGGTGCCAGAGGTGGCACTCAGAGCCCTCTCTGTAGGCACGCATGCACAGAGTTCGTCATGTGATAATAATGTAATTATTTCAGGGAGATTATTAGCATTAAACCTAAGACTAGCTTTGGGGAAGCAGTGTAGGTAACCCTGATA
Source organism: Sphaerodactylus townsendi (assembly GCF_021028975.2). Classification (NCBI taxonomy): domain Eukaryota; kingdom Metazoa; phylum Chordata; class Lepidosauria; order Squamata; family Sphaerodactylidae; genus Sphaerodactylus; species Sphaerodactylus townsendi. The sequence goes on from NC_059440.1 coordinate 27,411,514, forward strand.
AGCGCTGTTAAACCCTATTGATTTTCATGGGAAGAATGAAAGCGTGATCCTTTACCTGGGAGTAAGCTCAGTTGCTGGCAATGGGGTTTGCTTATGAGTAAACCCTCCTAGGGTCGTGATTCACCCATTGGAAGAGATGCATGGTTGCTTCAAAGCAAAGCCCCCTGCTACCACCAAGCTTACTCCTGAGTAACGCATGCCTTGGAGCCAACCATTTTTTCTAAACTAAAACCTCAGTATTCAGGTTAAATTGCCATGTTGGCACTTTGCGATAAATAAGTGGGTTTTAGGTTGCAGTTTGGGCACTCAGTCTCGAAAAGGTTCACCATCACTGTCCTACACCATTCAATCTGGGACCCCTTCCGCACATGCAGAATAATGCACTTTATTCTCCAATATTCTGCATGTGCAGAAGGGGCCTCAGTCTGGGCAATTCAGACGAGCAGGCCAGCTCGTGAAGCCAAACCACATTCCACCCACAGGTTTGGCAGTGGGCAGAGTCTGACTGGAAGCTTCCAGATTTTAGCCTCCTTCTCTGGATCTCTGGAGGAGGAAGCAAAACTTCAGGGTCAGAGGCCCGAATTAAGGCAGAATGGATTTTTTTAAATGTATTTTTAGCTTTGTTTGGGAGGTTCCGCTACTGGCTCCAGTGGATGAAGAAGAAGAGGAGGAGGAGGAGGAGGAAGAGTTTGGATTTATATCCCACCTTTCTCTTCTGTAAAAAACCTCAAGATGGCTTACAAGCGCTTTCCCTTCCTTTCTAGTGTCTGCTTAAACTCACACCAGCGCCTGATCTCCAGACTACAGAAATCAGTTCCTTTGGCTGCTTTGGGGTTGTTTATGGTTTTACACCCTGCTCAGGTCCCTTCACTGTGAGGTTTAGGGAGGGGACAGACCACAGTGCCATATAATGCCTATATTTACCCTCCAAAGCAGCCATGTCCTGCAGAGGAATTAGTCCCCATAGTCTGAAGATCCGGCCATACCTGGAAGTTGCTAAACTTAACTGCAAGGGGTTCCCTTGCGATCTCGTGTCCATATTTTGAGCATTTGCCTCCCAGAACTGTATGTTGGAAAGGGCAGTAGAAATCAGGGATGGGGTTCTGTTTCCAACATGCAGGGTTGGAGGATGGGATGGTGTGCAAGCAAGCACATCTTTTCTACTGACCACTGAGATCATAAAGGATTAATCTGCAAGATGGTTTAATTGGAGGCAGCTGTGGATTGGGAGAGGGGGGAGGAGTCTCTCCAGGTGCAGACATAACCAGGGTTGTCTTGCTTTTCTGACCCATGTCGAAATCTTCTTCCCCCTGCAAAGTGCAGCTGTAGCATCAGCAGGAAATGCTAATTTCAGGCGCATGGTTGCATAGGTGTTAATTGCCGCACCTTTTTAGCTGACGGAAAAAGAGACATCGGGAGAGGGAGGGATGCTTCTCAAATTGCTTGAACGAGGAAAGAAGCACAGAAAGGGGAAGTGGGGTGTCTCCCCTCCAATGTGCTGCCACAGTGGAGCAAATGGTGTACTGTTTCCAAAGACAGTCTGTTCACACACGACAAGTGGAAGATACTACATGTTTCTCCGGCTCCGGCATGTTTCTTCAGGTAGGGTTAGCAGCTTCATGCTTGCGTATTTTATACTGAGGATCAACTCCTTTTCAGGTCAAGGGGTGCACCAGCTTTTCCGGTTACTCAGAACTCTGTGTCAGGCTGGAAAGCTTGCTGATTTCAAGAGCAAACTGGAGATTTGGGCAGAGGGGGGGTTGGAGCCTTGGGGGCGTTGAGAAGAGGAGGGCATAATGCCAAAGAGTTCACCCACCAAAGCAACCATTTTCTCCGGAGAAACTGGTCTCTGCAGCCTGGGGATGAGCTGTAATTACAAGAGATGTTTGGATCACCTAATTCTGTGTGCACTCCATTTCATGGGATCGTCCTGCTGATGCCTGCGGTTGTGTAGCTTCACAGATCTGTGCAGAAAGGATTTGTTGACTTCAGAAGCTGCTGTTGTACTGTAAGTACCCCCGCCAGTGCATCCCGGCCTTTGCGTTCCTTGCCTGGGGTTCTAGCTGTCTGAAACTGTCCCCCCGCCCCGTGGTTTCTTCTCCAGTTTGCTGTTGAAATCAGCGAGCTTTCCGTTCTGACGCAGAGTTCTGTGTAACCGGAAAAGCTAGCGCACGCTTTGACCAGAAAAGGAGTTGATCCGCAGAAACTCTTCGGTTCGAGGCCCTCTGAGGTTAAAGTAGCAACGAAACTGGTCTGTGGAGTCTGGGAAAGTTTTCCTGACCCTGTTGTCTTTGTGCCTGGGAAATATTCCTAAATCTATGCCTTCTGAAACGGAGGGGTGATTTGTGGCTACGCCTTTGCTGCCTCCATGTGGCCAATTAGTTTATGGCATATGATCGGAATCGAGTGGGAGGATTCGGGCATTGGAATTTCAGGTTGATACATGAAGACTGCCCTGACCTGGAGTGAAGGCACTTTCTACCTCTATATATGGAACAGAGACTTTCTGTGCATCTGGACTCAATACCACCACCTGCATGCAGCCTAGCGCCCTGTAAGGTAACCTGAAAGTAGTGCTTTTGAACATGTGCAGAGTGCATTTGAGAAGAACTGTTTTGCTGATTCATACTGGACCATCTGATTGGCAATTCTGAGCTGACTTGGAAATGTTTCCTCTGTTTCCTGCTCATTATGCTGCAAAAGCCAGTGTAAGTGGTTAGATTATGTTAGGATGGCTTGGGTTCGAATCTCTCATCAGCAGCTGTGACATTGCCTTCATGCATGTGAATTTCCATGTGTGGGTATCAGAGATCAAATGCATTCTTCCCTTAGAAATTTTTTAACTTTTAGAGGTCTAGGGAAGCTAAAATGATAAAGTCCTAGTAACCTGAACAAACTGCATTTTAATACAGCTCCAAAATACTAAAATGATGTCAATAATTAACTGAGGACCAGAAACTAGAGCTAATTCCTTGTAAATAGGGATCACGTGAGTATATGAGATTTGAGGACTGCAAAGAAAATTCTTTAATACAATAAGAATAAATACTTGTTCTTCGAAATCCACTTTCGGAAATGCAGGCTTGCATGATGAACCATAAGAATTTAAGACTAGTTCTTCTAGGTAGGGCAAAAAATCCACCTTCCTGTTTCCTATTTCCAACAGTTGACTACCAAATCCCTCTGGGAAATGTATAAAGGAAGAGGCAAGGGCAGTGGCTGTCTCCAGTTGTTTGTCCCCAACACCTGGTAGTTTCAAGGTATACTGCCCTATATGTGGAGGCTCTATAAATCTATAATAGTTTAGTGCCGCTGAGAAACATTCACTGCTTGGATCTGTCTAATACCATTTTACAATTACATACAGCGGTGGTGAGGGAAGCCGTCTGCTTGCCCGTCCTGAATTTACTGCCACACGGTTTTATTGGGTGACCCCAAATCACGCGTATGCGATCTCTAGAGCCAGTTAATGACCAACGTCTTCCTTTGGCTGCAGTTGGGCTTTATATATTTCCTTTCATGTATACCGAAGGAACGGCAGGCAGCCCTGGATTCCAGCCTGCGGGGATCTTTCACAAGGGAGCCGTATATTTTTTATGCCGGTTGTAAATTTCAGATAGGGGAACCTACGCGATGCTGTAGTAGCTGGCCTTGCTCACCAGGTGGGGCTGCAAGATTTCCAAATGGGGAAAATCTTTCCAGGCAGGAAGGGAGACAGTAATTGACCAGGCCTGGAGAACTCTTATTCCCAAACAACTTGGCCAGGGTGAATTCCGCACCCAAGGCCATTAAGTTTCCCAGGGTGTATTCCGCATTTCCCTGTTGTACCCTGTAAGCATCCTTCGCTCACAGTCTGGGGGGAGAAGGAAGGGTTTGACTTCAACAAGCCAGAGGTTTTTGTATTAAATTAATAGTTTTGTATTAAACTATTGAACGTGTTGAACGTGTTGTGTTATTATTGTAACTGTCTTAATATTGTGCTGATATTGCTATTTTAATACTTTTATTGAGTGCATAATTGATTGTATGTTGTGACCCGCCTTGAGCCCTGCGGGGATCGGGTAGGGTATAAATTTGATAAAAGAAATAAATAAAATAAATAAAAATGCACTGTGTAGGAGAGTCTACTCGAGGGCACACTGAACTAAATGCAATTTGAGCATATAGAACTGGGCTTCCTTCCAGTGTATCCTATACTGTTGCCAACTCCAGGATGAAATCTGGAGATTGTGGGGAGGGGGGAGCCTAGCAAGGGAGGGGTTTGGGGGGAGGACCCACAACAGCATAGTATAGCATTGTACAGAAGAAGAGAGACAAGTTTGGATTTATACCCCCCACCTTTCTCTCCTGTAAGGAGACTCAAGGTGGCCTACAAGCTCCTTTCCCTTCCTCTCCCCACCACAGACACTTTGTGAGGTGGGTGGGGCTGAGAGAGTTCTGAAGACTAGCCCAAGGTCACCCAGCAGGGATGTAGGAGTGCAGAAACACATCTGGTTCCCCAGATAAGCCTCTGCCCCTCAGGTGGAGGAGTGGGGAATCAAACCCGGTTCTCCAGATTAGAATCCACCTGCTCTTAGCCACTGCACCACGCTGGCTCGTATAGTATACTATACTACAGTATAGTATAGTATAGTCTTCCGCTGCTCCACTGAGCCCTGCTTCTCTGCCAGCCACCACACCGGCTTGCAGGAAGAGGTGGAGGAATCATATGACTGCAAAGGAGACAGCCCATTGGTTGCCTGCGCTGAGGGGGGCCGGCCCGCGAGGCTTATTTGTATGTTTTGTGGTTTTTAAAACATCCCTTTGGAAAACAAAAAACCCACAATGCGAGCGTGTCTGCGAGGCTAGGGGGATGCGCCCGGTGCGCGGGGGATGTTTGTAAACGCGCCGTGCGCAATGCCTTTTGGAAAGAGGGGGCGTGCACCGGGGGGGGGGGGAGGTCGCTGTGTGCGTGCGTGTTTATTTATTCATTTACGTTGCCAAACCTGAAGCGAGGTCCCTTTAAACGGAGAGAGGCCTTTGGGCGGGAGGGGAAGGAGACACCCTGCATTTTGTGGGTCCTTTTTTTTTTTGCAGCTGAAGAGAGCAATCGCTCGCTCGCAAAGCCCACCCTCGCGCCCTAAACGTTGCAGAAAGGTTTTTGGCCCCGCTGGGAAAAAAAGGGGGTCCGCGTTGTGCCAAACCCAGACCCCCCCCCCAAGCCCTCTTTGGCCTGAGATCTCGAAGCGTTGCAAAAAAGGGGGGGGGGCGTTTGTGCCAAAACCAGACCCCCCAAAAGCCCTCTTTGGACTGACACCTCGCAGCATTGCAAAAAAAAGGGGGCGGCGTTTGTGCCAAAATTCGCCCCCCCCCCAAAGCCCTCTTTGGCCTGAGACCTCGCAGCGTTGCGACCGGGGGGGGGCGTTTGTGTCAAAAGCAGACACCCCCCAAAAAGCCCTCTTTGGGGGGGCAGCATTTGCGCCCCAACCAGTCACCCCCAAAAGCTCATTTTTGGAGAGCCTCTTTGGGCGCGCCCTGCGCTTGGGGAGACCAGCTGCGCGCAAGGGGACGCCGGGGGACACCCCCCCATCCCCACCCCTTGCTGCCCCAATTTTTGGGGCATGCCGGCCAGCCCCTGCCCAGGTGTTTTCCCCCGCGTCGTCCGCTAGAGAGCAGTGTGGGGCGTGCGATCCCCCGCTGTGCATGGCTAGCCACGGTTGCGTTGAGCACGCACAGCGATTCCCCTTCCTGGTCGGAGGCGCAGCTCGCCCAGCCAAAGAAAGGGGCTGAAAGCCTTGAACTTGGCCCCCCGCTCCCCCTCTTCTCTCTCCCCCCACCCTGCCCCCTTTCTTCTTCCTCCTTGCTGGGGGCCCGGCCGCCCTTGCCTTTCCTCTCCCCTCCCCCCTCCCTTCCAACCCCCCCCCCCCCTCCTGCTTTCTCCTATGGCGGAAACAAAAATAATCTATCACATCGACGAAGAGGAGACCCCTTACCTGGTCAAACTGCCCGTCTCGCCGGAAAAAGTCACTTTGGCCGATTTCAAAAATGTCCTCAGCAACCGGCCGGTGCAGAACTACAAATTTTTCTTCAAATCCATGGATCAGGATTTTGGGTAAGTTGGCAGGGCTGGGGTGTGTGTGTGTTGCAAGAGATCTGGATGTTTATATGCCGGGGGGGGGGGATTAAAGGGGGTGGGCGGGCCAACCCCCAGCCCTGTGGGTCGCCCCGGCACCTGTCTTTTGGGGAAAACGGTGCATGAGCAGAGCATGCTTGCAAATTGCAGCATTTGTTTGTGTTGGTGGTTTTTTTGGCAGTGACAAATATTGGGGGGAAATTGATTCTTCTCGTCTGTTAGTTGGTTCCTGGGCAGGGAGGGGGGGTCACTCCAGAAAGCTGGGCTTGAAAAGGTGGCTTCCTTGGTTTGTTCTGATCAGGCCAAAGAGCGGGGGTGGGAGTTAACGCGGGGGAAGGGGACTGCCAATTGCTCAGAGAGGGGTAAAGCTGGGGGAGTTAGCCGGGCTTCCTGGCACGATGGGTTCCGGCGAGAATCGAGGGTGTGTGCCAGAGATTCTCTGATAGGAGCTTAACCGTGGAATTGGGGCAAAGAAACGTGCTGGGAGACCCCTGCCCCCCCAGATGTACCCCTCCATGACACTGGGAGACCCCCAAGGTGAAGCTAAGGGGGGTTCCGCATGTTGAAGCCAGGGTTGCCCACGTTTGAAAGGGGTCTGCCGTCAGGATTGCCCTCCTAGTGGGGCCACCCTTTCTGTTCCAGTGGGCGGGTGTTGGACCCCCTGATCTGATGCTCTTATTCTATGCCCACAGAATAAGGCATAGAACGTAGGGTTGTTGACTGAGGTGGACGCAGGAACGTTTTTCATTTCTGTAGATGTTTGGAAGGAGCTGCTGCTTTCTTTCCCCTGGGCCCTGCCACATAGGCACAGATGAGATAATTCCCTGGGGTGGAGTGTGGTGGGATCTCTCTTAAAGGCTAAGAAGAATGGGGAGGGGTCCTCCAGCCCCCCTCTCCAGAGCAGGAGGTCTGAGAGCCCCTTGGGCAGTTCTGCCGGTGCCAGTTTGGAAACTGAAGGCCTTTCGGGTGAGCACCATCTTCCTGAAGGGGCGGGGTGTCAGGACCTCACATATTGTGGGTTTTTTTGGTGGGGGGGGTACATTGGGAAGGGATAGAATATTTAACAGTCGCCTTATCAGTCAAGAAAGCACAAATGCATTTCACTCTGTTTAAGGAAGCGCTTCGTTTCTCCGCAAGAAGCGTGTGTGTGGGGGGGGAGGGGGACTGGAATTTTAAATCAATTATTTGGGAGGAGCTTCTGTTTATCCTAACGTGCCAAAGGTTGTTTTCCTGGCTGTGCTGCGTGACGTCCATGGTAGTAGTGATTGGAGCGTCAGGCTAGGGTCTAGGACAGGGGTAGGGAACCTGCGGCTCTCCAGATGTTCAGGAACTACAATTCCCATCAGCCCCTATCAGCATGGCCAATTGGCCATGCTGACAGAGGCTGATGGGAGTTATGATTCTAGTAAACAGGATTCTAGTCTAGGAGTTCTGGGTTCAAATCCCAATGCTGCCTTGGGTGACCTTGGGCTAATCGCCTTTTTTTTCAGCCGACCTACCTTGCAGGGTGGTTGTGAGAGACAAAAAGAGAATCTCTGAGTGTCTTGATCATAATAGATGGACTTCCATCTCTGATTGGTGCAAATGTCGCATCCTCTGATTCAGTTCCAGGACCTCTTCTGGTGCTTCCCTGGAATCTTGCCATAAGATTTAATGGTCTTTGTTGTTGTAGGTAACGTGTAAATAAATAGCTCACACCCCACCCACCCCCATGCACCTGTATGCAACCAAAATCAAGGGAATACAGAGTGTGAGAAAGGTTTTCCTTTTGTACCCCATGTGCACCCTTGAATTGCGGTTAAACCTCACCTTCGGAAAACATCTCCCCACGATGAATGGCCTACGTGTGACAGGGAATGTCTGAATCAGAACTGGGTTAAAGTGCATTTGCATAATACCTGCCCAGAAATTGTAGAAATCTGGGATATAATTTGCATTCCTCAATGCATAGCTATAGCATTTGTAAGTGAGCTTTACCTGATTTTACAATCATGCAGAGTGAATCTGTTCAAGTCGATTAGCCGCAACGGTTAAATGGAGCTGCCATGTTCAGAGGCAGTGTACCTTAACATATCAGGCACTAGGAACAAACTAGGGAAAGACAATTGTCGTGGTGCCCGGTATGGGGACTTCTCCAAGACGTCTGTTGATTGAAATAGGATGAGGTGAACTTCAGGCCTTCTCTTTCGGAACACTCTCACTGTTCATCTGCCTGAGTGTGCATGTGCTATGGTCGCTCGCCCCTGCGCACTAACACGAAGAACCGATCTGAGCTTTGCAACCAGATGTTAGGGACTTTCAGTGGGACTCTGCTGTTGAATTTTAGCATTTAGATTGTTTTGGAGAACATGTGACGACACCCAGGCCTTGGAACTATGGAGACTTTTTCTGGTCTCCTTCAAAGGCCCGCTTTTCTCCTGAGTTTTAGCACACGGCGACTGATTTGCATTTATATATTAAAAAGAACGTCGTCTCCGGCCTTTTGATGCTGTTATGAATCAGCACTTGAAATTTAATAAACCTTCGGTCATAAATCACCCGGTTCCTCTCTGTTAGGCCCTCGGTACCTGCGTCTATTTCTAGGCGCTGCTTCTCGGTGTTGCGTATCACTTACCAAAGGTCAGACTGAGCCCAGGGAGAGAGAAGGGACCAGCGAGTTGTATTCCTTCTGTAGCTCACAGCTAAATTGGCCCTGTTTACAGTATCCAAGTTCAGGATTAGGGATAATGATCTCTCTGGGAACTAATGTTAAAACGGCTTTCTAATGTTAAAACAGCTGATCAAGTTTCTAGTCCCTCTGCCTTGCAGATATGTGGCATTGACTAGTGAGATTACCAGAGTTGCTACGCAGAGCCAAGTGATGGCAAACTGCCTCTGTTGTCTCTTGCCTAGAAAACCCTATGTAGTCACCATATGTTGCTTTGTGGTTTGATGGCAAAAAACACATACAAACAAGCAAATGAGTTACCGCGTTGCTCAGCTTGTGCAATATACGCAAGTTGCAAGTTTTGGCTTGATCTCAGTTGCAGAATTTGGTCAGAGAGTCTCCTCCACCTGAGTGGCAGAGGCTTATCTGGTGAATCTGATGGGTTTCTGCACTCCTGGATTCCTGCTGGGTGTTCTTGGGCCAGTCACAGTTCTCTCAGAACTCTCTCAGCCCCACCTGCCTCACAAGGTGTCTGTTGTGGGGAGAGGGAGAGAAAGGAGCTTGTCAGCCACCTTGAGTCTCCTTACAGGAGAGAAAGTGGGGTATAAATTCAAACTCCTACTCCTACTCCTCCTTCCTGAGGCCTTACTTTTGAAGGATGTGCTGTGCTTTAAGTGTTTTGTCAGGCGGGTGTTTTTATAACATGGGGGAAGCTAATATGATTTGGTCGGTAAGCAGGTAAACTGGGGGACCGGCATAGAAGCCATGTTGACATCTCTCCTGGCCTGAATAGATCTTCACCCCTGGATTACACATGTGGAGGAAATGAGCTGGTAGAATGAACCACTTCAACCTGCCCGTGGAGAATTGTGGAAGATTAAAGTTTGGAATCCTGCGGTCTTTAAAAACTCCATGCAAGCAGAAAACGAACGTTGGGTTAGAAGCATTTTGCTAATCTTCTACTTGCAAGGAGTTGTGTTTTTGTGCGCCAAGGAACTTCAGGCCCCTTCCACACATGCAGAATAATGCACTTTCAATCCACTTTCAATGCACTTTGCAGCTGTGCAAAATAGCAAAATCCACTTGCAAACAATTGTGGAAGTGGATTGAAAGTGCATTGTTCTGCCTGCGCGGAACGGGTCTCAGAGCTGGACTCCACTTGGTTGAGGGGGGTTGCAGCCCTTTCTACCCATTCTCCTGCATGTGTGAGCAGGGTAGGGTTGCCAACTCTGAGTTGGGAAACGCCCAGAGATTTGGGGTTGGAGCTTGGGGAGGGCAGGGTTTCGGGCAGGTGAGAACCTAAACAGGGAGTATAAGGCCACAGACTCCACTCTCCGAGGCAGGGGACTGTTCTCCGTGGGCATCTTCTGGAATCACGACTGGTCCCAACGGGCTGGAGATCAGGTGTGCTTCCAGAAGATGCCCAGGCCCCGTAGGGAGACTGCAAATCCCAGAGCCACGAGTTGGCACTCCCTGCAGGGGGTGACTGCAGCTTCTCTGGGTGCCGTTACTGATTTAATAGGAGTTGTTACAACCCGTAAGCAAAGATGAACCACTTGGATGCCTGCCCAGCGAGCTCTCCTGGTAATTTCTCTTGGGCTTCGTCCTCTTCCCATTAAGATTCTCAGCTCTGCTGTTGACACCTGCTGCCATGGAGAAGGTGGGGGGTGGGGCTTACCTGTATCGAAAAGCTGACTGCTGAGTCGGGTGTCATTTGTGTGAATCCCCTGTTACTTGGCTGTTTGGCGGTGCAAGACGGAGAGCCCATGTAACATGCCTCTTATTTTATTACGCACTTATTAATTTTATTAGATTCAATGCCCTGCCCCCCCTGGCCGAAGCCGGGCCCAGGGCAGCTAACGTACATAATTCAAGTTGCAGCTGTCGCTCCAGCCCTGTCATTTTTAAAAGGAGGAAATTAAAGGCTGTAAGCTTGTCAAAGTTAGGAGGAGGGGGGGAGGGGGCACTCTCCTTTTCTCCCCCCCCCCCTTCCCTTTCCCCCTGCAATTTTCCAAATGGAATGAATTACACCGATCTGTCAAAACCAGGTCTGCTTTTCGCCGGCTTTTGCAGAACCGTTTGAGCGCAGGCACGGTGCTTTTGCAGTCCTTCGCTCACGCTATGATCCTGGCTTCGCTGCGCGCCTGACGAGAATACTCGCGCTCACGCTGAGTGCTGATTCAGCCACCGGGCTTTCTGCCGCTTTTCATGGTCCAGATGGGCTCCCTGCCACTTTGAGATATAACAAAAGAAAATGTTTTTGATAACTTTAGACATAAGCGTTTGGCAGAAAGACTTGCAGCGCAGTTACAGGAATTTGGCAGTCGTGGGGGTGGAGGGGAGAAGGTGGTTAGGAGGCCATGGGCGCTAGCCAATAGGGCCTTTCCACAGTGGTTTTCCCCCACCTCCGCTTAAATTCGCACTGGATGCTGGCAAAACTCAGCTTTGAACGTTCTCCTGGGGCCAAAGAAAAGGTGTATCCGTGTTCAGTGCAGTGTGGTTTCAGTGAAAGGGAAATGATACATCCCTCTTTGGTCTATTTGCCCATTATGGTGCTGCTGGTGGGAAAGAAAAATGCTGGACTTGCTTGTTCGTGCTCGTAACAAGCATCTTTTCCATGGGACAACTGACTTGAGATAAGCCCAATTTGTTGTGATGCTTTTTGCCTTGATTCTCAATGCCCACATCTCTTTTTTTTTTCAAAAAGTAAACCCCCAGAATCTTTGGAGGCTGGTAGCCCGGGGCTCAGCTGCCGTATGGCGTCTCTCCTCGCAGCCGCCGCACAGATTTCGAGGTGGGGAGGAAGGAGACCCTTATCTACAGGAGAAAGCTGGAAAAGACGGATACTGTTAAATTTCTAATTAGCTTCCAGATTATAGACCTTTTTACTACCAGCTCGGGAGCCGCCATAAAAATTGGATTGACTGTGGAAAAGCCGCAGTCGGCGCTGGCTGGTGGCTTGCCCCGCCTGGAAGGCAGCGGAAAGATGACCAAGTGAAACGTCATTATCTTCCCGAAACAGAGCTTGTAACAGAATTTCTCCCCCCTCCCCAATTCAAAATGGGATCTAGAGTTAGAAGGGACCATACAGGCCATCTAGTCCAGCCCCAGGTTGAGGATCATAGAGTTAAAAGGGGCCATACAGGCCATCGAATCCAACCCCATGTTGAGAACCATAGGATCATAGAGTTGGAAGGGGTCATGCAGGCCTTCGAGTCCAACTGGTTGAGAATCATAGAGTTAGAAGGGGCCATGCAGGCCATCAAGTCCAACTGGTTGAGAATTGTAGAGTTGGAAGGGGTTCATGCAGGCCGTCGAGTCCAACTGGTTGAGAATCATAGAGTTAGAAGGGGCCATGCAGGCCATCAAGTCCAACTGGTTGAGAATCATAGAGTTGGAAGGGGTTCATGCAGGCCTTCGAGTCCAACTGGTTGAGAATCATAGAGTTGGAAGGGGTTCATGCAGGCCTTCAAGTCCAACTGCTTGAGAATCATAGAGTTAGAAGGGGCCATACAGGCCATCGAGTCCAACTGGTTGAGAATCATAGAGTTGGAAGGGGCCATACAGGCCTTCGAGTCCAACTGGTTGAGAATCATAGAGTTGGAAGGGGCCATACAGGCCTTTAAGTCCAACTGGTTGAGAATCATAGAGTTGGACGGGGCCATACGGGCCTTCGAGTCCAACTAGTTGAGAATCATGAGTTGGAAGGGGTTTATGCAGGCCTTCAAGTCCAACTGGTTGAGAATCATAGAGTTAGAAGGGGCCATACAGGCCATCGAGTCCAACTGGTTGAGAATCATAGAGTTGGAAGGGGTTCATTCAGGCCTTCGAGTCCAACTGGTTGAGAATCATAGAGGTGGTCCAACCCCAGGTCGAGAATCATAGAGTTGGGTCAAATGTAGGCAACTGGGTAAGGCAATGGCAAACCATCCCATAAACATGGTCTGCCTAGTCACCCCATGGATCAGTAATAACCCGGTGCTTGCACAGGGGACTACCTTTACCCGGGTAGGGTAGGAAGCTTTGAATTTAGAATACCTGGAGATTTGGGGGGGATGTCGTTTGGGTTATCACAAGCGAGCTCACCAGGTGTCTGTTGTGGGGAGAAGAAGGGAAAGGAGCATGTAAGCCAGCTTGAGTCTCCTTGCAGGAGAGAAAGGTGGGGTATAAATCCAAACTCTTACTCTTCCTCCTCCTCCCTCCCTCCTCCTCTTCTTCTTCTTTAGGTAGAGTTGCCAGAAGTGAATGTTAGTTCCTGCCTCCCAATTTCTGTAAAAAAACCTATTTTTCTCCCTCTCTGCTTCAGATTATTCTTTAAGTCCTGTGTGGTTTTCTCAAGGGATCGTTTTCTCGGGGTTCTGCAGGACAGTCCTGCGTGGCTTTTTAGGAGTGAGCATTTGCTAAAGAGTTAGACCGGGGAGTTGCAGACCTTTGGGCCGGTATTTCTCTCTTACTTGAGACAACAAAGGGCCATCAATCTCCTTTCTCGGGCTCACTGCTGCTAAATCTTTATTGCCTCCTCGTAAAACGCAGTTCACACATGGTAAAAAACCAGGAATTGCAAAGAGAAACAGCCCGCGTTCGAGCTGTTACAGCCAAAGGCTTTCCTTTTGTAAGGATGGAGAGCAAAGGGTGTGTGTTGTTTTTGTGTAGGGATCTTTGTGGGGTTTGTCTCCCCCCCTCTAGTGGGCCATGACCTTCTTGTTTGGGATTCAGGACCACATAGGAAAGGATTTAGGGGAAAATGTTGCTAGTAGGAGCCTTTGACAGCTAAGCAATTGAGAGCCAATATGGTGTAGTGGTTAAGGACAGGTGGACTCCCATCTGGAGAACCTGGTTCAGTTCCCTGCTCCTCCACATGAAGCCTGCTGGGTGACCTTGGGCCAGTCACAGTTCTCTCAGAACTCTCTCAGCCCCACCTCCCTCACAAGGTGTCTGTTGTGGGGAGAGGAAGGGAAAGGTGCTTGTAAGCCACCTTGAGTCTCCTTACAGGAGTGAAAGGTGAGGTATAAATCCAAACTCCTCTTCTCTAAACAGGATTTGAGAGAGCCGGAGAAGAATCCACAATTTTCCATAAAAGCTTACCGGGGGACCTTGGGCCAGATGCAGATTCTTAGCTTAGCTGGTCTTGGAGGGTTGTTGTGAGGATTAAACAGAGGACGGAAAAATGTTGTAGGCTGTTTTTTGGTTTCGTTTGGCACGGGGGGGAGAAAGCAGGGTATAAAATAAACAAATAGCCTCCGCCCTCCAGTCCGTGAGCATCTTGTTTAGGATTTGGGCTATACGGGGAAGTGTTTTGAGGAAAACATCACTAGCAGCTCCCTGTTATAAAACTTCACATTTACAAATGGGAAAATGCCCCCTTTTCTGGATTGGAGGACAGCATCTATCGCACCAGCAAATGAAAGGCTTAGCATTCAATAAAGTAAATAACACTGCACAGCATATGAAATATGCAAACTGGAAACGCCTGCGGAAAAAAACACGGAGCAAAGATAAGCAAAATTGCTCAATTGGTGTGTTTTATGGTTTGGAGGATTTAGTTGTTCTTGGCAGAGGCAAAGCTTTTACACGCTTGGTTTTTAGAGCAACGGGTGCCCAACAGCAGAACGACAAGCCTGTAAGGATGACCAGAGTGTTTTGGGCAGGGTCGTGCGGGAGGAAGCGGCCCTCGAGTTGGGTCACGTGGGCAGGAAATGCATCACGGGACACACAAATGGTTCTCCTGCAGGCCAGGAGCTGTGAGCATGGGAAAAGCTGTTTTTCCGGAGAACCTTTCCTGCCATTACCATAGAAGAAAAATAAAACACTTGGGTGGCCCAGAGCCAGAAATGGGAGAACAGAAGCAAGGGAAATCTGTTCTCTCTCTGCGGGCTTCCTGGAGTTGATTTCATTGGTCACCAATGGGGAAACAGAGTGCCGGTCTTATTAGAACATGGGACTCTTGCCAGCCAGATGCCTTTTGTAATTTGTAGCTAAACTGACCTTCCATGCTCAGAAGCAGTATACCTCGGGATAGAAGGTCCAAACAACAGAAAAGAGGTGGTGCCTTCACGCTCACTTGGAAGCTTCACACTGGAACTAGATAGACCTCCTGGCTGATTTTTGCAGTGAGACCTCATTAGTGGTGGTAGCTAAATGGAACCCCCACATTCAAAAGCACTGTACCTGTGAATCACAGTTGGCAAAGCCAACACAGGCAAAGGCAGTTTCTTTCCTGCCCTGCTTGGGGAATCCTGGAGGCATCTGGTGGGTCTGTCTGGAAGAAGGATGCCGAGCTAGATAAAACCTTGGCCGAATCCAGCCACAAATTTATGGTGGTCAGTGAAAGCTGGTTGTCGTAGAACAGAGGTGTTGCGAGGGAAAATGGTGGCTGGGGCAACACGTGACCGAATGGTGGCCCGCCCAGGGCATATAACCCCATATGTCCCCATGGAGTCTCCGCCTCTGTCGTAGAATGGCGTTACTCTAAGTCTAGTCGTCTCTTCGGTGGAAACATCGGATGGTAGCGCAGAAAGCCAAGCCTGTTTTATTACTGCTAAAGACTGTAACGGTGTACAACTCTCTAATCCTTTTCATTAACCTTGTGACCATTACCTGTGTTCTTTCTGCGGGACTCCCGAAAAAGCAGATTAGGACCTTTTCGAGGTCCCCGAGGTGCAAATTTGCAAACCGTAGGCGTCAGAAGAGGAGCACGGTTTTCCGCTAACAAGAATTGTGATCGTCCTGGAAAAATACTTCCCTCAGACTTCCCCTCCCCTCCCTTGCAAGCAATAATTAAATTAACATTGCAGCTTGAAATCTAAGTGCAGGGTAGCTGCAGATTTGGGTTCCTGGCTCTTTTTCCTCGGTGGCTGCGCAGCACTGTAATTTGGCCAGCGGTTTCCAGCTTGGCAAAACCGTCTCTCCCACTGAGCGTAGGGAAAGAATCGTGTCTTTGGGGGTCGGGAAAGCAAATGCGATTTTTTAAAAACATTTTTTCTGTTTTTGTTTCTGTTTCTGCTTGGAAGCGGAGCCTTCCAGCGAGGCGCTGTCCGGATCTGACTCCGCAGCGATGTGCGTGTTGTCATCGGGTTGTGGCTTTTTCCTGGATGCTCCTGAAACAATACCCCGAAGTTGGTAATAAATAATTCTCCAGCTTGAAAAGAAATGAGCAGGGTTGGGTCTCTTCCCAGCCTTGAATGAGGGGGCAGGAGGGCGTCGGCCTCGGGGCTGGAGCGGAGCCAGTATCTGGAGGAAATTCGCTGATTACTCAATGTCAGTTTCCTATACCTTCAGCTGGATTCGTAGCCAGAACACTGCAGTGCTGGTGGGCGGGGGAGCCCAATGTTTCCAAAGCACATTTAACAAAAAAAAAAAACCCTTAAAAGAATGCTTATTCTAGAAGCTTCCCAAAATCTGGCTTACTGGATCTGTTGAGGGTCTGTCGAGTCCAACTCTGTGCATGTTTGTTGTTTATTGACTTCATTTTATACCTCCAAAGGGGAGCTGCTTCTCGTTTTTTTTTGTTCACCGTAACCCTGTGAGGTAGGTCTGGCTGAGACGGTGTGATCTTCCATGGCAGAGTGGGCCTCGAACCTGGGTCTCCAACACTCTTCACTGGTGTAGTGGTTAAGAGCAGGTGGATTCTAATCTGGAGAACTGGGTTTGATTCCCCACTCTTCCACCTGAGTGGCTGAGGCTTACCTGGTGAACCAGATGTGTTTGTACACTCCTGCATCCCTGCTGGATGACCTTGGGCTGGTCACAGTTCTCTCTGAACTCTCTCAGCCCCACCTGCCTCACAAGGGGTCTGTTGTGGGGAGAGGAAGGGAAAGGAGCTTTTAAGCCACCTTGAGTCTCCTTACAGGAGAGGAAGGTGAGGTATAAATCCAAACTCTTCTTCTTCACACCATACTGTTGTGCTCCAATAGGCACTCGGTGTGCCCTTCTCAAAGTGAAAATCCTCTGCCCTTTTTGGCAGACGGTGCTGCCCGTTCCCCCCCTTCTTGCGAGGGAGATTCGCTCCGCCTTCAGATCTTGTTTGGAAAATTGCTAAAGCTCTCCCAATCCACTTTGAATAATCTTCTTCCTCCACATGGAGGTTGTTTGACACATCTGCCCGCTCACACAAAGGCGCGGAACGTGGCGCCCGGCCATTCCTTGCAGAACGAATGCAAACTTGGAGCAGTCCCATTTCAGAGCTCACAGGAGCAGACCTGTGCTCTTTTGATAGCCCCTCGCCATGGGGGCTAAATGGACCCTCCATGTGCAGGGGCTCAGAAGGCATCACCTCCATTGTTTGCTTGTGGGCATCTCATTCATCACAGCAAGTTGGATCTCCATTTGGGTGCAGTTAGGCGATGCGATCTTCCCATTGACTGTGATAACCAAGAGTGGAACCTCCATGCTCAAGGGCAGTCCACCTGGAACTGGACCCAGGGGAAACAGAGGGGCCCCTGACAGCTTCCTGCCTTCCTACTGCGCATCTCATTTGTGGTTCAAATATTGTGTTGAAACGTACGATGTTAGGGATATTTAGTTGTGTTTATTAAGAATGGAACCTTCGCGTTCCTGGGCAGTCTACCTGCAGGCGGAATGGTGGGAAAAACCAAGGAGTATCCAGCTGCTTCCTGCTGATGATCTCACTGGTGCCAGTGGATTCTAGAGAATCCACATATCCTTGAGTACTGCAGAGAAGAGGGCAGGATAGAAGATTATTGTTCTGAGAGGCGGGATGGTACATTTCATAGAATCATAGAGTTGGAGGAGACCCCAAGGGCCATTAAGTCCAAACCCTTGCATTGCAGGAACACACAATCAAAGCACTCCCAATAGATGGCCATCCAGCCTCTCTTTAAAAACCTCCACAGAAGGAGACTCCCCCACACTCCGAGGTAGTGCATTCCACTGTTGAACAGCCCTGACTGTCAGGAAGTTTTTTCTGATGTTTAGGTGGAATCTCTTTTCCTGCACCTTGAACCCATCTCTCCTGGTCCTAATACTCTCTGGAGCAGCAGAAAACAAGCTTGCTTCCTCACCGACATGACATCCCTTAAAATATCTAAACATGGCTTTCATGTCACCTCATAACCTTCTCTTCACCAAACTGAACAACAAACTAAACATTTTGACACAGGAGATCCCCAATCAGCTACCGGTATTAATCTTGCTGGATGATCCCGAACTTTAGAACTTTAGAAGGGCCTCTGTTTAAGGAAGGAAGTCTATTGAGGGCTTAAACCTTTATGCACAACAGCACACTTATTTTCTCAGGCCTTAAAATGATTATTAATTTGGTTTTTTAATTTTCTGGTGCTGTGTATATGCATTTATTGTCTTGCCGCGGTGGTCCCTATTGATTTTATTACAATGGGCGTTCTGATAAGAGTCTGCCGGCTTCGTTCCCTGGTTTTATGGGTGAGTTTATTGCAGGTTTTATTTAACTCTGTTGATTGCATTATTTAACTGTATGCTTAGCCAGTATGCGCAGATGTGGGCCGAAAAGGTTTTAAATACATAACGCTGCCACCACCCTGTGGGAAACACCCCCCCCCTCCCGCTGCCTGCTATTTTTGGGGTAAGGAACATATTCAGACCTCTCTGCATCAAATGGAGCTGCTGGAAAGGTAGTTTGCCAGTTTCCAGTTGGTGACTGGAGATCTGGAATTAATATACCCAACACCAGTCAACAGAGATCTGTTCTCCTGGAGCAAGTGGAGAGCCAGCCGGGTGTCGTGATTAAGAACAGCAGATTCTAATTTGGAGAACCGGGTTTGATTCCTCACTCTTCCCCATGAGCGGCAGACTCTAATTGGGTGAACCCGGTTTGTTTCCCTGCTCCTACACATGAAGCCTGCTGGCTGACCTTGGGCTAGTCACAGTTCTTCCAAATTCTCTCAACTCCACCTGCCTCAGAAGATGTCTGTTGTGGGGAGAAGAAGGGAAGGATTTTAGAAGCCTGGCAGGAAAGAACAGTGGGGTATAAATCCAAACTCCTCTTCTTCAACTAGCTGAGATTTCATTTCTTCCATCCCCAAACCCATCTATTGATCGATCGGTCTAACACTGTGGCAAAGGGTGGAGAATAAATGTAAATAAATAGAAATATCTGTCTGTCACTGCAGTAAAAGGTGGGGAATAAATGTAAAAAAAATAGAAACATCTGTCTATCCTGTCATCTCCATTCATCCCCTGCAGTTCGTTCCCAGACTGTAGAATATCCAACGAGAGCTGTTGAAAACTGAGGTTGCAGGTGGATGAAGAATGTAGAAGAAAACTCTCGGGAGACATTTGGAAATGGGAAAAAGCCCAGAGAGGAATTTCTTGATTTCTCTGTGGAGGGAGTGTCTAGACCACCTAGCCAGGTTTACTCAACAAATGCCTTGCTGGACAGAATGTTTGTCCCTGGAGGGAAGGGGTGTTCTGTGCTTCCCCCACCAAGCATCTTTCCCCCTCCCTTGAGAGGATGCGTTCTTCTCTCCTTCCAAGCTTTACATTTCTTGGACCATCCCTGCGATTTGAGAGCGAAAGAGAGAGAAGAGGTTGCTGCCGGCTTCAAAGCTTGGACCCCGCTATTAGAAATCTAGCTTCTCAGGGAAAAGGCCACTCTGTAGAGGAGAAGTGGTCTATAAATGGGAAGGGTTTGTGGCTCAGTGGCAGAGTTCAGGTTTCTGTGCAGAAGAACCCAGGGTAAGTCCCTAGCTGGGGCAGAGATGTTGGGGATACAGCATGCTGAGTCGGTTGCCAGCCTCCAGGTGTTGACTGGAGATCACCTGGAATGACAGCACATCCCCAGATGAAATCAGTTCTCCTGAAGAAAATGACTGCTTTGGATCTCTGCCCCAGCTACGAATTGACCCCAGGTTCTTTTGCATAGAAACCTAAACGCTGCCACTGAACCACAAACCTTTCTTATTTATATACCGTTTCTCCTTTACAGACTGGCCTTTTCCCTGATAAGCTAGATTTCTGTGAGCAGGGTCCAAGCTTTGGAGGGTGGCGATATCCCCTGCTGAGATCCCAATCTTCTCAGGCTTAACCCAGGAATTTCCGCTACGTGGAGGAGATCTAGGAAGATACAGAAAGTGGTTTTTATAACGCTGTTGGCTTTGAGGACCTCTGGTCTTGCTGAGTTTTCTCCCCTGAGACAAACCATTCCTACCCATTAGTTCAGGTGCAAAGATGTTACGGAATGTCGATGAGCATTCTTAACTGCTCAAGAGCTGGGGTGGGGATGCTGGAAATGCACGCAAGACCTATGAATGGTTCTCTGTGTTGTTAGTAACCGGGGGCTTCAGAAAGCGGGAAACAGACAGCGGCGTCTAAACGTTGGTCAGGTTCTTGACAGCGGTGTAGGAGAGAGCTGTGTATGAACTGTGCATTATGCTGCACTGAAATTGTGTGAATAAGCAGCAGGGAAGAAGGAACAGACGAGGGTCCTGGCCAGAAACCACACCTATGAATGTAAGTTGGGTTACGTATTTGGGGGCTTCTTCAATATTCTGCTGTATGTGCTGCTTAAGCAACTTGGCTGGCGTATGGCTGACTGTTGCTATACTAGCCCCATCTGATCCAGCCGAGCAGATATTACACGCTTGAGAGAAACAAGGGCCCCTTCCGCACATGCAGAATAATGCACTTTCAAACCATTTTCAATGCACTTTGCAGCTGTGCGGAATACCAAAATCCACTTGCAAGTGGATTGAAAGCGCATTATTCTGCACGTGCGGAAGGGGCCAAAGAGCAGACAGGTCTATTGCCATCCATTAATCAGGATAGCCAAGAAGGAGCGTTATTTGTGGATTGTATACCTTTGAAAGCCAATTCTGGGGGAGGAGACAGGAGAAAGCCATCTATTTTTCCCGCCCAGCTTGCAGATTTCTCAAATTCCATTAGGAACTGGTAACCCTGAACAAGCAGTTATTTGGCCCAATTCAGAACAGAAAAAGAAGAATGGATTTATACCCCACTTTTCTCAACCGTAAGAAGTCTCAAAGCAACTTACAAACTCCTTTCCCTTCTTTTCCCCATTTTGTGAGGCAGGTGGGGGTGAGAGAGTTCGGAGAGAACTGTGACTGGCCCAAAGTCACCCAGCAGGCTTCATGTGTAGGAGCAGGGAAGACAAACATGGTTCCCTAGATCAGAGTCCGCGGCTTGTGTGGAGGAGTGGGGAATCAAACCCGGTTCTTCACCTCTCTTTACCCCTACACCATGCTGGCTTTCAGTGGAACAGTTTTTCCGCCTTGCGCTGTGCTGTAATAATCTCGACTTAAGTTTGTAAGACCTGGCTGAGAATATTTGGGCTTCTTTGGGCCCATAATAGGTGGTCTGCCAAAAAACCCCTCATCAAATCCAGGCGAGACATCTGGAAATGATGGGGTTTCGTTGCCGCCGGCTCCAGCTCTAGCTCAGCAGTCGAAAAGCTTTTCTGATTGTGGCTTGCGAGAGGATTGATATTGATTGAATGCAGGCAGTTCGCTCCAGCAGGCCGTTCCCTGATAGACGGGGACTTCGGGCGTGCGGAGGTGTGTTTTGTTCTCTTTCTCGGCCATGGGGGCATTTTGGGAGAAGGCTTGTCGCTCTTGAAATCAGGTGGCTTTCTACCCAGCCGTTCATCTGTGCCAGGGAGTGATTGAAATGTTATGGCCAGCTGTCTAGCTCGTCCTTCCTTCCTTTCTCTCTCAAGGATGCTCTTTTCCCTGCCTTCTGGGCTTAATGAACTTGTCTGTCTGCCTTCTTGGAGCTCCTTCTGGTGAGGTCTGTTGTGGTGGAAAAGTTCAAGAAGAAAGCCCCCTTCGCTTTTCTTTCGTTCTGGGCGAGGGCTCCTCGGAGAATTGGAGAGAATTTAATTTCATCAGTTTGTTCTTTTATATGTGGAAATGAAAACTTCTCAAACTTTCTAGCTGCAGAAGCATTTCTTAGGTGCACAGGGAAATTCCCAGTCTTACACACAGGTGGGATTTTGGCATAGCTGTCAATTATTTATGAGAGAGAAGGGAAGAAGTCAAATATGCTCCTGGGAGCTTCTGAACAAGATATTGTGTGTTTCCTCAAAAAAATGAGTATGAGTTATCTCGTCGTCCCGCTAGGATGTTCCGATCCACATGTATGGAGGCCTAGTCCTTCAGCAGCCAACCTGTGTCTGGCCTTCCCATAGAAAGCTAACATCTTAGGGGCAAGGCTTGGCTGTTGCCCTTCTCCTTGAGAAGCTAGTTTTCTACAAGCAGGGATGCTTTTTGAATGAAGAAAAATTCAACCACATGGAACTTCTATCCCTAGCGTAAAACATGTACAGTTGGAACTGCCCTCAATCAGCTGTGACTTGATGTCACTTTGTACACAAGCTTCTGAGCTCTCCGAGAATGGGGATTACCGAACTATAATTTTCTTATTTAGGCCAGGGTCTTCATTCACACAATGTCAGTCTTCGTAGCGCCAAATGGCCTTTTCAGCTGTCTTCCTTCTGTCCAGACTGTGAGCCAATGGGGTGCTAAGCCAGGCCTGGAGGGAGCTGACTTTGCCAGATACTTTATTGCGCAGTGTTGCGAGGGTATCCTCTTACAGGTAACAAGATCAGGACTTTGGAGAGCACCCTGAGAAACCAGGCGTTCTCTTTGGATTCCTGCTCAGGCCAGCTGGGAACTGGGATGGGGTGGGGGGCAAGACCACCTGGGTGGGTGGGTGGATGGATGGATGATCTTGGCTTTATGTCATTCACGGAAGAGTCGCTGTGGGATTGGGGGGGAAGTCTGGGTCCTAGTAGCGTTGGACAAAAGGAAGTCGGGCCAGATTACTGCCAAGTTGTCAACAGCGGCTTGTGTTTTAATTGGGATTGGCTCGGGTGTGCTAGGACAATCGAGGTCCGGGACTGGAGGACGTGGCTTCAGCTCGACGAAGGCCGTTCCAGATATTCCCTTCCCACACAAGAGGGTCTGTCCCCAGGATGGGCAGGCAACACGATGCTCATCTAGTCCTCGTGCTTAATTGAAAGGGACGCGCCTGGTGAGCAAGCACAGAAGGCGGCAGTGTGCAGAGCAGGCGGTCTAAATCCTTGCCCCGAATTCAACCCATGCGGAAGGCCTCATCGCTGACTGCACGGACTGCCCCTTTCGGAAGGAGCCTCGCTCCAAAAGGGTCCTAGTAATTTGGTAGACAAAGAAGAGACTGTTTCTTTGCATGTTCCCACAGTGGCAATTGGAGACCCCGGTATCTTCCATAGAAGCATGTCCGCTTTCAGGCGTTACAAATCAACTGCCATAGAGTTGTGGAGAGGCTGAGCCAGATAGTCCTGTGGCTTCATTCGGATGATCTTCCAACAAACTACAGGTTGGAGGATCCGTAACATGCTGTGGAAGATCCGTAACACCCTGATTCTTCAGGTCCTCTGTTTCCAATTTAGAGGAAACGTAGAAATGGTGGAGAGAATTGGTTTGCAAGAGAGGAAGAGGGCAGGGAGAAGCATAAGAAGGGACCAGGGCCCCCCGGACACAACTTCAGATCTCCCACTGGGGGTCAGGGGTGTAGCTTCATCAAATGATGCCCAGGGCTCACTGGGTGCTGTGTTCCACCCAGCTATGCCCAGCCCCAAACTCCCTGGGAATTCGGGGCAGAGGCAAAGTGGGGCTCACACTACCCCCTTCTTCATGTGGAGATTGGGGGTGGGTTGAGCCCCGATGTCCAGCATTCAACTGCACCCCTGGGAGTTTGGAACTGGGGTGCAATTGTGGGGGGCGTGGCCCTAGAATGCACCCCAAGAAGTGGTTGGGATGTGAAGAATTGTCTGAATTCAGCCTCTGGTTTTGTTTGGACATATGCTCCCTTTTCAAGATATTAACTCCTCGATGGGTGTAGTAAACTCTTGAAATGGAAAGGATGGGATCTGGTTCTTGTCAGGAAAGGTGTTTACTCTGACTAGTAGCCTCTCTCTGGCAGAGAAACATCCCGTCCACCAGATCTGGAGTGACTGCTTTTTCATGCATGTTTTTGGGATAGCTTCCTTAAGCTGTCGGCTTGAAAGACCGAGGTATAATGTCAGTAAATCAGTCGGTTTTTCAGGGGCGGGCTGAAGGAAGCTTCGGGTGTGCTGAATAACGCGCTATCAATCCGGTTTCAATGCATTGTGCGAAATGCCCAAATCCACTTGCAAACCAAGTGGATTGAAAGCGCATTATAAAATCTCGGTGGCTGCAAAACCTACAGTTTGTTTGCTTGTTTGTTTGTTTATTATATTTATATACCGCCCTCCCCGAAGGCTCAGGGCGGTTTCCATCAACAATAAAAGTTTAAAACATCGTATATATAATTTATCTAAAATACATAAAATATTAAACTATAGATGGCTTCAGCTCTTCTATTCCCCTTTATGAACCCACGGGAGGCCAGATGTTTTTATGGCTAGTTGACATCATCCCGGCTGGCCAAACGCCTGGCGGAACAGGTCTGTTTTACAGGCCCTGCGGAAACTTTGTAAGTCCCGCAAGTCCCTGATCTCACCTGGAAGCCTGTTAGCCTTCCAAGGAACAGGGGCAAATTGGGAGTTCTTAAAGAAGGAGATCGAGATATGCGATGTGCTTCTGGAGAGAGATTTTTGAATCAACGTGTGTTTTCATTGCGAAACTGACCAAGGCCTAAAGGCAGGAGGGCAGAGGTGGAGCGTCCACGGGGCCGCTTGGGGACAAATGCCCCGGGCGGCCGCCATTCATATCACATGGGGGTGGAAAATCACCCCCCACTCCCCTCCTCCTCCCCCCTGAGTCCAGCCCCGCCCACCAGGCTGACTAGGACCCCCACCGCCTAAGGTAAGTGGGGCTTGGGGGGGGCAGAGCAGGTTTTGCCCCCAGTTCCATTTTTCCTCCCTTTTCCCTCTGCAGGGGGGTACATCAGATGGGAAACCTAAATTGGCTTGTCACCTCATCCATGAGGTGCACGCAGGCATGGGGAGTGTTGCAAAGAATACGTTCCCTGTTTCCCCCCGTTAATTGGTTCCTTTTTGATCTAAACGCTGCTTTTGGTTGGCAGTAATTACCGTGATGGCCCAGATGTCGGAAGAAACGGGCCCTAACCGGAGCACGCCTCTGCTGTCATGCTCTTTTTCCAGCTGGCTGAGGAAGGGTCTATTGTGTAATTGTGTCTCACTTAATTCTCTGCGAGGAGAGGGGTGGCAGAAAGGGAAAAAGGGGGAACCAAGGGACCTCTGAGTTGGGAACTCTCAACGTGAGATTCCTCCTGTTGCCTTCCACGTCCCCGGAAAATGCCTTTTTTTGTTCACCCGAGTCCCGACACGTTGGATTGAGTCATGATTTTATTTTTGGCGTACGAAGGATTTCGGAGCTGCCGGGAGAGAAAGGTGCCAAAGAGGCAGCTCTCTGCTCTTCCGCACGGAGGGTGCTGTGCTTTCTCCCTTCTTGAGTAGGAGGAAATCCGCAGGGGGGGATTAAAAAGCGAAGATCTTAATCGAAGGAAGGGCGGGCCTGTTGTGTCTGTGAGCGCCATCCAAATTGGTGTTGGTGGAGCGAACGAACGAACAAGCCTGTGACATAATTGATTTTGCCCAGCCAGACAAGCCCGCGAAAAACCGCTCCTGACAATGGCTTTTTGGATTCGATTGGTTTTGACAACCAGGAATCGGTTGCAGCTGCCCCAAAACGAGAGGCATCGAATTCAGTATAATCGGTCACTTGATACCACCACCACCCCCTTTGGCTTTGGAAGAAGTGCGCTTGGTATTCACCTGTTTTAGTCCCTTCAACATCTTTGTGATGTAGGGACCGGGGGATTCTAGCCCCTGTAAAAGGCCATCCCGATTCATCTGCTGAAGATTGTTCTCTTGGAGTCGGCTGTGTGGATATTATTGGCTGGGTCCTCTGTGGCTGTAGACATACATAAACATGCTTGTCCAGTGGGGTGTAGTGATTAAGAGTTGTGTACTCCAATCTTGAGGCCTGGGTTTGATTCCTTACTCCTCCAAATGAGCAGTAGAGCATGCTACAAGGAAAAGAAAGAGGAGGAGGAGGAGTTTGGATTTATATCCCTCCTTTCTGTCCTGTAGGAGACTCAAAGGGACTTACAATCTCCTTGCCCTTCCCCCCTCACAACAAACACCCTGTGAGGTGGGTGGGGCTGAGAGAGCTCTGAGAAGCTGTGACTAGCCCAAGGTCACTCAGCTGGTGTGTGTTGGAGTGTACAGGCTAATCTGAATTCCCCAGATAAGCCTCCACAGCTCAGGCAGCAGAGCGGGGAATCAAACCCGGTTCCTCCAGATTAGAATGCACCTGCTCTTAACCACTGCGCCACTGCTGCTCCTTTATCTCAGAACGTCCAACCTGTTGAGTTCTACGGCGCAGTAATATACAATATGCGATCTTTTTGAGGCAGACTTTTTATGGAAGACCTTGCTTCTTTTTGCACTCGTGCTGATGATTGCGTGCTTTGGTATTAAATTTGCGCACTGTTCGTATTATATGTTGCATTGTCCATGGCTGTTGTAGCCTGGGTATAGCACTTGTTGTGTTTTAGACCCCAGATGACCCGATCTTGTCAGATGTTGGATGGGAGACCTCCGAGGAGTCTAGGGTTGCTAGGTAGAGGCAAGCAATGGCCAGCCACGCCTGAATGTCTCTCACCTTGAAAACTGCTTGAGTCGCCGTACGTCAGCTGCAGCTCGGTGGCATTTCCCACTATCAAATTTTCCCCAAAAATGGCATCAGTGGGCAATGGTTGGCCTTGTGGCTTTCTATCAAGTCTAGGTTGGCCCTCAGACCTGGACCAATGGCCTGCCTAGTTTAGCATCGTCTACTTTGATTGGCAGCAGCTTTCTAGGGGTTCAAGTAGATAAATATTTCGATATTGGAAGGGATGCCATGTTGGTGAGGGAGCGAGCTTGTTTTCTGCTGCTCCAGAGACTGGGACCAGGAGTCATGGGTTCAAGGTGAAGGAAAAGAGATTCCACCTAAACATCAGGAAAAACTTCCTGACCGTCAGGGCTGTTTGACAGCGGAATGCACTACCTGGGAGTGTGGTGGAGTCTCCTTGTTTGGAGGTTTTTAAAGGGAGGCTGGATGGCCACCTGTCAGGAGTGCTTTGATTATGTGTTCCTGCATGGCAGGGGGTTGGACTGGATGGCCCTTGGGGTCTCTTCCAACTCTATGATTCTAAGTCCTTTGCAAGCAACTTCCAGCCCAGGGTGCTTTAACTGGAGATGTCAGAGACTGAACCACAGATCTTCAGTATGTGAAACAGGGACTAGATATGCCTGAATGTTACACAGAACCGAGATGGTGGAACTTCACGAAGGGAAGCACATGTAGGCCTTGCTGAGGATTTTGTATGGAAATGCTGGCAGGGAGACATGGGCGGCGGAACTGGGTGCTTATTAGCATAAATGCAAAATAGATTAATTAAATACAGGAAATCCATCCACTGCAGAGCTCCACAACCTTGTGCTAGCTCAGGGGTAGGGAACCTGCGGCTCTCCAGATGTTCAGGAACTACAATTCCCATCAGCTTCTGTCAGTATGGCCAATTGGCCATGCTGGTAGGGGCTGATGGGAATTGTAGTTCCTGAACATCTGGAGAGCCGCAGGTTCCCTACCCCTGTGCTAGCTGAAGTACGCTCCTCTGCCCAGTTAAAAGTGGAAGCATTCGTACACCCAGAAAGGCTTATTTTACAAGTTTTAAAGCTGGGAATCCTGCCCCTCCGCAAAGCTCGTGTTTGAGCTTCTGCATGAGTCATTGCTCTGGGCACGGCTATTCTGCAGCCGGGTCTTCCTGCTGACTGTTTGCGTCACGGCGACGGGGTCATTCAGGAACTCCCGAAGCACCAGAATCACAGGCATCCGGAAGCGGCGAAGGGAAAGGAGCCTACAACAGGGACTCATGCAGATGCACAACTGGCAGCCTCAGCTAAGGACAGATAACCTGGCTGCGTTTGTGCCACCGACGTGGTTAAGGATCCAACTCATGCTCGATGCTAAGAGCACCAAGCCGAGCTGCTTCCATGACCAAAAGCTAGTTCAAAGGAGAGAGAGCCAAGAGAAGTAAAATCGTGCAGGCGCAGAGCGCGGCAGCTGCCTCTGTGGGGTAGCTGTGGGCCCTTTCAGTTGTTCATTGATCGCTGCATGTGGGCCATTCTCCTGCTGCACGTTAGAGTCCTCCGAGCTGAGCCCAGGAGTTCCCGCTCCGCAGGTGCCTTTTCCAGGGAGATTTGATGCCTCGGATGAGCAGATGCTCCAGGAAAACCTTAAGGGGGTGGCGGAGTTCACCAGCTGTGGCCTCCTCGTGAACTCCGCTGTGGCATTTGCCTCGGCCACAGACAGTAGGGCTAGTTCTGTGATGAACTATGCTAGAACAACAGCACACAAAAGTGAATTATTGGCTTCTCACTATGTTGGGACCAGCATATTCAGATGGTCCAGATGTAGGCACAAATAAGGCATTATCACAGTAGGTCCCTCCTCTGTATACACCTCTGTATCCAACAGGTGTATAAACTGTTTTCATAAAGTAACAATCAGCCTGATGAATATGAGACTCGTGGGAGTGGTCTTGGCCACCCCTTTGTGCTTTGATTGCACAAATATCAGAATATCTGAAACGTGCTAAGTGCCCTGTAGACAGAGGCGTAGCTAGGGAAAATGGAGCCCGGGACAAAATCTGAGTTTTGCGCCCCCTACCCCATATGGGCGGCTGTGACCGAGCACCATTTTTTGCACCAAGTCATCTCAAAGTCATCATCACATTATAGAGCATGCCCCAACACACAAATCTGAACACACCCAGGGCTCCGCAGTTTAAACAACATTGAAAGTGATGTTATTTTTGAACGGGGGGGTGGGGGGCGGGATCCACCCTGAAACAGCATCACTATTAATGTTGTATTGTCGAAGGCTTTCACGGCCGGAATCACTTGGGTGCTGTGCGGTTTCCGGGCTGTATGGCCGTGTTCTAGCAATTGGATGTTTGGGTGGATCTTGTTGATATGGTCCAGGAACTTGTTTAGTTCTTCTTCTCCGTGGCTCCAAATGGTGAATGTGTCATCCACATAACGGAACCATATGGTGGGCTTTTTTGGTGCTGTTTCCAAGGCTTGTTCCTCAAAATGTTCCATATAAAAAAATTTGCTATTACAGGGCTAAGAGGGCTACCCATGGCTACCCCATCTTTCTGTTCATAGTATTCATTATCCCACTGGAAGTAGCTAGTAGTGAGACAATGTTGAAACAGGGCTGTGATGTCTTTTGGGAGTTTCTGGTTAATGAGTGTCATGGTGTCTGCTAGGGGGACCTTGGTGAATAGGGAAACCACATCAAAGCTGATTAGTTTGTCATTGGGGTTGAGTTTGAGTTTGCTGATTTTTTCAATGAAGCGAGTTGAGTCCTTAATGTAATGTGTAGTAAGTCCAATATGGATTTGTAGTTGTGTGGCCAGAAACTTTGCCAAATCATATGTAGGAGATCCAATTGCACTCACAATAGGTTGGAGTGGAGTCCTTGTGGATTTTTGGGAGTCCATATTGTCTAGGAGGGTGAGCTTTTAATGTTGTTTACACTAAAGAGCCCAGATTCTGAAAAAAAATCAATAAAAATAATGAGTTAGGGTTAGGGTTAAGGCAAGGGCAGGGGCTCAGCCTTGCCTTAGTGTTACGTTGAGTTCTAGGGCTCAGTCCGAGAATAGGGCTATGGTCAGTTTAGGTTTCGGATTTTTGTTGCAATTTTGGGAACAATTTTATGACTGAATAAATTAAATAAAAATAAAAAGTTAGGGTTAGGGTTAAGGCAAGGGCAGGGGCTCAGGCTTGCCTCAGTGATACGTTGAGTTCTAGGGCGCAGTCCAATATTAGCACAATGAGCAGTTTTAGGTTTCGGGTTTTTGTTACTCTTCTGGCTTCAGCAGGCTATTTGTACTCCCTTCTGCACATGCAGATTAATTCACTTTCAGTCCACTTTGATTTGGCTATCCTGCACAGTAATATCCAGCTGCAAAGTGCATTGAAAGTGGATTGAAAGTGCATTATTTTGCATGTGCGGAAGGGGCCTGTGCTCCCCTTCCCGCTTGCCCGTTCTCGCCCGGACCCACTGTGCCCTGTCCCCGCCCCCGAGCACCCGCCTGCCCCCTTGGAATGTGCCTCAGTCTCCAGGAATGCTGGAGTTCAAGATTCTCTTTAAACAACTCCACTTGTTTACTCAGCATGGCCGATGGTTTATTTGTCTCTCGCCTGCTTGAAAGCCTCGCCAGCATTCCCAAGTTCAAGAGCGGACAGCCGGCCCGCCTCTCCCAGCTTGTTGGGGCATGCAAAAGAGAGAGAGAGAGTGGTTTCCTGCGGCTGGATTCTCAAGTCACCAACAAAAACCTCCCTCGGGCAACCTGCATGTTAAAAAAAAAATCAATTTCCTGTTGCTCATGCCTATAAAACCTTCTCTCAAAGAGCAGCCTTGCTTTCAAAAGTTGTGACTCAAGAAGCATTATCGTGATACCCAAAAACAGAACCTCCAAGGCCAGAGGCAGTGTATCTGTAAACGTATAAAACTGGAAACCAACAACCAGGCAGGCCTTGGGGTTCAGAGGCTTCCCGGAATTTGATTGTTGTTGGAAACAACATGGCTGGCTGGATCTTTGTTTCTGATCCAGCCAGGTTCTTCTTACGTCTTTTGGTTCCACTATCAATACCATCCATGTGGAATATTATTAATCACCATTTTGTAATATGTATCCTTCGAAGCGGTCGCTTTCTCCAGGGGACGTTTTTAGAAGCAAAAAACCAACAGCAAATCTTTTATGGTTTGCTGCAGATTCTTAGGTCAGTTTGATAGGCCCCTTCCACACATGGAGAATAATGCACTTTCAATCCACTTTCACAATTGTTTGCAAGTGGATTTTGCTATTCTGCGCAGCTGCAAAGTGGATTGAAAGTGGATTAAAATTGCAGAATTCTGCATGTGTGGAAGGAGTTTTGATAGATTTGATAGTTTTGATAGATTTGATAGTTTTGAAGATACTCAGCCTGTCACTGCCACCCTTATTTTGTGCAAATTGCTTTAGCTTTTCTACCTGAAGGTTGGCAACTTTGTTGTGCTCGGGGGGGAGGGGGGGGCGTGTGTGCAGGGGTGTTTGTGCATACCTTCCTCTGTTTTTAATTCTCTTCAGGCTCTGAGATCACTATTTAAGAAATCAACCTCCGCTTGGATGGATAAACCCTGGACAGATACCCCCCCCCCCCCCAGTTAAGGCTTTAGTGTGTGTCTGTCTGTGTGTGTGTGCGTGCATGCGTGCGTGCATGCCTGTTTTTCTCTCCAGAGTCTGGCAGACTTTGGACGTTTGCCCCAGAAGAAGTCGTTTGGCGGGTTGGCTCAATCGAGCAGCTAGGAGTTCTTAAAGAGCTCAAGCATGAAATTGCTGATGTTCTCACATTAATATGCAACTTATCCCTGAAATCAGGCTCCATCCCTGAAGACTGGAAGATGGCCAATGTCACACCAATCTTTAAGAAAGGGGTACAAGGGGGACCGGAAATTACAAGGCCAAGTCAGTTTGACATCTATTCCCTGGTAAAATTTAATTAGAGAATCTATCATTAAAGATAAAATTATTAAACATGTAGAAAAGCAAGACCTGCTGAGGAAGAGTCAGCATGGCTTTTGTAGAGGCAAGTCCTGTCTTACAAACTTACTAGAGTTCTTTGAGGGTGTAAACAGACATGTGGATAAGGGGGAACCAGTGGACATTGTCTACTTGGATTTCCAAAAGGCTTTTGACAATGTTCCTCACAGAGACTGCAGAAAACTGTAATGAAGGAATAAGAGATCCCTCCTATGGATTAAAAAACTGGTTGAGGAACAGGAAACAAAGTGGGTGTAAATGGGAAGTTCTCACAATGGAGATGTAGGGTGGTCTCCCCAAAGGATCCCGTTTGGGACCAGTGCTCTTTAACTTATTCATAAATGACCTGGAAGTAGAGTTGGGTGGTGTGGTGTGGGGTTTGCGGATGATGCAAATTATGTAGGGTGGTAAGAACCACAAAGGATTGAAAGAGCTCCAATGGGACCTTGATAAATTGGGTGAGTGGGCTAAAGAATGGCAAATGCAGTTCAGTAGCCGAAATGTAAGAGTGATGCGTGAGGGGACGAAATCCAAACTTCACATACCTTCACAGGGGTCAGTGCTATCCGGTCACAGACCAGGAAGGAGTTTAGTCTTAGTTGATAGTTCCATGAGATGTCAACTCCAATGCATGTGTGGTGAAAAAGACAAGAGCTCTATGCTGGGGATAATTAGGAAAGGTGGGAATAAAACTGCAAGATTTGTCATGCCCTTATATAAAGGCTTAAATTAGTGCGACCGCACTTGGAGTACTGTGTTCAGTTCTGAGTAGCCACATCTCAAAAAAAAGGATATAGAAGAGATAGAAAAAAAGAAGTGCAGAGAAGGGCAAAGGGATGATTGAAGTTGGAGCACCTTCCTTATGAGGAGGCTGCAGCGTTTGGGACTCTTTAGTTTGGAGAGAGGAGGCGTCTGAGGGGGGGGATATGATTGAAGTCCTGAAATTATGCATGGGGTAGAAAATGTTGACAGAGAGAAATTTTTTTCTCTTTCTCACAATACTAGAACCAGGGCATTCATTGAAAATGCTGGGGGGAAGAATTAGGACTAATAAAAGGAAACACTTCTTCCATAGCGTGTGTTTGGTGTTTGGAATATGATACCACAGGAGGTGGTGCTGGCCACCAACCTGGATAGCTTTAAAAGGAGCTTGGACAGATTTATGGAGGAGAATCCAATCTATGGCTACAATCTTAGTCCTCCTTAGTCTCCAGATTGCTAATGCCTTAGCAGACCAGGTGCTCAGGAGCAGCAGCAGCAGAAGGCCATTGCTTTCACATCCTGCATGTGAGCTCCCAAAGGCACCTGGTGGGCCACTGCGAGTAGCAGAATGCTGGACTAGATGGACTCTGGTCTGATCCAGCAGGCTAGTTCTTATGTTCTTATGTTCTTAGGAGTGTGCGTCCGTGCGTGCGTCCTGATCCAATCCAAATTAGGAAAGGAACCGCAGTGTTTCAAGAGATGCTGTCCAGAGACGGCTCTGCTCTTGGCATACATGGTATGTCAGAGCCTGGAGCGCTGTGTGTCTGTAGGGGAAATGCCAGGCGGGCTGTTGTGCCTGGGGCAGAATCCAAGCTTGTCGAGTTAAATGCATCATTTGGCCTTGCCTACCCAGTTGGGGCTATTTGTGTTTATGGTTGCCAGTCTCCAGGTGGGCCCTGGATATCTCCTGCACTTAACAATTGAGCACCAGACAATAGAATTCAGTTCCTGTGGAAAAAACAGCTACTTTGGAAGAACAGTTAGGATTTATACCCCACCATTCTCTCCTGTAAGGAGACTCAGTCACAAGCCTTTATTGGCATAAAATAAACATACAAAATCAGCATACAAAATTTGCCCATTATTGCTCACAATTATAGACACTGGTACTAAAATACTAAATACTAAAATATATACATGGTCCTTCTGTGACTATAGGACATTCCTTCAGC
Source organism: Sphaerodactylus townsendi (assembly GCF_021028975.2). Lineage (NCBI taxonomy): Eukaryota > Metazoa > Chordata > Lepidosauria > Squamata > Sphaerodactylidae > Sphaerodactylus > Sphaerodactylus townsendi. Next base: position 27,444,782 of record NC_059440.1, read on the forward strand.
TAAGTTAACTCACTTAAACGTCATCGGATACTGACAGAAGCTAGCAAAATTACTGCTGGCTATATGTGGTCATAATACATAGACATTGGTTGGTATTCATCTAGACTTACGTCTATTATTGTTAGCAGAAATTTTGCTACATTCTCACACACACTGGGATCCATGTTGTTCAAAAGCATAGGTATCTCTTAAAGAGCATCAGTTAGTTGTTATACAGAGAATGGGATAAGTTAGTTGGCTACAGAGGATTTTTACCAAATTACACAATGAAGAGGGTATGATCGAGTGTCTCCACCTGACCCATATTGCATGGACATAGCCTCCTCTGTTTATCAATTTGTTGATATCTGCCATAGAGCAGCATAGAAGGCATTAGATTGAATCTGGCCAGTGTTAAAGCTCTTCTTAATTTAGGGTTGGTGATCCACTGTAAATAATTGGCCATGTGTCCTTGTTCAATTGGAATAAGCAGGGTCAGGGGGGAACACTGTAAGGAGACTCAAGGTGGCTTACAAGCTCCTTTCCCTTCCTCTCCCCACGACACCTTGTGAGGTAGGTGGGGCTGAGAGAGTTCTGAGAGAACTGTGACTAGCCCATGGTCACCCAGCAGGAATGTAAGAGTGCGGAAACACAGCTGGTTCACCAGATAAGAGTCTGCCCCTCAGGTGGAGGAGTGGGGAATCAACCCCGGTTCTCCAGATTAGAATCCACCTGCTCTTAACCACTGCATCACACTGGGTCTCACACTGGAGGGTGGCCTCTATCATTGTGCCCTGCTGAAGTCCCACCCATCTTCAAACCCCACCCTCCCCAGGCTCCACCCCCAAATCTCCAGGTGTTTCATCGGGAGATCAGTTGAAATTCTGGGGATATCTGCAGGGCCCACCTGGAGGTTATAGAGAATACAACGGTGGGGAATTGTGCGCTAGTAATCAAAACTGCAAGCAATGTGCTACCAATGGCTAGCAGTCAGTAGGACTGAATAGTTTAATACTGTACTTAATCACTGGTGTGAACAGAGTCTAAAAATGGGACTATGAGAAAACTAATGCCCCTGTCTCTACAAATGTATGTCAAAGCATACAATCGTGCCACAATTCACATCAATGAAAGCTTCTCTAAGCCCAATAGAAAACCCACAACGAGCTGCCACTAAATACCACGTAAGAAGCACCCAGGGTACATTCATTGAAAGCAGGTGGTCTCTAACCTGGAGAACTGGGTTTGATTCCCCACTGCTCCAGCATGAGCGGCGGACTCTTTTCTGGTGAACTGGATTTGTTTCCCCACTCCTACGCATGAAGCCTGTTGGGTTACCTTGGCCCAGTTCTCTCTGACCTCTCTCAGCTCCCCCCCCCCACCTCACAAGGTGTCTGTTATGGGGAGAGGAAGGAAAAGGAGTTTGTAAGCCACTTTGAGACTCCTTACAGGAGAGAAAGGCGGGGCGTAAATCCAGAGTCCTTTTTCTTCTGTTTTTTTCATCAGACTGTTTAAGAATTACGAGGCACATTGTCTGGGATAGTGTTTCTGGAGGGCGGACTCTGTATCTTTTTATGGGGGGGGGCTGAGAAAAATTCTTGATCGTGGTAGAAATGGGGGGGGGGGAACCTGACAGATTCAGAGCAGACCAAAGGGAGGAGGGTAGGCAGCCAAACTTGACAGCGAAAAGAAGCATTTTTATTCTGAATCGCCGAGAAGTGCACAGTTGCCACTGGAGATAGCGTTGTTTCCGTTCATTAGCGGCTTGTCGTAGTGTAACGTGCCTGTTTTCTTGATAGCGATGGAACGAAGGAACCGAGACGTTTATCTCCGTTGCTCCAAAGGCAGGCCCCGAATTCCTTTTGGGGTGTCTCCCAAGTGAAAGTTCACTGCTGCCGTGGGCACTGTCCTAATGAGGCCGTGGCCTCTTGCTCGCCCCCACCCCCCCGGAAAGCAGGGTGCTTCTCAGCGTGGTTTGTTTGAAGTGCCGGGCTGTCTAACTCAGCATCTCGGGTCCCAAGTCATGGGGAGGGGAAGGGCCATCCCAGCTTTATTGTCTCCTAGCATCCAAACCGGTTTCTGGAGACAGCCCGTCGGAGGCGCTAACCAAACCACCTGGAAGAACTAGGCAAGCAAGAAAGCGTCTTTCTGGCTGGCGGTTAAGCACCCCACCTACAACCTGTATGGCACAGGTGAATGCGTGCCACCGCTAATGTCGGTTTTTGATTTTTGCCTGGTGCAATAAAAAAAACAGGTTAATTTGTTCATCTCTGGTGGGTTTCGAGTTTCCTGCCCCATCTCTGGTTTTTATTTTACCTTTTGCCATGTGGCAGAAATGGTGGGCAGGAAGATTGCTGCCATACCGTTCAACGAACTGGGAAGACAACTGTTCAGATTTCATCTCCGTGCCATAGCCATCCAGCGTGGTTGTAGTGGTGAAGAGCAGGTGCACTTTAATCTGGAGAACCAGGGTTGATTCCCCGGTCTGCCACTTGAGCTGTGGAGGCTTTTCTGGTGAACCAGATTAGCCTGTGCACTCCAACATGTGCCAGCTGGGTGATCTTGGGCTAGTCACAGTTCTTCGGAGCTCTCTCAGTCCCACCCACCTCACAGAGTGTTTGTTGTGGGGGGAGGAGGGAAAGGAGATTGTAAGCCCCTTTGAGTCTCCTTACAGGAGAGAAAGGGGGGATATAAATCCAAAACTCTTCTTCTTCTCTTCATCCCCCAGGTCTCTAGAACTGGGACTGACCTACCCCCCACTACCCTGCCCCCCATTCTACCACCACAACTCAGAACTAACTTCTTCTCCCATAAATGCTGTTGAAACTTTAAAAATAGATTGGGAGACCCAATCTTTTGTGTAAAGTGTCAACCGAGCCCAACGCCTGGGCTCTGATCTGTGTTTTGTGTGCATCGTGTATCTTCCAAAAAAAATATTCCATTTCTGCTGAGACAGAATTGTCTCGTAAACGGCAGGGTATGTCGGATTGGTACATTTGGTCTTTTTAATGTTCTGTGTCAGAGCCTCACAGCGCTTTCAAGAGCAATCAGCAAAAACAAGCGCCTGCCGAAAAGTCTCGTGTGAGGGTCGGGGGGCGTAGGGGAGAGGAGCGAGAAACCCGGAAAGTCTTCTGGAAACTTCAAAATAGGCTTTTGCCGGGGAACAGAGAGGGGCCGAAGGTTGCTTGTGGTCAGTGGTGGGATCCAAAAATTTTAGTAGCAGGTTCCCATGGTGGTGGGATTCAAACTGTGGCGTAGCGCCAATGGGGCTGGGCGGGGCACGACGGGGGCATGGCCGGGCATTCGAGCGGGGAGGCATTCCTGAAGCTGTGGGAAGGGCATAACCGCTGCATGAGTCCTTGGGTAGAAAGCAGATACCCGCCAGGCACAGGCTTCCGCGCATCCAGTTGCACCTCCTGCTGAACTGCTTCAGAGTTCTGCGCGCTACTGCTGGGGAGGGAGGGTGGCAACTGGGCAAAATCCGCGTGCTTAAAATCGCCAGTAGTAACCCCCTCTCGGCACACACAAATAATTAGTAACCTACTCTCGGGAACCTGTGAGAAGCTGCTGGATCCCACCTCTGCTTGTGGTACTAGTACAGCTGTAGAGACATGCTGTGGATGTGGACAGATGGCGTGGTCCTGGGAGACCGAGGCAGAAGGAGGCTCCACCTGACGCTTCCTCCGTTGCTGCTGATATCTGGGAGAAGGAACATCTTCAGATGTTCTGCCTGTCCCTCCGGAGCACATATTTCTCCTGGCTGATTCAGGTGGCATTGCTGTAGATATCCTTCCTGGGGGGCACCACCCTAAATAACTGATTCTATTGCCTAGGTGGTGGACCAGTCCTGAGTGCAGGATAACGAAGATGGCACCAGGTGAGCATGCACAGGGAAGGAGTTCCATAGCCGGAGAGCCACCACCAAAAAGGTCTTGCTGGCCGTGTCGCTCTTCCTGTATTGAAAAAGCACCAGTAGAGAAGGACCTCTGCTGGAAATCTGAGCTGGTGGCTTAGCTGCAAACGGGAGAAGGCCGTCCTTGAGGCCCCCTCCGTTGACATGGTTAGAAGTCCCTCCCCCCCGGACTGTGCTTGTTTGCTGTGGCCATTTGGGAACGTACCAGGAGGGAATTTACCAGGGAAAAGTCATCGTGTGCTTATTAAAATCGGGTCAGTCGGCAGGTGTCGGTTCCCCCTGGGCTAATATTTCACTCCTTTGCGTCTCTTCCCCCCACCCCACCCCACCCCACCCCTCAACACACACATTATCTCCAGCTAAATTTTTTTGCAAACGCCAGTCTCCGCTGTTCAAAAACGTTCTCTCCCAAGGGGGTCTTGCGGCAGGAGCCTTTTTTCTTTGCATTCATCTCTCCGCACAAATGGGGAATAATGATCCCGCCCGCCCCCGTCTTTCCTCCCTGATATTCAGAAATTGCTGTTGCCATTTTATATAGAGATTTATAGATACGCATGCAAATGTGCCTCTGTCTGCCAGCCGAGCATCTTTCCTATGGCTGCTTGCTATGTTTGGATAACAATGCCCCCCCCCCTGCCCTGCCCCCCTCCCCGGGCTCCCTTCTGCTTATTAACCCCTCGGGGCCTGTGGCTTTGGAAGGGTGGCTTTGGAAGGGCTAGATTGAAAGCTGGAAGGAGGGCTCTCAGGGGTAGCCTGTTTGCTAACCAGGCGGGAAGGAGGCAGGGGTGCCGAGCCGGACAGACCTTCGGTCTAGCTAGCTTGATACACAGCAGAGGCTGTGGCTCAGTGGTAGGTTGCGGGTTCAATCCAGTAGTGGAATCCAAAAATTTTAGTAACAGGTTCCCATGGTGGTGGGATTCAAACTGTGGCGTAGTGCCAATGGGGCTGGGCGGGGCATGACGGGGGCGTGGCAGGGCATTCCGGGGGCGGGGCGTTCCTGGGCGGGGCTGTGGCAAGGACGCAGCCGCTGCGCCGGTCCTTGGGCGGGAAACGAATGCACACAGGCGCAGGCTGCCACGCACGCCGGTGCACCTCCTGCTAGACTGCTTCAAATTCTGTGCGCTACTGCTGAGAGGAGGGGCGTAACTAAGGCAAAATCACCAATTAGTAACCCCCTCTCGGCACACACAAATAATTAGTAACCTACTCTCGGGAACCTGTGAGAACCTGCTGGATCCCACCTCTGGTTCAATCCCCGGCATCTCCTGTTAGAGAAAGAACCAGAGAGAAGGTAATGTGAAAGACCTCCACGTAAGACTCCGGAGAACAGCTGCAGGCCTGAGTCAGAGGCATAGCTGGGGAAAACTGTGCCAGGGGTGGGCGCTGTATTTGCCGCCTCCCCCATGGGCCCCCATGCCGCCCTTCCCCCATTTATCTTATGAGTATGTGGCCGGGCAGAGGAGGTGCTCAGCCAGGCTGCTCGGCCGGGCAGAGGGGTGGCCAGCTCTCACACCTGGGCAGTCCTCTCGCACCGCGGCCAGCCCTTCTGCCCGGCCGAGCGGCTGCTGGATGACCTTGGGCTAGTCGCAGTTCTCTCCAAACTCCCTCAGCCCCATCTGTGTCACAAAATGGGGAGAGAAAGGGAAGGGAGTTTGTGAGCTGCTTTGAGACTCCTCGTGGCTGAGAAAAGCAGGGTATAAATCCAAAATCCTCTTCAACTGTGTGTTGAGTGCAACGGAAGCAGGAAGGAAAGCCTTCGAGACACTAAACTCGCGCTGCACGTTGGGATGCCGGCGGGTTTGCCGCTTCGGTCTCGCAAAGAAATGCGGAAAAGGCCAACTTATTCCAAGCTTGTCCCCTGAGCGAGAGTATCTCCGAGGGTGTCGCCTTGAAAGGCCTGGCATCTCACATCCCGGTGGGGGTTTCCAGGATCGGAAGGTCACAGCCCAAGTTCAGCAAAGATCAGGGCCGCTCCTGAACTACTTTGTTCTTGTTACCTTGACCCTCCACCCAGCCCTGGCCTATTTTAAGAGCTGGTAGCTCTGATGATTATTCGCACATAATTGTTCCCTGGAGGGGGTAAAAGCAGAGCTGGTCGGTTTAGATAAGGCCTTTGCTACCTCTTGGCTGCCTGCTGCTGGCTGGCTAAAGAAGGCTGTCTCCAAGCAATTGTATTGGAGACAATTGCCGCATGAAGGATGTACTTACTGAGGTTGCCAATCTGCAGGTGGGCCCTGGAGATCTGGAATTGGAGCTGATCTCCAGACGAGAGATCAGCTCCCCTTGGAGATCGTGGGACTTATTTGGTGAACTAGACGGGTTTCCGCACTTCTACGTTGCAGCTGGGTGACCCTGGGCTAGTCACAGTTCTCTCAGAACTCTCTCAGCCCCACCCACCTCACAGGGTGTGTGTTGTGGGGAGAGAAAGGGAAAGGAGTTTGTACACCACCTTGAGTCTCCTTTTGGGAGTGAAAGGCGGGGAATAAATCCAAATTCTTCTTCTTCATACAACATGTTGCTGATCCTTACAACAACCCTCTAAGGTAGGCCAGCGGCATTGCAGATGGGATGGCTGAGAATCTGCAGCGTGCAGTTCATGGGAGAGGCCAGATCTGAACAAGGGAATTCTGCCTCCGTCTCCCTGTTTGCGTAACAGCTCTGCTGTGCTGGCAAAATCCTTCAAAGTGTCCTTTAATTTTGGCCACCTTTGCAGGAGGGGAAGACGCAAGCCCCTCTCGCTGCCTCTCCTCCTTTGAATCTTGACTGAACTCATCGGAGAGCACGGCAGCTGTCACCACCGTCTGACTGCGCCGCGTTTTATCGGCCGCATTCAGATCGTCCTTTTGGGGGTGGGAGGAAGAAGCGCGGGATAAATTATGCACTCCTGCCTTTGATGAGTTTGTCACAGCAAACCTTCATTTATTTATGAGGTGCCAAAAACATTTGACTTGAGGAAGGGGGGCTTTTCTCTTGCTGCCTCTGTTTTTAATTGCATTGCTTTGGGGGGGGGGGATCAGGTTTTGATGTGTATTTAAGGGGGACAGTCCCTTGGTTCAGGATAGGAATACCGGCCTCCAGGTGGGATTTGGGGATCCCCTCAAATTACCACTGATCTCCAGGTGACAAAGACCAGTTCCCATAGAGAAAATGACTGCCGTGTGGGGTGGCCTGTATGGTCTTGTACCTCACTGAGGTCCCTTCTCACCCTGGGCTCTGTGGTTGCTCCTTGGAAGAAGTCGATTCGCTAGATAAGTGTTACGTAAAGTTCTAGGGCACAGTCTGAGAATAGGGTATGGTCAGTTTTAGGTTTCAGGTATTTGCTACAATTTTGGGAACAATTTATGACTGAATAAATTAAATTAAACATTGGTTAGGGTTAAGGCAAGGGCAGGGGCTCAGGCTTCCGTTAGTGTTACGTAGAGTTCTAGGGCACAGTCCGAGAATAGGGCTATAGTAAGTTTCACGTTTTGGGTTATTATAACGCCGTTGTAACGCCGATATAAGAGTTAGGGTTAAGGCAAGGGCAGGGGCTCAGGCTTGCCTTAGTGTTATCTTGAGTTCAAGGGCGCAGCCCGAGAATAGGGCTATGGTCAGTTTTAGGTTTCAGGTATTTGTTACAATTTTGGGAACAATTTATGACTGAATAAATTAAATAAAAATAATAAGTGAGGGTTAGGGTTAAGGTTAAGGGAAGGGCAGCTGGTCAGTATTGCCTTAGTGTTACGTTGAGTTCTAGGGCACAGTCCGAGAATAGGGCTATTGTCAGTTTTATGTTTTGGGTTTTCGTTTCGCCGTTGTAACGCCGTTGTAACGCCGTTGTAACGCCGATATAAGGGTTAGGGGTAAGGCAAGGGGAGCGGCTCAGGCCTGCCTTAGTGTTACGTTGAGTTCAAGGGCGGAGTCCAATATTAACACGACGGTCAGTTTTAGGTTTCGGGTTCTTTCCTTTTTTGTGGAACAATTTTTGACTGAATAAATTAAGTAAAAATAATAAATTAGGATTAGGGTTAAGGCAAAGGCAGGGGCTCAGGTTTGCGTTAGTGTCGCTCAGCTCGGACTGCTTGCATGACTTGGACCGCTTGTAGAAGGTCTGAGGGACAGTGAACTGGCCCCCTTTTTAAAAAGTTTGAGGACCCCTGCGCTAGAACATAAGTTGCTCACGTGCTCTCTATATGACAAGCTTAGAGAAGAAATCTTGGGGCCTATTTTGACCGAATAGGCTGGGAATGACCATAAATGGAAATGGAACTATTTGCTGTTGTGGGTAAGGACTAAAGAGTTTCCAGTGATGTAGCCCGGTTTTGTGTTTTAGTAAACAAATACAGAATTGGACAGGAGACCCTTCATTCCTATGGAGGAATGTTAAAATAAGTTTTCCTTTATATTTTAACTCTCTAATCTCTTCGTTTGTAAATAATTTGGAATTTGGCTTTTTATGAATTGTTGTTTTACTGGTTGTTAACCGCAAATAAATAAACTAACTAAACACCCCGGGCTCAATCCCCAAAGCTCAGGAGTTTTCCAACCTGGATCTGGATTCCCACCCTCCCACCCCATACCCTCCTGGCAACCCCAGTGTATGGATGTGACTTCGGGCATCCATGTTTTATTTTATTAATACTTTGAACGATTGCAGATTGGCCAAGGAGTTGTGTGTGTGTGTCTTCTTTTGCTGGGATTTAACAAAACCTATGCTTTTGGGGGGATTGCAAAGAAATCTGCGACATAACTATTCATGGTTCTTTTTGAGATGACCTCCCACGTTGGTGGGAGAAAGCAAGGTACGGGAGGAACTATCTTTTGGATCTTTTTACACTATCCTTTCTTCTAGAAAACCCCCCTTGCTTTTGGACTGACCTTGCATTTCTTTGCATGCCTGAATGGTGTATTGGGGATTGCTTTGAGGAAGTCTTTTACAGAATCTGGTTTTCGGAGTTTGTGCGGGGTTAATCGGAACCCTTTTGTAGTTGGATTGAGTAGATTTTGCCGGTATCTTTGTGGGATTTTGCCGCACGCAGGTTTGCTCCGTTGGGCTCATTCACGAAGTCTTCCTATACTAGAGTTGGATCATTGCTCTGTTTAGCTTGGGACTGTCTGCTCAGACTGGTAGGGCAGCCGAGAGAAAATTGCCCACCATTTGTGGCACAACAGTCTTGAACCGAAGATGCCGATGGATGGAACTTGAAACCCTCTTTGTGCAAACCAGGTGATCTGTTACTGAGCCCCAACCCTCTGCTTGTGTTGATGATGTCCTAGGTTATGGTTGAAAGGCACAGCATAATGCCACTTGTGGAATTGCTAAGTCTGTTCATTATCCCTGCTCAGTCATCGAAGACATCCTAGATATCAGACTCCAGCGCAGGAAAAAAGCTGGATACGATACTGAACAATCCACTTTCACTGCATTATTGTGATGGTTTGCCAGTCAATCTTGCCATTTCACACAGGCCTTTTGCATATGCTCGGCCTCTTCTAGTCAGTATACATTGCTTTTGGGCCAGATTCTCAATGGTGCACGTGTTTTCCCCTCTTTAGAATTCACCATGCCACAGATCAGAGAATCCCTGCAGTTTCCAAGAGTGGGCAAAGTGTGATTGTTTCCCCCTTCCTGTGCTGGGGAAGTGGTGCAGAGCAGTCTGTGTTTTGCTTCTTTCAGCCGTGGAGTTGTCCTGGCACAGGGGTCTGCAACCTGCGACTCTCCAGATGTTCATGGACTACAATTTCCATCAGCCCCTGCCATCATGGCCAATTGATAAGGGCTGTCCTGGCAGATTGTCGAGGCCAAGGGGATCCTGCAGATCACCAAAGCATGATCCTTCAGACTCTTGATTCCTGGCAATCCGTGGAGAGCAGGGTGGCCAACCTCCAGGTGATGGCTGGAGAACTCCTGAGGTTACAATAAATTACAGGAATCAGTTCACCTGGAGAAAATGGCCGCTTTGGAAAGTGGAATCTGCAGCAGTATACCCCATTGAAGCCCCTCCCCTCCCCAAACTCCGCCTCCTCTAGGCTCCACCCCCAAGAATGCCAGGCCTTTCCAACCCAGAGCTGGCAATCCTAGTCCATCCTAGCGGAGAAGCTGCCCATATGATGATGATGATATTATTATTATTATTATTATTATTATTATTATTATTATTATTATTATTATTATTATTATTATTATTATTATTAATAATAATAATAATAATAATAATAATAATAATAATAATAATAATAATAATAATAATAATAATAATAATAATAATTTTAGTATACCGCCCTATCCCCGAAGGGCATATGCATGCTAAGGTCACCTTTAGTACAGTCTCCCCATGGTATCGATCAGGGGTGTCCAACTCTGGCGCTTCAGATGTTCATGGACTACAATTCCCATCAGACCCTGTTGGCATGGCCAATTGGCCATGCCAGCAGGGACTGATGGGAATTGTAGTCCATGAACATCTGAAGCACCAGAGTTGGACACCTCTGTTATAGATAGTTCACCCGTGGAATGGAGGGAATCTTTCATACTTGTGGGGCAGTTTGAGAGGTCACTGCCTATTGGATCCTCCCAAGCTCTACCTATCCAGTTGGTGAGAAATTAGCTCGTTCAGTGTACTTTGTTAGTTGAGGAAGTCAGATGCTCACAGCGGAGAACAGAATGTTTCAAGGATCACGGGCCGACTGCCAAGAATCGCAGCTTTGTATCGAGTTCCCTCCGACGATGTCTGGGCTCTTTATCTCTTGAGCACACATCCACTCGCTTTTATTTTGCCCTTCCGCCTGGCAGCCCAGGGCAGGATGAACCCCGTTCTCCGCCTCCACTTCATTCTCAGGCCAGCCCTGTGAGGTAGGCTAGGCTGAGGGGGAGTGACTAGTCCCAGGTCACCCAGCAAGTTTGCATGAAAGAGTGAGAATTCGAGCCCAGGTCTTCCAGATTCTAATTCAACACTATAGCCACTACCGTATTCTAGCACTTATAGTGATCCTATCTAGTAACTCCCCAGATAATTTTGCTGGAAGTTTTCCCAACAGCCAACTATATGAAGTGGTGATGGGAAAAAATGTTATAATCTAAGGACCTAAAACATCCTGAATTATATGTGGGGCGTGAGAGTCATCAGTGTGAGTCTACATTTCCTACAGCAGCTCCTCTGTTCAGGTATTGATGGTTTTTTTCTACCCTCGGAAAGTTACCGCTTGTCTCTGCCCTCTCTGGTTGACCTGGGGCCGTCATACTCAGCCTGGCCTATCTCGCAGGGTTGTTGTGGGGCTAAAAAGGAAAAGTGGCAAGCCTCATCTTCCAGGGCGAGATAAAAATGTGACATGTAAACATGCATTTGTTCTTCTCCTGACAACGACAGAGTCTTATCACAGAGTGCGATGCTTTGTTTTCTTTCTTTGCCCTTCTCTTCTCCCCAACCCTCTCCCTTAGCCTCAGGGCTGGTGCTTGGTGAAGGCTCCTCTGCCTATGGCTCTGAATTCGCCCTCCAAATGATGCACGAAACACTGCACACTTTGTCTCAACCCTCTAAGGAGCGGGCTGGCTCAGCAAGCTGGTAGCGGGTTGTTGACGCTCGGTTCCCCAGACTTCGCCACTCTGCCAATCACATGATTTTCTTGGGAGGCTGCCTGAGGTAGGGTGACTCTAAAAATAGAGAGCGCTTCGGAACCAATTAACATTTCGGGGTTTGAATGCACCGTCTGCACGTCGAGAAACACACACATACCCCCAAACCTCCCATATAGAAGAGAAGAAGAGTTTGGATTCATATCCCCCCTTTCTCTCTCCGGGGAAAGCAATGGCAAACTACCCCACAAAAACAGCTTGCCTATCAAATCACTGCTTTCAGTGGTACCCCAGGGTCGGATACGACTGAAGGGGAAACTTTACCTTTTTTCTCTCCTGTAGGAGACTCAAAGGGGCTTACAAACTCCTTTCCCTTCCCTCCTCACAACAGACACCCTGTGAGGTGGGTAGGGCTGAAAGAGCTTCTGTGGCTAGCCCAAGGTCACCCAGCTGGCATGGGTTGGAGTGCACAAGCTAATCTGGTTCACCAGATAAGCCTCCACAGCTCAAGGGGCAGAGCAGGGAATCAAAGCTGATTCCCCAGGTTAGAGTGCACCTGCTCTTAACCACTACACCACACTGGCGTAGTTTATAAACTACCTCAAGTTTTATTCCGCAAACTCCTTTCTTCAGAGTGGATGTTAGCCACTGTGGGCCACTGGTACAGTTTCAGTAGCCCTATTGAAAGGTTGCTGTTGTGGGGAGAGGAAGGGAAATGAGTTTGTAAGCCCCTTTGAGTCACCTTACAGGAGAGAAAGGTGGGGTATAAATCCAAAGTCTTCCTCTTCCTCCTCCTTTTCCTCGTCTTGCTGCCAAGAAAATGGGGACCGCCAAAGAACGCAAAAGGGGAAATGTGCCCCCCCCCCCCGCCCCCAGCAAGTTGCTTTGATTCTTCCAAGGTGGTACTTAACAAGACTTCAGACAATAACAGCCTAGAAAGCAAGCACTCTCTTTGACTCGTTCTGCTGATTAAATTGCTCCCGGGAATGATCCGTGCAATAAAAAATTGTGGTGCGCAACGAGTGCTATCAAAACCAGTGTTTAATAACCAACCGCCTGGAGCATGTATGAATAAGAGGTCCTGCTTAAATTTTGATGAGGTATCCTTAATGTCCCTAATATATATGCAACGGAGGTCCTAGGAATACAATTCCCTGTCTTGCACTGGGTCCAGCCTCCAATTCAGCAAGCCCTGGATGCTTAGACTGGCTGTGGTTTTTTCTTTTGAACCAGGGTGGTCCTTCATACAAAACCAGTGCCTGGCCCCTGAGCTGTGGATGTTGAGTTTCTCACATTGCGTTTCTCTCATTTCTCCCAAGCGTATGTCACCATCAAACAAAGGGGGTGGCATGCGTGGCTGGGATGATCCCACTTTTTCTCACAACAGCCCTGCAAGGTTGGTTAGTCTGAGAGCCAAATGACTAGACTGAGATCACCCAGTGAACTTTCAGGAGCATGCAGAGTTTAGAACCCAGGATCTCCTGGCCCCAATCCAAACCTCCGGCCACTGCAACGTTTTTGCTTTTTGGAGGGTAGAAGTAAAACATATGATTTTCTCTCTACTTTCTAACAGTTTAGCAGACATATATATTTTTATATTTTATATTTATGTAAAAAGTTAAATCTATATTCCATTTATAAGTATATTTTATATTTATTAGTGTAAGCATAAGAACATAAGAACATAAGAACGAGCCTGCTGGATCAGACCAGAGTCCATCTAGTCCAGCACTCTGCTACTCGCAGTGGCCCACCAGGTGCCTTTGGGAGCTCACAGGCAGGATGTGAAAGCAATGGCCTTCTGCTGCTGCTGCTCCTGAGCACCTGGTCTGCTAAGGCATTTGCAATCTGAGATCAAGGAGGATCAAGATTGGTAGCCATAGAGCGACTTCTCCTCCATAAATCTGTCCAAGCCCTTTTTAAAGCTATCCATGTTAGTGGCCATCACCACCTCCTGTGGCAGCATATTCCAAACACCAATCACACGTTGTGTGAAGAAGTGTTTCCTTTTATTAGTCCTAATTCTTCCCCCCAGCATTTTCAATGAATGCCCCCTGGTTCTAGTATTGTGAGAAAGAGAGAAATATTTTGTAGTTATAAGTATATTTTTGCTATCACAAAGATGGAAACTTTGGCTTTTAAAAAATGGGATGTAAGACTGTCAAATTCCATAAGTTCAGACTGGATCATGCATATTTTGCAGCTGCAAAAGGTAATCATATGGTATTTTAGCTTGGTTTGCCGCTGCCTGCTTTCTCCACACTTAAATTAAATGGTGATGTTTACAGAACTGAAGGAAAGAAGTTTGGATTTATATCTCGTCTTTCTCTCCTGCAAGGAGTCTCAAAGCGGCTTACAAACTCCTTTTCCTGGAGCGGGGAAGCGAATCCAGTTCACCAGATAAGAGTCCACTGCTCATGTGGAGGAGTGAGGAATCGAACCCGGTTCTCCAGGTTACAGTCCACCGCTCTTTCGAATTCCTTGATAAAATAAAGGCGCAATCCCATCTACCCTCTGAAAAAAACCTGGATTTAACCTAGACCAGTGGTGGCGAACCTTTGGCACTCCAGATGCTTAAAAGTCTGTGCTGTCCAATTGGCCCCCATTTTCACCCAAATCTTCAACAAATCACTAGAGATGTGCTATGTTCCTTCCTGCTTCAAACACTCCACTATCGTCCCAGTGCCGAAGAAGCCTTCCATCAAGGAACTGAACGACTACAGACCAGTTGCTTTAACATCTGTAGTTATGAAAACTTTTGAAAGGCTAGTGATGTACCATTTGAAAACCATCACGGATCCACTGTTGGACCCCTTGCAATTTGCATACCGAGCAAACAGATCGACAGACGATGCTGTTAATATGGCTTTGCACTATATCCTACAGCATCTTGAATCGCCAAAGACCTATGCAAGGGGTCCTCTTTGTTGGACTTTAGTTCAGCATTCAATACTATCAGACCGGACATGCTTCTAACCAAACTAAATCAGGTAGCAGTACGTGAGCATATTTGTAGGTGGGATCACTGCAAGCTTCCCTAACAGATAGGAAACAGCAGGTGAAGCTAGGAAAAATTACATCGAGACACCTGTAAAATGAGCACAGGGGGCCCCCAAGGCTGTGTACTTTCACCACTTCCTCTTCTCTCTGTAGCCATACCAATGACTGCATCTCAAACGATCCATCTGTTAAAATACTTGAGGGAATTTGCAGATGATACAACAGTGATTGGTCTCATTCGAGACAAACTTGTATAGGGGAAACCGCATACAGACGGGAGGTTGAACAACTAGCCCTCGTGGTGCCACTGGAACAATCTAGAACTGAACACTACCCTTAAAAAAAACCTGCGTAGAAATGGTGGTAGATTTCAGGAGAAACCCTCCCATCCTACCTCCCTCTCCACAATACTAAGACAACACAGGTATCAACAGTAGAGACCTTTTAAATTTCTAGGCTCCATCATATCTCATGACCTAAAAAATGGGACAATCTAATATCAAAAATGTCATCAAAAAAAGCACAACAAAGAATGTCTCTTTTCTGCGCCAACTCAGGGAAGCTCCAAACTGCCCAAGGAGCTGCTGGATACAGTTCCCACAGAGGAATCATTGAGTCTGTCATCTGCACCTCTATAACTGTGTGGGTTTGGTTCTGCAACCCAACAAGATCGACACAGACTTCAGAGAATAACTGTGAACTGCAGAAAAAACAATTGCTGCTAACCTGGGTTTCCATTGAGGACCTGTATACTGCATCGGTCAAAAAAAGGGCTGTGGAAAATATTTACTGGACCCTCAAGCATCCTGGACATAAACTGTTTCAACTCTTACCCTCTAAACGGGCCGCTACAGTATATAACTGCACACCAAGACAACTAGACATAAGAACAGTTTTTTTTTCCCTAATGCCATCACTCTGTTAAAACAAATAATTCCCTCGATAATGTTAAACTATTTATTACATACCTATTATATAATTAATACTGCACTACTTTTTTCATCATTCCTATTACCCATCTCCTCCCACTTATGACTGTATGACTATAGCCTGTGCTGACATTTTATTTTACATTTTTTTTTATTTTATTTTATGATTTTACATTTTATGTTTTCATTACTACTGATTGTTTCCTGATTGCTTACTAGACCTATATGACAATCATTAAGTGCTGTACCTTATGATTCTTGACAAATGTATTTTTCTTTTATGTACACTGAGAGCATATGCACCGGAGACAAATTCCTTGTGTGTCCAATCACACTTGGCCAATAAAGATTCTATTCTATTCTATTCTATTCTATTCTATTCTATTCTATTCTATTCTATTCTATTCTATTCTATGTTATGGACTACAATTTTCATCAGCCCCTGCCAGCATGGCCAATTGGGGCTGGCAGGGGCTGATGGGAATTGTAGTCCATAATATCTGGAGTGCCAAAGGTTTGCCACCAAGAACCTAGACCATTGGCAGCTTGCCGCAGTTCTTGGTGCGCATCTTTCTTTCAGGTTCCTGTTGCGAACTAGCACATAAGCGCATTGATTAAATCAGGCATCCGCTTCACAGGGGTTTTTTGCGTCTGACCATGTGCTGGGGTGTGCTGGCAAGCTGCTAAAGAGAGAGAGAGAGAGAGAGAGAGAGAGAGAGAGAGAGAGAGAGAGAGAGAGGGGCACTATTGGAAAACTGTTTTAAACGTCGATAGTTAGCCGTTCCGAAATCAATTTCGCTCAATTGAGAGCAACTGAGAGAGCAGAGAGGGCAAAGTGGATCAGGGCCGCAGGGCAGGGAAAGAATGGGGTGAAGCCATTCATCCCCAAAGTACTCAATTAAATTCTGTTCCTGTGGCTTGGGTACAAGTCACCCAAGGTACTGGTGAAAAATAATGATTTTTCTCAAATCGTGGCATTTTGAAAAATAGCGTCAGCTGCTTGTACTTTGTGTTCCAGCGCGGTTTTGCCGCCTCTCGAAGCCCAGCTGGGAGTAGCTTTTTTTTCGCTTCGTAGCCTGGGGGCTCAAATCTGTGTTTCGGATTACAACAGAGCCAAGAGCTGGCTGCGCGGAAGCGGCAGCTGACCGACGCTGCCCAGCTATGGCGGCAGTGTCCTTTTGGTGGCTTGCGATGATCTGCTCAGAGGGGCTGTCTTTTGGGGTCCGATTCCAGCATGCAGCAATATCATGGGGTATAGCTGTCTCTAGACTCTGCCACTCCAGAATATGAGGGGAAGTACCTGTTGAAAGACCCTTCCGTATCAAAGCATTCCTTGACCCTGGAAAGTTAGCACATCAAGGTGGATGAGAGGCAGCGCCTTTCTCCCTGACACTCTAGCTTTCTGTGTACAGAGGGATCTTACTTCACGGGGAGCAGCAGAACGATCCCCCTGTTGAGAGAACATGTTTCTTGAGAGGCAGCGTGGTGTCATGGTTGAGGGCAGGTGGGTTCTAATCTAGAGAACTGGGTTTGATTCCCCACTCCTCCACCTGAGCGGCGGATACTTATCTGGTGAACTGGATTCCACTGTAGGAAAACAGGAATCCGGACTAGATGAGCCTTTGGTCCGAATCAATAAGGTACCTCTTACTTTGTGAGCCGAATCCAGATCTGGGATGGAACATTTTCCGTTCTTGTGCCTTGCTGGTGGAAAGTTTGAAATATAAATAAATATAAATTAAGAAAAGGTGGAGCTGACAATTTCGGTGGGTCCTGCTGGGATGAAGTAAACACAGAAGGGCTGAGCCCCTGAAATTTTTACTGGGGTGGACCGATCAAGAAGCTTTATACTTGCTGTCCATTATAGATATCTGGTATTGCTCACATTTATTTTCTCTTCTCTGGCTATGGAAAGTTCGGAGGTTTGCGCATTCACAGGCTGCAGTGAGAGTAGACCAGCCCGCAGCCTCTTGAGTTGCGGGTTCAAGCCCCACAGCCCCGACACGTAGAGCCAGGAATGTACAAACTGGATGGAAATGCAGCCGTCTCTCGATTTCCCTCGTGGCAAATATGTCTATGTTTGGTCTATGCTTTGGAAGAGTCACTTCTTCTCTTGTGGTTCGTGTGGCTGTTTTGCACAGTGGAAGCATTGAGGAAACTGTAAACAGAGAGAGGGTGATTTCAAAACTGAGAAACCACAGACACAGGGTTTTATTAGGTTTCAAATTGATGGCGTCCCTTGGAGACCAACATTGATTTTGAAGAGTGTAATGAAAAAATGTATTTGTTTTTTGGGGAAGAAAGGGCATCAATCCTCAATCTGTGGATAGTTCGTGTTTCGTGAGAAGTAGATTGGTTGTGAACCTATCAAGACCCTGACGTTCCATAGAGGTTGCCTACAGTGTCTCTGCATGATTGGGAACAAAACTAGCTCAGATCTATCAATCAGCCTACACTGTTTGCAGATAGCTCTGTCATACGTAATGCAGAGCTGCAGAGAGTTACCTGCCTCCAGAGGAGGCTGTCTTTGCTATCTCTGCAGGAGCCTCTGCTCTAGTTTTATTTTCTTGCATAGGGGCACTGTCATATTAACAACTCCCCAGGAAACATATTGGTGGGTTGTATACTCATACCCTCCTTACTTGTTGTGCTGGGACTGCAGCATGCATTCTGGTCAATTTTGGGGGCAGAGTCTGAGGAGGGAGGGGTTTGGGGAAAGGAGGGGTTTCAATTGGTATATAATGTCATAGAGTCACCTTTCAAAATGGCCATTTTCTTCAGGGGAATGGAGATCAGCATGGTTTAGTGGTTAAGAGCAGGTGCACTCTAATCTGAAGAACCGGGTTTGGTTCCCTGCTCTGCCACTTGAGCTGTGGAGGCTTATTGGGGGAACCAGATTAGCTTGTGCATTCCAACACATGCCAGCTGGGTGACCTTGGGCTAGTCACAGTTCTTTGGAGCTCTCAGCCCCACCCACCTCACAGGGTGTTTGTTGTGGGGGAGGGAAAGGAGATTGTCAGCCCCTTTGAGTTTCCTTACAAGAAAGATATAAATCCAAACTCCTCCTCTTCCTCCTCTTCTTCTTCATCCTCATCCTCATCAATTTAATAGGGGGAAGATGTCCAGACCTCACCTGGCGGTTGGCAGCCCCAGGCAATAGGCATTGAATTTCACCTGGAAGTTCTGTTTCCTGGATTTTCTGTTTATCCTGCCATAGATGAGTGGAAATCCTTGCCTGGTCCCAGTACGTTTTCCCTTGTGAGTGAGGCTAAGCGCCCTTTCCCCAGGGCCACAGTTCCAATCCGATCTTCCAGGATCTCTCCGAGGGTAGCATCTTTCCCCTCCCCTTCAAAGGTGTGCGCGCCTTTCTCTTTCTCTCCATATCTCTCTAGCTAAAGCGGACCTCCCTTTCACTTTCCCCTACTGCTTACACTCTCCCAACCTCTATTGTAGTATTTGTTTGAATCCCGTGCCCTGAAACGTAGGCGTGGGTTTTTGCAGCAGGGCAGAAGAAGAAGAAAAAAATTAGCTCGGTGTTGCGTCCTGATGAACGCCGTGTAGGTGAAATTGACTCCGCGCTGCTACCGGGAGCAATTAGCTGTTTGCCTTGAAGCTTTGTGTTCGAGACAAGTCCCCGGTGAGATCTGCCAGAGCATTACAGATGTCATCTTTCACCGAAGGCCTTTTCAAGGTGGTGTTTTTACAGCGATTTGCTGTTGGCTGCAGGGAGTTGCCGCTTCTTAACCAAGCAGGGTTTTTAAGTTGAAAGAGGTATGAACTTTACCGTCTTCTTTGACGATCTCTCTGAAGAGCCCAATCGGTGTAACGTTTGGACCAAGATTGGGAAGACCCCAGTTCAAATTCCCGGTGTCCCCCATTTGGATTTCGGCAATAAATAAATCATTTAATTTATTACATTCCAAATTCCTTCAGAAACTAATGGGGCTCCCTAGATGTGTGCCTTATGCTGCGTTGTGCATTGAGATGGGCCAAACAACTCTAGAAACCTTGGCATGGATAAGGGCCATAAAATATTGGCTGCATATACATTTTCTAGTGGGATCCAATAGCTATATTCCCTCTCTGTTATCAGATCACTTTATTTCAGAACGGTATACTTTGATCTTTAGAAAGGTTGAAGCTACTGGTTTCCCCTTGGAATCACTCCTTATGCTCACAAAGGTGGAAGCCTTCAGACTAGTTAAGAATAGGCTCTTGGATCTTGATTTTCATAATTTGACTCGTGCTGCCAAGACAACCTGTTCTCTGACTACATTATTAATCCCATGCGAGCGTGGAATTATGGCAGCATATCTTCGTCTGCTTATTAATCCCACCCAGAGGAGAGCCTTGGCTACTGCAAGATGTAATGTAGCTGCCATCAGCTCTGCTGGAGGGAAGATTTAAGAATATGGAACGTTCTAAAAGAGTTTGTTCATGTGATAGGACTACGTTTTGAAACACTTGACCATTCTTTGTTTCTATGCCCTAAATACAATAAGATACGCATGAAATACATGAATTCCATTTTCTTGAAATGTTCTCAGTGGCATGAGTGTTATAAGATACCCAATCTCCTGAACAGCTCTGATGTGCTCTTTTGTGAAACTGTTGCAAATTTTATACTGGAAATTAGTAATTTTAGCAATTTTAACTGTATTTCTTAACCTTGTTTTGTTTTAAAACTTTGTCCCGTTTTATATGCCAATAAAGGCTTGTGTAAAAATAAAAAATATATATTGTCGAAGGCTTTCACGGCCGGAATCACTTGGGTGCTGTGTGGTTTCCGGGCTGTATGGCCGTGTTCTAGCAGCATTCTCTTCTGACGTTCCGCCTGCATCTGTGGCTGGCATCTTCAGAGGATCTGATAGTCAGATATCAGATCCTATCAGATCCTCTGAAGATGCCAGCCACAGATGCAGGCGAAACGTCAGGAGAGAATGCTGCTAGAACACGGCCATACAGCCCGGAAACCACACAGCACCCAAATAAAAAAAATACTTTTGGACATGGACATATAATAATGTACATGCAGTGGGAGGTATTGCATTTGTAAATGCCCGGTGTGCCATGAGGAACAGTACTTTCTGGGAACTATCAGACTCAGTAAGGTGCATTTGGAAGGCCCGCATCCTACTTCATGGATTGCTCACAAACTGGGGCTTTTAGAACTCAGTAGCTCCATCTGTGCTGATGGCCAGAAGGTAGCATTGCAGCTTTCAAGCCAGTAGGACAGTGGTGGCGAACGTGTTGCACGGGTGCCAGAGGTGGCACTCAGAGTCCATTCTGTGGGCACGCATGCACAGAGTTCATCATGTGATAATAATGTAATTATTTCAGGGAGATTATTAGCATTAAACCTAATACTAGCTTTGGGGAAGCAGTGTTGGTAACCCTGATAAGCGCTGTTAAACCCTATTGATTTTAATGGGAAGAACGAAAGCGTGATCCTTTACCTGGGAGTAAGCTCGGTTGCTGGCTATGGGGTTTGCTTCTGAGTAAACCCTCCTAGGGTCGTGATTCACTCATTGGAAGAGATGCATGGTTGCTTCAAAGCAAAGCCACCGGCTACCACCAAGCTTACTCCTGAGTAACGCATGCCTCGGAGCCAACCGTTTTTTCTAAACTAAAACCTCAGTATTCAGGTTAAATTGCCATGTTGGCACTTTGCGATAAATACGTGGGTTTTAGGTTGCAGTTTGGGCACTCGGTCTCGAAAAGGTTCACCATCACTGCAGTAGGATCTAAAGTCTGCCCTCTCACCCTGTAGCTGAGCTGCTCACAGACTGCCTGAATCGGTGTGCTAACAAATATTTTTACATGGCAATTTAAACACAATTATTTATCAGAGACAGATACCAGGAAACAGGGACTGAAATTGCTAAGGAGGCAACCGCTATCTTACTGTGACATACATTGTACTGACTGCAGTGGAATGGATTGCTTCCCAATAATTTTATTTTGTAGAAGAGAGTTTTATTTTATTGCTTTGTTGGAGGGCACAATCGAAATTTTGCCGTGGTCACTCTGCTATCTTCTTTTCTTTGTGTCTATGGATATATCAGCATGGTGTAGTGGTTAAGAGTGTGGTGTAGTGGTTGAGAGCAGGTGGATTCTAATCTGGAGAACTGGGTTTGATTCCCCACTCCTCCACCTGAGTGGCAGAGGCTTATCTGCGGAACCAGATGTGTTTCCACACTCCTACATTCCTGCTGGGTGACCTTGGGCTAGTCACAGTTGTTCGGAACTCTGGGAACTTCTGCTGTCGCCAATATCAAGGTAGGTCTGCTAACTGATGCAACTTTTTGACATTTTCCTTTTCTTCTTTTCCCCCCAGGGTGGTGAAGGAAGAGATTTCCGATGACAATGCAAAGCTACCGTGCTTCAATGGACGTGTTGTGTCCTGGGTATGTTGAACGACCTGCGTGCTTTGGGCCGTATACAGTGAGAAGTGTTTCAGGGTACCAAAAGTAACCTTGCTAGATCCAGTGCCGGGGAGGGCTAGTTGTCCCTTTTGAACAGAGAAGAGAGGAGAATTCTTGGCTGGGCAGTCAATGAGACCGCCTCATCTGGCCTTCCGAAGTTCTACCTCTCATTCAAGCTCCAAACACTTACTGGATAACCTTCAAGACGACACTGCTGAAGCTTATTCTGTCCTGGTCCCCACCTGGTGCAATAAGCTCCTGAGTGAGATCAGGGCCCTGCAGGATTTGAGTCATTTCCGCAGGGCCTGTAAGATGGAGAACATAAGAACATAAGAACATAAGAACAAGCCAGCTGGATCAGACCAGAGTCCATCTAGTCCATCATTCTGCTACTCGCAGTGGCCCACCAGGTGCCTTTGGGAGCTCACATGCAGGATGTGAAAGCAATGGCCTTCTGCTGCTGCTGCTCCTGAGCACCTGGTCTGCTAAGGCATTTGCAATCTCAGATCAAGGAGGATCAAGATTGGTAGCCATAGATCGACTTCTCCTCCATAAATCTGTCCAAGCCCCTTTTTAAAGCTATCCATGTTAGTGGCCATCACCACCTCTTGTGGCAGCATATTCCAAACACCAATCACACGTTGCGTGAAGAAGTGTTTCCTTTTATTAGTCCTAATTCTTCCCCCCAGCATTTTCAATGACTGCCCCCTGGTTCTAGTATTGTGAGAAAGAGAGAAAAATTTCTAGTATTGTGAGAAAGAGAGAAAAAACCACCCTACATAATTTGGTATCATCTGCAAACTTGGCCACCACACTACCCACCCCTACTTCCAGGTCATTTATGAAGGTCATTTATTTATGGAGCTATTCCGCCAGGCATTTCCTGGGGACCAGCCAGGTTGACATTTGTTATCACTGGCCTCCTGTGGGATATTGCGGTTTTAAGTTGCCATCATATTTGTGACCATTGGAATTTTGTAGTATTTTAGATTATTTACTGCTGTTTTAATTGAATATTGTTTCATACTGTTGTACTGCCGCCCTGAGCCCTTCGGGGATGGGCAGGGTAGAAATTTGAATAAATAAATAAATTATGCTCAGCCTGCCAACAGAACTGTTGCAAGATATTCTCCCAGTTGGGATCCTGTTGAAAGGCTTGTTTTTTAGTCCCTCGTAGTTTCACCTGCTGCCCCAGTTGGGGACTGATTCACACATGTCTGTGCAGCACCGAACAACAGGCCTCTGCATCTTGAAATCTGATTCATGCAAAGATGCAGCCAGAAGAGTTGTGTAATTGGCAGTCGGTCCTGCCCTGATTTAATTCCAATTAATTACAAATGAGATGTGGGGATTTACAGGCGATGATCTGATCTTGAATGACTTATCCTTTCAGTTTCATAGAGGCCCATTATTCATGGAACACTTTCCTCAGGCTGTTCAGCAGCTCTTCACTGTTCAATGGGCTTGCAGAGGGGTCTCCTCGCATTTTTCTGTTTACACGTGAGGAACCATTCTCTGCCTGCCCTGAAGCTAGCTTGCTGGTCTCAACGGGCCTCTGCAACTTTTCCTGGTTCTCTTAACTCTGCCTACTGACTCCTCTTAAAAACACAGACTCATCACACCTGTAGTTGCCAGATAAAGGCAATGATCTGATCTTGAATGATTTATCCTTTCAGTTTCATAGAGGCCCATTATTCATGGAATGCTTACCTCAGGCTCTTCAGTGGCTCTTCAGTGTGCAATGGGCTTGCAGAGGGGTCTCCTCACATTTTTCTGTTTTTACATAAGGAACCATTCTCTGCCTGCCCTGAAGCTAGCTTGCTGGTCACGATAGACCTCTGCAGATTTTCCTGGTTCTCTTAAGTCTGCCCACCAACTCCTCTTAAAGGCACAGATCTCATCATACCTGTAGTTGCCACATGAAGGCCTTTGTTAAAACCCTTTAAATTGCAGTTTTATTGATATATTTTCATTTCCGTTTTGCCACATACGAAGGAGTCTCGTGGTGCAGAGTGGTGAGCTGCAGTACTGCAGTCCGAGCTCTGCTCGTGACCTGAGTTCGATCCCAACGGAAGTCAGTTTCAAGTAGCCAGCTCAAGGTTGACTCAGCCTTCCATCCTTCCAGGGTCGGTAAAATCAGCCCCCAGCTTGCTGGGAGTCAAGTGTAGACGACTGAGAAAGACCGTGGCAAACCACCCCATAAATATAGTCTGCCTCGTAAATATCAGGATGTGATGTCAGCGTCAGGGTATGACGTCACCCCATAGGTCATTAATGATTTGATGCTTGCACCGGGGATTACCTTTACCTTAAAATAGGTTTGCCAACATCTAAGGAGTTTAAGGAGGGGACAGATTTCAGCAGGGTATGACGTCATAGTGTCCGCTTTCCAAAGCAACTATTTTCTCTAGAAAAACTGACTTCTATTGTCTGGAAGTTTGTTGTAATTCTGCGAGAACACCAATCCCCCACCTGGAAGTTAGGAAACGTGTTCTGCCTCACCTGCTGGAACATCTGGCAGGTACTCTGTTCAGTAGGGTTGTGGAGCGTTCATCAGCATATTCTGCGCTGGGGTGTTTGTGAATGGATTGCTGCAATTCAGCGCACAGCTTTATAGCTCTCACCGGTGACTCACTCAGCGAGCGCCTGGAAGCTGAACGGGGGCGGATTTACGAGCATTTCAGCTTTGGGTGAGGGCTCTCCTGGATCCACGTACGGGGTGTTTATTCAGATGTGCTTTCTCTTGTTTTTCAGTTTTGTAAGATTTTCCCCACAGCCCTGCTCTATGTAACCCCACCCTCTGAAGTGCCATAGGTCAGGTGCAGGGGAGGGCCTTTTGAGCAGCGGCACCCAGACTGAAATATCCTCCTCAGGGGAAAGTGCTTATTCCTTCCTTGGTGGGCTTCAAGCGTTATGGAACAGTGGTCTTCTTTCAGACAGCTTACAGAACTCAGGGAGAAAGGGGTTCAAATTCCCCGCTCCTCCACATGAAGCCTGCTGGGTGACCTTGGGCTGGTCACAGTTCTCTCAGAACTCTCTCAGCCCCACCTGCCTCACAAGGTGCCTGTTGTGGGGAGAGGAAATGAAGGAGTTTGCATTCCGCTTTGAGACTCCTTACAGTTGAGAAAATCAGAGTATGAATCCTGATTCTTCTTTTTCGTGTACTCCAGCTTATCTGGCTGATCAATTAATCCAGTGCTTTGGTAGGCCTCCGCTTTGCAGCATTCCTGTGGGCATTGGTGGATAAATTCTTCCCTCGCGGATGCCCAGCCCCAAATCGCTCCTGTGCCGAAGGGACAAAGGGTCTCCCCGACTCATGGCAAGGCGGTTCTTGAATGGCAGACTTTGCTGCCTTTGGGTCTTCGCCTTGTGTCAGCAGCCTGTGGGCCAAACACGCCAAGCTCTTGTGCAACTTGAACTCTCTTCCCTCGGTTTCTCCTCCAGAGCTGGGTTGGCGTTCGGCCATTCCTGTTTCTCCGAGCTCTTGCCAAAGGGCGAGTCAAGTGGCAACCTTTTCCCAATTTGTTCTGTCAGATGGGGAAACTGAAGCGAGTCTTGAAGTGGGCCAGAAATGTTTCCAGCCTTGTTGGTGGAGTGCCAGCCTGGTGGAGTGATTAAAGTGTTGGGCTAGGATCTGGGAGAGCCAGGTTCAAATTCCGACTCTGTCGTAGAAGCTTGCTGGGCGATCTTGGTTCACTGGAGTGTTGTGGGGTATCCAGGCTGTTTGGCCGTGTTCCAGTAGCATTTTCTCCTGACGTTTTGCCTGCATCTGTGGCTGGCATCTTAAGAGGATCTGATGGTAGTAAAACAAGTGGAATATATATACCTGTGGAATGTCCAGGGTGGGAGAAAGAACCATTTGCATTGGTTATCAAGTGTAAAGGGTGCAATTAGCAAGTGTGATTTGCATGTGTTGAGTGGAATCCACCCATTTTAGCATATGTAAGTAACAATGAAGTTGCATAATCAATTAGTGAGGGCATCTGCATAGGAGTTGCCTGGCATTTTAATCCATTTGATTGCTTCCTACCTGGAGACATCCTGTGTCTGAGGGGTGTTCACTAACCATTGTCTTGATTCTAGTGTTTTTAAGTACTGGTAGCCAAATTTTGTTCATTTTCATGGCTTCTTCCTTTTTGTTGAAAATGTTCATGCCCATGTGCTTATGGATTTCAGTGGCTTCTCTGTGTAGTCTGACGTAGTGGTTGTCAGAGTAGCCCAGAATTTCTGTGTTTTCAAATAACATTCTGTGTCCAGCTTGGTTCAATCACACGCTCTTGGTCAAATGTACCTCATGGCATCAGAGGCGTAGCTAGGCCAGAGTGCACCCAGTGCACACTCTAGCTTTTTTGCCCCCCATCCCCCCCCCGCGGCATCCCACCCCACACACTTTTAGGAAAGGAGCAGGCCGAAGAAGCCTGCCTGCGTTGCCTGGGCCTGGTGGGAACTACATTTCCCAGGAGCCCCTGAGAAATGTAGTTCCCACCGGGCCCACGCAATGCAGGCAGGCTTCTTCTCTGGGATGTTCCAATCCTAAAAGTAAGTGGGGGGGGGTGCGCCGTGGGTGTGCGTGCCGTGGGAGGGCGGGGGGCGCCGTGGAAGGGGGAGCAAGGGGGCACCACCGGGGGGACCACGCGGGGCCGCCGGGGGCGGGGGATTTTTCCGCCCCCCACGTGACCAGAATCGGTGCCCCCGGTGCTTTGCGCACCTCCTATCCCCTGGTGGCTTCACCACTGCATGGCATTGTGTTGGTTTTGTTTTGATTTTGCCGTTCAGTCTGTGAGTTCTAAATCTCTGCCTCCCAGGGTGCCTCTAACTGCACCTGGAGTTGTTCGGCATGACTGCTGGTAAAGATGTCTGGAGAATTAGTCTGAAGAAGAAAAGGTTAAGGGGTGATGTGAAAGCCATGTTTAAATATTTGAAAGGAAGCCACGTTGAAGAGGAGGCCAGCTTGTTTTCTGCTGCCCCAGGAGCTAGGACAAGGAGTAATGGATTCAGGGTGCAAGAAAAGAGATTCCGCTTAAACATTAGGAAGAACTTCTTGATGGTAAGGGCTGTTTGACAGTGGAAT
The DNA here is from genome assembly GCF_021028975.2 of Sphaerodactylus townsendi. Classification (NCBI taxonomy): domain Eukaryota; kingdom Metazoa; phylum Chordata; class Lepidosauria; order Squamata; family Sphaerodactylidae; genus Sphaerodactylus; species Sphaerodactylus townsendi. The sequence goes on from NC_059440.1 coordinate 27,471,651, forward strand.
ACGCTGCCTCAGAGGGCGGTGGAATCTCCTTCTTTGGAGGTTTTTAAACAGAGGCTGGATGGCCACCTGTCAGGAGTGCTTTGATTGTGTTTTCCTGCATGGCAGGGGGTTGGACTGGATGGCCCTTGGGATCTCTTCCAACTCTATGATTCTATATAATCAAAACCATGGTTAGTTCCAACAACGAAGGAGAGGAAGGAACTGGCATGCAACCCAAAGAGGGGTTTGTAAATCTTAATCAGGACGTCAGGCAGTATGAAATCTGAATTGTATTCAGCTATTTTTTGCCTAGAGTCCCGAGTCTCTCTGTAAATCCTCTCCAGCCTCCTCCATAACTTTCAAGTTGACCTTGCAGGATCCTCGCTATCTTGGGAGCAGTGAAATGCTCGTCCGCGGATGAGGACAGTGAAGCTCAGGATTTTTTTTTGCTGTTCCGCAGACTCCTGAAAAGCTTTCTCCGTGTCCAACAATCCCGGCAAAGCCACCCTGCTGTGGCTCGGTCTTTTCCGCCCCCTCTCTCTGCAAAGAGAATAAGCCGGCTGTTTCATGTGCCAATTCTGAAACTAGCCCAGCTTCTGGCAATGAGTTGAGCACAGCGGGTCAGCCATTGTTGGCCATTTTCAAGGCAGGCGTTGCGGCAGTGGAACGTTCTTCTCCCATTCGCGTCCTTGAGATTGGCAAAGTCCCCGGCTGGTTTGTGGTGACGTCATGCTTCTTTTCGCCGGCAATGATGTATGCACCCAATATGGGGAGGGGCGTTGTGTTATGGATCCGGCACATATTGATAAAATCATTACAGCATCTCACTACATTACATGGAGGTGGGCAGACATGCTTAGCAGCCCATTCCACGTTGGAATTGCTGAGTCAACCACTATGGAGTCCTTCGTTCATTGTAAAAGTCAGAACTTATCTCTGGCCTTAGCACATGATGCGCCTGGAGGGCTGGACTTGAGATGGGGGGCCAAACCCTTTGGGACACCTAGGATTGCCAGCCAGTGGGATACTAGTGGGGGCACACAGGGGGTGCTGTTACATTGACAGCATGCTTTCATGTCTGGGGCAAGCTCCAATTCAGTGGAATCTCTATGATTTCCACAAGTGTATAAAAATGGCTTCTGTCTTTTAGAGGGACAAGCTACTTTTGATCACCTGGATTGGGCAATTTTTTAGGCTGCTAATTGTAGAATTCACCTGTGATATTTAGTTTTCTTTAGGAAAAGAGGCAAGTTTCTAATCCTTATAGCCATGGTAGAATTAAAAAGGGGGAAGCATGGTAAAAAAAATATTTTAAAGCAAGAAAGGTGGATGACTCTGTGGTTTTACCAGCAGAAACACTGTGGTTTTACTATAGAGTTTCCACTGAACCCTAGAGAGGCATGAAGTTACTTCTGTGTTTGCCTGGGGCTGGGCGCTGCAAAGCTCCTGAGCGGCCACATATCTCCCCCCTCCACATTTGCCACTTGCACTGGTGGGGAGGCACCTACATCAACGCAAGACTGTGACGGCTCCAGAGGTGAGTTCGCCTCTGGATTGGCCTCTTTGTATCACAATTGAATTCGGCCATTTGCAGCCTACACACTGTCTGATCCAGATTATCCAAAGTCGCTTGTCCCCCTAAAAGCAAATTTCATGCACTGAGCATGTTCTCTTTCCTCTTTCTCCATCTGCTCTGCTTTGCCCGTCTCTTGAGGCGACCGCTACGGAAGCCGGATGCCATTGTCAGCAGAAAGGAGCCCTGGTTTCCCGTTGAAGCGGAGAGAACTTAATACATCGGGGCAACTCTCTGTCAGGATCTTAATGGGGCCGGGAGGAGCATGCATTTCCTTCCTTTAGTTTCTCCTCCCTCTGTTTTTTAAAAAAATATATCTATTCTCATTAGCAGAGCAAAGCCTTGGGGAGAGACTGTCTCTCTGCCTCTTTCTGTGTACAATTCTCTTACATACCTTTCCCATTAACATTTTCCCAAATGTGTCGGTTACGGGAATGTCAGTTTCGGTCAGCCTGCTATCGGGCTGAATCTTCGGTTTTTCTTCTTTCAGCATTTCCCCAGTGGCTGCTGTTTGGGGCGACAGATTGAGCTTGATGAGAAATATGTTGCCATTCTAGAAAAATCATTTTTCTTAACATTTTGGGCCTTTTTGGTGTTTGTCTCTTCCTGTCCTGTGAGATAAGCAGAGAGAGAGAAAGATTATTCCCGGCTTCATCCTTCAGCCTTTTTGCTCCCTCTGGGCTTGTCCACCTGCAAGTTAGCTTAGAAAATTTAGCCAGTTGACAAATGAACTCATTACATTTGTGACGGCTTACGTGGCCCTGCACGCCTGTTGAGAAAACAGGAAAACCTCTCCTATTGCCCGTTGGGGGCAGTAGTGATCTCACCGAATATTCGGCCTTGCTTTACTTTCTGTCAAAAAAAGCTTTGCACTGTCTTGTCTAAAGGTGGTCTTGAAGGATAAAGGTTAGAGGTCTCCGAGGTTGGGAAAGGGTTACAAACCCGTGGACCCCTCTGAGGTCATGAGGTTTAATAAGACTTCCCTAGTGTTCGGTGATGTTTGATAGAGTTCTGGACTGGGGCTGGTTTCGGAAGATTGAATCAATTGAAGAAGAGGAGGAGGGAAGTTTGGATTTATAGCCTGCCTTTGTTTCCTGGAAAGAGATTCAAGGTGACTTACAAACCCCTTCCCTTCCTCTCCCCCCAATAGGCAACTTGTGAGGTAGGTGGGGCTGAGGGAGTTCTGAGAGAACTGTGACTGTCCCAAGGTCACCCAGCAGGAATGTAGGAATGTGGAAACAAACCTGGTTCACCAGATAAAACCCTGCCACTCCTGAGGAGTACTGGGGAATCAAACCTGCCTCTCCAGATTAAATTCCACCTGCTCTGAACTACTATACCTTGATGGTTCTCATGTGGGCCCCATACCAGGAAGTATAGAGGCCTATTGTGATGGGGTTTGGATTTATACCGGCTTTTCTCTCCTGTAAGGAATCTCAAAGTAGCTTGCAAAAGTATCATGGAAAATGTGTGTGGATGGCATGTTTCTGTTTTCACCCCAAGTATATAGGTATGGCTTTTAGGCTGTACTCTCGCTGTGCTGAATTTTCGAAGATTCATGGAGTTCGTCCCTTTCGGTGGGTTCTATAATTCCTTCCTTCTCCGGCTTTTGTAGGCTTTGGTCCTGGCTGGAAAGTGCCTCCCGGATTCCCCTGGACAAGCGGGTTCTGGACAGACGGTAATCTGGAGGAGCCACACGGATCTTCCTCCTCCCCTCGAGAGAACAGGAGGCATCGGCGACTCCCGACCCCCCTCTTTTCAGTACGATAAGTTTCAGTCCTCTTTCGTTAGTTGCTTTTCTCACATGTGTTTTGTTGCCAGTGTTTTGCTGATATCTATTTGTTCTATGTGTTTCCGCCATTGCATTCAAGGTGGGCTTAGTTGAAAAATAACGCCCACAGAATGGTGCTCATCACCCCAAAGGGGTCTCAAAGGAAAGAAACTAAGCAAATTCAGGCGCTGGTTCTTGGATGACTTGGCAATGGTGGGAGGCAATTCTGGGAGGACCCAGGTCAAGTAGTAGTCAATCTCAGACATGTGGACGAAAGAGTCTGTCTCTCCACTGACTATGCAGCCTGGAGGGGCAGCTTCTGCTAGAACGTGAAGGCTTCAGGCTGGGTTTCTGAAGGAGTCCCTACTCTATGAAGTAGGTTGAAGGTTTTGTACGAAGCTGGGGGTCCAACAGTCTGATTTGAGATACCGCAGTTTCAATTTAACATGGTACATAAGTTTTGTGTTGGTTGCCCGGTTGGAGGGTTCAAGAGTTCAGCTGATTTCTTTCCAATTCCCCACCTCCCACCCCTGCAGTGGTTCCTGGACCGCCTCTCCCTCTGTCTCTCTCTGACTTGTTTTCAGGACTGCATTGGTGCTGCTTCTGCCTATGTTTCCCCACCCCCCCTCCAAAAGGAGAGCTTGGCTTGGTCACCTGTGTCTTTCCAAGCCTCTGCTGCCCTCTTGTGGCTTTCCTGGCGCCCTTGTGGGGTTTCCGTCACATGACCTGCCAGATTGGTTCCGTCTTTGTCATCCTAACACGTCCCCAGCTGGGAATGGCGCCACAGGGGCATCACACATGTGCTCCGCCAGTTGTTTGCTGCGGGGGGAGGGTTCCTGCCCAAGCAGAGGGAGTCCCTTGGCATTATGCAGTGTCAGGGAGATGAAAGGAAAGATTTGGACCCTTGCAAATTTGGGATTTTTTAAAATCAGAGTGTTGGCAGGGGCCATACAGGCCCTCGAGTCCAACCCCCTGTTGGATGCAGGATCAACCCAGAGCATTCCAGACAAATGTTTACCCAGCCATCACTTGAAGATCCCCAAAGAGGGGGAGCTCGCCACCTCCCTAACCAGCATGATGGTTAAGAGCAGATGCACTCTTATCTGGAGAACCGGGTTTGATTCCCTGCTCTGCCACTTGAGCTGTGGAGGCTTACCTGGTGAAGCAGATTAGCTTGTGCACTCCAACACACGCCAGCTGGGTGACGCTGGGCTAGTCACAGTTCTCTGGAGTTCTCTCAGCCCTACCCACCTCACAGGGTGTTTGTTGTGGAGAGGAAGGGAAAGGAGATTGTCAGCCCCTTTGAGTCTCCTTACAGGAGAGAAAGGGGGGATATAAATCCAAACTCTTCCTCCTCCTCCTCCTCCTCCTCCTCCTTCTCCTTCTCCTTCTCCTTCTCCTTCTCCTTCTCCTTCTCCTTCTCCTTCTCCTTCTCCTCCTCCTCCTCCTCCTCCTCCTCCTCCTCCTTCTTCTTCTAGCTAGCCGATACTATTGCTGAACAACTCTTATTGTTAACCATTTTTCCTATTATCCAGCCAGTACTTTTCCGCCTGTAATTTAAACCAATTAGTGTGAGTCCTATCCTCTGCTGCCGACAGGAACAGCTCCCTGCCCTCCTCTAAGTGACCAGGGAGCCAATCAGGCTGAAGCAGCTGCGTGATCCAGAGCAAAATCGGCAGCGGTTCTTTCACGCTCTTGAAGTGCTGCCTGGCAGTGCCCAGATCCTCCCTGCCAAACTTCATTCTGTTGATTTTTTGTATCCTGCCCTTTTTCCAAGGAACTCAGAACTTCCCCAGTTTTTTATCCTCACAACAATCCTGGGAGGTAGGCAAGGCTGAGAGGGAGAAGCTAGGCCAAGGCCGTCCTGTGAGTTTCACGGCTGTGCAGGGATTTGAAAATTCCACATTTAAATCATTCTCCTCGGCTTCACCTACCTGACAAGCATGGTTGTTGGCTAAAATACAGAAGGGAGGAATCGTGCCAGCACCTTGTTGGTGGAGCGGGAAGAAAAGGCCAAACCGTTGCTGTGCGAAATTTCCAGCTTCCGCCTGAAATCGCTCGCCGTCGCTAGATGGCGCTCCTGAGACAGTTTGAGGAAGGGCCGTCGTCGCTGGCATAGTAGGCAGCCGGTGTCTGCCTTTTGCAGGGTGTAAAAAAGAGAGGATTTGGGCGTCTTGCCTGTGTTTGAGCACAGTGTTGCTTGCTGACGCCCCAGCTAATTATTCATTAAGTGAAGAGGTACTTCCTTGGGTCTGTCCTGAGCACTCTTTACTGGGCAACGCCAAGGTAGTTAATTATGAGCGAGGAAGAAAAAGTTCCTTCTATCCCTTTTCTCTGTCCCATGCATAATTTGATAACTATTGTATCTCCCCATTGTTTGCTTTTTTCCCAAACTGAGAAGCCACAAATGCTTTATTCTTTCTTTTGTCGGCAATCCCCTTGCGTCGTTCAAAAAGGAAATTCTGGCTCGTTTGTATCCGAATGCTAATTGTAGGTTAACAGCTAAACGTCGCGGCACTGTGCGTCTGCTATTTTTGAGACGACGGTTGGCTTATTCATTTTTTAAAATGCTTTCTCTCTCTCTTTTTGGAACGACAGATTGACTTTGTCCTTCATATGCAAAAGTAAATGGAATTCGCACAGTTCATGAGCTAAGATAGCCATAGGTGGTTGGCACTCGAGCGGC